>NC_090267.1:275161492-276361492 GCF_040414725.1 Anabrus simplex | reverse complement strand
GACCTCGGACCAGCCCTCACATCAGGTAAAAATCCCCTGACCAGGTCGGGAATTGAACCCTGGGCTTCCAGGTAAAATGCAGGCACGCTACTCCTACAACGCGTGGCATGGACTGATATCAATAATAATTTAAGGACTCCATTCGTTTTATAGAGGAATTGCAATCGTCGGCCCTACATAGCCATGCGGCGGTTCTTTAAGCAATGTAGAATTATGGGCTCAGTGTGATATGCATTATTATGCGTAAGATATTTCATGTTTAGATGCTGACGTCCTTTACGGAGTGATGATAAAAGTTCTTGTCTACACGCCCACAGCAAGGAGTTGGTCTTGTCCATCCCTGTTCACGTTGACGCAAGTGTCAAGTTGATACGAAATGCTGTGTGACGTGGCCTGACTTAGTGAACTCCTCTTTCTGTCTCGTTACTCGATATTTTACCGGACAGCGAGGGTCAGCCGGTGTCGACACGTAGCTTGGAAGGAACACGCAAGTGCTGGAGGGAATACAGATTTCACAGTTGAACTGAGGTATGCTTCTCTTGTAGTTCACATTGCGACTCATTTGAACAAATAACCTGTTGTTTGTTACTTGCTCTACACGTCTTTCTATCCCAGTCCATATTCCTTACAAACACTCCGATTAACTTTGATTCCTCCTAGAAATAATAATAATAATAATAATAATAATAATAATAATAATAATAATAATAATAATAGTTTTACATCCCTTCATTAAAGATTTTAAGAGAAGACGTGGTGTACTAACTTTGTACCACAAATTTTTAACTTGCCAGAAGCCCGAGTTTTCACAGTCAAACCCCCCTCACTTCTCACCTTGTGGGTGGGGTGGTAGAATACATCCGCGGTATTGAACGGTATTGCGTCCCATTACCACCACTATCACTCGTAATTCAAACAGGACCACCCCACTATTTCGAGAGTAGAAGGATAATCAGTAATAAACCATCTGGACCACGGGTGCTCAACTTAATTTGCGGGTGGGCGAATGGCAGATGTCTTAACGAACGGGCCCGATGACCTAGATGTTAGGCCCTTCAAACAACAAGAATCATCATCATCATCATCATCATCTTAACGAACGACGGGCTACTTTATTCCCGCTTTTACCTCCATCCCGTCCCGCCCAGCACTACTAATACATAAATACATCGATAAACCCGACTTTCTCCAGATGCTCATGAGTTTAGAAGCTGTGAGTGCGTCCCTGAGCCAATGCATGTCGTCTTCTCTTATATTTGCGTTTGCGCCCCTTTCACCTCGCACTTTTCTTCTCCGCTTTTCTTGACATTTCCATTCTTCAACGCCGAACCTGGGCTTTCTACATCAGGAAGTAGGGTTATTTTCCTAAATCAGGGTATTTAGACCAGAATGTTTTATTTCTCACTTTCCCCTTCTTCGGTCACTAACCAACCAACCTCACACACGGCTATCCTGTAATACACACAATAACCTGACACACAATACAAAACAAACTGAGAAAACTAAATAATACTCTGTAACTTTGGATAAACCTACCAGTTAGCGAGATGTCTGGGCGTTCGCTTGAAGCGATAGTGTTGAAATGTCTGGAGATAAATTTGACAGAGTCAACCTCAGGATGGAATACAGATATTCATCAGGGATGCGGGACTTGAAAACTTTTGTTCACAAATATAGGTGCTCACAAATGCGCACGAGCATTTTCTCGCAAATTTTAATAAAGCCAGGAACTTTCCATTATTAAGCGCCTTCCAAAATTTATTAACATTACCCTCCGTGAACTTGTCGCTTAATTGCGAACAACACTGAAGTTCAATTAATTACAGCTGTAGTTGCAAGGGTCCATCACTGAGGTCAACTCCAAATAGATTTTCGAACGAACTAAATTCACACGCATTCACACAGAAGACTTTAACCTTGTTTTCAAACTCATCGTCCAATAATTCAATCAAATTTATAAACCTATCACATGCTATTGGACAGCTTTAGTTAGCTACTTCAAGCTCGGTACAATATGAAAAGTGTGGGAACCCGCCCTTCCCTAATTACCGTCGAAATAATTTCTATATCTATAAGATATATATTTCACATAAAATCCTGACTTCCCCTTATTGAAAATACAGTACTTAAACGTCGCATTAAATCTGTGAGTATTGCTGAACGGCATATCCATTTCTCGTCACCCAGTTCTTACATTCCTTTCTGTTTTATGTTCATAAATGTGCTTATTTATTCAGGACGTTGAAAAAAGAGTTTAAAAACTGCAGCGACCAAGCCAACGTTCCTCGTTGTGATAAATTGCATCGCCATATTCAGAATTAATTTCAACCAGAAATGACTCTGCCGATATTCTCGTCCATATGATCAAAGACACTTCAATGTAGATAACACTGTGTTAATAACATGTTGAAAATTCCACATAGCACTTGAGTTATAATGTAGTGTAATTCAAGAGGCATATCAGTATTTGTGTTATAAAATTGGTTTCTTATTCTTCCAATTTATCACTTTTTGCACAAGTCATATTCCTTGCTCCGTCTTTTGTTATAGATACCAATCCATCCCATCCTAAATCGAGATCCTTCAATGTTTCACTCAGTTGGAGAAACAAATCCTCACCTGCTTTAGTTCTGTGGATGCTTCTTAAAGGTGACAATTCCTCAGTAATTCAAAGTTGTACTGTACCACGGATCTAATTACTTTAATCCAAATCCAACTAAAAGCACTCTAATGATTTATCACTCAGTTTGAACAGAAATTATCCCCCAAATTTCCTCTGTTTTTTCACGTCATTGTGCTCCTTAATGAGCTGACCGAACTTTTCAGGTACTCCTCTTGAGAACACATTTCCTCTGTAACATAAATCATACATTTTTTTACAAGTTCCCCATCAAAAAAAATTCTTCTTCTCTAGGGCGAATTGCAGCTGTATTTAATCGATATACTTAATCAATATTTGTCAACAAATTATTCATGACAATGATACCATTATAATTTGTTAATAAATGTTTCCTTTATTGGGTATTTCATAAATTTATTTTAAAATGAATTAGTTTCGACAGACTGAAGAATTTCACAGTTATTAAAAATAATTATCCGTCCATTGAATAAATGCATGACACTCACTGTCCGATTTCCTAGGTTTAGAAAGGTATATTTTCATAAATAATATATTTTAAAGCCCTTAAATATCAGTAATTAGAAATAACGTTAGTTCACAGTAAACCACTATCAACCTCCCAAAAATACTCAACGGGTGCGAACTGTTCATTTCCTGTGATTACCCAAGATAGCCGAATCTACTTCCCTGTGTAATATAACAAGTATTTCACTCTCCAGGAAAAGACTGCAGCCGTGACAACTTGGTAAAGTGTAATTTAAGTGAGAAAATGCATCATGGAGCTTTCCTATAGCCTAGTAAAAGTAGGGAAACATCACGTCAAGAAGAAAACCACGAATAGTTAAGAGAGTTTTCTCCGTTTCCTGTAAATCAAAATATTTTTCACTAGGTTCTTCAGTTAAAAAATATACGCTGAAACTTAATCCCATTATCGAAACTCTACCATGGGTCCACATAATGTATATCTTCGCAAGCCGTGTTGGCCGCGGGCTGAATATATTGACCACTCCTGCCCTAGACTACTGTCATCCGCTTTTAATGAATATGAGTATCCACTCCATGGCTGAATGTTCAGCGCACTGGCCTTCGGTTCGGAAGGTCCAGAGTTCGATTCTAGGTCGGACCGGAGATTTTAACTCGTTAACCCCTCTGTCCCGGTATTGGGTATATGTGTTCCTTTTAATACACTTCTCTTAATCTACACAACACACGATACTACCAACCACCACAGAAAGACGCATTAGTAAATACATCCCTCTACATTGGATTGACGTCAGGAAGGGCATACGGCTGTAAAACTATGTTAAATTCACAACAACTTTTGGCACCAATAAATTGCAAAAGAAGTCAGGAAGAAGAAAAAGACTATTGTTACTTTTACTTATTTCAAAAAAGTAGTGCTTATGAAAATATGGTCAAAAACAATTAGTAGCCCCCTAAATCACCCTTGTTAGGAGCATACAGTATACAGTAGAACCCTGATAAAACGCTCTTGAGGAGATCGCATGTTTACTGCGTATTAACTGGGATCGCGAGTGAAGTGGAAGACAATGAATAATTGTGCGTACAGTATGACAGATATACAAGGAAATCTTGAGTTCCGTTAATAAAAAAATCCATTCAACAAACACCTTCTCCATATCCTCGCGTTTCCGTCTCGTCCTCCCTGCGATGCAATTATGGGTTCCTCTAAACATTTCTGAACATTATTTGAGAATATTCCTACAACGAAGCAAAATAGGCAGGATTCGACTACAACGTACGAGTGAAATAATATTAATGGCTTTCTGTGTGAGATGTGCACGAACATAAGAAAAACCTGTGTTGTCTGGGATGGTGTACTGAGCGGGCCTTGTTTGTGTTTCACTGTAGTAACTCAATCTTCTACCTCTCCTAGATTCAGGTGAATCACTCCAATAGTTTTGACATGACATCCTCACAAACAAATATGAAACTAAAGCATGAACTATTATTATTATTATTATTATTATTATTACTATTATTATTATTATTATTATTATTATTATTATTATTATTATTATTATTATTATAAAGCTCCTCAAAAGTATAGAGTAACTATTAAGAAAATCGCTTTTAACGTAATAAAAATACATAAATACGATTCTAGAAACATGTTAGTTCCCTTTTACGATTAGAGTTCAGACAGTTTGATTTCGCTGAAGAGAGAAAGAATGGTTGTATGGAATAAATAAAGAGACCTGTTGTGTTAACTCTATTCCCAACTTGCGTACATAAGAACTGAACACTACTACCAAGACAAAATAATCGTACACTTATCAGCGGATGTATGATAAAACGGTTATTTGTGAGTAATTTCTACTGCCTATTTCTACCTAAAACCCCAGAACGGCATAGTTGAAGAAATCAATAATGCAACAGGTTCTTCGCTTAGGAAGTGAAACATAGTGTACAGGAGTATAATTAGTTTAACTCACGCCATCCTATGACAGGCCTGTAGAACATCAAAGCCGTGTTATCATGTAGACAACAGAGGAAGGAACAAACTTAACATCTCCTACAAGAGTACAATCTCTCTTGGCAGAGACTTGCAAATTAGTGGTTAAAATATTTTAGTTGAGCGCTAAAACAATCTCGGCTTAATGTTTGGTCAACCTCTACATTTCTCTCCCCAATTAATCCAAACCCGGATTACCTACAACATTTTATAAATGTACAGAGTAAAGGGGGCAACGTGCAAGGGAATGAAAATGCTGGGTTTCCTGTATTTAGGACAAGTCACAACAAAAACTGTTTGTGTTCCAGATCGATTCCAATCATACTTGGTAAGATAATCAACTAATACGTCATCAAATTAACGTTAACAGTCATTCAGTCGTTAAAAAGGATATTTCGGTACTTGTAATTAGTACATTTTACTGTAGTTTTAAATAAATAAGTGTGACCTATCGAAGGTACTATTGCAATGAAACTTCGTAGAAATTAGTACTGGCAACAAATTAAGACATCATCCACACACAGACCGGCCACAGCATGACAAAATGAGTGGTCCTTGAACCGAATCCAGCAGTTTCTCGTTTCGGTTAATAATAGATTATACGAATAGTATGAACGTTTGTACATGGATTACAAAGATTTTACACTACAGAATATTGTTACGAATAAAACACTCTATCTTTTATCAATCTAAATTCAAGATGAACCAAATCGTACACAAACAATTATATTCAACCGTAAATGACAACACTCCTCTAATTGCTGTCTATTTACACAGTCTCTCCCCTCACGGCTCGCTGGCAATATTTGTATCTGAGATGTCAATAATTCTGACTGACAGTTGCCTATCACTGTTACTTGGCTCCTCACGCTCAATCACTTCGCACAACAGCTGCACGCAGACAGGTTCTAACATAGGCATGTTGAATATCACAGCGCACGATGACTGTTCCTGGCTCGACTGTAGATACGTCCCGTAACTCGCACAGTCACCATGGAAAATTAAATTAACTCACAGACAACGTAACTGTTCCACATAGTGAACTACTTAACATTGACACCTAAATAGCGCTCACATAACAGCAACTGCTCAATAGTGCCAGCTAGAACTACTCTACTCCTCACAACAACGACAATTAACACTGTTCCAGCTCTGGACGACTGACCTAAATGTAGGTCAGTGGTGAATACTACTACTATTCCACACACCTACTCCACGTCGGTACACATACAGTACTCCACTCAGCACTCCAAGATGGTAGAAACACAGTACTCCACTCAGTACTCCAAGGCAGTACACACACCGTAGAATTATTTAAGAAAAGGCTAGGTAAACAACAGATAGGGAATCTGCCACCCCACTCCACTCCACTCCACTCCACTCCACTCCACTCGACTCCACTCCACTCCACTCCATCGTACTTCAACAACACGATACTCTGACACTGACTCCGGTGGGACACCGCGCCACACGAACACTGACGACAGTCAGCACTTCTGCCATCCAGTTCCAACTACTCACTCACTGTTCGCGGCTAGCCTCCTTTTTAGATCCTGATGATGGAATACTAGAATCTTCAAAGCTCGGCCGGAATGGGAACATTCTCGTTTCTTGCCCCAGAAGGTGCAAGGAGAAACAATAGATCGGTGAAGCTGTCACTACATCCTCAGGCTGGAAGCTCCCAGATATCTCACTAGTTCCTTCCAGTTGATACTGAAAGGGAGGGGGGGGAAGTCACTTCCAGACAGTGTAGAGTGATGTTCTCGTTCCCGTTCGTTTGTACCCAAGGAACATTGAACTTCTTTATTAATTTGTTTTTCTGTTTAACAGTTAACAAGTACTGTGTTTTAGAACAGACACTGCTTTAACATGGCCGACCCACAGACCACTGTGAAACTTGTTAGAAATATACCAACAAGATAGTGTTTTATCAAAAAACAGTGTAGAGTGCTAGCCACACTCTAATTACTGGTTATTCAATCAATCAATCAGTACTGATCTGCATTTAGGGCAGTCGCCCAGGTGGCAGATTCCCTATTTGTTGTTTTCCTACCCTTTTCCTAAATGATTTCAAAGAAATTGGAAATTTATTGAACATCCCTCTTGGTAAGTTATTCCAATCCCTAACTCCCCTTCCTATAAATGAATATTTGCCCCAGTTTGTCCTCTTGAATTCCAACTTTATCTTCATATTGTGATCTTTCCTACTTTTATAAACGCCATTCAAAATTATTCGTCTACTAATGTCATTCCACGCCATCTCTCCGCTGACAGCCCAGAAACGAGTGGAAATGTTGTAACCAGTTTAGCTTAACCCTGCTGTTTTGTTCACTTTTACCTGATGAATATACTGTTCGGGTCAATATGACCCGACAACCAAATTGCTGTAGAAATCTTGTGAAAACATACATTTTTTGCACAGTTGATAGCTATTGACATTGTTGTTCTAGTCCAATACTTTGTTGATGATAATAATGATGATAATAGTAATAATAATAATAATAATAATAATAATAATAATAATACACAAAAACTTTATTAAAGAACATTTTCTATTTAAATATTCACATAAATTTGAAATAACAAACAGTTTTCAATACAATTATCTTAGGAAAAACAACAGTTCTTTCCTTACTTTTCTTCTTACTGATTGCAGTGTGGAGACAAGTAGGTGACATGCGTTCTGCAAATATGTTTGCTATATTTGCTACACAACGTTTTTCTTTTACTGTCATAGCTGGATGGGCAGAACTTACAGCATGCACATTTCGTAGATTTTCTTGTTGTTACTGACTCTGGCACACCAGTCACATCTTTAGGCTTTTGGATGCTTCTGGTCATTCTCAAAGAATCTTCCGTTCTTGGAAAATGCATTCTTGTTGCAATCAGTGACTTTCCAAGTTCCCCCAAGAATTTTCTCCTTTTAGTCAATTTATTCATATTCCATTTAGGGTCAATCAAGTCCACAAGATATGCACTATAAGCAGAAACATCAGGAATATTGTAGAAAACTATCATTGGCCACCTTTTGGTTTTTTATTTGCATGTATATGTACCTGATAGCTAATCAAGCATGTCTACAGCCCCTTTGGTTGAATTATAGTCCAAAATCCGTTTTGGCTTCTTAACAGATCTGTCACTGATTTCCTCATTATTGTAGAGATTGCTCATACGTACAACATTCTGATTTCTCTTAGCAATATAATTGACCGCAATAGTGTCATTTGTGAAGAAAAAGAGCTAGTACATCGTTGTTGGTCATTTTATGTTGAAACTCCGGATTATTTTTCCGTATAGTTCCCAACATAGGAAATTTCCTTCTCAGAAGCAGGTGGCCAAATTGTATGACGTAAAAAAGTTGTCACACATGATATTCTGACCATGTAACTCAAAAGTGAGATCATATACTATCCTCATTCTCTGATTTCTTTCTGGTGCCAGTCCGATTGCCTGCTAACTCCAGGGGTACTCTTGATGATGTCCGAAGCTGGTAAGTGGAGCTGTTGTGGTGGTGGGTGAAACTGCCATTTTATATTCCCATTTTTGGAAGAAAAATCTCTACACTATTTTGTACAGGCTGTAGACTGCTGCAATTGTCATCAGAACACACTATTTCAGATGCATTACTGACATGATCTTCGAACTCAGAAAGTGATTCTTCATCTGCCTAAGCACTTACTAATTCTTCCAACTGAACATCAGTCAATGATGTAATCGCCATGGTGTCACAATTCAAACTGAGCAGAAACAAAGCATTCAGATTGTTGAGAGCTGCTAATTACAATTCCCTAGGAAGAGCAAGAAACAAGCCCATTGTTGTAAATGCATGGAGGCTTAGTTGATTGTTGAGAGTAAGTTGCAATGATAAAAATCACTATTCCCATAAAATATAACAAAAACGAAGTTCAACATTTCCATTCTTTAAAAATAAATCCGAATAACAGTAATCATATTGGTTTCGGGTCACAATGACCCAACTATTCCAGTTTATGCCCAAACTACTTAAACCATGGCCTCTCAAACGCCCAAAATCTCACGCGTGCAAATCGAGGCGCAAGAGCTCCGTGCACTGTGCATCCCTCCCGCTCAGCACGGCTCGGACCAACGCTTCGTCTCTGGACTACTCGGCTAAGCTCGGCTCAACTCGGCTCAATTCGGCTCGGATTTGGAGCGCTACGCAGCAAGTGAGGAAGAGGGAGACAGGGGGAGCGAGCGGGATAGGCGTGGGGAAAGAGAGAGACAGCGCTATTCCTCCAAATCGAGGAGTGGGGGTCTGCACTCTGGTCAACCAAGCAAAGTCGTCTTTTGCACCGTGCACAGTGCATGCACCAAGCTCATGCACCCTGAGAGGCCCTGACTGAAATCAATTAAAAACATTTTTAAACATGTGCTGCTCTTCTATTTTCAGACAAAGTCACGAAGTTTCATAAACATTTATTGGTATTTAAAATATGAAAAATGACATGTATATTCATTTTGGGTCATATAGACCTCGCAGCCGAAACACACTACTCGGTTTTCAGACTGCTTTTGGCCTACGAGAATGAGGGCTGCGTGAACTCGAGATATCTCGTCCACAAGTTGGGGATAATAATAATAATA
This sequence comes from Anabrus simplex, assembly GCF_040414725.1. Lineage (NCBI taxonomy): Eukaryota > Metazoa > Arthropoda > Insecta > Orthoptera > Tettigoniidae > Anabrus > Anabrus simplex. The sequence goes on along the minus strand of NC_090267.1, from coordinate 276,351,794 downwards.
ATAATAATAATAATAATAATAATAATAATAATAATAATAATATGGTCTCAGCTACCCTTTACAAGCATTTCAGTTTGACGGCTTCTGGCCGCTTGTTCGTCAATTTTGACCTTCCATTTTACTCTAAGCGTACCGGATGGCAGAGTAAAACAAATCTCTTCTATGGCTGAATTTTAACAAATTTTTCGGGTAAACACCAAATGTCTGGAAAGTCTTGTTATAGGAATGCACTGACTCCTGCTATCACTAGAGACGAAACACAGATCTGCGTTAGAATCGTTCTTCCAGGAAGCTGATATAAATGTCCCCCTATCTTTAGCATTAAAATTAACATGTAGCTTGAAATATTCAGCCCAGTCAGAAACGGCCAAAGAACTACTATAGGTGGGATGGGGATATTAGTAACCGTAACATCCTAAAGTATCACTGCAGAGTGAATATTATTATCAGTACTAGCAGTAATACGATGAATTGTTGTGGCTGTATGTTGCTACTCCATACGCTCTGTAATAAGCACTGTATAGCCATAAGCACTGCTTCTCTTTTTCTGAGTTCTTCCTCATTGTCGGTGGGATTATCCCGAATGAAAGCCAGATACGCAATATTTTCACGAAGAATTCTGATAGGAATTCCCATTGGGATCGGATAATGTCGTTAGTGTTTAATTCGTTAATTTTAACATCTTGGCCCAGTTATACGTCAATGAGCTCTGAAAAGAGCCGTTGAATACAGTAATCTGCAGATCCTGCATCCTCGTTTTTGTCAGGAGATCTAGATGGGCCTGGAGCTAACGTTCAGTTCGGTATTTGGATTCCAGATACATACAGATACCCGAAAATGAATTCGTGCACGTCAGATACGCCAGAACGGGACGTAAATGTCCATAGATTTAAGGGCAAGTATCAAAAAGTAATATAAATAAACCACGGATTGCATAGTTTGCAATGTTAGTCATATATTACCATCAATAATTGCTTACAATATGAAGGTACGTCTGAAACAAAAAAAAAAGACAACCGCATTCCCTCTAAAGAATTACACACGGAAAAGGTATTCGTATACCACATCCAGTCCGAGACGGTTGTTCACCTTTCAATACTTCGCCGGGTCCCCTTTGCCTTTATTATCATTGCAGTCGTCGTGGGATGGAACCAATGACGCAGTGTTGTTCCGTTCCTCCAGTATGACAGTTTGGAGATCATTCCTGTTGGAGATTACACTGGATCGTAATTTTCTGTCCAATATCTCCCATATGTGTTCTATCGGATTGATGTCGGGGGACTGATGGGGTGTAGGAAGGTGCTTTGGAACATTGTAAAGTATGCACATTTTTGTATTATGCGCGGTGTATTTTCGATCATTTTCCTGCATGAACATGAAATGATGTTGCAAACCAAGTTTCCTAGCACTGGGTATATAAGTTGTGTCTTGAGAATTTTTTAAATTTTATTTTCTTTTTATTTGCTAGTTGCTTTACGTCGCACCGACACAGATAGGTCTTATGGCGACGATGGGACAAGGAAGGGCTTGGAGTGGGAAGGAAGTGACCGTTCCCTTAATTAAGGTACAGCCCCAGCATTTGCCTGGTGTGAAAATGGGAAACCAAGGAAAACCATTTTCAGGGCTGCCGATAGTGGGGTTCGAACCTACTATCTCCCGAATACTGGATACTGGCCGCACTTAAGCGACTGCAGCTATCGAGCTCGGTTTGAGAATATTTATGTAGCATTTGTGATCCATGGTTCCATCTGTAAAACACAAATTTCCAACATCGGCAGCACTCATACCCCCTCCCCCTCCCCCTCCCCCAGACAATAACGGAGCCCCCTCCATATTTGACTGTAGGAGTGAGATTTCTGGGGTCCAGTTGTGTGTTCAGTTTTCGCCACACTCATCTTCGCCCAACGTAACCAAATACGTAGTTCCTACTTTCACCAGTGAAAATCACACGCTTCCAATACTCGTCCGCCTAATCCACATCGTCCCTACTCTGGCAAACTAGCGAATCTGCAAATTGTCAAAAGGTGATTGTGATTGTGATTACTCATGTCAAATCAATTTTTATATTTAATTATTGGTTTCATGTGTTAGGCATAAGGAACGAGTTGCAGATGTGAGACTTTGTCAGAGGGTAGACAATATTTAACCAATAAAATCTACACCAAAACTTCAGAAGTACAGATTCCCTAGTTTGTCACTTTCGCTAGTGTGCCAGAGTGGGGACGACATGTTCTAAAGCGAATTCTGAGCGTTTCTTGCGGTTCCTTGCACTAACATAAAATTTCTCGTAGACACTCGACCATTATACCCCGCTGTTTTCACGGTATTTCACACAGTATCGGTACATACCTTAACGCCCCGCTTCTCCGACTCGGCAGCAATCTGATGGGCACTAGTTTTAGGATCACTTTTCACAGTTCGAACAATAAACACCCTGTCCGTCTGAGATAGTACTTTGGGATGACCGCTTCTGGGCCTGTTCTATACATTTTTATTCATACAATACATGTAATTGATGGATTGAACTGTCGACCGAGGTCAACTGATTATTCGTGAAGTCTCAGACAGGGACTTTGTTTCTCTGTGAAGCTTGACCACTTTTATTTTCCGTTCCTCTTCTGTTGTTTCGTGCTCTTTTCGTCCCATTGCGCTTGTTTGGACCTCGCGTCAACTGCAGGCGTACACAGCGATTGTACATGGACTGCGGTACTCGCGTGCCACTGCATGTACACGGGCCTGGGAAGAGCCCTGCATGTGACTACACGGAACTGTTTCTTGGTGTACGAATACTCTTACAAGCTGCATAATGTCAGACTCAACCTGTATAATCAAAGATGCAATGAAATGGGGCAAAGGACGCTCAGACATTACGTCTCATTCTATATCAACTCATACAGTCCCGGTGCATATTAAAGTATTAATCCACAAACGCCATGAATGTATAAACAGCATTTTCATGTGTACCAGTAATTTTTCGAATATATGTAGGCATGAATCAGCTTCCACACCGCCCGCATTGCTATTATTCAAACATTTACATAATGGTTGCCTTTTAGAAGCAAGAACAGACTGGGCTTGGGGTATTCAACTAGGTAACAGTTGGCAGTACCAAGTGGTGGGCGTAGACACTGTCTGCCTAGCGCGGTGACAGCACGGTATGCCTTGCCTTTCTTAAGGTGCGTTTTCCAACGTGCGACTGTAACCGCCACGGCAGCCAGAGCCGCGCGACTGGGGTCGCAGTATACGTTGGCGACAGCAGCCACAAGCGACGGGCACGTGGAGTGTTTTCTTAGACACGACTCCAGCCACCAGAAATGGACGAGAGCATGGGCGATTTCGTTAGTGGCAGGGCTTTCCTCGACATTTTAATGGAAGAAGAAGGAGACGACCATTTATTGTCATTTTTGTACCGATCTCATCCCAAACATTGTCTTGTACAGACATATCCTTGTACTGCGGGTGCTTTAAATCGTACAACCTTTTATGATCGGAAACTATGTGGCAAAGAGCTATATCATGCGAGTGACTGAACTCTCCCTCGACTTTTCGTTGCTTCCACATCGTACCCAAAGTCAATAATTAACTGCTACACAACAGATATATCAACAGTCTCAGTGACTGCGGCCGCCAGCACTGCTCACTGCACCAGTCTGGCGGCTCAAGCCGCAATCGCTGCGAGTCGCACACCAAATTCAAACTGCGCAGGCCCGGAGGTGGAGACTCCTATCGCCGTGCCGCTACAATCGCCGTTGCGGCTACAACCGCTCCTTGGAAAACGCACCTTCAGTTAGCCTCTGCTTACGAGATGAACCCGGCAGATGACTCACACACTGCACTCACACGTTGCCATGTTCATTATATGTTGTCAAACTGTGATAGCGTCCTTTCACGCCCACCTTACCCCCGAGCTGTGATTGCTCCGCCATTTAACGAACATCCTATATATGGGTGTAGAACTAGAAATTATAATTCAACTCCAACACAAACTTATAAATTGTGATTTCTTGATACCTAACGTTTTTACTATATCGTAAATTCATCACGAATTTTAATGGAACACTCTTTCACAGTTTTGTCGTTATAATCGTGTTAGAACGTGTTAATGCACACAGTTGCATGTATTTCATGAGAGAGCAGAATACCTTTAAGCCCTGTATAAACCATTTCCACCAGATGTACAGCTTGGAACTAAAAAGAAAGAAACAAAGGGAGAGCATTCTCAAGACCACAAAGAGGGTGTTACTCTATTCATGAGTTGCCAGAACTTCAATGTTTAACGTTACATGACTCACACGTGAGCACAGTAGGTATCCCTTTTCTATTCCTCACTGAAATAGAAACTAATTCATTCTCATTTTGTGACGATAAATTGCCGTTTTCAGCCTACTACTTAATGAGGAATGTGGAATTAAAACTTTACGCTTTCGTAATTTTACAGATGGCTTGAAAGAACAGTTTGCCTTAACATTCTACAGTGCGTAGGAATACGTATATGAATTATATTGAATTTTTGTCTGCTACTTTTTTAGTATAACTCAACAGATTAATTTCTGAACCATACACTGGAACATCATATTTTTGCATTGTTCTCTACATGGCATAGGTATTCACTACAGAGGATATTTTGTTAATGAGGAGAGATGGAGTCTTCAGATGGCAGTGGGACTGCAGTTTGCAGCTGCCAGAGAACGTGATTTTGAGGGTAATGGTTACAATTATATACAGATTCATAGAGCTCTGCATCGCAGAGGGCCAATTAAGCAAAGGTCACAGAATGAAGAAGTAAATGGAACTGCCCGCCTACCTTACATTCACAATACCACAGATCAAATTGCCCAGGTCTTCCACAAGCATAATATAAAACCGTGTTAGGCACAGTCACTACAATTGCTCACAGTTTAGGTAAAATCAAGCAAAAATTCCCCCCCCCTCCCTATTTTAGCCTGGAGCGTACAAAATTCCCTAGACTGGCAGCAAGGTATACATTGGCCAAACATGCCGGTGCACTTACACCTGCATCAAGGAACGCCAACGCAATATCCGTCTCAATCAGCCAGACAAGTCAGCAATATCTGAGCACGCCCTATCGTCGGCTCATGTTCCAAGATGTTCGAGCTCTCATCCACACTAAACACTGCAAGTCTAGGATTGTACTGGAAGCTGTGGAAATACGTAAAAATCCTAACAGTTATAACAGGAACACTGGCTACCAGTTAAGTAATACGTGGTTACCACCCATTAAGGATTTCCTTAGGTAGTACACTTCCCTGTCCTTTCACTTTGTTATTTCGTTTCGGTGTTTTCCAAATTCGTACCTTCCGCATCACCAGATGGTTCATTCCAAGCTGTGTGTTAAGAGTCATACTTTCATAACGTGTGTGCACCGGTTATGATCCCCTCCCCTCCCAGACCGTCTCATACTGTTTATCTTTCTTTCTTCAACACACCTTCCTCCAATTCTTCAGCTCTGTTCTATCTTGGTTGTCTTTCGTTGTACTTTATTTTAATTTATTTTCTATTTATTTCTTACACCACATTCGTCCCTGATTCTTTTGATGACGTTTCTGTTACTTTTTACGCACACACGGTGTAACAGGAACTTGGAGCTTGATGGAGTCGTCAGCTTCCGCCTGGAATGCTAGCGCTGGGCCAGCATACGGCGAGCCATCTGGTGACAAATGAGCGTACCCCTTGCTATGACCAACGGTAAAGCATTCTTAAATTCAAATCCCACACTATTGGACAAGTCTTCCTCCCGAACAGTCGAGATTTTCTGTTTTCTGTGAAACGTACAGAATTTCACCTTGTTTCCTTGACACGGCATAAGCCCAGAGCATGTATCATGTGTACAAGTACGGGCCGTGAAAGCATCAGTGTGAACTCGGATTACTTGTTCGGGGATAGCCGGACTGTGCACAAGGCTGAACATTATTTGATTGGTACACAGTGGCGTAGCAACATTAAGCAGACCAAGTCAGAAAATGTCAAATCTCTCCGGAAAACTAATCTTGCTACATAGGAAAACAGTCACTATCACTATCAGCCATATTCAATCGTTTTTCCGATGTGGCCTCTTTAAGTCCGAAGCAAGGTAGGTTTTCATGAGGTCTCTCCATCTGGGACGGTCTTGAGCGATGTTCTGCCAATTGATCCCAGTAATCTTCCGGATGTCTTTATCCCATCTGTCCGGTGGTCTTCCCCTTGGTCTGAGATGATCTTTCGGACACCACTCCAGCGCAAGCTTTGTCCACCTACCATCAGTTCTCCGAGCAACATGGTCTTCCCACTGCCATTTTAGGGTAAACACCCTTTCTAAAATGTCACTGACCTTTGTGACTGACCTGATGTAATCTGCTCTCCTCCCGTCTTTCTTCGTCAAGCCTAGCATGAACCGTTCCATAGCTCTTTGGGTTGTTCTGAGTACTTTTATGAAATTAGCAATTGTAGCTGTTCTACGCACGGGAATTTGCAGTGGATTACCTGTTACCTTCAGGATTTAATGCGAAGCAACATGGCTCTATTCACACATTTATTGCGGCATGTTAAAATGATATTTTCTTATGAAAGCGCGTGGCAGTAACGTGAAATATGATGAAGCTGAACAAAATCGAGAGAGAACGATGACGATTTCCGAATTTATTGTACTGTGCAGTTCCTGGTCCGAAGTTGTGCGAAATTCTCCATCGGTCTCAGCTTACATATTGTATCACTGACCACTGGCGTGGTGCTCTGACATTTATGATACTTCCCTTAATGTCTGTCCTATCGAACAGAGTAAAGTGCCTATTTAGATTTTCCCGCTGTCCATTTTGAAGTGACATGTACGGCATGTCCCACGGGACTTGAAATAAAAATCCCATCATCTGCGTTGTTATCCGTCGTACGGTAAATACGTACATGGCATAAGGGAACGTAAATAACATATTCTTAAACGTATGTTGTATACGGTCTTTTGATAGACCTAATGTTAACGAAAATATTTCAGAATAATCTTCCTATAAATACCAACTCATGTGATTACGATGACATCACATGCACCTGAAAAAACAATCCTGAGTGAGTAGAATCCAAATACGTAGTTTGGTTGAAATAAGTCCAGAAGTTTTCCACTTTTAGGAACAAACAAATAGACAAGCAGACGAACATACATACATATATACATACATACATACATACATACATACATACATACATACATACATACATACATACACAGACAGACAGACAGACAGACAGACAGACAGACAGACAGACAGACAGACAGACAGACAGACAGACAGACAGACAGACAGACAGAGAGACAAGGGAAAAGTTTTTTCTCATGTTACCTCGGTGTTCAGATTCGTTAGGTGGGAGTAATAATAAAGCCGAGAGAAATATGATGCATCCTCTGATCTTCTTCTATTATGGATCCTTCAAATAACTAGGTTTGCGAGGTTGTCCGTCACTGGCTGCAGAGCATGAAGCCTGTAGGAAATAGTATTTTTTTCTGCCATTTGGAGAGTAAGTGAAATTATGTACATAACAAAAGTTATTTAAAATGATGGGGAGTTTCACTTATAGTCTACAAATTTTACATTTAATCTGCAGTGTGTGAGAAAATTGAAAAATCTCTTGTGTCTTCCTTTTAACCCCCAGTCTATTTAGTAATTTTAAATGTTATGTATATTGAATCCTGCTCCTGGTTTAGTTAGACTCTAAATATGAAGTGTGTTCGAGGTATAATCAACAGCGTAAGGCAAACTGGAAAAATCTCTTCTTGCCTTCGTATAAACCCCCAGTCTATTAATGATTTTTAAATCATTTGCATATCGAAACCTGCACATTGATGAGTACACTCTAAATATAGATTTTGATCGAGAGATAATCAACAGTGTAAAAGAAATATAGAAATTTATTTATTTTTTTGCTAGGGGCTTTACGTCGCACCGACACAGATAGGTCTTACGGCGACGATGGGATAGGAAAGGCCTAGGAATTGGAAGGAAGCGGCCGTGGCCTTAATTAAGGTACAGCCCCAGCATTTGCCTGGTGCGAAAATGGGAAACCACGGAAAACCAAATATTGAAAAAACTCTATTGGTCTTCCAATAAACCCCCAGTCTATTCAGTGATTCTTAAATGCCATGCATATATAAATTCGCTGCTGGATGAGTAGACTCTAAATATGAAGTTTGCTTGAGATATAACCATTAGTGTAAGTGAAAAATGAAAAATTACCTTGAGTCTTCCCATAAATCCCCAGTCTGTTGAGTGATTTTCAAATGATATGTATATCTAAACCTGCTCTTAGATGAGTAGACTCTAAATACAAAGTTTGGTTGAGATATATTCAATAGTGTACGAGGAAATTAAATAAAACTCTTCTAGCCTTCGTATATATTCAGTGATAATTAAATGATATGCATATCGAAACCCGCTCCTGGATGAGTAGACTCTAAATATGAAGTTTGGTTCAGATTTATTCAGCCCTTTACCCGTTATGGCGGAACAAACAAACAAACACGAAAGCTAAAAAGTACTTATACGACCTTAAATTGACCTGATACGGATAAGTATACCAAAATATGGAGAAATAAATGACATTAGAGAACGGAATCCCTAGAATTTTATTCATAAGATATAATTTTCGATCTTTTTAAATGTTTCACGCCCATTTACCGTAAGGAATTATTTGCGGTTACTAAACACTTCACAAACTTCATGTACCTTCACGAAAATAGTTCTAACAGTTCATAACAACAATAGAACATCTATTTGTCGAACTTGTATGTCTGATACACTTTTGTACGAGCTATAATACAGTAATTGAGATAGTAACGAATTCAGGCTTCTCTTACCATATCCGCCAACGACAAGCACCGCTGACGTGGAGAAGTATTATTTACTCATTATGGTAACAAACATTCTAGTGATGGTTGTGGTTTTTTAAATCAGAAAAACCGCGTGGTCATTAGCCCTTGTTGACAATAAGATAATGAATATGAGTATAGAAATGACTATAAGAACATGAAGGAACGCTATTTCGTAGAATGAGGGTAAATGGAATCATAAAAGAGGAGGTTGTAAGCCGTAGCGTAGAATGTGTTAATATGTAATATCCTGCAATGCCCTGAGTGGCTAAAACATATCACCAGGAACAGTACACTGATTGACTATCTTTTTAGCTGAGGTATGATCTGTCTCTTCTACTGCCAGTCATTTCCACCAGATGGCGTTAATGCTGTCAACATCTAAAAACTAACCCGTCAACGACGGGTACGACAACCGGTAAGAGATAAGACATTCGTTTGAAACGACTCACACAACCAACACCTGTGATGCATTTCATAGCAAATTCAATAGCTTATTTTTACTGCTTACGTCCTTATATATAAAAAAGTGTTATAGAATTAAATGCTATCCAATTATATAAGCTACTTACCTTAAAATTATTGGGATAAATTAGCTGAATAAGAAAATAAGGAAACCTGAAAACTGATAATTACATACAGAGAACTATATAGCTGTGCGGTTAGGAGCGTGCAGCTGTGAGTTTGCATCCGGGAGATAGTGGGTTTTAATCCCACTGTCGGCAGCCCTGAAGATGGTTTTCCCTGGTTACCAGGCAAATGCTGGGGTTGTACCTTAATTAAGGCCACGGACGCTTCCTTCCAACTCCTAGCCCTTTCCTATCCCATCGTCGCCATAAGACTTAATTGTGTCGGTGCGACGTAAATCCATTAGCAAGAAAAAGCGAGAAATATATACAAATGTATGTACACTATTTCACTTTGATTTTTTTTAATCAGTCTCTTGTTTCAATGGAGATTTTAGTTTTTAATACGTGTATAATGATTAGAGTTTTAATATGTTTAATTTGAATATCGACTGGTAAAATTTGCCTGCGGCTCTCGTTGTCACTGTAAACCGAAGGTAATGGATCAGAGTGACGTGAGCAGACGTGCAGGATGCCTCGCAGACGTATACGAGTACCATACAGTCAAATGAGCGAGTATGAAAGAGGGCGCATTATCGACATGACAGAACGTGATACATCCATCCGGGAAATTGCTGCTCGTGTGCTGCTCTATTTAGAAAATGATATCCAAGTATTTAAAATGTTCGGTACCTTCTTGTAAAATTGCAATCTTATCTATGTCTTTATTTTCCATCTAAATGGGATATTGCATTTGAATACTAAACTTCATTAATCTTTCCATGATTCTTTCCCGAAATAATTCAATTATTTATAGCAACAACATACTCTAGAATATTTAATATATTCTTTCAGTAAATATATTTCCCGAATTTTGAAATACTAAAGATTTTTAGGTTTTCTAAATAACTTACTTGTGTCAAACGTCGGCCTTCCTTGTATCACAGCCATGAGGCGCAGTAGTGCAGTACGACGGCATCTGATCGCTTTCATCGACTTAGCAGCACCATGGGAGCACGTGTAACTTACGGAACGTTACGGACGCGGGTAACTCTACTGTGTTTTATGTGTATATATACATATATAACCAAACAAACCTCATAGTGCAATAGCCCCGAAGGACTTTGACCTAACAAGCGACCGCTTCTCAGACCGAAGGCCTGCAGATTATGCGGTGTCATGTGGTCAGTATGACGAATCCCCTCGGCCGTTATTCTTGGCTTCCTAGACCGGGGCCGCCACCTAACCGTCAGAAAGTTCCTCATTTGTTATCACGTAGGCTGAATGGACCTCGAACCAGCCCTCAGATTCGGGTAAAAATCCCCGACCTGGCAGGGAATCGAACACCGGGCCTCCAGGTAAGAGGCATGCACACTACCCCTACACCACGGGGCGGCCATATATATAGCCTGTATATATTATTTTATGTAAATTTTATGTAAATACCTAATGCATCTTTCGCTGAATAGTCAGAATAAATTCGAAATTAAATAGGTAATGATCATGCAAGTACATATCAAATATATAGGTATTCATAACCTGTACGGGGAAAAACTTTCATCGCGGAAATATAATGTTTTACTTTTGCATTTAAACTCTTTGGGACGCAGTCTCCCGATATGTCAGCTGTATGCTTCATCAGAATAACACAGTTACATTCTACTATTGACTGTGCGTTCTGAGATCAAATGTATTATTAAAAAGTTTCAGTGCGCTATTCTCATGAATTTATATAAAATCAACTTCACGTAGGTATGATAGAATGAGCATGACATGAAGATGAAGGAGAGCTGTAGTTTGCTTGATGTTCCTAATATTCTTATATCGGATTGACCACTGAAGCCATGAGGTAAAATGCCGTAAAAATGCATTAAATCACTGTCTAATCGATTGTCATGGGACATTTAGATGATACTACTTCGCGCTGAACAATACTAATTTGGGGATGGCAGTGGCAGGATTCACGTCACCCCGTAATCTGCAGCCTTCGGGATGAGCAGCAGTGGCTTGATAGCCAGGTCCATCAGGGCTGACACGCCATGAGGTATAGTTTGTTTAGTTTTGCGATGACGATTACTGTTCTAAGAGGAAGTATAGCTAGGCAACAATCCGCTCTTAATCATACCGGGCGAGTTGGTCGTGCGGTTAAGAGCGCGCGGCTGTGAGCTTGCATCCGCAAGACAGTGCGTTCGAATCCCACTGTCGGCGGCCCTGAAGATGATTTTCCGTGGTTTCAAATTTTCACACCAGGCAAATACTGGGGCTGTACCTTAATTAACGCCACGACCGCTTCCTTCCAACTCCTAGGCCTCTCCTATCCCATCGTCGCCATTAAGACCTATCTGTGTCGGTGCGACGTAAAGCCACTAGCAAAAAAAGTATTAATCAAATGAAGAAGTGAAATGGGGACATTTTAGGGACAATGAAATTGAAAGACTCTAGGTCTCGCAAACCTGACACCTCCCGACAGAAGAGAATAAGCGTTGAACGAGGGAGGTCGGAGAAATAGGATGAAAGTGAGGAGTGTGTAACAAGCACGCAAGTGGAAGCAAAGTATAAGACTCAGCTAGGAACCCGTGGTCACTAACCCGCACTCCCAAGCGGAGGACTCTTATCGTACCTTTTTCCACCTCTTACGACAATCAGGGAATGCCATGGATGTGTTCTATTACCCATACTCATAGCGAGAACTAAACTCGTGACTGTGAGGAAGCGTGATATTTAAAGGCGTTATAACTCGTGGTTATGATAGCGTATAATGTGTGTTGACTGCCGAGTTTACTCGCCCATGGGATGAAAAATGTTAATAATTAAGTTACCAAGTTCCGTATATTTAGGATCTCATTATTCATAGTTTTAGTGCCCAACATTTTAGAGCCAACATCTCGTTTAAATGTAAACCCATTGATCCACTAATCTCTACACGAAGCTTTTTTACAAACTGAGGAGGAATGTGGTACAAATTTTAAGTCGATATAAGAAATGTTCACTACTTGTGAAATCTCAGTGGCTGGCATCTCATTGAAAGGCCTTCCTTCTCGCGCAGCGTCGGTTCTCCAGTACAATGTATGATGAAAAAAGCACCCATTGTGTAGGAAGGCGGGTTTGTTTTGACGAGTGAGGCTATGTATACTGTGCACTACTTCAAAGGGAAGCCTCAGCTCTTCCCCTCCTTCAGTACACGTAATAAGAAGGACAGATCCCTTCCCGTGAGCATTGGGACAAGCTCTAATTACAAGAATTCTTACTTAACCCTCAAGGCCGTGTATTCTCAAGGTAGTTGCGCAAAGAGAATGGGCTTCGAGTGACTGCGGAAGCATTTCAAGATTTCTTTACGCATGAAGAATATTTTTAAATTAGAAATTCCTGAAGGGTTTTTTGTCGAAATTTTAACTATTCTGCCGCTTTATAATTAAGGAGTCAGTCCAATGTTACAGGTCTACATTTAGTTGCTTTTGGTAACTTGCTGCGATGTTGAAATGCTGAAGGTAATTTGTATATATTAAAGTTGTATGGTCCCCTTCTACCCATTTCCTCATGTATATCACTCTTTTTAATTCTTCTCACAACATTATAAAACGAACGGCTACGCTGAAATGGAGGATGGAGGTGGATGGGGCATGCGATCAGAAGCTCAGAAGAGAAGTGGACTAAGTCTCTCCTGTGTTAATGTCCTAGGGCAGGGATGGCAAACCTATGCCAAACAACACAATAAACTAGCATATTTTAATTCTTTAAGATGCAATAAATAGGTCGAAAATCTACCAACATAGCATATTTCAACAATACGCTTTAATACACTTAAGAAAATGGAAATTGCAACACCATGAAGGCATTGGTCGTTTGTGTTGATTTTCAAGATATGGAACGACGCCATGTAGATGTGTAAACGATCAAAGTTTCAGACCCATTGGATTGTTGCTACAGGTTTCCCCACGTGATTGGTCGCGGAGGAATCAACTCCAGTATACGGACTCTGGTGTAGCGTAGTTGACTTGCAGTATGTGCAGTGAAGTGTTCCCCGTCAAACATGCCTCTTCGACAGAGAAGAGCACGTTATCAACAACTGTCGCCGTTTGAGAGGGCTCGGGTAATTGGGCTGTGTGAGGCTGGATTATCGCCAAGGACTGTCGCTGCACGTGTTGGCCGACAGGCATCTACGGTACAACGTGTAGGTCAGCAGTGGTCAAATGAAGGTACCCACACTCGTAAACCTGGCACAGGCCCAGCGCGACAGACAACTGTGAGAGAGGATCGCCGCATCATTCGGATGGCCCGGATGGAACCCCATGCAACAGCAGCGCAAATTCGAGCAGCTGTGGTACCCCACATTACACAACAAACAGTTGGTAATCGCCTGCGTGCAGCTGGCTTACGAGTCCGTGTCCCTGCAGAAGGTGTTCCTTTGACCCCACAACAGCGACGTGTAAGGCTGGCCTGGTGTCGAAAAAGATCGACGTGGGTCGACGAATGGCATATGGTCGTCTTTAGTGATGAATCGCGCTTGTCTTGCCCGCAGTGATCGCCGGAATCGTGTGCGCCGACGTACCGGGGAGAGGGGCCGCCCAGATCTTATTGTCGAGAGGCCCACAGGGCCAACACCAAGCATTATGGTCTGGGGAGCTTTTGGTTTTAATGTGAAATCACAATTAGTGCTTGTTGAGGGCACTATGACTGCTCGACGGTACGTTGATAGGGTACTCAATCCAGTGGTTGTCCCTATGATGGCGAACATTGCTAATGGGATGTTTCAGCAGGACAGTGCCCGGGTTCACACTGCACGCATCTCCAGAGAAGCTCTCCACGACATCACAACCTTAGAATGGCCCGTCAGATCCCCGGACTTCAGTCCTGTTGAGCATGTGTGGGACATGATGGGTCGACAACTGGCCAACCATCCTCAGCCACCCACAACTCTGGAACAACTGTCCCGTGCAGTGCAGCAATCATGGGCCACAATTCCTCAGGAAGCGATCCAGGGTCTTATTGACTCCATGCCTCGACGAATTCATCAATGTATTGCAGATCGTGGTGGGCACATCCTGTATTGATTGATGTCCAAACTTGCGGTCAGAGGGACCTGAAAGTGTAATCATCGAATCAAAACCGAACACTCGTTCTGCATGTTTAATTGCAGCAATGTAGCACCATTCCTTCTGGGTGTTGCAATTTCCATTTTCTTCAGTGTAAATAAATATGTCCCAATCAATTTTTTGGCCATATATTTTATAAATTTTATTAGGCTAAAGCAAAAATATATCTAATTTCTAAAATTTACCTGTTTAAAAATGTAATTTTCAGTGATTTTTGCAGTATAAAACCATGAAATATTCAGTCGAGGTCCTCCTCCCCAGTTATATCCTCCGACCCAAAGTCCCACGCTCCAGGACACTGTCCTTGAGGGGACAGAGGTGGTATCCCTCACTGAGTCCGAGGGAAAAACCGAGCCTGGAGGGTGAATGGATTAATAAAGAAGAAGAAGAACAACATTCAGTCGAATGGATTTATATGTTATGTATGCAATCTAATAACTAAACGAAGTCAAACGGGGGGTTTCATGATTATTGTAAAGGAAAATAACCGATGGCACACTAGAGAGTAAAAAGTAGTAAACGAGACGTTAAGTGACACGCTAGTCGGACAAGGTACGTTAAGTGACACGCTAGTCGGACAAGGTACGTTAAGTGACACGCTAGTCCGACAAGGTACGTTAAGTGACACGCTAGTCCGGCAAGGTACGTTAAGTGACACGCTAGTCCGACAAGGTACGCTAAGTGACACGCTAGTCCGACAAGGTACGTTAAGTGACACGCTAGTCCGACAAGGTACGTTAAGTGACACGCTAGTCGGACAATGTACGTTAAGTGACACGCTAGTCAGACAAGGTACGTTAAGTAACACGCCAGTCCGACAAGGTACGTTAAGTGACACGCTAGGCCGACAAGGTACGTTAAGTGACACGCTAGTCGGACAAGGTACGTAAAGTGACACGCTAGTCCGACAAGGTACGTTAAGTGACACGCTAGTCCGACAAGGTACGTTAAGTGACACGCTAGTCGGACAAGGTACGTCAAGTGACACGCTAGTCCGACAAGGTTTGCCATCCCTGTCCTAGGGCATACTCGCGGAGTGAAGGACGCTCCCAACGCCGTTGATACGGTGATATAAAGGAATGCGTCGGAGTAAACTGGATTCAGACTGCCCAGGAAAGAACGACATGAAAAATACTGGAGGGGGCCTGTATACAGGAGTGGACGTCAACAGGCTAAGGAAGAAGAAGAAGAAGAAGAAGAAGAAGAAGAAGAAGAAGAACGTCACATTTCTGTCGATCAAAAATGGTTGCTGAAATGTTAATTATATAACCTTGCAGAATGATTTTACAATCAGATCTTCGACGTACCGAAATAATAACAGCGATTGTTATGAAACTTTGCGTACCCTTTCTTACACAACTTATCATAGTAGTTGACAATATTATCATATGACCCAAATGTTGATACAACCAGAAAATCATAAATGGATTCATCGAGGACTAATTGCACCTACAATAAGGATATCTGACCTCAGTAATTCCCTCTCGGAGATCCCATTGCAACTAATACAAAATAAATACGTGTGAACACTTAGGAAGTCGATGAATAGCAATAATTTGAGAATTAATAATAATTTCGTATGGCTATTTCTAGCCGAGTGCAGCCCTTGTAAGGCAGACCCTCCGATGAGGGTGGGCGGCATCTGCCATGTGTAGGTAACTGCGTGTTATTGTGGTGGAGGATAGTGTTATGTGTGGTGTGCGAGTTGCAGGGATGTTGGGGACAGCACAAACACCCAGCCCCCGGGCCATTGGAATTCACGAATGAAGGTTAAAATCCCCGACCCGGCCGGGAATCAAACCCGGGACCCTCTGAACCGAAGGCCAGTACGCTGACCATTCAGCCAACGAGTCGGACATTTGAGAATTGAAAATAAGTTAATGAACAATATTCACGTTTCTGAATATTGGGATATATTCTGGAGACGGTGGGTTCTAACTCCACCTTTGGTAGCCCTGAAAATGGTTTTCCATTGTTTCCCATACATACAGTAGGCCATTTGTGGGTCTGCATTTTAATAATTAAAGCCATGGTTATTTCCTTCCCAGCCCTAGCTATTTGCTATCCCATATTCGCCAAATAACCTGTCTGAATTGCGGCGACGTTAACGTACTAGCAAAGAAAAAACTTTTGAAGATATACTTACTTTGACATAAACGTGATGGGTGAGTTGTACGTGTTAAATTTATTGCTGGCGGAAGTATTTCATCCCGATTACAGCAGCGTTCCTTTTGACACACAATAAAATAACAAATAATCAGAACATAATATTAACTACAATATTCTAATTGTTTATAGTCTTAATCTAATCCTTTTCTTCCACTTTTTCCACACCCTCGTGGGAAAGTGGGTGCAAACTGTGACAGCCATGTGAACCTGACCAGTTCTCCTGGCGCCCACCTTGGGCAGTAGATGTGCTCGGATGGGGCTCTAGCAGTGCGAACTCGCCTCACGACGTTCGGCCACCGTAACTTTGAGACGCTCCAGATAAGCGTTTTGAAGCTCGACACCGAGCAAGTGGTTGTGCGCTGTGGATCACGAAACTATCAGCTTGCACTCGGGAGAGAGTGGCTTGTTCGAATCCCACCGTCAGCAGCCCTAAAAATGTTTTCTGTAGTTTTTCATTTTCCCATCGTCACCATAAGACCTATCTGTGTCGGTGCGAGATTGCTGATTTTGGACATTTTGGAATTCTGATAAGCCGCTCGATTCTCTATAATGCGTTTTCGATAACTTTGAAGCGATTTATTGTCCATATTTCTCAAAATTTTCGAATGAATGAAATTATTCGCATATCTTCCCACAACAAATTTGCTCATAGTTTTACTGTATTCGTGTAGAACCCACTTACACATACACTCACACGACATGCTAGCACCCTGAGGTCCAGAGCTACACTATTTGTTAGGCCTCGGGCTGAGTAGCTCAGGTGGTAGAGCGCCGGCGTTCAGACTCCAAGCAGGCAGATTAGTTCCTGGCTCAGCTCCTGGCCAGAGAGAAGCCGTAACCTTCTAGGTGGCCCGCCGCTCCCCTTCAGGGGGGGGAATGAAAACTTGTTCAGACAGACAGACTGGTTCAGTTCGGTGGCACTTGAAGTGCTCAAATACGCCAGCCTCGTGTCGGTAGATTTGATGATGATGATGATGATCCTTGTTCTTTAAAAGGGCCTAACATCTAGGTCGTCGGCCCCTAATGGTATGAAATGAGACGAAATGGAATGGCAAATTAAAATTCCCAAATCCTCCACTGACCAGAATTCAAAATGTGAGGATGAAAAATAAATGGATGGATATGAATTTTAAACAATCAGTGAATCCGACCCGCAATGCCTCACATTCACAGAAACTGACGTAAAACAATAGTATTACTGACCAAGGGACTGCTTCTATAGCACAATACTGAATCGATGATGCTTGTAGTCTAAAGGCGTCCAAAATCCAAGTCATCGGCCCCTCATAATGGTACTTATCCCTAGGAAAGTAGAACCTTGGTATTTTTCATGTTGCGGTACTAATCAAAAGTAGCGTAGACTCGCGGTATTCTACACATGATGGTACTACTCACAGGTAATGAAATTCGCACATGTAATACAGACCTATGGTGTTTCGCACATTGCGGCGCCATTTACAGGCAACGGAAACCTATAAGTGTACTAACCACAGGGACTCGTTCTATCCCGTGGTGTTCCTCATATAGTCGGTACTAATCCTAGGCAAGCCAGAACCATGGTGTCACTCATATAGTGGTATTAAGTACAGGTACTGTAAAAGCCGACAGCGCACTCTGTTCCTACTAATCACGAACCTATTTTGTACCTAACATAGTGTTACTACGCGCAAGTAAAAGCGGTGTTCCCCGCGTGGTGGTACTAATTACAAGTAGTCTCATAGTTCTAATTCAATCATTCCATTGTCGTCCCTTTTAGTCTCCTCTTACGAGAGGCAGGGGATTCTGTGGGTTGTATTTTTCGTCTGCGTCCCCCACCCCCACCCACAGGGGGTGTCAGTAGATGTACCATCACCTAAACTAACTCTTTCGGGACAAAATTCTGGCACCTTTGCGTCTTTTAAAACCGTAAAGTAGTTAATGGTACGTAAAACCAAGAGCATTAATATTATTTGTTAGACACGTGCAACGGCAGTTTTAGTATCTGAACAGATGGTGGAAGAAGACAATATAGGCCCAATAATCGCATGGGAAGAATTTGACCTAGCACTAAAATAATTAAAGGACAAGAAAGCAACCGGACCGGACAACATACCAGCAGAACTTCTCAAGGGAATAGGAGAAAGAATGAAACAACAGTATAATATCATTGCAAAATGCTATTACAATGGTGAAATCCCTGGAGACTTTACTAAAAGTAGGACAGTCACCTTACCAAAGATAGGAAATGGTACTGACTGTTCCAACTATAGAACACTAACACTGCTATCGCACGCATCCAAAATACTGCTTAATGTAATTAAAAATAGGATTAAAAAGAAAAATGAACAATATACATCGCAGGATCAGTTTGGTTTTACAACAGGGAAGGGAACAAGAGAAGCTCTTCTAGCATTAAGAACTATTCTAGAAAGAAGACTAAGTGTTAACAGGAAAACATACATTGCATTTGTGCATATAGAGAAAGTCTTTGACAAAGTAAACTGGAAACAACTCTTTAGGAACATGAAGAATATAGGACTGGACTGGAGGGACAGAAGACTCATTTTATTCCTGGACAAAAATCAAAGCACAACAATAGAAATCAATGGTAATGTTAAGACAGCATCCATTAGAAGGGGAGTGAGACAAGGTTGTGTGCTATCTCCATTTTTGTTCAACATGTTCATTGAGGAGGCCATATCAAAACTTAAGCAGAAAACCAAAGGAATCAAAATTAACGGACAACAAATCCACTGTATAAGGTTTGCCGATGACATTGCATTAATTGCAGATTCAGAGAGGGAAATAAGTAAAATGCTACGAGTTTTAACATCAACACTATAAGAATCAAAATTGAAACTGAACACCTCGAAAACAAAAGTATTAGTTGTCAAGAAATCAACTGAGGAAATACCAATAAACATTAAGGTATGCGATGAAAAAGTACAACAAGTAAGTCAATTTTGCTACTTGGGAAGTATTATCACTCAGGACAACAGGTGCACCATAGAAATCAGGAGGAGGATTGCTCTAGCTAAACAAGCCTTCAGTAACAAGAAACAGCTTTTGACAAGCAGGAACATTAACATTAAAATTAGGAAAGAATTTGCCAAAATGTTTGTATGGAGTGTTTTGTTGTATGGTTGCGAAACATGGGTCTTAGCAAAACAGGATATAAAACGCCTGGAAGCAATGGAAATGTGGATATGGAGGAGGATGCTGAAAATTAGTTAGACAGATAAAAAGTCAAACAATAGGGTCCTTAAGGAAATAAACGAAACAAGGAAATTGATCAACACTGTAGAAAAGAGGAAAACCAAATTCCTTGGCCACACACTTCGACATAACACATTCCTCACGACTCTGATGGAAGGAAAAGTTCTGGGTAAGAAGGGAAGAGGAAGACCGAGGAAGAAGTATCTGGATTCCGTGATGGGCAGGCTGAATTTGAAAAAATATGTTGATCTGAAACGCTCAGCAGATGAGAGACAAATGTGGTTACAGCGACAAGGCCTTGCCTTTAGGATATGAATGAATGAATGAATGAATGAATATGCAAGTTCTACTGAATCACGCGATGATGTCATACCGAGATCAGACCCTTGTTGCTGGATACATTGGTCCTCTATCTTCAAAATGAAATATTGAACACTGTCGCTGTGCGTGATGTCAAGAAATAATTTAAAACTTCCAAACTTCAACATTTGTTATAACGCTCACAGGCCCAAGTACGGCTCCAAAACTGCGGATGTATCTAACGTTAAACAAAAAGTAAATAAGGAAACCTCGTCTTAAGAATTATGAAAATTGCCGATAAAAATGAATAATGAAAATAATAATAATAATAATAATAATAATAAATAATGATACAAGAACTGAAAACGATCCAAAGGAAAGCAGCACAATTTGTTCTGGGTGATTTCCGACAATGGAGTAGTGTTACTAAAATGTTTCAAACTTTTGCGCTGGGAAGACCTGGGAGTAAGGAGACGAGATGCTCGACTATGTGGTATATTTCGAGGTGTCAGTGAAGAGACGGCGTTGAATGACATTATTAGACTAGCGGACGAATAAGCTTGAGCGGAGTTTTTTAAAAGTAGGAAAGATCATATTGTGAAGATAAAGTTAGAATTCAAGAGGACAAATTGGGGAAAATATTCATTTAAAGGACGGGGAGTACTGTAAGGGATTTGAATACATTATTAAGGGAAATGTTCGATAAAATTCCAAGTTCTTTTAAAACGTGAGAAAGCTAGGTAAGCAATTGGTAGGGATCCTGCTATCTGGGCGATAGCCCTAAATGTGCATCATTGATGAGTGACGGAATAATTCATCCGTATTTTCCAAACTTATCAATATCACTGCTGAAATGAAATGGCGTATGGCTTTTAGTGCAGGGAGTGTCCGAGGACATGTTCGGCTCGCCAGGTACAGGTCTTTCGATTTGACACCCGTAGGTGACCTGCGCGTCGTGATGAGGATGAAATGATGATGAAGACGACACATACACCCAGCCCCAGTGCCAGTGAAATTAACCAATGATGGTTAAAATTCCCGACCCTGCCGGGAATCGAAGCCGGGACCCCTGTGATCAAAGGCCAGCACGCTAACCATTTAGCCATGGAGCCGGACTGCTGATTATACGTAATAGCCACGTATTATGGGTAATTATTGTAACAACGTCTCTACATTAACAGATTCGTAAGCCTCGGTGAAAACTCGTGACCTAATAAATTCAAAATTTAAATTAAGACGTCTGTCGCAAAGTATAAAATACAAAAGAATCACATCTTTTCCTTCTCGATAAGAAAGAAGGTACGTCGACTGGAGGTTCGCTGTCACTCACTCCGTGTTTAAAAGTGCTCTCTCTATCCGTGACGCACACAGCGGCTCGCGATGATATATGTCAGGGAATTAATGTGCAGTTCGGGGTGCGAGAAATGCCTCACCAGATCGATGAACCGAACAAAGCCGTGTGCGCGTCACTCCAAGGCATGGCCCGTTCCTCTGATAAGCTAATGGAATTTTCAATAGTGCTCGGTTCTACGAACTGTTCCATTTCTTAACAAATCCGTTTTATTATGTAACTCTGGCGACAGTCAGTACTGATAGTAAATCACTTGGGTGGCTGCCAATGCATTATAGAGCTCACAAGGAGATTTCCCGTGCAACTATGAAGAAGTGGATAGTGATCGCATTCATTACTCTCTTGTTCTGACGTCAGCTTTGCCACTTGACTTACTACGAAACTGGTAACGAATAGGTAAATAATTATCCGTCATATTATATGTTCTCTCTGGAATATTAAGATAGCTACAGCGAGTGGTTCCTTTGTATTATACATAACGCAATGTTGAATGGACCAGGTCTCGCGAGATAAACTAATCAGAAACAACGATGCAGCATAAATTTACAGCTAATACACGGAGATATTGCGTGTTCCAGTACCCGGGCATTTGGATATGAGTCCGTTGGTCGTGATGGTTAGCGGTTTGCGATCTTCATTTGTTAAGGAGTTAGTTATTCCTTGCCTCGGAGATGGACATCATTATGGGAGTGTATTTGTTTCTGTGTCCAGTGTAATGCTGCATGTAAAGTGATGATAAGGAGGATGAGCAGGTGGAGGTGAAAACCGAATTTACTTCTGTCGAATAACATCAACGGGTTTGCTCAAGGCTTAACGTCTCCATACGACGGACGAACATAATTATACACCCTGTCTCCATACGAGCACTGCAGAGAGGTCTGTAATTTAACCGAAATTTTTGGCATTCAGTGTAGTGATTTCGAATTCTAAAGAACCACCTCCCTTAGCCCGTCGGCAAGCAATTTCAAGATGAAATAATTTTCCACCAACAGGACATGAACCGTCTAACCACGAGGTCAAATTATAAAGCTTTAATGATAATGGCAGTCGCGCTTAGTGCTGAAATATTATTAGCTTAACTTGTTTGCATAGGTACCTACAGAGCATATATATATACAGTGGCGGTCACAATAATAGAGCCACCTCTATTGACGGGATTAAGAACTAGAATATCTATTAGTTCGCAAAATCTCCACGAGTGCCGTGTTGTCAGTCCGTTTTAGACAACATCAGGGAAGACATCGCTGCTATTTGTAGTCGTGCGAAAGGAAGCGTTTGAGCTAGATGTGCGAAAAGAGGCATAAAGGTAAGAATCTTATGGGTCAAAATAATAGAGCCGTTTTACAGAAGTCCCGTTCAAATTGATGTTTTGCAGCTGTTTTGGGGGCTAGCGATATTATTTGTCAACAAACCTCCACTCAATATTATTTTGTATGCAAATTGACGTTTGGTTTTGTTTACATTCTTTTAGATAGGCAGAGCAAAGCATACGAGTAATGATGAGCGTATAGTAATGTTCCGGATGTTCAAAAGTGGGATGTCCATGAATCAAACAGCCAAAGATTTACACGTTTCGCGAAAACGAGTCCAGAACGCCATTAGACTGGCAAAACAAACAAAGCCGCAGGTGGAGAACAGGGGGTGACCTCGTGTAACTACTCGTCGCGTAGACAGACTCATCAATAGGGAAGTAAAGAAAGACCCACTTTTGTCAACACCACGACTGAAAGCCATTTTGTTTAGCGATAAAAATGATGTTCAACCATCAACTTCAACGATTCAAAGACGACTGAGATCCGCAAAATTGAATGGGCGCATTGCGAGACAGAAGCCACATGTTTCAAAAGCTAATGTTCGGAAAAGGTTGGCCTTCGCCCGGAGAAATGAACAAAAACCTAATATTTGGTGGAGGAACATCCTTTGGTCCGATGAATCCAAGTATAATAGGTTTGCCTCAGACGGAAAAGTCTATGTGCGCCGCCCACCAAACCAGGAATTTAATCCCAAGTACACTTTAAAAACTGTGAAATACGGTGGCGGAAGTGTTACGGTATGAGGTTGTATTTTATGGTACGGCATTGGTCCAATACACCGTATCAACGGCATAATGAACGCAGAAATGTACAACGACATCTTAGCAAATGTGATGCTGCCTTATGCTGAAGAGGAAATGCCGCTGAAATGGAAATTTCAGCACGATAACGATCCAAAGCATACTGCAAGGATCTTAAGGCAGTTTTTTCAAGATCGCCATATCAAAGTATTAGAGTGGCCACCTCAATCCCTTGACGCATCACCCATTGAGAACTTATGGGAGATCGTAGACAAGAGAATTTACCTCTCAAAAGCTACATCTTTAGATAAACTTTGGGAAGAAATCCAGAGAGCCTGGTATGCGATCAGCAGCGACGAATGCAGGCGTTTAGTCGACTCTATGGGTAAGAGGTGCAGAGAAATCCTCAAAAATAAGGGTTACCCCCACGAAGTACTAATGCACTCCTATGCAAAAACGACTGTTCCTGTAAATTTCATAAGACTGAGATCAAGTACAAAATATTTGTGTCAATTGGCTCTATTTTTTTGACCCTGTGGTCTGGTATTCTTTTGAATATTATTGATTAGTTTGAGTTGTGTTATCTATATAACTGACTGTGGTACAATGTGACTCTGTTGTAATGGTTCCTGTACAACGTAAAATTTTGTTTCCATCATAGTACAAACATGTCTAGTAATAAATTTACACTTTATTCCAAACCTTTGCCAGGTGGCTCTATTATTATGACCGCCACTGTATATATATAACAGACGAATATTCTGTATAGGATGAGTCCTTAAAAACGTCCACCTCACATAACTTCAGACCTCTTACAGGTATCGATATTTTGATTTCATATTCTTCGATAGTATTAAGGATCTCGCATGACATGTTGCTCTTTTCTGTGGGATTGTTAATACCGGAAGTATTGATACCAGCTTCGTCTGCTAGGTTTCTACATTGGGCCGATGACCTTCGATGTTAGGCCCCTTAAAACAACAAGCATCATCATCAGGTTTCTA
The DNA here is from genome assembly GCF_040414725.1 of Anabrus simplex. NCBI lineage: Eukaryota > Metazoa > Arthropoda > Insecta > Orthoptera > Tettigoniidae > Anabrus > Anabrus simplex. The sequence continues at coordinate 276,327,212 of NC_090267.1, read as the reverse complement.
CATTCATCGAGTTTTATCCGATAGCAGAACAGTGGTAAATTAGGCAAATTCAATGTCATAGTCTTTTCAAACTAGCCGAACCACTCTTAGAGGAGGGAAAACATTATTTTCTATGCTAGCACAAAAATACTGATAATATGGAGCAAGCCTGGAGACAGTATTTATGGACATCGAAGAGGCACATGAGATGTCCCTAGGAAGGGGATCTGGGAATGTATACAACATAATATCACACTCCTTGATTGTCAAATTGAAGATACTTCATCAGAGATGCTCCCAAATAAGGAGTAGAAGATCAGATTGGTCTTCGACTTCAATTTCGACAGGAAGTGACTTATCACTCGTTTTAATCACACAAATGAATTAGTTCATAAGTACATGAAAGAAATCTACAGCGAATCTAACACCTTGGTATTTGCAGATGATGGTTCGATATTTGGAGAGACCGAAGCAGAAGTGCAAGAAGGTGAACTGTTGGAACAGCATGTTTAAAATATTCGAGCTTAAAATAAGCAAAACTGAAATATGGGGATTACAATCAACAGAGAAGGAACAAGATCTAGCAACATTTTTCGAGGTAAATAAGCTACTGTCAATTTCTAGCTTCAAGTAACCTTGGATGACTTATCTCAAAGGATAATATTGTTCAGCAGAAAATTCTTACTATGAAACAAAAGCTTCCCGTTTCCACAGCCACATAATAAATATGCTGTGGATAAACAAATTAATCACCTTCAGTTCTTTCTTTCTTCACCTATGGACTTCATGGACGTTAGCAAACTCCAAGCAACAGAGATGAAGTTCATAGCTATGCATCGAAGAACCAGAGAAGATAAGATCAAAAGCGAAGTGAATAGGAAGAAAGCTGGCACCGGAATGCCTATTACTGGTATCGCAGACATCAGTTTCATGGGCACCTGATGAGAATTGACACCTCTATAACCGCAAGACAATGACAAAGAAGTAAAAGGAAAGATGCCGGTGGAAAGGCCAAGGAGACGTTAGACGCTCTGTGAGATCAGAGATCGAGAAACAGGGAGCGAAGTAGGAGGATATAGAGGAACAAAACCTATATAATGTCAGGACCAAACGTCGAGTGCTTGTGGACTACACCCGGGCAACTTGAGATGGTGAATGATAATGATGATGATGATGACCACGACTACTACGACGACGACGTATCTTTGATGAACGGATGGTGATTCCTTTGGGAGCAAATCAGTATTCCAAACTATTCGATTTCAAACATAGCGCTTAATTTTGATGTTACTCAGCAGCAGGAGGTCATGATGGATAGGTATGAGTCACGATATTTTGATGGTATTACTTCTTCAAAATACGATTTTACTTGGGTGTGGTGGCACTAGTCTTTGTTAATTGTAGCGGGTAAGGGATAGTGGGCAGTGTGGGCTGAGTACAGTCCTCACATGAGTCTAGTATTACCGACAGGACAAGATGAATTTTATAGAACAATTTGCGAGCACTTAAAATATTCTAAGAAAGGATGAATTCAGAAAGGAATGTGTGTTGATCGTTAAGGGACAAGCGACATTTTCTACAACACTGAAGGAAAGAACTTTAGAGCGAAAGGAAGCACTGTATCACCAAAGACTGGCCCACTGACTAGCTGAGCAGTCAAAGATATAGAGCGCTGTTGTAGGTACATGGCAAGAGAGCCAAATGGCATAACACCGGATGTAAACAAATCCCGTAGGGTTAAGACACGATCATTGCAACGATAACTCTCTGTAAATGGGACAGAGAGTTATTGAAACTGTGCAGTGTTAGTTTGCACGGTACACGGAAGAAAACAAAATAGTTATTTGTTCTCTTCTACAATTGAAGACATTTAAAACCTTTGAAAAGTCCTGCTAGAGTAACAGAATATGTAAACTGTATACGTAGTGAGGTTGAAGGAGGCATCACCTCAGAGTAACATCTAACTGAAGTCTTAAACTGATAATGAGTCTTATGTGGACTTAAATTACTGCAAGAAGGTAGCGGTGAAGAAAACAAATTCGAAATATAAATTGCAGTATTCACACGTTTTCAGTTTACCAGCGGCGACAGTATGAATATTTCTTGAAGGTTGACAATATTCATTTTAAGACGTTACGAAATAAGCCTCTTCATGCTGTCCCTGCTGATGTAGAAAAGTGTTAACTTCTATGTTCTTGTCATCCATACACGATATTACTGTGAACTTTCCAATTAGGATCAGTAGTGTGCGTAAATTACAGATACAGTATCTAGTTGCAGTGTGTTCATGTTGCGTGCTCATTCCGTCTCCTTGCTGCATTATATTGCCGGTATAATTCTACGGCTCCACGCTAATACCTACCATACATCAATTTAATGGTTTGAAATGCACTCTCGACCTCTGTAAACTAAAACTACGGTACCTTGTTTAAGAGCCAGATCATGTATAAAAGGCTTGCAGTTATCAATATAGCGCGAGGATAAGAGCTCACACCCTGGAATGAAATTCATTCTAATCTCATGATATTTCAAGACGTTGGTAACTCAGTAAAGTATAGTAACGGTCGGAATTTCGGTCAGCCATAAAAAACTGATCACTAAAACCCAACATAATGGACACAATGTTGGTGAGTTATATAGCATCACCAAGTTAATCATTAAAATCCTAATATAATTGTTAGAGTTCTTATGAGACATATAGCATGATCACACTGATCATTAAATTCTAATATAATGGTCATCATTTTCATGAGTCATACAGTATGATCAAATTGATAATTAAATTCTAGAATAATGGACATAATTTTGATGAGTCATGGAGTATGATCAAATTGAGCATTAACTTCTAATATAACTTTAATGAGTCATACAGTATGACCAAAGTGGTCATTAAATTATATAATGGTCATAATGTTCATGAGTCATATAAACTAACTAAGGCACTACAGCCTTGAAGGACCTTGGCCTACCAAGCGGCCGCTGCTCATTCCGAAGGCCTGTCGATTAAGAAGTGACGTGTGGTCAGCACGACGAATCCTCTCAGCCGTTATTCTTGGCTTTCTAGACCGGTGATGAGTCATAAAGTGTGAACAAATTGATCATTAATTTCTAATATAATGGACATAATTTTGGTGAGTCATATAGCATAACCAAGTTGATCATTAAAATTGAACATTTAAGGGGGAATGGAATGTGGTGGTCATGTGTTTAAAAAGTGTATAGCATAGCTATCTCCGTATAGGCCATACAAACCCTAAGAAGAGTGGGAGGTGAAGAATCCCAATGTCCGTATCATCGGCACTTAGTGTTCGATAGCCTTTGCACCAGGGAATTAAGTGCTAATCATTTCTGGTGCACTCTGAGTGAACCCTAGGGTCATGTTCCTCTCCAGAAATGGAAGTCTCGTTTCTAAATTATTTTAGTTTCTTTCAGCGAATCGAACCCACATACTTTCAGGTGATTGAAGGTGACACTCACCACCTCGGCTAGGCAGCCCCTGATTAGTTAAAGAGAATTACACGCATAAATCATATTGTGTGGCATTGAGGAGTGAGGTAGGTTTTAAAAATGTAAGCTACTTCACCATATCTCCATACAGGACGTGAAGATCCCTGGAGGAATGGATGGTAAAAGTTTCTCGACACTAAGCTTTATGTTAGACCAACTGTAGTATCCATCGTTGACGCGAAATCACTTAGCATATGCATGCTTACATTTTTGTCCACTCCTCACATTGTTGTACGTAAGTGGGCATTCCTCTGCCTGTAAGCGGCTTGTCGTGACGTACTCACTTCCTTCCGCTCTGTGGCCCTTCGCAGTTTTATATTTATTTTCATTGTTGCTGATCTTGATATCATCTCTACCTTCCGGTATTAAATAAAGCCAAGTATCGGGTTGTCTCTCTGTCTTTTAGGTCATCAACCCGGAGGCTGGTTCGATCCTCCAGTATCACCACCAAAGGCTATGCAGTTATTCGAAAACCACAAAAACCAATGTCTGCACCATAATTGGGCGTATTGGACAAGATGAGGAGGTAGGTAGTTTGCCACTGCTTTCCTCACTGGGCCAGAAAGTGCTATTGCAGCAAGACTAACCCTATGATCAACACCTTTCACAACACTCAGACGCACTGGTTGTACTCTGAACGTCATTACTCAGCACCACCCATACGCCAGCAGCTTCCATATTGTCACAGCCATGGGTGAGACTGAGGCTAGAGTAGACGATACACTTTGTCCTGGCCTGCGCCATGAGATGCATGCAATATTTTAAAAATACTAACAGGTGTATAAATCCATTAAAACGTTACCGAAGTGATCTCCATAGAGACACTCTTTACAGTCTATAGAGCTAAGTACCGATTCATAGACTAACACATAACTGTCACTGATATTTATCTTATATTTCACTGTATCGGAAAAGGTATAGAACAAAAATTTGCAATCAGATATTTTCGTGAAATACTAACCGTAAAAGAGAGATATCGCGTTTTATTATTTAGCCCCCCTGTGAAGCACCCCCTCTTGGTGACATGTATGGATAAATTATAGCTAAGACCCTACTCGACCTTTTTTGAAACTGTAATATCAAGTATCATTAAAATCCACCCATCTATTTTAACAGACATAGACAAATACTATGTAAACTGAACTCGACATAGCTCATTGCAATGACTGCACCATTCACGTCAGAATACAATATTAAACCCAACCCCCATGGCACTAGAGCTCTGAAGGGCCTTGGCCTACCAAGCGACCGCTTCTCAGCCCAAAGGCCTGCATATTACGAGGTGTTGTGTGGTCAGCACGACGAATCCTCTCGGACGTTATTCTTGGCTTTTTATACCGAGGCCGTTATCTCACCGCCAAATAGCTCCTCAATTCTAATAACGTAGGCTGAGTGGACATCGAATCAGCCCTCAGATCCAGGTAAAGATCCATGACCTAGCCGGGAATAGAACCCGGGGCCTTTGGGTAAGAGGCAGGCACGCTACCCCTTCACCACGGGTCGGCAAAATACAATATTGACTAACTGAACTATCGCGGTTAACAGCAATACAGTACTATCATATGAAATGCTCAATCAAATGGAAAGACTGCACGCTTTCTCACTTTTAACGAACAGTGCGAAGTTCCAGAGCTAGAAGGACAAGTCGCAGACAGTCATTAACAACCCTCTGCCTTATTCCATTAAGTGTGCACACGGCTCACTCCAACCAGCGCCTCAGAGTAGGGACAGAATACTTCAACACTATGATGAACCGGTGTCTCACGTACCAGTAGTTACCAGAAAATGTATGAACCAGACGAATAGCAAGCTAAAATAAATGTATCTAACTCCCGAACTACTTCCCAACAATATTCAGGCAGGCTGTTTTAATCGGGACGCAGAACCGAACCTACAGTAAGTCCTGCCGGGTAAACCAGGTTTGCAAGTTTATTGCCTCGACCTGCAACACCCTTCCCCCTTTTTAAATTATGGATGATACCAAATCAAAGATAATAAAAGATACTGGGTCTACGAATCGTCCCCTGTGAGTGGGGGCGGTAGAATAACAGGCCTAGTGTCCGCTGTCCGTCGTAAGAGGCGCCTAAAAGGTAGATAAGGGATTCTCACTTCGGAAGGTTGGAGAGCTAGCTAAGTCAGGCATTGCTTCCACTTTCCTGCGTTACCTTCATCTTACCAATATGACCTCCCTTGGTCAACTCTTGTTTTTGTCCTTTACCGGGTGAGTTGGCCGTGCGGTTTAGGGTGCACAGCCGTGAGCTTGCATGCGGGAGTTAGTGGGTTCGAACCCAACCGTCGGCTGTCTTGAAGATGGTCTTCCGTGGTATCCCATTTTCACACCAGGCAAATTAACGCCACAGCCGCTTCCTTCCCACTCCTGGCTCTATCCTATCTCATCGTCGCCATATGACCTATCGGTGTCGGTGCGACGTAAAACATTTTATCTTTTCGAGGCCTAGCGACTCTTTCATTCTCTAGCCCTTCGTGACCCTTCCTTTTCTCTTGCCGACACCTCCATTTTTCGAAGTGTCATACCTCTTCCATTATTTTCCTCTGATTATTGTTAATTGAAAATGGTTGTTCAGTTACACTTCATCTTAAAACCATATCACTACACCATGACTTTACAACCGCGGCACAGAAAAAACACCACATTGCTGTACTAATAATAATAATAATAATAATAATAATAAGATCCTTTCAAACAGAACAAAGATGGCCTAGGCCACCATAGCTCAATTGGTAGAGCAACCGACGCGAAATCGGGAGGTTGTGGGTTCGGATCCCACTGGTGTCCGGCTGGCCATTTTTGTTCTGTACTTAACATCTCTTCAACACGTACTACATGTACGTAACACGACCTAATACGTTGAAAGTCTGTTTCGATAATAATAATAATATTTATAACGTGCAGTGGTCCTCTCCCTAGAGTGCCGGACTGAGCGGCTCAGACGGTTCAGGAGTTGGCCTTCTGAACCTAACTTGGCAGGTTCGATCCTGGCTCTGTCCGGTGGTATTTGAAGGTGCTCAAATACGTCAACCTCGTGTTGGAAGATTTACTGGCATGGCAAAGAACTCCTGTGGAACAAAATTTCGGTACCTCAGCGTCTTAAGTGGTTAGTGAAAAAGCAAAAGCAAAGTCATCTCCGTACAGGACATGGAGGCCCTTGGAGAAGTGGAAGGTAAAGGCTTCCACTATCCGCAACCTCGGCACGTGATGGGGTACAGTGGTTAGCTCTACGCCCGGCCGCCTTTGCCCCCAGGAATTAACCTGGTTCTCATTTTTGGTGTAGGCTGAGTGAACCTCAGGGCCATGTGCACCTCCGGAAGTGGAAATCTTGTTTCTTAAATTTTACGACTTGCTGACGGTGATCCGAACCCACGTCCTTCCGGGCGAACCGAGCACGCCTTTACCGCCTCCGCCAGGCAACACCTAAAGTGGTGAGTGAGGTATAAAATATCAATGACACTATTACTATTATCTCCCTCGCGTTAGGCAACACTTCAGTCATGTAACTTTGGCGTCATCTTACAGCGAGACTTCGGAATCTTTCAAGTTAGCAATTCTGCAGCTTACCTACAGGTACCACTTTACTGTTTGGGGTTGCCACCTAGGAGTCGCTACCATAGAGAAACGGGCTGATGACACGTGACTCTCTCCGGTGATAACAGCACGAAGCCCTCGTCTTCTTCATCTTCGGGCTACTAACCCCTGTCAGCAGTACATTTGAAAACGTGCACGTTTTAATCGCTGAACATGGCTGTCTACGGCCAATTACATGTGCGACAAATGAGTACAGTTCTGTTAAAACAATATGAAATTTGGTACTTGCTGATGCACGGGACACGTTTTGCACGCATTCTCTCAAGTGTCTCTTATTGTTGCTCACCTGCGTGATTGATTTATGTGTGACCTTGGGAGTGGCAGGTCCTTCTAGTTGACGCCCATAAGTGACCTGCCCGTATGAGTGTGAGGTGGTGGTGATGATGATGAGGTAGGTATAGGATGAATCTCGGTGTCGAATAACACCAAGGTGTCTACTTTATCTCCATCTGACGGACAAATCACAAATCACCATCAACGCCATATGCCCTCACTCCACATGAACCCTGCAGAGAGGTTTGGAATCGAACTCAAGCTTTTGGAACGCAATCTAGTGGTTGGAATTTGTATCCCAGCACCTCTCCTCTCCTGCCGGCCAACATTCTGATGGCGAAAAGCTTTTCTACGAACGAGACTCGAACCATATAACCACGGTGTCAGACCATACAAACCAGACCCCTCAAAGATCATGACCACCAGGCGCGCTTTCACCTACGTGAAACTCGCTCATCGCTATCTTCAACTAGTCACAAGATATTAGAGGTGGGCCATCCCTGACCGGTATATCTCCTCTTTGTGTATTGTGTTATATTTCTACAGCATTAAGAACTATAGTTGTTTAATGTCCTTTCAGATTCTGAAATGTAAAAGTATAACATCGACCAACCTAAATGAATATCTGAGGAGCAACCAATCAAAACATATAGCCTAATGTCCTTCTCCTTCTTAACTTGTTTACCCTCCAGGGTCGGTTTTTCCCTCGGACTCAGCGAGGGATCCCACCTCTACCGCCTCAAGGGCAGTGTCCTGGAGTTGAGGGATACAACTGGGGAGGTGACCAGTACCTCGCCCAGGCGGCCTCACCTGCTATGCTGAACAGGCGCCTTGCGGGGGGATGGGAAGTTTGGAAGGAATAGACAAGGAAGTGGGAAGGAAGCGGCCGTGGCCTTAAGTTAGGTACCATCCCGGCATTTGCCTGGAGGAAAAGTGGGAAACCACAGAAAACCACTTCCAGGATCGGTGAAGTGGGAATCGAACCCATCTCTACTCGGTCGACCTCCCGAGGCTAAGTGGACCCCGTTCCAGCCCTCGTACCACTTTTAAAATTTCGTGGCAGAGCCGGGAATCGACCCGGGCCTCCGCGGGTGGCAGCTAATCATTACACCACAGAGGCGGACGCGTAATGTCCACCTCTTGATAAAATGGAATTGAGGTTCATGCAGGTTGAGGCAGTAGTGTGTGTGTGTGTGTGTGTGTGTGTGTGTGTGTGTGTGTGTGTGTGTGTGTGTGTGTGTGTGTGTGTGTGTGTGTGTGTGTGTGTGTGTGTGTGTGTGTGTGTGTGTGCTCTACATGTTCCCGCATTCAGATTTTATCTATCTGTATACTGTAACATCGAAATAATATCTTGAAATTGGGTTATTAAAGCAAATAGTATATTGTCCATGCGGATGATTGAATCAGGACGTCTAATGTCCACCAATGACATAATTTATTTTACTCTCCTTTCAAAAAATAATATTCTATTCAACACATTAATTACGTCGCCATAAGACGTATCTCTGTCGGTACGACGTAAAGCCAATTGTAAAAAAATGTTATTGCACAGAATCAGTTTTTTTCATAATAATTTTTGTCTTTGTTGAACTCCTGCAGGCAGATACTCATTTTATGGTGTTCTAAGTACGTACTGTAAATTTGACGTGATTGAAAGTATAATATTGTAAGTTACAACTTTCAGGTATGAAAATTAATGTGAACTAATGATGATAAATATACTGTAAATTCAACAAAACATAAAACGTTCTATAAAATAGATCAAAACGTACATTGTCCGAAATGTAAATTAACTTTCTAACACCCCCAATACATTGAGGACCTAAGATGGAAAAGAGTGAAAGTCCCGAAATATGAAAAATGTGTTTTTGTAATAAGGGGATGCATTGACCATGCCGCATATGGCGGAAACTTGTGCATGTGTCTGAGGTCATTAGTTAAGTTGATAGCAAGTTTAACAGTCCAATGTGCCCAGCTGAGATTTGGTGAGGAAGGGTGAATGTGCCAGCGTCTCGCGCTGCAATTCGTATGTGCTGTCCATTGTGTTAGTTGTGCTATCACTCATATGTCCGGCTCGATGGCTAAATGGTTAGCGTGCTGGCGTTTGGTCACAGGGGTCCCGGGTTCGAGCCCCAACAGGATCGGGAATTTTAACCATCACTGGTTAATTTCGCTGGCACAGGGGTTGGGTGTATGTGTCGTCTTTGTCATCATTTCATCCTCATCACGACGTGCAGGTCGCCTTCAGGAGTCAAATCAAAAGACCTGCACCTGGTGAGCAGAACATGTCCTCGGACAATCCCTGCACTAAAAGCCATACACTGTTTGACTTCATCACTCATATACTTTCTAATTTCCGAGCCACTTAATTAAAGAAATGAAATTTATAGAAGGTAAATATTGGTATGTAATTATATAAAATGTATTGGATGTAGTATACTTGCACTTCAAAGGCCGTACGTAATCATTAATTCCTGGTCTCGTTTGGTAGAGAAGGGTGAAAGTGCCACTGTGCTCGGGAACTCAATTATTGGTGTTTACTCGAAGACATGTTTCTGGAACTTTCACCCTTTTCCATCTTCAGTCCTCAATTATTGATCTCATGCAACATGACATCTAATTCAGTATTTCTACAATAAACTAACTATGAAAACTGCATTATATTTTATTGAATACTTCAGAAACTATCATGTTTGCTTCTTCTGAAAAATTTGTATTAATGGACATAACACGTCTAGACTGATTGCCCCTCATCTCTCCGTCAACAAATACGTGTTCGTATATTTTGCAATGTTTTATTTTATTTTATGTTTCCACCCGAAGAACTCAGCAGATATTGTAGAGAAAGGACGTGACGCCTTAAAATGAGAGATACTTCCATCCAGCGAGCCTCCCACCCCGCCTCCACAGGGTATGCGCTTGGAAGGTTCGCACGTTCAATTCGCAGACCTGCCTTAGCGAAAATTAACTCTAATTGCTCATCGTAGAGGGAATGTTAAATTGAACGTCTAGGGGTGTGGCTACTTCATTTCATTGCCGAAATAATCACCGGCTAAATACGTGCAATGAGTTATCAGAGACCGAGCTCGATAGCTGCAGTCGCTTAAATGCGGCCAGTATCCAGTATTCGGGAGATAGTAGGTTCGAACCCCACTGTCGGCAGCCCTGAAAATTGTTTTCCGTGGTTTCCCATTTTCACACCAGGCAAATGCTGGGTCTGTACCTTAATTAAGGCCACGGCCGCTTCCTTCCCACTCCTAGCCCTTTCCTGTCCCATCGTCGCCATAAGACCTATCTGTGTCGGTGCGACGTAAAACAACTAGCAAAAAAATGAGTTGTCAGCTCACCACGGACGACGATGAAGATAATAATAATAATAATAATATTAATAATAATAATAATTGTGCAGATGAGAATAAGATGAAGGTAAGCGCTGTGCCATTAAAGAGAACAAACGATGAAGTCATTAAGGAAATTAAGACTCAAATTCTGGATGAAAAGCGCTTAACATTTTTTTTTAATGTTGTAGTATACTGTAGAACCATTAGTCCGAATCCATGGCTAAATTGTTAGTGCGCTGGCCTTTGGTCCAAAAGGTCTCGGGTTCGATTCCCGGTTGGACCGAGGATTTTAACTTTCACTGGTTAATTCCGATGGTTCGGGGTCTGCGCGTGTCTGCTTTCTTCATCAGTGGTTTGGCCCCATTCTCACAGACGTGCAGGTCTCCTATGAGGTGGCAACTCGAAAGACCTGCACCAGGCATCTCCAGATAAGATAAGATAAGATAAGATAAGATAAGATAAGATAAGATAAGATAAGATAATGACAGACCTCGAGAGGGTTCTACTAAATCGGGAAGACACTTCAACAAACTAAGGATAACGGATCAGCAACATCAAGGATTAACGAAGAACGAACACGGAAGAGCACATGGACGAAGATAGACTGCACCTATTCCGGGCAACAAAAGAACGACTTCAAATGCTGTATAATAATTACTTCACGTGGTCTCTGATGGCCTTAGCAAATAACAATGCCATGGTTCAATTTAATCGATCTCCACAGAAGCCTGGAATTTCGCCCTGTAAAGGAATAATATTCGTGAATAAGTGAATTTACTTATACGAGTTTCTCATATTTAATAATAATAATGAATTTTCATCCACTAACTACTTTTGCAGTTTTTGGAGACGCCGAGGCTCCGGAGTTCTTCTAACAAATCTACGTACCCGAGACTGACGTGAATGTGCAGTTTAAGGCCTCGCCGGCACACATACGTCCCATGAGGACGATGGGGTAGGAAAAGGCTAGGATTGCGAAGGACGGACCGTGATCTTAATTAAGGTACAGCTTCGTCATTTGCATCCGAAACCACGGTAAACCATCTTCAGGACTGCCGACAGTGGGGTTCGAACCTACTACTTACCGAGTGCAAGATGATGGCTACGTGACCCAAACCGTGCAGTCACTTGCTCTGTTATGTGGAACTTCAGTTTGGCGCCACTCACTTGGGGTCGAAAGGCCAGTTCTGTGGAGCCTGAGTCGTTCAGCCCAACCATTGTTCTCCGTACAAGTACGCACGGTACTGAGCATCATCATCACCAATACTTGGAATGCTACCCTGACAAGTAGCTCGCTCTGTGGATCGGCGGTAGAGTTTTGGCCTCTGAACCCCAAGATTCTGAATTCAAACTCGGTAGATGTATTCAGATTTTCGAAAGTAAGAAGGGGGAGTCCATTTAGCAGTCAATATCGTATGATGTTGGAATGTAAAATACCTGATGATACATTCGGTGTTTACCAAACAAAATTATTTATAATAATTTAGTACGGCTATTTCTAGCCTGGTGAAGCCTTTGTAAGGCAGACCCTCCAACGAATGTGGGTGACATCTACCGTGTATTGGAAACTGCGTGTTATTGTAGAGGATGATAGCGTTGGATGTAGTGTGCGAGCTGCAGGGATGCTGGGGGGTGGGGGCAGTACAAACTGTTATTATTATTATTATTATTATTATTATTATTATTATTATTATTATTATTATTATTATTATTATTATTATTATTATTATTTCGGCAAGTGTTTATTTTTTCTGGCTTTATGTCGCACTAAACATAGAAGTTTCAGTGACGTAAGGATATTGAAGTGCTTCGAATGGGAAGGTAGTGCCATGGCCTTGATTAAGTTGCGCCAGAACTTGCCTGGTGCGAAAATGGGAAACCACGGAAAACCATATTCATGGTTGCCGATGGTGGGATTTGAACCTATCAACTCCCTAACACAAGCTCCCAATTACACGTCCAACCCGCCTATCGTGCCATAAAATGTCACAAAAGTAATCTGTGATATCAAAATGGATTGTAATACATTTCCCTCCTTAACGATTTGCATTTCATATGAAGATCCACTGAAAATGTCGGCTTCAATAATTCATGAACAAAAGAATAAAACTTGAATGCTTGGAAGTTTAGAATTAATATTTGCAGCCTCGAGAAAGAAAGACTGCATTTATTAAAATATTCCCTGGAGGAAAACCTACATAAAATGGTAATGGATTATCGAGCGCTTGGTTCAATACCACCACAATGAAAGAGGAACCAGCCTCCAAAGAGCTCAAATTCTACTATGGGATCGGCAAACCATAAAGGTAGCAATATACATGTACTTCCACTACATCAAAGGTTACACCTCCTCTAAGGGAAGCAGCTTTAATCAAACACGGAATTGAACATCTCTGTATAATCCCCATGGGATTATGAGCAGATAAACCTTCAAAGCAATTTCGAATCATTACATCTATCATATTCCGTGAGCAAACCTCTTTTTAATTTATTATTCTACAGAACACCTTCAGAGAAGGTGTGGGTACAGCAAACTAATTTCATTTTATTGCATGTACCACTCACAAACTTCCGGGAAATGTCAACATAACATCACAAATAATCTCAAATCTCCTTTCCCAGTTCCCTCTAAGACCTGCTTCCGAATTTACCGCCAATTATAAACAAGTATTATTATTATTATTATTATTATTATTATTATTATTATTATTATTATGTCCGACTCGTTGGCTGAACGGTCAGCGTACTGGCCTTCGGTTCAGACGGTCCCGGGTTCGATTCTCGGCCGGGTCGGGGATTTTAACCTTAATTGGTTAATTCCAATGGCATGGGGGCTGGGTGTATGTGTTGTCTTCATCATCATTTCATCCTCATCACGACGCGCAGGTCGCCTACGGGTGTCAAATAGAAAGACCTGCACCTGGCGAGCCGAACCCGTCCTGGGACATCCCGGCACTAAAAGCCATACGTCATTTCATTCATTTTATTATTATTATTATTATTATTATTATTATTATTATTATTATTATTATTATTATTATTATTATTATATAATCCACTGGGGCCATCAAGGACCACGTTAAGTCTTCTTGCATTTAACACTGAACTTGGCCTTTTTTAGAGCCCAAATTTCCCTCATTCTTTGTGAGTGGGCCTGCTTACGCTCCTCTGTCCAAGGGTTGTTCGTCTCGGTTTAGCCCGTTCGTCGATATTTTCTTGCGGAAGCGATCTCTGTTGAGGGCATCTTCTGCTGAGATATGTAGCATTTGCAGGTCTCCTTTGGTATTTCTAAACCGGGGAATTGTGGTTTTGGGATTTGAATTAAAAAAGCGAAAGATCTCTTTAGTTAACTTTCTTCCGTCCATTATTTTCAGATGACCGTAAAATCGTGCCCGCCTTTTTCGGATTGTGTCAGTAATTTTCTCTATTTTGCTGTAGACTTCTTCGTTGGATCTCTTTTGATGGATTCCATTTCTGTACATTGATCCCAAGATTCCTTTCACAATTTTGTGCTCTTTTCTTCTCCAGTTCTTCAAGGAGTCCTTTGTTGGCATTTAGAGACAGGGTTTCGGCTGCATATAGAACTACTGGCTTCAGAACTGTTTCATAGTGACGTATCTTGGTGTTTTGGGAAAGGCATTTTTGTTGCAGATTGCGCGGGATGTTTGGTAGGCTATTTCCAGTTTGCGAACTCGCTCCTGAAGTGCTTCTTTGTCCAGTCCATTTTTCATGAAGATCTCACCCAGGTATTTGAATGTGTCTACTCGGGTGATGTCCCCGTATTTTGTGTGGAGTTTTGGTGGAGCCTCTTTGATGTTAGTCATTACTTCTGTTTTTTCAAACGATATCTGCAGACCAGTTTGTTCGGCAATTTCCTATAACATTTCAACTTGAGCTCTAGCGGTTTCTATGTCGTTTGAGAGAACAGCAATATCATCGGCAAATGCTAAGCAGTCTGTTGCGATCCCCTTGGATTTTGTTCCTATTCTCAATGGACTGTAGTTGGTTTCCTGTAATCTCACCCGCCAGGTTCTGATGATCTTTTCAAGAACGCAGTTAAAGAGTATCGGGGATAGCCCATCACCTTATCGGACTCCTGTTATGATGTCAAAGGAATGCGAGAGACATCCGTGCAACTTCATCTTGGATTTTGTATCGGTCAGGGTGGCTCTAATTAATGCCAACAGTTTCAAATCAGCTCCAGATTCATTTAAAATGTTTAGCAGGACTTCCCAGTCAATGGAGTCGTACACTTTCTTGAAGTCCACAAAGACAGACACATACTGCTTGGACCTTAGTGTACAATATCTGATGATCGTTTTGAGATTTTGGATCTGTTCGGCTGTTGAGCGACTTTTTCTGAACCCTCCTTGGTATTCACCTATTTGATGTTCGACTTGTATTTCCAAACGCTCCAGGATGGCAAGTGATAGAATTTTGTAAGTCACGGGTAGCAAAGATATTCCTTTGTAGTTGTTGTTGTTCTTCATGTTGCCTTTCTTGTGTAATGGATGGATCAAAGTTTTTTTTTTTTCAATCTCCGGGTAGGGTCTTCTTGCTCCAAATTTCTTCTACTTGCTTTTGCAAGATATCAAGTGATTCCTCTGGGGCATATTTCCATAGTTCTGTTACTACTGAGTCTTCCCCCGGCGCTTTGTTATTTCTGAGACGGGCAATGTGGCGCTTGATTTCATCTTTGTCGGGTGGTCTGGAATCTGGGTACCTGAGTAAGGGTTCCTTGGTCTCAATGGGGCTTTGCGGTTTAGAGCAATTGAGTAAATTCTTGAAGTAGTCTGCCAGAATGCTACAATTTTCTTCATCTGCCATCGCCAGTGTGCCGTCCTTTCGCTCAAAGCATAGAGATGGTGGTTTATAGCCAGTGAGCTTGCGTTTGAAGGCTCTGTAATACTCTCTGCTTTCATTCTTCCTAAAGTTTTGTTCTATCTTATCAATGAGAGACTTTTCGTATTTACGTTTCTCAGTTCTGAACACACTAGCTGCTTGGGCACGTTGGGTTTTGTAGGATTTCCAATCAGTTTATGATTTCGTAGAGTAGTACTGTTTCCACGCATTTAATCTTTCTTTGAGGACTGATTCGCAGGTACCATTCCACCAGGCATGCTTTTTGCTTCTCTTGATTTCTGCAACGTCTTTGGCGGCCTCAACAAGGAGACTTTTGGTGTTGTTAAAGTCACAGTCATTTGGTCTAGCCTTCTCCTGGAACTGCTCGACCCTTTGCCGAAGTGTATCGTTGTCGAAGCGTTTGAACTGTTTGGTTGTCTTCCTTGTGTTTGCAGGAATTGGTTTGAACTTGATCAGAGACATATAGTGATCTGAAGCCACATTGATGCCTTTCTTTACTTTGACATTCATAATCTCAGGGCTGTTCCTGGAGATTGCCACATGATCTATTTGGAACTCTCCGAGAATTTATTATTATTATTATTATTATTATTATTATTATTATTATTATTATTATTATTATTATTATTATTATTATTATTATTACACTAAAAAGTTAATTCTGTCCGCCTCTGTGGTGTAGTGGTTAGCGTGATTAGCTGCCACCCCCGGAGGTCCGGATTCGATTCCTGGCTCTGTCACGAAATTTGAAAAGTGGTACGAGGGCTGGAACGGGGTCCACTCAGGCCTCGGGAGGTCAACTGAGTAGAGGTGGGTTCTATTCCCACCTCAGCCATCCTCGAAGTGGTTTTCCGTGGTTTCCCACTTCTCCTCCAAGCAAATGCCGCGATGGTACATAACTTATGGCTACGACCGCTTCCTTCTCTCTTGCTTGCCTGTCCCAACCAATCTTCCCAATCCTCTACAAGGCCCCTGTTTAGCATAGCAGCTGAGGCCGCCTGGGCAAGGTACTGGTCATTCTCCCCAGTTTTATCCCCCGACCCAGAGTCTGAAACTCCAGAACACTGCCTTAGAGGCGGTAGAGGTGGGATCCCTCCTTGATTCCGGGCGAAAAAACCGACCCTGGAGTGTAAATGGATTAAGAAGAAGAAGAAGAAGAAGAATTTAATACTGAGTACAATATGAGCGATCTACTTTGCCAGAGAACTGATGAGCTTCCAAAAAATATTGTACAATATTATATTAATGTAATTACTGCATTAGCAGCCAGCTTCATTGTTATGATCCACAGCACAAGGTACCATCTGCGGTGGAAGCACATGTGCTGCATCTACATAATCTAGCCATTAAGTATGTATTTCAGCAATCAACATTGCAGCGGTGGTGTGTATTTTACTACCCTCTGTTAGGGAATGATTACATTAAACACCAACATATGCCAAAATGAACAAGTTATTCCAGCTGTGATTTTTTTTATTTTGAAAGTGACAAAATCTACAACAATATGATACCTTCGAACTAAATTCGTTTCTTCATTGAAACAATTAATCCATTGAAAGACTGCAATTGTCACAAACAAATTCAAGTCAGCGATTCACAACCAACCAAAATTTGTGTCATAGTAAGAATACACCGGCTAACACTGGTATTACTTATGTTAACTTTTTTCAGACACATTTATTTCCTAGCAGTATTTGACAAATGGAGATCAAAGGATGAAAGTGTACAGTATGGCACAAATAAGTAAAAGCGGAAACGGAGTTATTGCATGTGAACTCCTATAAATGTAACCTCGTTGAATGGATTACAGCCAACCATTGTTTTATAAGAGCTAACGTTAGGGCCAAAGGCCCCATGACAAAAGGACGAGCAACTTTTGGAGCTTGGTAAAACTATTCTTTCGGAACGCACTGCATTCGACCATTTATTTATTTATTTATTTATTGTCTTGTTTTATATGGCGGGACTCAGGCTATGAAGCCTGCTATTCTGTCCGACCATACATACACCTACATGAAGAGTTAAATATACACTAAATTATCTACAGTTTAATATCTTAAGGTAGCAATTAAATGTTTTAATTAATCTAAAACTTAACTATGATCTAATCCTACTATGTTATAAGAAATCATTATTATTTATTAACCAGGTTTGACAGAGTTTCTTAAAGCGGAGGTGGTTTGACACGCTCCTAATTTCAGCAGGTAGGGAATTCCAAATTCGGCTGGCGGCGACTATAAATGATCTACTGTAGCCAGTTGAGCGGTGAATGGGAATGCTTAGTACTGCGGTGGATGATGATCTGGTAGGAATACTAGAAGGTGATGCTAGGTAATGGAATTGTGTGGCAAGGTATTCAGGTGTGTTAAGGTTCAGTATACGATGTAACAGGGAAAGAGTGTGTAAATTTCGTCGCTCTCTTAAGCGTAGCCATGAAAGCCTAGCAAATGCGGGAGAAATATGGCTAAACTTTGGTATATCTGAAATAAATCGAACGCACGCGTTATGTGCCTTTTGGAGCTTGATGGAAAGTGAGGCATTCAGGTTACTGTATACTACGTCACAGTAGTCAAATATTGGCATTACCATACTTTGGATAAGCAGTTTTCTTACGTTTTGGGGGAGTAGATCTCTGAGTTTTTTAAGGGAATGTAAGGAATAAAACACTCGCTGACATATACCTGTTACATGATCGTTCCAACTAAGGTTTTTATCCATTATCATCCCTAAGTTTTTAACTGTGTCTTTGAATTGTAACTGAGTGCCTCTTAATGTTACTGAGTGGGTATGGATGTCTGTAAGTCGTGCGTGGGTTTTTTGGGTAGCTAAAAGAATACACTGTGATTTTTGGGCATTGATTTTTAGTGCATGGTCATCGGTCCACCTACATATTCTTCCTAGGTCGTCGTTCATATTATTTATTGCAGTCGGTAAGTCACGAGGGTGTGCATGTGTATATATCTGTATGTCGTCTGCGTACACATGATATTGACAATGTTTAATTACTTGTGTTAGTCCTGAAATGAAGATCGAAAATAGGAGTGGCGCTAGCACTGACCCCTGTTGTATTCCAGTCTCTACAGATTGCCATGAAGAGAAATTTTCACCTGTAGATACACACTGCCGGCGATCAGAGAGATAGGAATACATCCAGGATAGTGTGCTTTGTGAGAAATTAAGAGCACGTAATTTTGCTATTAGTATGTCCGTGTCAACGCAGTCAAAGGCCTTACTAAGGTCTAGAAGAGTTAAGACAGTAACTTCTCCCTTATCCATAGCTACTCCTATGTCGTTTGTAACTTTAAGCAGTGCAGTAGTTGTGCTATGATTGCTTCTAAAACCAGACTGGTATTTGTCAAGAAGCATATTGTTATTTAAATATGCGGTTATTTGTTTGTGAACTATTTTCTCCAAAATTTTGGACAGAAATGGTAAAATGCAAATGGATCGATAGTCTTTGGGTTCCACGGGATTGTTGGTCTTGGGGAGGGGGCGAACAATTGCATATTTCCAAAGGGAAGGGAATATGCCGGTTATCAGTGAGGTATTTATGATGTGGGTTAGAGTTGGTAGGATTACATCTAGAGTTTTTAACAGTAACTGTGGAACAATCTCGTCACATCCTGTCGCAGTTGTCTTTATTGATCGTGCAATTTGTCTTACTTCTGCAGGAGTTACGAGGGAAAAATATAACTGTTCTCCTCCATTGTTAGTATTGCCATTGTGTAGAATTTTGTTAATCGTCTGTTCTTTTGTTGTCTCGTCAATGTTAACGGGTCTTGTAGTAAAGTATTGGTTTAAATCATCTAGTGATATTTTAACGTCAGCAGTATGTATTTTATTTCTGCCTATGCCCATTTTTTTAACGGTTTTCCAGATTGTTGTCGTGTTTCGGGTTAGCAAAATGTTCTGTGAGTGTCTTATTTTAGCATTCCTTACGGCCTGTGTGGTTCTGTTACGAAGGGTCTTGTACAGGTCAAAATCTACTGCTATCAGTCTTATGTGGAATTTCTTTGAATGTACTCCTTCAAAGTGTATCAATCTTGTATGAAACAGCAGAGGAACCAAACAAAATAATACAACAGGAATTAAGAGCTGTAGAAAATTTTTCTTTGAGTTCAACAACCATTTTAATGCTTCAACAGTTATTTACAGGAAAAGGAGGAACACACCCCATTGCTCGAAAAGATTTGAAACAGGGTTTATTACAATTGAATGATATGCAAAACCTGACCAAAAAGAATGAATAATCTACGTCGAAACTGAAATAGTTATGTTAACAATTCAAACTAATTTACAGTTTGTGTGCAACAAACAGGTCAGCAGATGTAACTTTCTATTACTGTACCCTGATTCTGGCCTTTTTTCCTCATAAGGTGTTTGGCGCAAATGCAATGCACGTGTATTTTATAGCTTGGCGCTTATGCAATCCCCAATCATGGCACTAACAAAAACCGGGATCAAACCTGGTATCATAAGAAGAGACGAATAATGACCGATCAGATGCACCACACTCTGTAAACAAAGAGATCTCTTCTATTCCTTCCGCAGGTCTTCAAAATATTGCTAGAAGAAGAACCTCATTAGCAACGTAGTCTCTCTGCAGACAATATAATATGATACTATTTTAAATTAAATAACTCGTATATTCCTGATTGTCCCAGAACTTGTTTAATCCATCCATTCCTAGTGCTCTATTTTGAATAGAATATCTGATCAATAGTGTGATGGTTTCGGTTAATTAACTTGTTAATAAATAATTAAAAATAAGGTGGTTGGGTGCATTTTTGGTTACATGAAATATGTTGGTAAATCAGTAATAAGAATGGTATTCGTAATTTATTCATCGTCAACTGATTAACGAGTTGACGCTGTTACAGTGTTACGCTACATACGAGTTGACGCTGTTACAGTGTTATGCTACATCTTTCAATAATTTTAGCATTATTTTTAATAATATTAAAATCAAACAGTCGTGTCAGCACACAATTTTGTTTATTCAGTTATCGATTTTCAGCCAATGGGATCCATCATTAGTGATTTAAAATGTACGGTATTTAAAACCTGCTATTCCACGTAGGTGTGTCGTCAAGGTGAATTGCAGCCCGGATGAAATAAACTGTAAAATAAATAAGAAATGAATGACAGAGAGTGTTAGAACCTAACGCTAGACCTTAAAAATAAACTGTAAAATAAATAAGAAATGAATGACAGAGAGTGTTAGAACCTAACCTAGACCTTAAGAATTGTTGTTTTATGATGTACCATACCATTAGAAGGGCTGGCTGGACGTTAGAACTGTTAGGCAAGTTAGCAGCACAAACTCAATTTTGTTATCACATATACATTACTTTTATCCCCTTGATGTTTTCATATTATCTTAAAAAATAAATTTATTTATGCTTCCTTTCATGAATAATGGTTGCCTCAAAAAGACTCCTTTTATGATAGAAATTCCGTGTCCTATTTGAGGACGACTCGAAATACGTACATATTTTTTACTAAGAGAGCTACTTGTGTAGTGATTTATTTCAACTAATAATTAATTAGTATAACATAATAATAAAATTCACAAACATTTCAGACATGGAACTGTTGAAAATAACATAATTTCTACTTTTTCAACCATCTGCTGATCATGAGGAAGCTCTCGCGCGGCCATCATTATTCCTAGATATCTAGATCGATTTTTCGTAGGTATAAATCAGCTCTTCATAAATAATAATAATAATAATAATAATAATAATAATAATAATAATAATAATAATAATAATAATAATAATAATAATAATAATAATAATAATAATAATAATAATAATAATAATAATAATATGCATCAGGAACCTTAACTTTAGGAGGTCATTCTAAAATTGCAGATATTAAGAACTTAGAAATCTAAGGAAAATTTTCGACCTTACACAAAAAAATCGAATTTGGATCAAAAGGCGAACTGCAGACCTCTCACAGACAGCTTAATCAGTACTGAACAGAGGAGGCGTCTGAAATTTTTTGGACACATATTTAGGATGGACAATAGACTCAAAAGAAGATTA
Source organism: Anabrus simplex (assembly GCF_040414725.1). Classification (NCBI taxonomy): domain Eukaryota; kingdom Metazoa; phylum Arthropoda; class Insecta; order Orthoptera; family Tettigoniidae; genus Anabrus; species Anabrus simplex. The sequence continues at coordinate 276,305,592 of NC_090267.1, read as the reverse complement.
CTCAATGTAATAAATTTCCAAAATAGGAAAATAAATTGGCAGAAGGAGACAAGAGGGGACCTGAATTAATTGAACTCTACACTGGATATGAGAAAATCTCACCTACTCCGAGCTAATGAGCAAGCCCCTAACAAGACCACGTTTAATGGATGATTACGAAAACTTGCTAAAATGAAGATGATGCAACTGTATCGTGTTCATAGAGATAGGTACTGTTGGTAAATGTCAAGAATGTAAGGCTAAGGAATGTAGCTGCTGTTCTACCGAGACTTATCGACTCTTATCTGCTACTTGAAAACATTGACTCAGTCTTATAAGACATGTAAAAACTTAAACTTGCAAGTCTAGGGTAATTTTGGATGAATCTGTAATATTTTTCGGTGAGGTGATTCGTTTATTGCTGGCATCGCTTGCACTTACGACGTCAAAGCATTGATAAGCAACAACAATCTGGGATATTACTGCCGAACTCTTTTACAAGCGTTATTTCACCATGCTATGAAAAGAATTAATGTTGCCTTGAACAGCTTTCAGTGGCATAGTTAAAAAAGAAGTTCAAAGTTTATTCTAACGCAAATCTCAGGTTGATAGCGCTATTGGTTCATGGGAAAAAGGGATGTATTTTGAGTGGGGCGCCGCTGGTTCGGAATGTTTTGGGTTCCATCGAGAGAATTACTCTTTTTAAGTATAAAGCATGCCAAATGTAAGGTCAAACTTTATTAAGATATTTCGAGTTCAAATATTATAATTTATGTAATTTTTTAATTTCACATTATGTCTGATTACTTACATAACGCTCATACAATAGGATGTGTTGATTCTTGTTTTCATAATCCCTGTTGTTACATTACGTACCATAGCACTGAATGAGCCGCCCTGAAAATATGATGAAACAAGTTATGAATGCGATAGCACATTCATTAAAATAGTAGCAATCTGATATCCACATTATTTGCAATGAAATGTCCCGATCGTGTATTTGACATAGATTATTATACATTGTGGAAATAAATATAAAGCTTACATACGATTTATTTATTTCAATTTCGTGTTGTTTAATAATGTGATAATTCATTATAAAATTATTTTATTTCTGATGCAATATGAGTAATGATTATGTGGACACAAAACATAGTTTATAAATATCACTTTACAATGTACTGATCCCGCAACATACGAACTTTGAATAATAAAACATCCAGTTTCTCTTAAAGTATTAAGGTGAACAAATATGCGATATTACAATAGCGTAATGGTTAGCAATAGCCTACTGTGGACATGAGATGTTTTAAGGGCAATATGAAATTAATGAGGAAACGAATGAAGAATACTAATATATTTAAAGGTTATGAAGACGAAATGAAATGAAGTTAATTAAAATGTACAGTAGATCGGGACACAGTCACAAGATAATGAAAATCCAGAGTGAGTAACATGATTCTTATTGATCACTTTCATTATCGCCCACAGCTTGGTTAGATAAATTACCACATTCCCCATCATCACCACTGGAGTCTATATAAACTAGGGTATGATAAATTTATCTTCTCTGTCTCCCAACAAGCCATCCTTTTTGCAGAACTCGTTTTCCGGTTTGAGAACATATTAGCCGAAACCCTCCCAGTCTGCCGGTGTCACGTATGCGATAGCACTGGCCGTCAATTTCCGTGGCTTCATTAACGAGATGTCCCCAGAATGTTTGACTCTCGTAAAGTTTATTCAGTTTTTCCAGGCCAGCTCTATAGCTTTCTGTTCACACATGTAAAGAGGCAAGCGTATAACCGTGTGCCTATGCAGTCTCAACAATTCACTGAACCGATATTATTTTCTGGAATCTGGAACTCTTACTTCGAACAGCTGAGATTTCTTCACTCCTTCAGAAAACTCCGCTTTGCTCTCTTTTAGGCATTTCACCATATTACTTTTAATGGCATACCGAGAGAGTGCTTTATTATCCTCAATGCTGTAGTAAGGTCCACTGCGAGTTACCATAACACTGTCAGAGGGGGGGGGATAAATTTTCCCACCCACCAACTTATCACAATTTACCCCCCTTAATTTGGCTCCTGAAACCTTTCCTAATCTAAACATTTCCTTTGTTCCACCAATAAACCAACTCATAGAAACATAATTTAGGAGTATCAACCCGTTTGATGAGCCTTTTATTTTTTTATTTTTTGTATGAACTCCTCGGGCACTTCTAATAACTACTTCGCCAATAAACGCCATTTTAATTTTCTCTATAACTGCCGGCAGTATCTTATATGGTGTGGAAACAATTCTTTGCACTAAATAGAAGTCGTATATGTTGTCTCATATTGTTTTTCTTTTATTTATATGTAATAAAGTATGACTGAATATGTACATACACATGGGCTAAAATTCTCAGGATATGGACTAAAAATTCTCAAACTATCGAGTAAAATATTGACTAGATAGATAGATAGATAGATAGATAGATAGATAGATATGATTTATTTTAACTGGCAAAGTTAGGGACACGTGTCCCTGTCTTACACTTAACCAGTGAAATACATAATTAACATAAAAATATATAACATACTGAATAAATGAAAAAAGAGACTGAAACAAATTACTACGGTACTGTGCTATCCTGCTGTATATAAAAATAACTATTATAATACACAATATAAATTAAGATTTTGCTTCCTACGAAGAAATTAACATACAACAAAGAACGAATTACAATTTCAATAATAATAATAATAATAATAATAATAATAATAATAATAATAATAATAATAATAATAATATAGATAAACCTACTAATATTTACAATTAATTTGTCCAATTCCAGAAATATATCACATTGACGAATGTTACAGTTTTCATGTGTTTACTGTGGGTGAAAAACATTGCAAAATGGGGATAGGGATAAGGATAACTATGCAGGAAACCACAGCTGAGTACTTTCTAACTACATACAAGCTACACACCAATTTAAATGGAAAATCAAAAATTAAAAGTATAACCTTCCTATATATATAATTGAGATCTTTTGAGCTGTTTTTACAGTTGTTTCGGAGGGAGAGGGGGCATATCTTTAATTTTGATGAGAATTGCCTATTTGCGAAGCAGTGGGTTATAAAACATTGGGTTTTATTAGTTTATTTCAATCCGCTTTACGTCGCACCGACACAGAGGGGTCTTATGGTGACGATTGGATAGGAAAGGGCTAGGAGTGGGAAGAAATCGGCGATGGCCTTAATTAAGGTGCAGCCTCAGCATTTGCCTGATGCGAAGATTGGAAACCACGGAACACAATCTTCAGGGCTACCGACAGTGGCGTTCAAACCACTATCTCCAGAATGAAAACTCACAGCCGCGCGCCCCTAACCACACGGCCACTTGCTCGGTAAACAATGAAATTGTATCTGTTGTGTCTTAAGATTGCTTTTTACTCACTGAAATTCCGCTCAACATCACAAGAAGTTATAGGGACCATTCTAAAGCTTGCAACATCTTCCGGACATAAATCCAGATTTTGTTTTACACTTGATTCACCACTTAAAATTGAACTGATTTTGCACGTATCACTATATCCTGGATTATTGGCTAACACTGTGTTTAACTTCATTTTGTGACTTCTTCGACGTTTTCACTGCAGCAGCTGAGACAATCAATCACTTTCTTTACAATGGCAAGGCTTTTGGACAGAGTTGTTTCTTGTTTTTAGAAAGCATTTAATGCTGGTGTGATACACAAGATGTTTGCTTGGATGTACAGTAAACCAACATCATTTTTCCCTTTTTTTCACCAACAACTGACTTTGCGGATTCAATTGAAGCAGCGCTGTCAGAGTCTAAAACACTTACAGATTCTCGATGGCTTAAAGGATAACTGCATGATATGCTATTGCCTCTAACAACGTTCCCCATCGAGTTACCATTGGTTTGGCTGGCAGTGGCATATCAGGGTACATATCTCTCAGAATCTGAATCCTGCTAGGAGCCTTCAAAAACACCTTCTTCATTGAAGATTTCAAGAGGTCCACTTTAGGGTAACTAGCTCGAGTAAGTTCTCCACACCGATGAAGAGCATGGGCTGGGACATGTAAAATGCAATGCTTCACCAGCTTTGACCAAATACGGAGCTGCATCACCCAGAAACATTAGCACAATTTTCATACCTAATAACATTTGGCCATAGAATCGCCATAGTACTATGTTCATGTTGCTACATGTAGAGATGCCAAGTAATACGTCTTTTACGTAGTTTCTACGGTTTTTTCTCATATACTATGGCAATACGGAAGTGGTACTGGTTATTACGGGTTTCACGATATCGAAATGCTCTTTATACATTCTTTATTATCGCACGCGAACGTGAAAAAACGTTTCATACATTGGAGGCTTGGTGTTCATCAAAAAATGACAAAATAGCGACATTTTCACCTTTAACAGCCTGCGTAACATCTTGTAAATTTCCAGCATATGTGCTCGGTCTTTGTTTACCTGTGATTTAGCAATGAGTTGCCTGCACTTATTATTACTTCCGTTGCATGATTTTGCTGCAAATGCATGTCGTATAATAATACAAGCATTTATTTCGGTAAAGTTAAGACAAAGATAAACTAAAATAATAAAAAGTTGTGGTAAACGTAATAACAATGAAGAGCGATCATGTAGAAAAGCGATATGCAGCGAATCAGTATTGCCGAAATCAGTGCACAGAAGTATTTTCATGCCAAGGACCACCGAAAAACGTGTTCTGTGGAACATGAAAATGTGATTTTTTTAATTAAACCCGAAGAACCCGATGTCTCACCACGCTATGAAAAAGAAACAAATAAGAATATAGATACATCGAAAGGCAGTGCAAGATTCTCTCGTTCTATTTTACGACAATAAGAGACAGTAGTAGTGTTATACGGACTGAATGTTTTTAACACATTTTTTGGTTAAAGTAATCTTCTTTCCTCTGCAGAATGCCATGCCACTACGGACAACCGCACTTGAAGGTTGGCACCTATGCATTATCCAAGACTTCGCATGTTAACAGAACATGTTTACAAAGCTCTTCTTATTCTACCTGCTCTGTCTCTCGCCTCATCACATGATGCCCATATTGGAGTGTCTTGCATAGATATCCTTATTTCGCCCTGTGTTTCTTCATATATCAATGGTGCATATTTCTTCCTTAATTTTGACTGGTCTGATACACTCCGCACCGTGTATTTTTCCAGGAACTCCTTGTAGCACGGGTTGTTTAACTTGTAGAGTTTTATATCTCCGCCGATGAGAGCTCGACAATAGTCCGTACTAAATTCACAGTACACATTCAGTTGCATATCGGACAGAAATATCCGTTTTTCCTTACTATTTAACCTATTGTTAGCCGCCTAGTGTGTTTCTGTCGAAATGCGGCGTTGTTGGACTAGAAATCATTGAGAACTAGACACTGTTTTCTGATAGGCATCACAAAAAATTACTTTACCATCTGTTGATAGTCCTTCGCTTGGAAATTTTACAGATAACGGCTTACAATCGGGTTGCATTTAATACACTGAACGAACAAATATATAAACCACACTGAAGATGTACTCAAAGCTCATACACGACTGTTGATGGTTCATGAAGTACTGAAGAGAACGGAATTGGTTAACCAAATGAGCGCTATTGCTCTGTTAATTGCCTGGACCAGAGATGTTGTGGTCAGCTATCAGGATAAAAATAATAATAATAATAATAATAATAATAATAATAATAATAATAATAATAATAATAATAATAATAATAATAATAATAATCGTATGGCCTCAGCTACCGTGTGCAGACATTTCGATTTGACGCCATCTGGCTGTCTGCTCTTCAATTTCGACGTTCCGTTTTACTCTAGGTCCGCTAGATGGCAGACAGATTAAACCGGATCTCTCTTGGGCGTCTATGGCTGAGATTTAATTAATTTCGTCGGGTAAATACCAAATGTATCACCAGAGATTTTTTACATGCCGACATCGTACGACATGAAGTGTCGAATGGGCTTTTTTCCGCCCTTCAAGAATCCGACTACCTCTGCCGGGTTTGAACCTGCCATCTTGGGATCCGGAGGCCGACACTACCACGGATCCACAGAGGCAGCTAGGTATTAGGAATTCTATTGTCACGGGGATGACTGATAAGGCGAAAGCCGAGGCCCAGCAATGAACCAAAGAATGTGTGTATGCTACACAACTTGCTTTCAATATTCCATAGAAATTAAAGAATACATATTTGAAATACTGATGTTAATAAAATTAATTATAAACTTTTATCTGACAAGAATAAGTTTGGAACCGTAAAACGTGGAGTATATTTAAAATTAAATGTTCAGTTATGTAAAGATAAGCAAGTTTTTTCTAAAATATGTAAAAATGAGTACTATGCCACGAAATATAGATGAATATGTAAAATGAAATATATCTTAAACCATCCCGAATATCCTAATTCGTAAACATGTGAAACTTGTGTTCCTCAGATCTAGGCTTCCCTTTATATCTGGAATAGTGAAGACTCACCAGCAGCAAAAAGTTCTTCCTTTCAGATAGGTGAGATCTTTCAAATAGGTAAACCACTGTAATTCACAGCCCGCAAATTAATCTTATTTACCAAGTACTTGTAGTTCCCCTGTCTAGCTTCCTCATCGCATGGGTGTACGATGATCCTAATCACTTCTCGAGCTTTACTTTGAATCATTTTTCCTGTCTTGCTTAATACAAGCATATCTTTACGAAACATTTACTCATACAGAAATAAGAAGGGAAACAAAGAGTAACAACATTAAAAACAGATAAATGGCAACCAAGAAACCTGGAAAGTAACGCGAACGAACATGGAACAAGAAATAGCAAAGAATACCAAGACGGTTGGATTGCAACTGACTGAGCCAAGGGTAAAAATAAGTCCCCTGGATAGTAGCGAGTTTGCTATGGTAACAATTACGTGCCTCATCGGACGCATGCATCCTTATCATCTCCCAACAAGGGATAGAGAGATAGATAGATGTATAATCTAACAGCGGGGTTCGAACCCGCTATCTCTCGAATATAAATTCACAGCTACGTGATCCCAACCGCGTAGCCAATGTGATTGATTGATTGATTGATTGATTGATTGATTGATTGATTGATTGATTGATTGATTGATTGATTGATTGATTGATTGATTGATTGATTGATTGATTGATTGATTGATTGATTGATTGATTGATTGATTGATTGATTGATTGATTGATTGATTGATTGATTGATTGATTGATTGATTGATTGATTGATTGATTGATTGATTGATTGATTGATTGATTGATTGATTGATTGATTGATTGATTGATTGATTGATTGATTGATTGATTGATTGATTGATTGATTGATTGATTGATTGATTGATTGATTGATTGATTGATTGATTGATTGATTGATTGATTGATTGATTGATTGATTGATTGGATTCACTCGTTCATTCATTCATTCATTCATTCATTCTTTCAGTCATTCATTTTAAGAGTAAGTCAATACCTTGGTTGTAGGTTTCGATTTTCCCTAGGATACTAGCCAACAGAACAAACATGGCAAGGCTACCGTAGCTCAGTTGGAAAAGCATGGGCCATGAAAACCAAAGGCTGTGGTTTCAGATATCAATAGTGTTTTGTCGGTCATTTTTACTCTGTACATAGTATCGCTTTGGCACGCCATACGTTCTTGACACGACCTACAAGCTGAAAATCTGAGTTGAATGGGAACTAACAAAGGGAGGTCGGATAGCAAGGATAAAAATGAGGAGCGTGGCAGAATTAAGTGGAAGATAATGCCAGATTCAGCGGAGGAAATCGTACATGCATTCTATCCATTCCCCATACGATGTATGTTTCGAGGACGAAATTTCGGCTATCCTTGAAGGGTGTTAAAAAAAATGAGTGAGTTGAAAGATAATACGTTCTGGGAATAGTTTTATAGACGGTATCGGATTCGAAGAAACGAATGCCTCACCTTCACGACTAATAATGCACACTAGGCACACTTTTTAGAACAATCACTGGAAGGAAATATGATAACCGTGATTACGGTAACATGCTTTATTTCACCGTCAATTTTCTTTAACGATAAAGGATTAAAAATATACTGTTTTCCTACATTCCAGACCCTAATTGATCCCAGACTAAGTAATCATAGTTCAGGTTAAAATATTATATAATTGTTCAAATTTGTTCATAAAATTATTCCCAATATTTAGCCTCGAGCTTGTCTTTACGCAGTATTTATGCGGACTGTAAATGTGAGAAAAATACGTATAATGAATGCTTACCTTTGCGATATAGACCGACTGAAGACATATCGCCGTTGATTGCACTAGCTGAAAGGACTAACAGGCGACGTTCGCAATATCTGTTTCTTTCATTTCCTGAGAAAACGAGATAGTTGTATCAACATTTCGGAAATAAATTCTTTCTTTAAACTTGTGTTATGGAAAGATAACAAAATTCGCCTTGGGGTTTTTCACCACAATACCTGGTAAACAACTTGTTCTTAAACGTACCTAGTCCTAAAAGGGTCAATGTTGTTCGATCTGTATGAGGCAGGGATCTTGAGAGACGTAACTGGAGATATTCCATTCCATGAGTTTCGAGGGAAGAAATCTCGTGGTGACCTCAAGCGTTATGCAGTGCAACAAGCTGCAGGGCCTCAGTAATGTTTGTGTTGCGGGTCTCACACCTGCCCCTGCACCCTGTGCGCAGTAAATCCTCCCCCCGGGACGCAACATGCTGGACATTAATCTAGGAGGGCCGAAACTGCAGGAGCAGCTATTACTCTGGGAGGAGTCCTACCTACTGAGTTATGACGATTAGTTCCGCAGTATATGGTTAGCGTCAGCTCTAAATACCGCTCTGCAACATACGCCCATGTACCATTCAATTGGAATGAGGCCAGTCTTCATCCTTCACCCTTACAACGCAAAGAGGTGATCTGTTCTTAGTACAGTTCGTTAATTTTCAGATCTGATATTTTTTCTAAGTAACACCTGCAATATTCTCCCTTTTAGAGCTATTAATTTTTTCTTTAACTATGAAGGAACTTGACATTACCACCGCGGTTCAAAAGCTGGCGATATATTTCGCTGCATGGAACAAATATCAGGACACCCTTTTAACTATGCATTTCAGACACCTATATAAGAAAAGCTGATTATACACTCATGTACATAAAAAACCGGAATAGGGGCCGATGACCTCAAATGTTAGGCCTCTTTAAACAACAAAACATTATCATCATCATCATCATCATCATCATCATCAAAAACCAGAACACCTTGTTTAAGACTAGAGATAGGAAGTTCACATTCACAGGATATGACATGTACATTAGTATGTTCTGAAGAAATGATTAGCATTTGAACCATGTCAGCTCTCAAGTTGAAAGTCCACATCGATATTACGGCACACCACCACCGACTGGTAAAATGTACCCACGGCTCTCATTGTCGCTATAAACCGAAGGTAATGGATCATTGTGACTTGGGCAGACGTGCAGGAAGCCTCACAGACGTATGCGAGAACCGTACTGCCAAATGAGTGAGTTTAAAAGGGGGCGTATTATTGGCATGAGAGAACATGATGTATCCATCCGGGAAATTGATGGTGATGATGATGATGATGATGATGATGATGATGCTTGTTGAAAGGGGCCTAACATCGAGGTCATCGGCCCCTAATGGTACGACATGAAATAACAAAAAATTCAAGTTCATCCACTGACCAAAATAAAATAAAAAATGTCATGAAGAATGAATGGATGGACATGAACCCTGCAAAAACAAAAACAAACAAACAAAAACAGTGGATCAGACTCAAAAACAAGGTATTTAATTAGAGTATTACTGACCAAGGGACCATTTATAAAGCACAATGATGCTTCATGTCTGAAGGGATGCTAAATTCACGTCTAAGGCCCCTCAGAATGGTACATGTCGCGAGTAAAGTAGAACCATGGCATTTGTCATTTTGGGGTACTGATCAAAAATAGCGAAGACTCACGGTGGTCCACACAGGATGGTACTACTCACAAGTATTGCAATACGTACAGGGAACGCAGACCAATGGTGTTTCTCACACAATGGCGCCACTCATAGCCAACGCAAACCGGTAAGGTTCCTCACCTAGGTGTACTAGTCACGGGCGCCGGTATTCCCGTGGTATTCCTCACATAGTGGGTACCAATTACAGGCAACACTGACCCACGGCGCCGCTCATATAGCGGTACAACTCACAGGCTACGCCCAGACCCGCGGTGTTGCCCACATGGGTACAACGCACGGGTACTGGAATCCACCAGGCCAGGCTTTTTACTGCAACTAATCACAAATCTATTTCGTACCAATTTAGTGATACTACTCGCAAGTACATGCAACCCATGGTGTTCCCCCGCATGATGGTACGAATCAAGAGTAGTTTCATTGTTCTAATTCAATCATCCCTTGGTCGCCCCTTGTAGTCGCCTCTTACGACAGGCAGGGGGTATTCTACATGTGCGTCCCCCACCCGCAGGGGGTTCCGGGAAATTGCTGCTCGTGTGGGACGAAGTGTGTCGACATTGCAACAGGTGTGTATCGAATGGTTCACAGAAGGCCGTAGAACCCGACGAGATGGGTGTGGTGGCACCACCGTGACCACTCCCCGAGAAGATCGACACCTCATACGAATGGCATTGCAGGACAGATCTGCTCCTCCTTGGCTCTGGCGCAACAGTGGAACAGTGTAACAAATCGTACACTATCAGGAGTGACAGCCCGTCACCATTTATTACGGTCTGGGTTAACGGCGCGTCGTCCACTTCTCCGCCTACTTTTGACTAATGTGCATAAACATGCTAGACTGCAATGGTGTTTGGAACGACGTCACTGGGGCCAGGATTGGCAGAAGATAGTGTTTTCGGACGAATCCAGATTCTGTTTGTTTGATAATGATGGCCGCATTTTGGTTCGCAGCAGACAGTGGGAGAGCCATCATATTGCATTCACACAAGACATACTGCGCCAACTCAAGGCCTTATGGCGTAGGGTGTTATTGGGTATTACCACAAATCACACTTGGTGCGTGTCGAGGAAACTGTGACCAGTTTGACCTATGTGAATGACATCCTGCGACCCATAGCCATACCCTTTCTGCACGACACCCCAGACGCCATATTTCAGCAGGACAATGCGCGACCACATGTTGCTGCCGGAACACGTGCCTCCTTGTTGTCACAGGATGTCAGACTGTTGCCCTGGCCCGCCCAATCACCGGACGTTTCGCAATCGAACATGTGTGGGATATGGTGAAACGATGGGCACGGCGCTGTGACCCAATGCCAACCACCAAAGATGAAATGTGGAACCAGGTGAATGCAGCATGCATGGCTATACCCCAGGACGCCATTCACGCCTTATACGCATCGATGACATCACGCATGGAACAAGTTATCAGTGCCCACGGAGGACCCAGTGCCTAATAGGCAACAGGACACATGCTGAACCTAGCTGATTGAAATGCTAATCGTTTCTGCAGAACATACTAATGAACTTGTGCTGTGAATATGAACTTCCTATCTGTAGTCTTTTAAGGTGTTGTTTTATGAACGTGAGTGTATTGAATCTAGTCCTGAAATGATTTCAGAGTGTCAGTCGATCAAGTATATGTTAAAATGTGTATCTTTCTTGAACAGCTAGCAAACATGTATTTGTATATAACTATCGGTAACTTTCATGTCCGAATCAATGGCTGGATGATCAGCATTTAGGCCTTCGGTCACAGGGTCTTCGATTCGATTCCCGGCCGGGCCGTGATTATTTATTCGGACTCGGGGACTGGTTGTTTGTGTTTGTCGCAACATTCTCCTCTTCAAATTCAGACAACACACCACACTGCCAACCACCACAGAAATACTCAATAGTGATTACATCCCTCCAAGTAGGGTTGGCGTCAGGAAGGGCATCCGACCGTAAAACAGGGCCAAATCCACATGTGCTACAGAGTTCGCACATGCGACCCCACAGATGTGGAAAAAGTGGTAGGAAAAGAAAGAAAGAAAGAAAGAAAGAAAGAAAGAAAGAAAGAAAGAAAGAAAGAAAGAAAGAAAGAAATGCGTTACCTATTGTGATCACAGCCACGCAACCTGCTGCTTTACGTTGATTCTGAACCACAGGAATGACTTTTCATTTCAAATGTCCCACCAGGATCGGCAGGGATTCGGATCCGGACCGCACAGGTCAAAATGAAGAGACAATGCCATTGGGCTATCAACCACGTGTTCCTGTCCTGGTTGAACTGAAATATGTTGCAGCATCTCTCTGCGAGGTAATTATTGGGCCTGCCAGAAAATATATCGATATATCGTCGTTGCACCTCGATGTTGAGGGGAGAAATACTGACCCGCAGCACATGTATCACTAGAGAGAAAATTCGTTGCTATAGTTCGTGCAATACTGAACCTCAGATGACAGAACCTTTCTGGTCAGAGTTCTAAGCTGAAATATTATGATATAGTGGTTGTTCTAGGAACAACGACGATATACACCTTTGACACACAAAAACCAGTGGACTCACTAAAGAAGAAGGAGCGCCAAACTTTCCTAAAACATCTACTTTACGGAGAAGGGGAAACGTTAAACGAATACTCCCGTTACTCATATTAACTCCTCAAAGTTGGATGAAGTCGTTGTGCATATCCCTCAAAGATTACGCGAATACGTCTAGCACATCGTGGTGTTTTCATAAGATCCATTAGAAGAATCTATTCTCATCTGGTTGAAACAGCACATTTTCAACATAATTCCAGGTGGTCTTTGCTAGTAGATAATGTTTCTCGTCGTTTTACGGTGATATTTAGAGATAATTGGAAATCTGAAACCAGAGTAAGTTTCAAGTTTACACATAACGTGGTTTCACGCCTCAAACGTGGAAATATCACTAACCTTAGCGATCAGTCACTAGTCCAGTCGACAACAGAGCAGTTGATACAACGTATATATTTTCCTTGAGTTCTCTGTGTTTATTCGCTTATGACCTCCGCGATAAACGAACTAGCATTTTCATTCGTCTTGCGAGATTTAATAATCGATGTAGAAGAATCTTGATCTCGATGTTAACCAGTCGAGATGAGACTAACGGGCACAAGATATCAAAGGCAAACAGCTTTCTTACAAACGAGGTCAAAACTTTGAGTCTTGTCTTGGAGAAACGTTGCTTTTCGCCGCACAAATGGAAATAAAAGGAGAGGCTGCCTTTCAACTGTTCCCGCCTTGTGTGCGCCGCAGGGAACTCCCTTATTCATCATCTTCTGCATGGGATGTAATATTGCCTCGTGTCTAACCTTTCCACACCAGCACTTGAAAGGCACAATCATGTGTTTAATGCCTATACATTATCATTTTCAGTTTTCTTTTCGTTTCATTATGCACTTGTCAGTGAGCATGTGAAAAAGGAACTGAGAACTAGGGGATTTTGTACTGCATATTCTTCTTTAACTCCCACATGGAATGCATCACGATTAACAATAGATCGTAGCTACGGGCTCCTGAGAACTATGAAAGAGCAAAAGGTATAGCCTTCCACTACTCGTAACCTCAGCTAGCCTTCAGTCTAGCGTACCTTGTTGCCAGGTACAAACCTGTACACATCTGTGATGTTGACTCTAGGAGCAGCGTTGTTTATTTCTTTGTATCGAGACAAGGAACTGAACCCAGGTCCTTCCAGGTAAACCAAATGCTCCTTCACTGCTTCTGTTTCCTTAAAGATGAATGTTTACTGCTCATCCTGAAAGCTGGTTGGATCTCCAATAGTTCCGCTAATATCTGTCACAGAAATAATAGACATCAATGAAGAGGATACAAGGGAAATGAGGAGTGAAATAACGTACTACTTCTTCCTTCACTGAGTCAGACGATGCTATTACATCAGCCTTCCAAGCCCTCTGAAATGTAGACAACAATCGACCCAACAGGTTAGACTTTCGCACTATTCATCACAGGAAATTTCAGTCACTTTCATATTGTCAAGACCAAGAAAACCGAGCACGATAGCTGCAGTCGCTTAAGTGCGGCCAGTATCCAGTAATCGGGAGATAGTGGGTTCGAACCCCACTGTCGGCAGCCCTAAGGATGGTTTTCCTTGGTTTCCCATTTTCACACCAGCAAATGCTGGGGCTGTACCTTAATTAAGGCCACGGCCGCTTCCTTCCCATTCCTAGGCCTTTCCTATCCCCTCGTCGCCATAAGACATATCTGTGTCGGTGCGACGTAAAGCAAATATCAAAAAAAAAAAAAAAGACCAAGAAAGAGACTGAGACAGGCCCGTGAAAGCACATATTCTTTATAGCCCATACCAAAAGACACTGTAGACACTTATCTCTCCCCGAGACTATAGAATCTACTGCTTAACAATTATACACTAAAAAATTTAAAAAATACCTTCCAAACAATTCCATATCAACTCCACTCATCTCAACTCAACTCAAGAATATTAGAGAATTCTCATTCCCTTTCTCTGTTTGAAACAATGTTTCTATCTCTTTCACCAGAGATGATATGTGGATAAATGAGGTGTTGATATGGGACAGGTAGTAAGTCAAAAATAGATCGAATTTTCTTTATGTTCCTTCGTGGAGAAAGTACTAAACGCTCGTGCGAATGGCATGGAAAGTGTAGCAAGTCAACTGGTAGAATCGATTTGCTTCTCCGGTTGATGCAAGATGGAACCTGTGTTTAAGTCCACGAGGTTTGGCATGGAGAAGGTACTATGTCAGCCCGTGCCTCTGGTAGAATTCGATATAATCTTTGTCCTCAACTGCGTGTAAACCTAGTTTATAGCTATTACAGTTCGTCATAGTTATATTTCAGTTGCCAGGATGCCTCCGAAACCTATTCTATTCAGAATGGCATGTCGTTATTGCCAGCATCTTGACATGACGTTCATACTACTTCTTTGTTTTTATAAATAGGTATTACGTGTGCCTAGAAGAAGTTGAGGAAATGATCAGAGAGGCTAAATATTTTCAACCATTTCATGTAAGCATGATGACACCAGGGGATTTTTGTGACTTCGCCATGGAAAGCAACAGATATTTAAATACTGATCACCTTAAGATATGCACTGTAAGCTGGATAAGAATTTCAAGAGCTGAAATTCCATCAGTCAAGACAAGGCAATCGCTCAAAGAGAACTATTTTATTTGCTATTTGCTTTACGTCGCACCGATACAGATAGGTCTTATGGCGACGATGGGATAGGAAAGGGCTAGGACTAGGAAGGAAGCGGCCGTGGCCTTAATTAAGGTGCAGCCCTAGCATTTGCCTATGAAAATAGGAAACCACGGAAAACCCTCTTCAGGGCTGCCGACAGTGGGGTTCGAACCCACTATCTCCCGCATGCAAACTCACAGCTTCACGTCCCTAATCGAACGGCCAACTCGCCCGGAGCACATCGTCAGACGAAGGCGGTCCTATCACGCGATCCTTACAACCACTCGGAAGGAGACCAACCATCAGCGAACCGAAATAAAATGACTTATTGGCCATTCTGAATTTCTTCGATGAAAAGCATCTAGCGTTTTACAGTGAAATTTGTGCTTGAATCATACACGTCAACTGACAAAGTGATTAGACTGATTTTTCATGTGTTTTACCCCATAATTTTTGCCTGAAACAGAATAGCATAACTTTGTGTGTTAAACTGATAAATAGTCAACTTCTTGATTTTCCTTTATATTTGTTCAATATCACCTGCTTCAGAATGCTGGCAAGACCATTTTTTCTTCTCGTGTAAAATTCACTTTTTATGCCTTACTACCTTTCCCATATACCCTCTACCTTGACCAACCATACAGAAGAGCCACAGCCACTTTATGAAACCTTACTTGCACTCTCCCTTCATTCGAGTGATAGGATATTCCGATAATTTAATATTACTCGAGAAGAAAAAGAATGTTCGTATCACAGCATTGAAAACGATTTCGTTCATTATGACAGAAGCTTCTCAAAGCGAAGACTGAGATACAGACAGCTTTAGCGGACTATACCTCTTTTCGCGTATATTAGCTCCCACTTTAGCAGCGGCCCATGCTACTGTGACTTTCAATAGCACTCCTCCCTTTGAATTCAGATCGTCCTCATTAAGTATTGTGCATCTTCAGCCATGAAGATAGCGCTTTGTTGCGAAACATGACCTCTTTTTCTAATATATGCAGCAGACAGGGAGGATCATTAAATCATCTCAAGTAAGCCCATTCGAACATTGCTAGTAATAATACGTATCATCTTCTTCTTCTTTTTCCTGGCTTTAACACAGTTATCTGGAGTCGGCACTAATGTCGATTAAGTCAAGTTTTACGGACGGATGCCCTTACTGATGTTTTATTTGTAAATCAAGATCGGTATTAAGTCGATCACAAGCACCTAGCCCCCCAGAGCTAAAGGAATTCACCAGACTGGAATGAAATCCTCGGTCCAGCCGTGAATCGTACCCTGGTCCCTATAAATCGGTCACTGGAACGAAGATACTTGAAAACCAAGGCACTTGTAGGTTATTTAGGCTCAGGAAAACCAAGAAGACTGCTGCCCAGTCTGATGTCTTGCACATATTGGAGTTCCACCTGGTCAGCGTAATAGCATTCTCAGCCCTTCTACTTGCCTTCTGTGACTGGGTCCACTGTCTCTGATATCAGACAGCTTCTCAGTTGTCCTCACGAAGATGAGTCAACTCAGTTACAGGCTTCAATCCATAATCCTTAGACAAACCGGAAACGGAACCTAAGGCCTCCTGGTAAGAGGCAGGTAAGCTACCCTACTCTATTTATCAGCAACCGTCAATAAATCGCAAGTAAGGGAACACAGGGAATGTCTGTCTGGAAAAAAACTAACTCAAATGTAATTGTTCAAATAGATCATGGCTATCATGGTTGTTGTTGTTGTTGTTGTTCGATTAAAAGGCAACTCGCATGCATTCAAGAACAAAGTGGAACAGCCTCAATGTTTTGAAGTGTTATGGTATTGTCTACAGGAAGAAATCAATTTGTAATATGCATTTAAAAGGTCCCAGAGATGTCGGAAGTTTGTTCTGCTTGAGTTCTCTAACGTACTGAAAGTACAAGTATCAAAATTGTGACATTCTGAAGATAGAAATGCGGGATATTGAATGATGAACATTAAGTAACGTCATAACGTCATATCATATTTGTCTTCTTCTAATTCAGCAAAACCTCTATAATAACTCACTTTGTAAAAAGCTTAATTTCTACAGTAACTTATGGAACAAAAGAGTCTGAAGAATTATTTGTTTAAAATATACTGCGGACTACTTCATGAAATAAAACGTTCTTCAATAATTAATACATTTAAAATTAATCTAAGGAAATTATTGTTTCAGTCCTACCTGGTATAAAAAATTATATATCTGTAAATTACTAAGTTGTCCGCCTCTGTGGTGTAGTAGTTAGTGTGATTAGCTACCACCCCCTGAGGCCCGGGTTCGATTCCCGGCCATGCCACGAAATTTTAAAAGTGATACGAGGGCTAGAAAGGGATCTACTCAGCCTCGGGAGGTCAACTGAGTAGAGGTTGGTTCGATTCCCACCTCAGCCATCCTGGAAGTGGTTTTCCGTGGTTTCCCACTTCTCTTCCAGGCAAATGCCGGGATGGTACTTAACTTAAGGCCACGGCCGCTTCCTTTCCTCTTCCTTGTCTATCCCTCCCAAACTTCCCATCCCCCCCCACAAGGCCCCTCTTCAGCATAGCAGGTGAGGCCGCCTTGGCGAGGTAGTGGTCATCCTCCCCAGTGGTATCCCCCGACCCAACGTCTCACGCTCCAGGACACTGCCCTTGAGGCGGTAGAGGTGGGATCCCTCGCTGAGTCCGAGGGAAAAGCCAACCCTGGAGGGTAAGCAGATTAAGAGAGAGAAATTACTAATTTAAAACATACAAACATTGTTTCCTTTAGGCTATAATTTAGTGTCTTTCAATTTTATTATAGATTTCCTTTATATTATTATTTGCATTATCGTAGTAATTTCAATTTCCTTGTAACTAACGGATATCACACATCTTCAATATGTTCCAATTTTACATTCTGAATGTAATGCACACGTCCAATATATACACAGCCCCTTAAAATGAGCTTTGCTCCTTCGGGCCTTTCATCTGTATAAATAGAATCGTAACGACCGTGTGTCTGTACAGAGATTATTTTGGCGAAATTTTCATTATCCGTTTCAATTTGTAATAATGACCATCTGCACATTTTTTAGCTTTAATATCTGTTCGTTTGTTTGTCTGTTTGAGTTCTCCTTACTAGAAAACTACTAGATATTGTATCGGAAACGCTGATCTAGAATTGGTTTCGAAGTATTTCAAACTTTAAAATTCGCGCCGCGCGCCAAGCGAGCAGCCGGCTACAGCGAACAAGTGGCGAGTGACGTAGGAGCCAGCTCCTACTCGCCAAGGCTAAGTTACGTCATTCATAGAACTTGCCATACATTCTACCCTTAAAAACTCGTATATTAGTTAAGATACGAATATGAGAGTAACATCACCGTACACCCCGTTTTAATACCTCTAATACTACCAAGTTTCATTAAAATCCACCACGAATTAAGTAAGTTACTAAGAGGAATGGTACAGCCGCAGTCTCCGCGACTTCAGTATAAAAGAGACACGAGAATTGGCCACAAATTGGACAGCAGTAATAACATAGTTACTATTTCGTGTCATTCTTCTATTACTTAGGTAGAGCACTGGACGTGAGCGCAGGCAAGCAAGCCGGCACTCCAAGGAGCACCTGTATGTATATATATATATTTATTGTTCTAATAACCCTAGCATAGTTGCAGATCTGCAGTGACAAGTGTGTTCCAACAACACCGCATAGAGGGACATCGCCAGCCGAAAGAAGAAGACAGCCCCTTGCACCAAGTAAGGCTTGGCTCTCAATCCCCCTCTCCAAACGGAGACTTGGCACCAGGGACCACTGGCTGCTGGGCAAAGGGACGATCCTGTGGCCCAGAGCCCAGACGCTAGTGGACCCGAGCCGTCCCGGCAGTGACAAGATGGACTGATCCCCATAATAACAAACAATGGCAAGGAAATGGTTATGATTGCATGACACATCTTCCTAACTAACACAACCTCTGGACTTTCCAGCCCACATCCTTGCATGTGCTATCAAAAGTTGTCAGGTTTTACACGTAGGCTCTCTCTCTTTTCTGCCTATGTGGTTTTTCCCTGACCCTTCAATACCACACTTCAACACCACCTTACCAAACACAAACTCTTGCCGTGGTAGCGAGTCTTACTCGGAAACCGGCAGATACTCCTTGTATCACTTCCCACTCTTCCCTGCTATCTCTTTCTTCTTAGAAATTAATAGCATGTCGGAGGCCATGTAGATTGAGTCGATGGTCACGGCGGGGGAGCGGGCTACGGGGGCCCCCCGTAAAAAAAAAAAAGGACACAAATCAGTCTTGTCCCACAGTCGAATCTGTACGGTTGACTCCTGGTGGTCGTCAGTGCTACGATACGACAAAGTTATAGAGTAGAAGTCGTCGATACTCTGCAAATATCTTGTTATATTTCGTGCTGTTAGCGAGTTCGATACTTTGAATTTTTTCAAGAGACTAAAATGTTGTGTATCAGAAGTTACAATTCTTACGTTCATAAACTGAGCATCGATACCTAGAGTTTTCACGAATGTCACTTTGAAATACTAGTAACTTTCTTAACCTGACAGTGCTAGTCTTTGTGTGAAATGGTTTCAGAGTATTTGTGAACTCAGGACATTGTCTGAATTAAATCGATTTTCGCTATTCAAAAATTGAGTTAACAATATTATTCTACGTCTTTACACACAATTTTGCGAGTGAACGGAACTAATTTCGCTCAATAGTTAGCACTCTAACAGTGTCGTATATAAATATAAAATATAAAATGTAAATGGGAAAATTAGACGGTATGATTGGAGAAGACAATGCACTTAACATTACAAGAAATAATCTCCTAGCCTACAATAGTGTGAGAATAGATGATGGGGTATCACTCTCTTCTCCCATCACTCAAACTATCGGTGTGTTACAAGGAGATCACATTAGCCCTACGCTTTTTAACGTAGCTACAACAGACATCGCAAGAATAACAGATAATCTATCAACAGTGCTTTATGCCTGTGCAGATGACATGATAATAGAATCTAGAGATCGCGGTAGATAGATTACAGGAATGGGCCGAAACAAACGACTTCCACGTTAACAAGGACAGGACGGTCTGTATGGTTTTCAGAAAAGGAGGAAGAATAGCAGCGAGAGGCAGGGGCAGACAGTAAACAAGTTTCGCTACCCTGGCATCACTCTACAAACGTCAGGATCTTCGTTCAAAATACATGTGAGGAAAAGAGCAGCAGCAGCATTAAGAGGAATATACGATATACAAGAACCAACCAAAATATCAATAGGCTCGGCAATGAAACTTTTCATGAAAATATACTACCCATTTTGACATACGGCATAGATTTAATTTGGGACAAAGTGTCAATATCAGACCTTACTACCTTCAAAAAAGTGAAAGCTATCTTTCTGAAAAGGATATTACGTATATCTAAGACATCTCTATCTAGACTAGCTTATGAATTAGCTCAGGAGTCTTTCCTTATCGAGGACCTTATCTTTCTGTACCATCGACACCTCAAACCATTGCTCATCTAAATCTGAGGTTAAGCAAAAGAGAAGAAATCTGGCCGGAGTTTTACGTGACAGATGCCATGACAAGTAGAGACTGGATGGGCCCAAATCAGAACATGCACAGTGCCATCAACAGGCTAGCTGTTCACAGATTTCATCTTAAGCTATATGTAAAAGAGATATATCATTGGCCAAGCGACGAATGCGTGTGCAAACTGTGTGGGAAAATATGTGAACGATACCACTTCAATAAGTGCAGCAAAAGAGAAAAGACCTCACATAATATAGTAAAGAGTAGAACAATTTATATGCGCATTCGTGCGCTCTTCTCCCTTTATTTATATAAATGTAAAGGTGTGTGTGAACGGGACTAATTTCACACGTTAGACATTTTACTTCTAACACCCAGTTGAAGTGACTGTCATTTAACTCAGTGTGAATAATATTCCTGTGGTATCTACGAGTGTTCATTTCAATGAATAAACACTCCAAATAACTATAAGTAGAAACAAGTGATCTTGAAACCCTGGAGGACCCGACGAGTGTTTACGTCCTCAATTCCCCAAACATTTAGAGCACTAATTACCTTTGTTTTAGTGCGCTTAATTACACAAGTGCTAGTGATATTACGAAGTGTACAGATTTGATTCTATTCGGCTGCAAAAGACTTGTTTGAGTTGTAATTTCTCGTCTCAAATTACAGACTAGTGCGATTCACTTTAAAAAAGTGTCTCGTGTCTGCTCCATTGACATTCAACACGAAATATTAGCATTTCTTTAATCCCTTCATGGGAACAGTGAAATCAATCATAAATTACACTTCCTTACACTTCCATCTGATAAGTCCAGGGGACTTATACGTGTGCTTGATCCATTATTCCACCTAAGCGAATCCTGCAACTTGAACTACGGGACCTTCCAGAACATCTGGAAATTCTAGACCTTCAGGAACAACCCTCGAGGGATTGATGCGTGGTTCCATGGTGTCGAAAGGTGTTCCAAGGTGAGGACGGGAGGAGCAGCGGTTCGACGCGGGACATCGCTGATCTCCAACTGTAATGAGGTGATATAATCTTGACTTTGTGTAACAAATGAGCAGTTTAAAATAGACATGAACTTCATTCGAATTAAAACCTACTCACTCTCTGTACTCTCTCCAATTTAATGTCCCGTACACACCTTGCGTTCATCTCATGCTCTTCAGCTTTAAAGTACAGGCATTTCCTGGTACAATATATTTCTACCAAAATTCATATTTAGAATCCACCTGACCTTGTGTAGGATTTATGGCTGATATTGTTTCTAAATCTCTGATCTGACTGGGTGTTTATTCGAAATTGAAACCGCGATTTTGCACTCCCACAAAATATACACAAACAAAATGGAAATCTACCATCCTTAATGGAAATTAATTTCTAAAACATTTTTCTCATGTGCATCATTTTGATACGAGGATTAATAAGGGAGATATCATTAACGGACCGTTTTCCACTCTAAGTGCGAGAGGACTCAGCCTAAAAGCGGTTCCGTATAAAGCATATTTCTTATAACCGCAAAACTCCTGGAAATTTTATAACCAAACTTCATATTTAGTATCCCCCTGTCCAAAGGTAACCTTTAAGGTCCATTTCATTTCAAATACCCACAGTGGACTGGGGGTTTATAGGAAACCGAAACGGTGATTTTACTCTCCCACAAAATATACCAGACCAACCTGGATGGGAATCAACCAACCTTGATGGTAATTCATTTCTAAAACGTTTTCAATAGGATGATTAATAAGAGAGATGTAAATAATGGACCGTTTTCCTCTTTAAGTTCGAGCGGACTTTTTAGCCTTTTACTCGATTTGTCTGTTCGTCCTTTTGTTGAGTTCTTATAACTGGGAAACTACTCTATATATTTCTATCAAAAGTTATATCTGTCCTTGGGTAGGTATTAGGGTCAATGTTATTTCTAAATACCGGATTGGTTTGGGGTTTATAGGAAGTCGAAACAGAGATTTTACCCTTCAAAAAAATATGCATGACCAACCTTAATGGAAAACTACCAACCTTAATGGAATTCAATTTCTAAAAAAAAAAAAAATTCTCATGTGCATCTTTTCAACAGGAGGATAATAAGGGAGTTATAATTAACGGACTGTTTTACAGGCTGGCACATCATTTCAAGTTGGGTTAAATGGTTTGACTAAAGCGCCATTTTACTCTTTTCGATAGAACAGATAATAAGAGAGGTTATCTTCAACGATTCGTTTCATGACTCTTCAGCCACAGTGCCACTCGTGGTTTCAGATGTACAACAATTTGTAATCGAGAAATAGGGAGAATTACGCACAAATCTGTGATCTACCCCATTCTGTCTCCACTTCGTTCAGCTTTATCGTACTTCACACGTTATTGTCAGGTGCTTCCGTAGAAGAATATCAGTTCAACATGCCATATTAAACGTTTGAATACAGGCACGTAATTTCGCATAAATTAGTGAAGAAATCGTGAAATCGATCACCAATTCTCGCGCGAAGAACGGTGTACATATGCTACTTGCAGTTAAGAAATAAATAAATATGTAAAAAAAATCTTAAAACTGCATCTATGATTCTTGAGCGTGTTTTTATCTTCATGTACAGTATATAAACAATTTTTACAACCCACGGTGCCCCAGACTTGAACTCGCTCACGATTCTCTTAAACTATGTGCTATATTAGAACAATCGCCTAGTACTTAGCATACATAACACGTTATTGCTGCTGACGAGATAAACGCAATGATCAATGGTACGAACATTTGTCAGAGTGTGACATAATTGTCTGTAATTGACAGGTTAGGGAGGATCGAAAAGTAAGGTACAATATTCTTTTAATGAAAATCTATTTGAGTCTGAATGTTCAAAGCTGTCGGATGGTACGTTTGCGTCTTGTGCTTCAGACAGTAAAGTGCTGCCCTGGTGAAATAAGAGAGAGCTAGTAAGAAAGGATGGTGCGTGCGTTAGAATCTTCAGCATGCGAGGAGCTGTGAGCTATCTTTTTCAGCAGCAAATGGAAAACACCGAGTGATATGCGCAGATAATTGTTGCAAGCAGGCGCGGTTCTGCCTTTAGGTCACATGGTCACGTGCCCCTCCACCGATTAAAACTATTATAAAAATCAGAACAACATTATGCATGATTAGTGTCACAACCATCTTCAGTGAGTTCAAGAGGCTATGATTCACCATGGTTGTTCTTGTTCTAGCAGCCCTGGACTAAACTAGGCAACATAGTAAAGGTCTAATCCTGGATGGGACCGACTCGTTCAATATACCTGAACATCATCCCCTCATTCAGCGAGCTGTGAGGGGTGAAGGGGGTTATGGCAAATTCCACTGACCCGGTCACAGTATTTCTACGACGTGACACTTCAGCGCTAGTTCGTATTTTGAACTTACTTCTCCTACAGCCTACAAGATAGCACCTAGCCACTTTCTTGTCGGCAAATGTATTATTAACGCGCGCAAAAGTAGTGTTTGTAGCAAACCTGTGCTTACCTTGCACGTCTGTTAGATTAATCGTGTCCATCGGTGTTGATGTTCATTATAAGTCTGAAAAGTGTGTGAAGATTAGTGTGATGTATCTGAGTGTATTCCTGTGCGAGCATAAGTGTTTTTAAAATGAATCAAGTGAGCTACTTACAAATAAATTCCCTTAATTACGAAAACAGATTATTAGCTAAAGAAATGGGTCGACCAAGACCAGAGCTTAGCATAAATCAAGTGTTCAAAGATAAAAATAGAACCTACAATCACAGTTTTATATGCAAGAAATAAAAAGGTATGATTAATTTAATTGATTTGATTCCTAGTGTTCCTAATATGTTGAACGTGCCCCACCCATTTTTATCATCACGAGCCGCCACTAGTTGCAAGTGTATGGTACCGATGGTCTGTATTGCAGCAACATCTCTAAATGCTGCAGTATCTTTGAAGTGGGTCGAATAAACCTTACCTAAGAACCGCGCTCCAGCCGTCCTGTGACCCACTATCAGAGGCAATTCGAAACTATCGCCACGATTGGGAGACGCTTTTGAAAACCTTGGCACAGAAACTGATCACAACATACTGCAGAGCGCACGATGGTGTTCACGCTGGGTGCCGGAGGGCCTGAGAATGATGGAGGTCATAACTTTTGTAACTGGCGATGAATCCTGAACGTACCACTTCATGCCCGAAATAAAGAGGGCCACTAGAGTGCAGAAACATTCCAACTCTCCACCATCAATGAAATTCAAAGTCACCTAATCGGCAAAATAAGGTGACAATAATCGCCCCTATGTTGGGGCTTCGGTTTGCGTACAAATTGAGAAGTAAGGCTGCGAGGTACTCACACGTCATATAGTCCAGACCAAGTTCTGTCTTGAAGTTCACCTGTTAGGACGACTGAAATTCCTAGATGTTGTGCATTGCTTTCCGATCTACCTTAATACAATATATTACTCTTGTGTAAATTCGTCTCGTAATCAAATGGCTAGTGTATTTTTATGAAATCTATCACCTACCGAGAGAGCTGGCTGCGCGGTTCGGGCCGTATAACTGTTAGCTTGCATTATGGAGATGGTGGGATTAAATCCGTGTGTCAGCAGCCCTGAGTATGTTGCTCTCTTGTTTCCTATTTTCACAACGGGAAAATGCTGGAACTGTACCTTGATTTACGCACGACCGCTTCATTTCCGTTCCTACTCCCTCTTCACCGAAAACCTACGTGCGTTAGTGCGACATCAAATCACTAGCAAACAAAATGGAAAATATATACAGATGAACGTCATTTTTAACGTAACAGCAGATTAGGCTCCAATGGACATTGAGATATTACTTCACATCTTGTAAAAGTGTACAGTAAGTAGAAAATAAATAAATAAATAAATAAATAAATAAATAAATAAATAAATAAATAAATAAATAAATAAATAAACGTTTCCGCCAGATAATTTCTGTTGAATGAAGCAGACATCAATTTGTTTATTTTCTATCTAGCGCGCAGTTACTTTCTTATAACGAATATGCCATTATTTTCATCTTATAATCAACAAAAATCAGTTCAGTATGTCCAAAGGCATTAATATGCAAATTTTAGCTCACTTAAAATACTCGTTTTCGATGTATATTTGGTGCCAGATGTCTGTATAAAAGTTTTGGTAAATAATAATTGTTTTATATCAGTGTCATATGCGGAACGAGTACGATATTTCAGAAGCTATTAATGACCTACCTGCACTAATAACTTTTAAGTCACAGCTGTCTATGACAATTTAAATCTTGAAGGATTTTCAAATAAGTATCTACTAATAAAAATAACATTATGGAGATGGTGGGTTTGAATCTCTGTGTCAACAGCCCTGAGTATGATGCTCCCTTGTTTCCTATTTTCACAGCTGAACTGTACCTTAAGTTACGCACGATTGCTTCCTTTCCATTCCTACCGAAAACCTACGTTAATCTGTTGAGCATGATAGGTCTAGTTCTCTAATGAACCATTTAATATAATACATGTCATTAATTTACAACATGTAAGCCACAGTAATACTTACAACCAGTTCTTCGTAAAATTCTGCAATTCAGAAGATCGAATACACCCAATTCACCTGAAAAGAAAAGTTTCGGTTAATAAGTGAGAGACTGGTATCTACAAAGTCGGTCAGACCAACTAATGACCTGTTAGACAAGGCAGTTCTTATCTCAGTTATAAAATAGAAGTCTATATTTCAATGATAATATTATTATTCATTTACGGTTTTAATATAAGCACAGAAAGTCTCCGAGTGCTTAGTTTCCTTCAGTTCCACTTAGATTTATTAATATAGGGAGAGAGTTGTATATATAAGGGTAATAATATTACCATTTTAAATTTTCATTTGCCTGATAGAATATGCTATTATCTTTCGTCTGGTGAAGAAAGTATTAGGCCTATATCCACTGTTTGAAATATATTTGTAAATATTTCCGTATTTCACTTGCCATATCCCACTCTATCGTGAGCTTGCTACACTTTTACAGCAATTTTCATCTTCAATCTTACAAGCAATTGAAAAACTGCTTATAATATTTACACTAATTTAACTTCTAAAAGAATATATCGCACTCAAAAAATTAGAAAAACTGTTATGAAAGCTGTCGGTGAAAAAATATCTTAGAGGTTCTGTACTATGATGTTGATATGTGTTTAAATTATTTCAAAAGAGTAACATGCAACGTTTCATTAATTTTAGTAAGTATTTATAGTGCAAATTGAGCCTCCGTGGCTCAGGCGGCAGCGCGCTAGCCTCTCACCTCTGGGTTCCGTGGTTCAAATCCCGGTCACTCCATGTGAGATTTATGCTGGACAAGAGGCGGGACAGGTTTTCCTTCAGGTACTTCAGTTTTCCCTGTCATATTTCATTTCAGCAACACTCTCCAGTATCATTTCATTTCATCTGTCAGTCATTAATCATTGCCCCAGAGGAGCGCGACAGGCTTTGGCAACCGGCACAATTCCTATGTTTGCCGCTAGATGGGGGCTTCATTAATTCCATTCCTGACTAGGTCGAATGACTGGAAACAGGCTGTGGATTTTCATTTATAGTGCAAATTGTATTTAGCTAAAAATATTATCCAAATAATATTATCCAAATTTGATGAAAAAGGCTACAGGTAATAAATAATTCTACGTTCAAAAATGTATTCAAAAGTTAATGAATGATAGGTTATGTACATTGCTCATATAAAATGTGGTTTAATTGGCATTAGCAGTTGTAGGGATGTTGAAGTACGAATTTTGCTCAATGTAAAGGTATATCTCGCAACTTAAAGGTATCCAGAACTGTGTTGAGCCGCGAGTTCTGCCCTGTGTTATCGTCTGTTATGCTGACTTCACCACGTGGTGTGGTTTCACTTGCCCGGTATTTCTAATAATGTGACCGTTCGTTGTGTAATTTATTAATAATATTATTTTTCATGGAATTTGTAAGTTAATGTACTCGTATTTTGATCTCTATCTTCCTAAGCGAACTAATGCTATTTTTGGCGCCTTATCGGCCGTAGACATGTGATGTCCACAGCGCCCGACCACAAACGATTATTCAGCGACCCGAGCGTCGGGTGTCACGACTGATACCATAGCAACAACGCTCCACAGTGGTACCCTTGACCCACCAATAAAACAGCGGGCGGTTTCCACAATGACCATATGAATTACCTCGCGTCGACTGGGATTCAGTAACCGTAGATCAACAAAGGTGTCCCGGTTGACGTTATGGCATCCCAAATAACGCCCCACGTGGACCCAAGAAAGGCGTTAGTGAAACTTGGTCGCATGGAAGAAGGTTGTCTGCAATGACCAGATCCCTTTCCCGTTACACTACGCTCACCAAGTTCACATCTGGCGTAAACAGCATGAGGTGACCTCCCCTGCCTGTACCATGGGCATCCAACAAGCCGATAATGGCGGTGTCCTTGTCTAGGGAGCATACACTTGCATGCCCTATGGCCATTGATCATCGTACCACACACACTGAGTGGTGAAGACTAAAGGAACCTGTGAATGACACTATGAATGCGAATCACCAGCCAGTCTTTCATGACAGCAATCCCCACTGTACCATTCCCCCCCCCCCCCCCACAATCCCCTATCGAACATGTTCTGGAACGCGTTGTGAGGGCTACGCCTACTCCTCCATAAAATGTGCGCCAACTGCACGAGATACTACAGCAGGTGACCTTTTTGGTGCCTTATATGCCGTTGACACGTGATGTCCACTGTGCCCGGTCACGAATGATTAATCACCGACGCGAACGTCGGCTGTCACGACTGATAACTCAGCAACAACGCTCCGCAGTGGAACACTTGACCCACCCATAAACAGCGGGTGGTCTCCACAATGACCTTGCGACGTACTTCGCGTCGATTGGGATTCGGTAACTGTAGATCAATAAAGGTACCCCGCTTGACGCCACCTCGTCGCAAATAACGTCTCACATGTGCCCAAGAAAGGCGTTAGTGGACCGTCCCATTATTGGATAGATACTACTAATAAAGTGATCACCGGGCTGAGTGGCTTAGAAGGTTTCTATCGAGGAATATTATTTTCGGGCATATGGAGTGGGGGATCACAATGGGCTGAGTTTACAGAACAGTACGAGTAGCTAATAAGGAGGCGCCAGATAACAGAACAATGTTAGCTTTCAACCGTAATCGGAAGTTCTGATGACTTGTAGTTGTAAAAGTAGTAATTGTGTAGCCTCACCTATCGTCTGCAGGCATTCTCATCTGACACCATTTAGGCTGCCCGAGTTTCAATTTGGACGTTTCCTTTTTCTTTGCCAGATTTGAGACAAGACTACTATCTCTTTAGCGATCTAAGGATTAGTTTAATTAATTTTTCGGGTAAACGCCAAATGTGTCACCTGAAATCTGAATTACATCGTACGACATGGAGCGCCGGAAGGACATATTTTACCCTTCAGATATCCGACTACTTCTTCTGCGGGAAATCATATACCGACTCTCTTCCACTTAACCACAAAGGGACTATTGATGGTGGTGACTGACCAGAAAAAGAACGATTATCCAGTCCCTTTTTCAGAGTCATATAGTTGAAACTTTGACTGCTGCCAATCATTTAATTTCTGGACTCCAAGTCGATCTACAGACACATACTATTTCAACACCAAGCTGCTAAAAGTGCCTCTTGCGTAATGACCATTTGTGTGAAATCGTTTGACAGACCTATTCAGAGAGCAGGGGATTTTACATAGCTCACACCTTTACTTCCTTCTCCCTGAAATCGACTGCATTAAGATAAAGCTGCTACCAAAACCAAGTGTCCAGGCTATATAGCCTCTTTAAATATAAAATGACTGTTGTCTTCCAAAAAGTTATGTTTCTCATGGCAAAAACACTTCATATGAACTAATGTACTCCGAGAAGAAGTAACCGACTTCACTTCCTAGAAGGCCATAAATGAGAAAAGAGCACTTCGAGATTAGGTGCTTGTCCTTGTGGGCATACATATTACCTCGCAAGCGCCCTTCAAGCAGTCTTCTTCTATGAAGTACGAGAAATTTGTGACTCCGTAAGAATTCCCCTCGCTGAATTGAAACCGCTCTCATTACGAAGCTTCAGCTATTTCGTGTCTCGCTTAAGGAGTTCGTTTCTAAGCGCATTGTTTTGAACCGTAGCGTCTCTCAGACAAGATGATCATTTGGCAGGAAAGTTCATCTCCGAATCAAGTCGGGCAGAAATGCAGCCGAGAAGTGAGGAAGTACCTTCACTTCACTTTAATATTCACATCGAAAACACCTCTGAGAAGTTTAACCACTGAATGATATCGAAGAATTCAGTAAATTAATATTACATCTTCGTGTTCCATCTGAGTAGCAGAGAATGTGGCCTTAGTACTGCTATGAATTAATTTGAAAAATTTAGTACACCATGGCTAAATTAATGTTTACTGGTTGCTTTTGACTGGAATAATTGGACTTTAATTCATATAAGAGTGTATTGTGAAGCATTGCCATGATGTTTATGGGATCTGGAAACTAAATGCTTATGTATGTATGTATGTATGTATGTATGTATACTGCCGTAAAAGCAACATACAATATCCTCAAGGAAAAGGATATTTTATTCACAAGCAATGTGATAGGTAGTTCATCGTTGCAGGAGCATATGATTACAAATACAGACCAAATTAAACACACATGTCATAGTAAAGGGTGTCCAAACGGTCGCACCAGTTCACAGTGTACCTCTGGCTGTAATGCAGGCGTGTATTCGCGCATGCAAATGATCACCTTGCAACTTTGGATGCAATTCGGCAATGGCTCTTGCAGGCTCTGGAGAACGCGTAAGTTCTCACTTCATCATGTCCCATTCGTGTTCAAATGGTGAGAGACCTCACCAGCACAGTTACTGCCTGCAGAGTCCAAACTGAGTGCGAAGAGGCAGGCCTCCAGAGCGTCACATGATCGCCGATGTCCGTGACAAATGAATCACAAACACAACCGCCTTCAGTATGCTCATATTATACCCTGGTGCCACTGAACACGGTCCTTGAGGATGTTGCCTTTTCTTTTCGGCTGTGTAGGTTGAGTTCTTGGCTGGTTTTATCCACAACAGCTCCACTATCAGTTTTCACAGACAGTCTAGGGGTCACAGAAGAGGTGTACTGGGGAAATGATTAGCGAGGTACTTTCCCATTGTTTTCTTCGCTACGGTAGCCGTTGCTATTGTCTATCTGCCAATCTCACTGAAATGTACACACCAACCGATCCTACGAGGGGCACTTGCACACTATTTATCACATTGGCTGGCTGCATACGAAATGACATCACCTAGCATCGCTTATATCTGAAAGTCAAGGATGAGACTGAGAGAAGTGAATGAAAAAAAATTGTTCTAGTCCATACCGGAAGACACAGTGCACCCTAATCACTATTTCTCCTCTAAACAATAATTACCACATCCATGACTGCTTCAATCATATGCGAAGCTCTCAAGTGCCTGTGCTATTTTTAACGATTTTTCTTCAGGTGAAGTACAGTATCATCTCTGGTAGGAATCCCTTGATTTTCGTAATTTAGATCTTTTCTATACATCTGACGTAATACCCTTTATTCAACACTACCCACAAGTAAAGTTCACTGAGGTTAATTATAAAAAACACAAAGGAAGAAAGAAGGACATCAAAGCAATGAGAATTTTTTTCTCTGCGCAGACAATACTCCCTGGAGACATGAATAAATTATCAACTCTTCTTCTCACAAAGAAATGGAGAATTAAGGATGTTCACACAAAGGAGCACTAAAGAAGGAATCCGTGATGAACGAGTCTTATATGTGCTAGAAATAAAAATATTCCTTCCTTGTTCGACCAAGTGACACATCTATATTGCAGGTTAGTTCGATAGAACGAGGCTAAAAGTTAATAGTCTCCATGAATTAAATTCACTTGGTAGATGATAAGGCTAGGTGAGATTTGATATCGCTTCTCTGTTACAGTTTACTTATAATCCTATGATAAAATAAGCATTTCAAGCAATTAAATATATACATATTTATTGTAGACTGTTATGCCTTTCAGAGCTCTTGGTTAAAATATCTGTGCAGGCCCCGCGGTGTAGGAGTAACGTGACTGCCTCTTACCACGAGACTCCAGGTTCGATTCTCGGGCAGGTCAAGGATTTTTACCTGGATCTGAGGGCTGGTTTGAGGTCCACTCAGATTACGTGATTCCAACTGAAGAGCTACCTGACGGTGAGATAGTGGCCCCGGTCTAGAAAGCCAAGGATAACGGCCAAGAGGATTCGTTGTGCTGGCAACATGACACCTCGTAATCTGCAGGCCTACAGGCTGAGTAGCGGTCGCTTGGTACGCCATGGGCCTCCGGGGCTGTTGCGCCACGGGGTTTGGTTTTTCGTTTTAAAATACGTGTAAGGCAGCCAGGGTTCCCCAAGGGTTAGTTAAATATTTCTAGGTTCCCCGAAAGTGAAACAAAAATTGGGAAACAATGCCTAAACTTATTTAGGATAAATGCTTGTGAAATCAGAGGTGCAAACTGTACAAGCAGTCCAAATTTCGTGACGGAAACGCAAATCAAGCCCTGGACAACCGGCGTTGTTGTTGTTATTGCTACGTGTTTAAGAGTCCCTTTTCAGCACAATATTCTGACATTCCAGTATGTCTTATAATCGTCAATAATTGAAGGGACATATGATACGAGTTCAGTTGCAACACTCGTCATTTTCAAATAAACAATACTTTTTCAGAAAAAAAGCGAAGCGTAATAATAACTGTTGCCGTTAAAATGTTAGTATATAAAAACCACATTACGGCCCTAAAGGACGATAAAATATTCACAATACAGCTCATGTGAATACAAAAACATTTGGAAATAACAACTTTTGCAGCAGTTTGGAGGACTTAACGAGTTTGGCAACGGTATCTGTACTGTTTTAAAATATAAACTTAAACTTGTATCAACAAGAGATTATATAGGGAACATGTGATTATAAAAATATTAATGTCTCATTTCTGTGCGCATGGAACGATACCCCACTTTTTCGTTGAAACTTGCAAGAAACTTGGGATCAAAAATAAGGTGTGCTAGTGGTTTATCGTCGCACTGACACATCGAAGGTTTTCGGCGACACAAGGATAGGAAAGGCTAGGATTCGGAAGGTAGTGGGCGTGGCTGTACTTAAGGTACAGCCCCGGCATTTGCCTGGTGTGAAAATGTGAAACCATGGAAAACTTCCTTCAGGGCTGCCGACGATGGGATTTGAACCCACTATCTCCCGAATGCAAGTCCTCAGCTGCGCGACCTTAACCTCACGGCCAACTCACTCAAGATTGTCTAATGTTAAACTATGATATGCATATGATTTAGCAAATAACAATTTTAAACAAAGTAGAGGAAAACGATAATAATAAAATGAGTTAACATTTACTTAGATAAACGTATCAATATTTGCCTCAAGCAGCACAACTGTCCTGGTCATAATGTTCAGTTTTATCAGTTCCAGCTACACAATCTAGTCGACATCTTCCTTTAGCATGTCACCACTTTCAGAATCATAACCTTCGGCCATTGAATAAACAAGGAATTAAAGCATTTTCTTCCATATTCTTTCCATTAGAGGATGTAGTTTCTACATAGGAACAAAATGGCAGCCTTAATACAAAAATGATTGACTATAGACATGACGAGGTTTGCAACTGAACTGCTCATATTATCTTATGGTTCTACTTTATTTTCAAGTCCCAAGCTCGTCGTTTTTCTATAGTAAAAGATCTTACATTTTCGCTTTGATTATTTAGTTCTGTTATCCATGGTCATTTTTAAATATAGTATTTATTTTATTTCTCACGATTTACAAGGTATAACAACGAAGAAACAAATGTAACACAACAAACAAATCAAGCCATCACTCAATCTCTTGTTCCAGTACAACGTTCACTTGTCACATGTCCTGTTGATCTTTGAACAGTACACTTTACATTACTTTTTTCTTACACTACTCGTCTAGAATATAGTCATTTCAACTAAGGGAAAAAGCGAAACATTGGCACAAAACACATTGGTTGAAAAATACTGTAGTCTTCACTGCACGATCGTTCGAATATTATAAAACAACACTCTGGAGTTCCTTGACATGATGTTCCTCTGTCGGTGGCACACGTTTCAATAATTTTTGTTTAGCATCTATTAGAAGGCAGATGAATGAGTTCAGGGAGCACTGTTCCCTTTTTCTGGCCATAGTAGAGATACCCCAAGACAAGCCATTTTTGCGCAAATTTCAAGTGCTGCGTACCGAAATCAAGCTCTAAAGCTGTTTTATAAGATTCATTACGATTAGATGATCCTGTCATCCATCTTAGTACAGAACAAATCCATTCCCAGACAACTTTGACACTCCCACAGTTAGTAATTTTATACCTCTGTGTGTCCACCTCCAGACATTTTTTACATAGTGGGATTGGGTGATGTTGTGACGGAGTTTTTTAACTTCTGTTGCAACAATTTCGTTAAAGGCTTTATATGCCGCTACTTTCCAGTCAGTCGGGACATAGTATTTTTAAAATTTCTTCAGATATCATTCCATTTCCGATTTGAATACCTTGCCATGATCTGTAGTTGTGTTTCGTTCTTCTCTAACAGATGACCGTACAAGCAGATTTCTCTTGTAGAAGGTACGTTGTTTCCTGACACTCTTATCGTCTCTATCGCTTGCAGCGCTCGTCTAAAATCTTGTGTCGGAACTGAATTAATATGGGCATTGCTGACTTGTAGTCCAGAAATACTTATCATGATCAGCTCCTAATCCTGTCTTAGCAATCAATAATTCTCGCATTAAGAGCGCTTGGCATTTTTCACCGACTGCTATGAGACCCAGTCCTCCTTTATCTACTGACTTTCTCATTTGTGATCGTACTACATGAAACATATATCATCGCGATCAATAACAACCAGTACATAGTTCAACTCGCTGGCTTATTTTTATCGGCATGGCTAGAATTTGATCTGCATACCACATTTTAGATAAGACAAACAGGTTTATATGCCACACCTTTCGGATGCTGTTCAGGTTTCGACTCACGCTGATTCGCTATGTGGCGCGTACCCTTGAAACTATGGTTGTCCAGTTTATGTCAATATTTTGGGCCATATTCGGGGTGAACACTAATCCCAAAATCTTAATTCAATCCTTAAAGGGTACTGACGCTATTGTCGTCTCTTTGGACCAGCTGCCAAGTCTTAATATCTCGGATTTTTTATAACTGACTTGGGCGTTACAGGCTTTCTCGTATGTTGTTATTATGCACTTCAACTGAGGGGCAACGGTTGGTGTCTGCAGAAATATGGTGACGTCATCAGCATAGACTGCAACCGTGAGCAGTCTATGGGGGTTGGGTATAGTGCACATTACAAAGTGGACTGCCCGAAGAAAGGGCTCAATACTTAAAGCAAAAGTGCCATTGATAGGGGACATACTTATTGCACCGATTTTTTAATTGGAATTGGTCTGGAGAAGTGCCCATTAAGAGGTACGCGAGAGTGCGCCAAACCCTAAAGGGTTCGAATTAGATTGCATATTGCGGTTTGGAAACCCAAGCGTTGCAGCACTGCTAACAAGTATCCATGATGCACGCTGTCGAAAGTCTTTCGGAATTCCAGGTTAAGAATCACGCCCTTTCCATGCGTTCTGCTTCAAAGTGTAACACTGCATTTCTTACTGCTGCAGGATGTGAGTTATTTTCCTTTCGGGAATAGCACATATTTGTCCTACTTTCATGATGTTATTACGGTAAGGTCATACTCAATTTGCCAGTATTTTCATGAAGAGCTTGTAATGTATGTTGAGGAGTGTTATCGGGCAGAAAACCAATTCATTTCGTGGTGCTGTGACTTTGGGAATAAATATTATAATCCTTCATTAAAGCCTGTGCACTCTTGTATATTAGCGAATAGTAATTTCATCAGTATGAAAAGGGTTTTCATGATATGCCAGTATTTTTTGTAGAAAAAGTAAGTCAGGCCATCAGTGCGTGGAACTGATGTGTTACTGGCTGTTCACAGGACCTCGAATAGTTCACTTTCTTCAATAGGACGTAAGAGGTGCTGCCTTTCATAATGATTTAGTTGTTGATCGACAAAGGACAGAATGGTCGTTTGATCTCTCGGGGAATTTGCACAGTCCTGGAATTTCTCTCTAAAGTATTTCTCAGCTTCATTTAGACAGTCTTTGGTAGAACAGAGTCGTCTGTTGTCATCTGTATGACGCACCTTAATTCGAGGGCTTTGGAAAAGAGCAGCAATCCAGAAAGGACTGAGGCACGGCTGCAGTTTGTCCCCCTCCTTTTCAATGTTTACTTAGAACAGGCAGTAAAGGAAATCAAAAAGGAATTTGGAAAGGGAATTACAATCCAAGGAGAGAAAATCAGAACCTTGAGATTTGAAGATGATGATGTTATTTTATCTGAGACTGCAGAAGATATCGAGAAGCTGCTGAATGGTATGGACGAAGTCTTGGGTAAGGGGTACAAGATGAAAATAAATAAGTCCAAAACAAAAGTAATGGAGTGCAGTCGAACGAAGGCAGGTGATGCAGGAAATATTAAATCAGGAAATGAAGTCTTAAAGGAAGTAGATGAATATTGTTACTTGGGTAGTAAAATAACCTACGATGGCAGAAGTAAGGAGGATATAAAATGCAGATTAGCACAAACAAGGAAGAGCTTTCTTAAGAAAAGAAATTTGCTCACTTCAAACATTGATATAGGAATTAGAAATATGTTTTTGAAGACTTTCGTGTGGAGAGTGGCTTTCTATGGAAGTGAAACATGGACGATAACCAGCTCAAAAAGAAAGAGAATAGAAGCTTTTGAAATATGGTGTTACAGAAGAATGCTGAAGTTGAGATGGATAAATCGAATCACAAATGAAGATATACTGAATCGAATTGGCGAGAGGAGATCGATTTGGCTAAATTTGACGAAAAGAAGAGATATAATGTTAGGGCACTTCTTAAGACACCCAGGACTTGTTCAGTTGGTTTTCGAAGGAAGTGTAGGTGGTAAGAACGGTAGGGGTAGACCAAGGTATGAATATGACAAGCAGATTAGAGCAGATGTAGGATGCAATAGTTACGTAGAAATGAAGAGGTTAGCACAGAATAGGGTGGCATCAAACCAGTCTATGGACTGATGACTCAAACAACAACATTCGACTGTTTACGTTGTAACCTGCCTGTTGACGCATCAGAAGGTCATTTAATATCGTGTAGTAGGAGTGTAGAGTTTCCTTCTGTTACTTGCTTTTTCTGCTCCATGTTGAGATTTTTTGAATCGCTGGTTTAAACTTATGCAACCATTTGTGAACAGTTATGGGTCCATGTTTTGTGAGACGATTGAGCATATCTGAACACATCTGTTGAAAGTTCTCTTTCACTTGCTCGTCATCTAGCGACGCATTATTTAATTGCCAATATCCCTTCCCGGTAGCAGATATTCTTCGTGTGGTACCAGTCTTCAGTAGGACAGCGTCGTGATCACTGATGGGTATGATGTCATGTACATTGGATGCTAGGTCTCTGTTTAGGTAAAATATATCAATTCTAAGGGCAGATGCTCCTCGGAAAAATGTAAATTGTAAGAAATTGCTGTGTTTACTTTTCCACTTTCGCGAAGCTGTAAGTCCTGATATATCATTTCAAGCCCTAGAGAAGGACTGAATTCTCCTCTCTGGTCTTTTTCGTGTAAAACACTATTAAAATCGCCACCGAACACTAAGTCTTTGTAGTTATATCGTAAACAGAAAAGTAGTTGAGAGATCAGGAACTCCTCTCGCTCACGGTGGCGATATGCTCCAGAGTGCAGGTGGATGTTTATGTACAGTGTATTATCTTCTGTTAATAGTGACGTGATCCTCTCACTCGGATGTGTTTCAGAAGTTGTAATGCTTAATCCAGATCTGTATATAACTGCAGTACCTCTCGGCTCTTCCCCAGGATTGACAATATATTGGTAATTGTTCCCAAGGTAAGGCAATGTAAAGACGTGAACTTCTTGTATGAAAAGTATATCGATGTCATAATCTCTAATAAATTCTTGTAATAGTACCTGTTTTCTACGACTTCTCAAGCATTTTGCATTAAGTGATGCTACGGAATGAAGAAGTACAATGATTAAAGAAACTAACACTCATAATAATGAGTTCGGAGTTGGAGACGAGCGTGAAAGTTATTTATTCGCAACATGTTTGATAATTTTAGTGTCTTTCTTTTGGCCATTATCATCTACCGGCCGCTTTGACCCAGTATACCTTGAGGTAGTTTTGTTTCCGTAATTTCCATTTCTTCTACCGACGGAGCCTCTCGTATTCTAAGGTCGGTGATATATTATGCTCTTCCCTACTTTGCATGCTACCGCCTTTGACGGATGTTGGTTTTTTAATACATCTCCGCCCTGTTTTCATATCCTGATGTAGTGGAGGCTGTAACTGATTATGACTTATTTCTTGGGATAGCTGTGCTGGCAGTAATGCATCGGACTCAATCGTAGGTAGCCTTTCCGTTTGCGGTATTTGACTATTTTTATCAGTATTTCCTTTCTCAGATCTGTTCCCCCAAATGTTGACCTAACATCTCTGTCTCCCGGTACGACTCAGAAGTGGCCAGAATAGTTTTCTATTGATCATTTTGTATTGCTTGTGTAGCTTCGTGTAAGCGTCCGACTCGTTGGCTGAACGGTCAGCGTACTGGCCTTCGGTTCAGAGCGTCCCGGGTTCGATTTCCGGACGGGTCGGGGATTTTAACCTTAATTGGTTAATTCCAATGGCACGGGGGCTGGGCGTATGTGTTGTCTTCATCATCATTTTCATCCTCATCACGACGCGCAGGTCGCCTACGGGAGTCAAATAGAAAGACCTGCACCTGGCGAGCCGAACCTTTCCTGGGATACCCCGGCACTAAAAGCCATACGACATTTCATTTTCTTTCGTGTAAGTCACTAGGTGATGAACTGTGTGAGTTGTCTTCAGGTGTCAAAACTGCGTGCGCAGGTAATTCACCACACGCCAAGGTCGCCCACGTGGGACTAGCAGATTGTGCAGTCAGCTGAACAGGTTGTTTAAGTCGTGGGCATTGACTCCGTAACTGTCCCTCTGCATTACAAGACGAACAAGTAGCAGGCTGATTTTCGTAACTGCTCACGGCTTTATGCCCACCGATGTTTAAGTTAGACGGTATATGTTGCTTTAATATGAAACGAATTGCTCGAACACCATTATGAACCTTGTATCGGACACCTGAGATCCATGTTTCATCCTGAATCGAAAAAGTCCCACATTTACTCATTTGTACCGCGAGTATTCTGTTTGGTACCTCCATCGGAAGATTACAAATTCTCACCAACTTTGTACCAAGACCAGCAGAATCAATAGTCACTTT
This sequence comes from Anabrus simplex, assembly GCF_040414725.1. Classification (NCBI taxonomy): domain Eukaryota; kingdom Metazoa; phylum Arthropoda; class Insecta; order Orthoptera; family Tettigoniidae; genus Anabrus; species Anabrus simplex. The sequence continues at coordinate 276,266,448 of NC_090267.1, read as the reverse complement.
GCTACGGAACCCATTACTGTGGAAGAAGGAGTGCTCACCTGAAAAATCCTGTAGCAGATTTTCAGTTGTTTCCTGCTTCTTGCATTTTGTATACACTTGCCTTGATATACCATTAAGCTGGATCATCTCGATATCACTTTCTTCAAGCTTCAATGACCGGGCGAGTTGGCCTTGCGGTTAGAGACACGCGGCTGTGAGCTTGCATCTCGGAGATAGTAGTTCGAATCCCACTGTCGGCAGCCCTTAATTAAGGCCACGCCCACTTCCTTCCAACTCCTATACTGCTAATAATAAGAGTTGGCGTCTGACATTTCTTAGAGGGAAGTCCGTTTACTGCCTGCCGAGGCGGGATAAAGGGAGTGGCTGTGTGGTTGCCATGGAAACGCGGGTGGGGCGACTGCGGTTGCCATGGAGATAACACTTCAGGGCAGCTCGTCTTGCTGGGAGTTGCCAAACCTGTCACTGTCACTGATAAGAACCTGATTGTTTGTATAAGAGTGATCGCAAATGGGACGACACCGCCTGGTCAGGTAGTCTACAACAGATCACAGCGGTCAGAATGAAGGAGGGAACAAGTGAGCCGGAAGCGAGGGGTAAGAGCATGTAGAAAGGAATGCTGGAATGTGGCAATATCGTGAAATGGCACGTGCAGTGCTCCTCCCTCCAACCTTACCTGTCAGACACCAACTCTTATTATTAGCAGTATAGGTCTTTCCTATCCCATCGTCGCCATAAGACCTATCTGTGTCGGTGCGACGTAAAGCCACTAGCAAGATTCAATGTGTCAAAAATCCAGTCAAGCATTTCGTATGGGGCTGGTCGGAGCGTGTCTCGGTCAGTGAAGTAGATCACAACCGTGTTCTTCCTTTCCACTAGCATGATAAGTCTTTAACCACAAACATTTAGATTTCTTTTAACAACCCTACCTTTTACCACTGTCAAGAATGTATCAGTCACTCACACAAAAGTAAAAGCAGACTCGTTAAACGGTACACTCGGTTCGTGAGCTCTTGAACTGGCCTGACTTGCACGCACGCTTGTCCAAGCAGAACTCGTGACTGTACCATCGCACATAGCAGGAGTAAATAGCTATGATATAGACTGCTTAACCCACTATAATGTCCGGCTCTGTAGCAGAGTACTCAGCGTCATAGCTTTCAGTCCCTGGGGCTCGCATTTTGATTGCCGGCTGGTTCGAGGAAATGTAATCTTTGAACGACGAGTTCACTTGACTCAGAGATTGCGTGCTTATACCGCCCCTACATACCCGCTACACAAACACTACATTCAACACTATCCTCCAATACGCAGCTTCTCATACACGGTAGATGCCTCCCACTTGAGGATGATCTACCTTACACGGCTATACCAGACTAGTAAGTCAGGCGAAATTATTATTACCCATTATAATATACACACTTTATCGATTTATGATGCTTTTTATCTTAGATTGAACATTTTGAAATAGGTTGTACTTGTCTCATACACCTCCCTGCCCCTGCTGTAGTTAAAATAGTGACGTATAAAGACGACTTAAAGGAAAAATACCGAGGTATCCGTCTTTATGTTACTTGGTATTACAAAGGACAAAATAAACCCCATATATAAAATCAGGTAGCAAAATATTGTCCATCACCATACAAAATTGCTGTCACCGTTACATATACTGCAAATTTAAAAGAAACACGGAAAAAAATTGAAGACACACCAATTTTGTTTCAAAGTGAAATCTTAAGTACATATTTCACATTATTTCATTCTTATTTGGTCAAGATAGGAAATGCTTGTCTGAATGACTGTCTTAAGAATAATATTCTTGGCCATATGTAGTGCATATTGTAAGTCCTTACTACGTAACTACTTTCTGCATTCGACTCTTATGAATATGAGTGGCAGCAATTTAACTCTTCTCTGCCCATATTTTGCTGTAGCCAGTCCCTTACATTGCATCTATTTTACGTGTTCAGCCACCCGCGAAGCAAACGTCTTTTCCATCAGAGTGCACCGAAGGCGGAGAACGTTTTAATAATCAAAGAGTGTGGCGTATATCAAGTCAAAGGAAAGGAACCTACAGCAAAGAGAAGGATGAAATTAAATAGTTGCTCATGTCTTTGAAAGGGCTCGCATAATCGGTACAAAAAGCCAGCTAGTTGAAAGACCAAATAAGGAAGTAAAGAGTAAATCATGAATTTTAAAAGAGAGCAAATTAAAAGCTTCGTTGGCTGGCTAAATATGGATACAGCCTTAAAAGCTGATGTTATTCAATTGAATATATAAAACTAAAGCCACATTTAAGAGTACAATTGTTCTCAAGACAAAGCATTGCCACAGTTAAATAGAAGTGCAGACGTAGAAAGCCTCTGGCTCGTTGTGTTTCTGTTAACGCTCATTAGATATGACAATTACCTTCCAGAGAGTGGGCAAAAATCTAATTAACGTTGCAACTGCTCGTACTGTAAGCTGGTAGATTCTACTCTTACATTGAATATACGCGTATTATCGACATGAAAATTATTCTTTTGTATTTAATTTCCAATAATAATAATAATAATAATAATAATAATAATAATAATAATAATAATAATAATAATAATAATAATAATGTCACTGATTGCTCTCACTACGACGAGATAGAGATGGGCCAAATAAAAGAGACGAAAATACAATGAAATTCAAAGAAAAATCGGCCCACGTTCAATTGCCGAGGGCATATATCCAATAAAAACCACTTTATCAATTTCTGCATGTGGGCGATTTATTTGTTCCTTCTAAATAGGCTGGGAATTACTGATGAGACATACTAAGCTGGAGTTTACTTGCGGCAGGGTGGCCAGTCCTTTTCCGCTTCTCCTACAGCCAGCAGAACGTGGGCTACAGATCCAAGTGGTGAGCATGCACAATGTGCTTTAACTTCGGATATCTCATAAGAGATAGTGTTACAACATGGCTACACGATTAGCGTTGGGAAAATATTAACTGAGGTCAAAAGTGCCGTCTGATACTTTACTGTCATTTCTCTCGAATAACTAAGACCAGAATATCACACAAATTTGTTAAACTTCTCGCATGAATATATGATTATTGCCAATAAAAGTAATAAATATTTTATCGGATGGAATACTTTCTTTGTATATTCAGAAAGCTAATTTGCGAAACAATAAATTCCCTAACTCACTGCAGGTCCTTCCAACATCATTTTACCAAACGTGATCGAACAGCACAGGTCAAATTCTCGGGGCATGTTGGCATATCTCATGGACTCAAGAGAGGATTACATCACCAGCAAGTGGCTTTCGATGGCTTAAAGCTGGGATGGTATCGTGCCCTATAAGAGAGTCATTTCCCTGCCGATATGAAACTGAAGTAATTGGAATCGCTGCTGTGATATACTTTACTGCACAGGAAGTACTGTTTAGCCTATATGAGGATCGAGCGGGTTGGCCGTACGGTGAGAGTCGGATAGTGCGATGGTGGGTTCGAATCTCACAGTCGGCAGCCATTTATATGTTTCTCATTGTTTTCCCATTTTCACACAAAACAAATGCTAGGTTGTACCTTAATTAAGACTACGGCTGCTACCTTCTCAAGCCCAGTCCTTTCCCATCCCTTCGCCGCCGAAATGTTAGTCTTACCATCTTACCATGTTACCATCTATATGAGGCCACTTACCACCAAAACAACAGAACTACCAACATAAAGCAAATGGCAATGAGAAAACTACAATCAATCAAATTCTAAGGAAAGTTTACTAGGATCCTCCTGATTAGTCAACACATTCAAATCTGATTCATCTGAAATTCACTGGAAATTAAAATTAGCAATTCAAAATGTATATCATTGTCTCAGGGACAAGTCTTCTCGGGGAGAACTTACTCACGAGTCACTGAAACAGAGAAACAAGGAATAAATGCCCAGCATTGAACAGAACAATTGAACAATTCACTATATTTGTATAACATTCCGCGACGAAACCGTTTTTTGATGCAAAGCAAATTATGACCTTAACACAAAGATTTTCTTACACCTTCTCCTCTTCTGCCATCTTACCTGAAATTTAATGCGATATCTTCCTTCGTTTGCCCAACTTCAATATACCATTTTCAGAACACTCCAATAAATAAGATACCCACTCGTTTCCTAGTTGATGCTGATATTCTGATTAAGAGTGACCTTAAGGAGGTGTTGCAGCTCCCGATAGGTACACTAGTCAGTGTTATATATTCAGGAATAAAGTACAGAGGTCTTGGACTGTTTAAAATAAAACGGGGGGGGGGGGCGCTTCCTTCAGCAAATAAACTCCTGCCACAAGGTAAAGAATGTTAACCATACGAAGGGGTGTTAGAACATAACCGGAATGATTTCTTTGTGTTTCAATAATCCCGCGCTGGAGTTTGAAGTGGTAGAAAGTTCTGACCTTGAGTGATACAGCGCGAAGCATGACACTCGCCTGAAGTTTCTCAGTTGCAGGGGAGAAGCTGAGGAAAGAGGCCGTGTTCGCTGCACCCAACATGGATCTCAAGTTGCAGCACTGCGCTTCAATTAGACTTTGTGTTCTTCTGGACAAAACTCCAACACAAGCAGTGGAAATGTTGCAGAAAGCTTTCAGAGAAGAAGCCATGCAAAAGACGCAAGCTTTTGAGAGGCACAAATGCTTTAAGGAAGGTAAAACTGACCTTGCGGATGCTCCACGCCACGGAAGACCCTCAACTTTGAAAACCGACATCAATGTGAACACAATTGATGTCATGTTGGGGGAAGACCACCGTATAACCACTGAACAGTTTGCTCGAGTGTTAAAAAATCTCCTATGGATCAGCCGAAGATTTTATACGCAATGTTCTAGGGCGTAGAAAATTTTCAGCGAAGTCGGGGTCACGGGCGATGAATGATGAACAAAAGGCTCACCATGTAATGGCACGTCAAGAATGGAAAGGGAGACTTCGGCGGGAACCAGATGTTTTGGATAGCGTTACCATATGTGACAAGTCCTGGTTCCATCATTATGACCCAGGGACAAAACAGAAAAATTCCCAATAGAAAAATCCTTCCAGTCCAAGACCCAAAAGAGGCCAAAGTTCAGACGAGTGCAGGGAAAGCCATGTACCGAGTATTTTTTTTTTTTGATAAGCAGGGTATTGTGTACGATCATGTAGTGAAAAAGCAACGTACTGTTTCTGCTGATTACTACTGTTAAGTGTTAAAGGGGCCACTGAAAAGAAAAATTGCAGAAAAAAGACCAAACTTTGCTGAAATAGGATGCAAGGCACCAGGACAACGCACCTGCGAATCGGGAAAGCAAGACGCTGTAATCTAATTGGGCATTGAGGTGATGCCATATCCACCTTATTAACCGGAACAAGCACCATGCGATTTCTACCTATTTCCTGCAGTGAAAAACAAACTTCGGGATCTTCATTTTCAAACTGATCAAGAAGAAAACAATGAAATTTCGGGTATACTCAACAGACTATCAAGAAAAGGTTTCGGGGAGTTCCTTTGAACAGTGGAGTGAACGCTGGAACCGTTGTATTGTGTATGAGGGAGAATCTTTGAAGGTCTGTAAGTGAATTTAAATAAAGCTAGCCAGTATTATGCTGTAATAAAATCATCCGGTTATTTTTGATACCTCCTCGTACAATGAACTAAAACTGCAAGATTTAAGAATATCAGCAGAGGCTCAACATCCATAAGACCAGGGAAATAGGCACAGCAAATGGTATTACCAATGTCTGTAAAGTTAAGAAACAGCTACGTGAATGTGAGTTTGAGAATTGGTGTTCACAGCCTCGAAAAGGCAAAGGAATTGTCCTGTACAAGGAATGTCCCGCAGCCAACTAGTGGGATAATGAACCTGAGGCCTTAACAAGTCGTGAGCGGAAAGGAACAATTAATATGTCAGGAAATGTAAGCGCCATAGGAGCTGTTTAGATGGTACCCACTGAAGACATTACCTTGGTGAGAAAGAAACCTGTCCCTTGGTCACGTCTTGGGAGGCTGGTACAAAGAAACCCTGCGCGACGCCAGACATCATGAAGTACGGTCGCTAATTGCAGAAGCGCTGTGGAATATGTATGAAGAGGTCGACGGTATCTCCGAAAATGACAGCACTAGGGAAATAGATATACTGTCCTTCCAAGACAACAGCATAGGACTGATAATTGACCCTAAAGTAAGACTCGAGACCCACGCACAACAACCGGCTGAAGGCCACAACGCTAACTGTAGCATCTAAAATGCTATCATTCTCTCCTACGAATAAAAGTACAAGTTGTCAGATATATCGGTAATTAGCTTCAAGGTAGGCTCTAGAAGAACCATTATTTTGTGCAGTTCTGCTGACAACTTGGTCTAGACAAGAGCCTAAGAAAGGACATTGTCAACAGCACCCTGAAGAGTTCCATAAAATTTCATAGGGACCACGTGGGACAAGTATTCATGAATATGTCAGCTATCAATAACCATTTTGGTATATATTTTAATAAGGATGAATGTTTGTAATAAGGCTGTAGGTGTAATTATTTTTTAAACAGTGTTTTATTTTATGTACTAGTGTTTTAGTATACTCTGTCAATCAGGATAGCCTCAGTACTTGGGGGAGTCTTGTAAATAAAATAAAGTCCAAACAATTTTGTTCCCTCGTAAAAAGTAAAATATAGATGCCTTTTATTGAAATTCATGGCATGTTCGTGTACAACTCTCTCTGAAAGATACAGTTGTCTATTTTACCCATTTATTACAAAATTACATACCAATACTACCTAAACTCGTGGCCCATAGGCCCCATTACGAGCCTTCACCTTGGAGTGCAGTGTGAAAACATATTCAACCACATTGCTTGGAAACCATATTTTTACCCACTACCTCCAATATTTATCAGTTCCTCAGTACTTCACGAAGCTGAGTAAACCACCCATCAGTTTAGGATTGAAATGAAATGCCGTAAGGCTTTTAGTGCCGGGAACGTCCGAGGACATGTTCGGCTCGCCAGGTGCAAGTCTTTTGATTTGATGCCCGTAGATGACCTGCGCGTCGTGATGAGGATGAAATGTTGATGAAGATGACACATAAACCCAGCCAGCGGAATTAACCAATGATGGTTAAAATTCTCGGTCCTGTCGGGAATTGAACTCGGGACTCCTGTGACGAAAAGATATAACGCTAACTATTTAGCCATGGAGCCGTACAGTTAGGACTAATACACTTGGACGAACCGGTAATCTAAACTGGAGTCTCCAGGTGAGGTACGGCGGTGGTGTTGCGACCTGCTTAGCACGATCCATTCCGTAGTTTCTCGCTGCCGAGCGATAGACGACTGGGAACTTCTTATTAGGGTTTGGTAGCACCAACAAGTTAGTGCGTTTTTCTCTCCTTTAATGAATTAAGAACTTCACTTGCGATGTGCAATATTTACGTGTGTTGTCTTCAACATAGTATAATCAGCAAATTCGACGTAACTTAACTCCAAACCTGCCTAAAACCCATCTTCATGGACTTATTATTCGAACTCGCAACCAAAGCCCAATGACGTGCATTCTTCTTGCTCTCCCCCCCCCCCCCGTTCCCCCCTCAAGAAACTCGAGCTCATTGGATATGGGCTGCATGTATTCTGAAACTTTTTAAAAGATCATTTCATTCATGTTGTAAAGCTGTACCGTGGGGAGGACCAGAAACCTTTCTCCAAGATGCCACAACTCCCTTCTCGAGAAACGAATATCCTGGACGATATTGTACTGCCCTCTATTACGGTCTACGCGATCTTGTCCATATTGCCTGTTTCCTGCATGAAAATACAGTACACTGCGTTCTTAACTCTGATTAAACACTCGCTTGCTAATTGCACATCTCTTACAATCCAGGTTAGGTTCATTTTTTGTTACTTACTAAGTTTACAATATTTTACATACAATCATTTCAAGTAATATATCATATATACTTCACTCAGGGACACTATTGACACTACATTCGATGCTCAGACAGAATATCTGACCTGAATTCAATCCTTGATATGCGATACTGGCCAGATTGATGTACCTAATAGGGTATGAAAATGAAGTGGGAATTTAAGAGGACAAATTGGGAAAAAAAATTTTTTAGGAAGGGGAGTTAAGGATTGCAATGACTTACCAAGGGAGATGTTCAATAAACTTCAATTTCTTTGCAATCATTTAAGGAAAAGCTAGGAAAACAATAGATATGGAATCTGCCACCTGGTGACTGCTTTAAGTGCAGATCAGTCGTTATTTATTGATTGATTGGGTTAAGCTGGTTGTGTGGACGTTGTGCTCTGACACTGCGCTGTAAGAAGTAAGTACCAGGTTGGTTTTTAAGGCGCCGTTGCTAATTTGTGCTGTTTATTAGTGAATTTTAATAGTACACTGATGGTATCCGACGGAATCGTGGCTCTTTTGTGAGTTACTGTACTTGGTTATAATACATCGGGTATCAATGAGAGTAGCCATTTTAATCGATCTTGTTTTGTCAATCATAAATAGCATGTTACCAAGCAAACAATCGATTTAAAATAGCACACGCATTATACAACATTTAACTCAAGTAACTGTCAATAGAGGCTGGTAAAGGGGGCCGCGATAATATTGGCAACACTCTCTTTGCAAGAGTGCAGTCTGACCTCTCTGTTAGTTGGTAATATTTCCACCGCAAACGCTAGGCGCTAGAATTTAGTTAAGCTGTTATCGGGTCGTTACGGTACTCTTGCCATGAATTGTCATATCATTACACTTTGGTACTTCTCTTAACCACCGTCCTTACTCAGAATGGAGACCGATTTAGAGACAAGAAATAAATACCTCCACTGTGATAAAACCTTTTCTCAGAAAGGCTTTCTCACCCATATGGGGAAGAAACATAAAGATAGGTTAAGCCAGAAAGAGAATAAGTACCATGCCCCAACGGAACGACCTACTACGTCCACAGACACCACGGGAATATTGTTTTCGTTGGGGAGAAATGTTAGACCACAATATAAATATTCGGACTTTGAGACAGAAAGTGAAGATGTACAGGATGAAAAAAACGAGCAGACTGCGAACAGGCTGCAAGATAATTCCGATACACGAAGAACCCAATTTCCTGACTGTGGTGGGTATTTTCAAGGAGCAAGAGGTGTAAACATTCAGATTAGTCGCTCTAATCCACAATTACATCGAACTGCAGGGGCGTATTCTCCTTGAATGCAAGGCATTCATTGCATGCGTTATGATAACACAAAGAACTGTCTGATGTACGATTTTAGGTTGTTTCAAGTCGAATATTAACGATTTCATCTCTCAGAAGTTCAAAAGGTCCGCGCAACTGTACTGGTTCCGTTGCTTGACTACGTGTGGTGCTGGTGTAGTCTCGCCGTCTACACCACTCTAGGAAGAAAGAGACAGCGAATGGACGAGTTCATGAAGAAAGGCATTCAATCTTAAAATTGCATTCGGTGGCAGACGTAGTTCTGAAACCCTCCGAACGATGTCGCTGCAATTGAAACTTGGTCAGAATTTGTCACCCTATAACCGTGCTACCCTCTGCCATCTGTTAGCAACTTGGAGAAAGTCGGCATCTTTACAGCGAACGGGACCCACAGATTACCCCCCCTCCCCCCAGCGAGAACCCAACGTGACGAAACTGACCAATGCCACTGGGGTGACTTACCTCCAATGCTTACCTCCAGTGAGTTAATTCATTGTATTTTCGGTGTTTTATTATATCTTGCGCAGATGTGGTATTAACGATGGATGAGTCTAAAACGGATATAATTGTAAATCAGTTTGAAAAGCCATTTACTGGCCGTTCGTTTGATGAAAAGATTCAAATAGTTAAAGCCGGGAGACCTCAACCTTCCCTCGTAAATTTCTTCCTGTTCTCCTTCTTAATCTGCTTACCCTCCAGGGTTGGCTTTTCCCTCGGACTCAGTGAGGGATCCCTCCTTTACCTCCTCAAGGGCAGTGTACTGGAGCTTCAGACTCTGGGTCGGGGGATACAACTGGGGAGGATGACCAGTACCTCGCCTCACCTGCTATGCTGAACAGGGGCCTTGCGGGGGATGGGAAGATTGGAAGGGATAGACAAGGAAGTGGCCGTGGCTTGAAGTTAGGTACCATCCCGGCATTTGCCTGGAGGAGAAGTGGGAAACCACGGAAAACCACTTCGAGGATGGCTGACGTGGGAATCGAACCCACCTCTACTCAGTTGACCTCCCGAGGCTGAGTGGTCTCCGTTCCAGCCCTCGTACCACTTTTAAAATTTCGTGGCAGAGCCGGGAATCGAACCCGGGCCTCCGGGGGTGGCAGCTAATTACACTAACTACTACACCACAGAGGCGGACCCTCGTAAATTTAAAAACAGAAAACAAGAATTGTGTACGCACGTTCAATCCAGAAACTTACAGTAAAACTGTTTGGCTCGAGTTCACCTACATGTAATTAGGGTGAGTAGAATTGAAATTTACTTAATACGTTGTGTTAACTGCATGGTTACTAGTTGCATGCCTCAGTGGAGATTCCAGGATACGCCACTGTCGAACTGCCTTGTTAACCAACTTCAGTCAACGCGTACCTCAGTCAGAAGATTATATTAATCCCATTGAGCATCAATATCCAGTTCAAGAGGATACTACTTTCCAGTCAGAATTAAAGGAATGGAAGAACAAATTCACTCATTTCTCCAGTGAATATTTTTATTTCGACAGACTCGTATGTGAGTTGTCGAAATTTTTTAGTAACTCTATCCTCTCTTACTTACTTGGTCCAAAACACTCTGCTACAAACTATTACGAAGTCAGGAGAAAACAACGTCTCGGACATCAAGGTAAAACATATAGCAAGTCCTCGAATCCACAAGGTGCGACCATGAGAGAACGCCAAGAAAGAAAATGTAAACATGACCATCAGCTCACTCAGTTTCAGTTCTACAATCTGCGAAGGAAATATACTGAATCCAAAATATAAATCTTGCAACGCCGATATTTCCAAAATATTTGCTACTTACTTCGATTTTTTTTCTATTACAAATTCCAATATAACGCATGATTACTGCTCCAAAATCAGTGACGTAGACCGTGTAGAGCTAGATAAGACGTACAGTCCCAGAATCACAAGAGAAGAAATTTCCGTAGCAACACGTCAAATTTCAATAGATACCGCTCCTGGTCTCGATCGTGTCGTAGCACGAGTCATCAGTGAGACACGGTATGCGAAATCATAGCAATAATTGCGACTCGAATGCTTTCAATAGGCAGAATACACCAGTGTCTAACGCAGGGCCTCTCAAACGCCCAAAATCTCACGCGTGCAGATAGAGGCGCAAGAGCACCGTGCACTGTGCATCGCTGCCGCTCGGCATGGCTCGGATCAACGCTTCGTCTCTGGGCTACTCGGCTAAGCTCGGCTCAACTCGCCTATACTCGGCTCAAGTCAGCCCGGATATGGAGCTCTACGGCGCAAGTGGGGCAGAGGGAGACAGGCGGAGCGAGCGAGGAGTGGGGGGTCTGCACTCTGGTCAACCAAGCCAAGTCGTCTTTTGCACCGTGCACAGTGCATGCACCACGCGCATGCACCCTGAGAGGCCCTGGTCTAACGTGTCTAAAACATAAGAGAGGCGATGTTGAATGTCTGTCAAACTGGGGACCAGTAACAATCTGTTCGGTAATTAGATGTGTTATTGAATGGGTATTAAATCAGAATTTGCGCTCCTTTTTAACTTTCAGTGAACACCAAAGAGGCTTAAACGATCAGCCAGGATGCCTTATAAATACTTCCATTCTCAGAGGACTCCTCAAGACAGCAAAGACAGATAAGCAAGGTGTTACCGCATCAGCACCTAGATCTAACAATAGCTGGTGAGCCACTTCCATCTAAACTGAAGAGACTAATCATCAATCTACAGACTGAGAATACAACACAGATCGAAACTACTAAGGGTAAAACAAATCCAATTCACTTGCTAGGGGGACTTATGCAGGGATCACCATTATCGCCAGCATTGTATAACCTTTCCAAAGATTTCGTTTTTGATGAGATTACGGAAGAAAACCTACTACAAAAATATGGCAAATCAGTTTCTGCGAAATTGCCCCCTCTTAGTTTTATGGGTTTCGCCGATGACACAGTCATTGTTGGAAAAAATAAGGAAGCTGCTCGTGAGTAGACACGCATTGCTATCACGTTGTTCCAGGAAATCGGTTTAAAGATAAGTGCCAACAAATATACGAGTATATTGAGAAGGGGAAGCTCGTAGAAGGAGTCCTCGACATACACAACAATTTTAAGATTAGTGCTATTAACAAAAATCAGAAATTCGATATCTTGGTGCCACTTTTAACGAAACACTCACCTTTGATGCGGCCTGTCCTCTAAAAATCTTGCACAAGAAGTTAGATGCTCTTACAACCTCAACTTTGTTAAAGGCAGATCAAAAGTACATTGTTTTGAACAAAGCAGTCAGCCCTAATCTTGTGTATGCTTTTCAGACAACTGAAATAAAGTAAGTACCGGTTAGCTTCCTGAAAACCGCTGACAAAATGTTAAAGAGCTCCCAAAAGGAAATTTTGCAGTTAGCCACGGATACACCCGATAGTGCTGTGTATTCTGATTTAAGATGCAAAGGCCTCTGACTTTTCAAAGCAACCTGGGAAGTACATCTGCAACATATAAGCGCATGCAACGCTCTTCGCCGAGCCAACAATAGCAACGTTTTAAAGGTGCCTGATCTGTCATCTGAAACGACGCATTGTTTACAGGCTCTCAACATCACAGATATTAGATTCCCTAATACAGGCAGCGACGTTCCAAATCCAAGAAAAATCCGCCAAGTCGAGAAATGGCTATTTGGTGATCTTTACCTCAGAAGGGGATCGGTGTAGTTCTGTATAAACAACAATTGGATTAGGCATCACCAAGGACTTTCTTGTAGCAAATGGCAAGAGGCAATAAAGATGACATCAAATGTTTATGCACTACGAACTCTTCCGGGCAGAACTCAGGACGGAAACCTCTGTCGCATATGCGTGAGAGAGCAATAAATACTGGATCACGTTCTGGGTTCTTGCCCGTACGGTGAAGTACTGAGAAACTCACGTCACCACAAGATAAAATCACTGATTGCAGAAGAACTCCGCAATGAAAGGGAGTACAAGATGAATTGGCATAATTGCCTTTAGAAATCAGAACAAGAAAGGCTTCATTACCGACCATCCGATTGGAGTACCATGTCGACCAGTCTACATTTTTTTGCTAGTTGCTTTACGTTGCACCGACACAGATAGGTCTTATGGCGACGATGGGACAGGAAAGGCCTAGGAATGGGAAGGAAGCGGCCGTGGCCTTAATTAAGATACAACCCCAGCATTTGCCTGGTGTGAAAATGGGAAACCACGGAAAACTATCTTCAGGGCTGCCGACAGTGGGGTTCGAACCCACTATCTCCCGAATGCGAGCTCACAGCTGCGCGCTCCTAACCGCACTGGCCAACTCACCCGGTGACCAGTCTACTGGAGTCCATCTTGAAAAGCAGAATATTTACTTACCCATCATACCGTTCTACAAAAATAAATACCAGTTGAATAAAGTAGAGATTATCGTCATTATAGTTGGTCCTCGTGGCACAATACCTGCCTTGTTCATAGAATTCTGGAAGAAGTTCTTCCTGCCAATGAACAGCAGTGAAAGAATAGATACCACAACACATCTTGAGATCTCATTTGTTCGGACTTCCATAATTTAAAAAATCCATATTACCGCTATATTTCTATATGATAGAACACTCTGTAACCAGACACGCTTTACTTTGTCCATTGTGTCAACCCGTAATTACTGGAAGTCGTTGAATCGTTCAAAAAATATAATTATATCCTGTTCTGTAATATTAAAAACATGTATATCGGTTAGGTATGAAATTCAAAATGGATCTGTTGTTTGAGGTTTCGCTCTGCATTTCGCGTTGTCTTACACGTTTTAGTCTATTTCCAGCCCAATGCAATTAAAACAAATTCTAGCCAGTCTTCTGGTACGCTTACAGCGGAAAACTACTGACGGTATTTCAACCAAAATTTGGCCGTCGCAGGCAATGATTTACTGCCAAAATCCTCTTGTTTGAAATAGAATGGTGGTAGTGGTGATTATTTTTTTAAGAGAAAGTACAACTAGGCAACAATCGTCTATTAACAGTAATCAGAAGGGAAAAATAGAAGGGGTCGGACACTTTGAAAAATGAAAGTATCGGCCAAAGCAAGATAAGGGCCGTGAAGGGTATGAAAATGGAAAACTTCTTAGGATTCTCAAACTTAACACCGTCGGGGTCAGAAAAGAACAAGAGCTGATCAAGTGAGGTCGGTTAGGATAGACGAAAGTGAGGAGCCAGACACATGTAAGGGGAAGCAATGCCAGGGCTCAGCTTAGGGTCCTGTGGTCACCAACCCACGCTCCCAACTTGAGAGTGCCTGGAGCCCCTTTCAGTCACCTCTTGTGACAGGCAGGGGATACCGTACCGACCCCACTCACAGGGGGAGTCTGAAATAGGTTGAACATATTGCACAGGCCGGCCACCAGCTATCCACAGTGTACGAATATCCTCGCATTTCGGAAATGTATAAAGTTCAATATTTCTTTACCTGCCAAATTGTGTGCAGTTGAGTGTACCAACTCAAGTATGTTAATACCATTTCAAAATCCCTGAATGTACTGAGGGATATCAGCAGGTATGAGGTAAAAATTCAGGTATATTCGTTAATACTTGATATACGAAGACATTTAAAAGTAATTCAAATCACGTTCGTTCTATGCAGAATTTCTGTAGAATGAAGTTTTTGGAATATTGGATTTACACCAGCATGACCATGCCATCGGGGTAACTTAAATTATCCATATCTATACAGTACATCATAAAGGCCAAAACCTAGAATAATCCAGCATTGGCTGATTTTTTTAATTTTTTTTTATTATTGGTGTTTGATTCCCACGCGAATTGCGCCCCCGTCACCCTGCGAAGTAACTGCTAAGATGTAAGTCTGTGACATCGTAAACCAGACATCGTCAACACACAAGGGAACATCACCAATTGTGACACTCCACTTGAATTCAAACTTGGCAGATAGATCGTAATACCCCGCCCACTCACATTAGCAAAAATAGTTGGCATAGATCCTCTTTTACTACCCATTAAAAGCCACCTTTATTTGGCACACAAGCTGTACGTAGCGTGTATACCACAAAATAAGGGCTACCCCAGAGTATGTCGCCGTAACACAATCGGTAGAGTAATAGGTTGGTAATTTGCAACCGTTGCCTGACGTGGTTCCAGTTGCACTGCAGTTCTCTTTATTTTATTGCTCCGTAAAGTTATTTTGTCCCAGTTTTGTTTTGTATTATACCTTGTTGATTTCTTTCAATCCTTTCTTTTTATTTTAATTAGTTTTATCTCACAGGTCCTATTTCTTTTCATTTACTAGACTATATAAATTATTATGCATAAATTTCAAATTGATACAAGGAGTACTATTAATCCGTCATCAATAGACACCACTTTCACAATAATAATTTTCAAAAAACCTTTCACTACCAATACATACTGGAAACTATACATATACAATACTACTTTCATACAAGATATTTGTTACTTTCTTCTTTCCTTATTTCTTTCTTTCTTTCTTTCTTTCTTTCTTAATCCGTTTACCCTCCAGGGTTGGCTTTTCCCTCGACTCAGCAAGGGATCCCGCCTCTACCGCCTGCAGAGAAGTGTTCTGGAGCGTGAAAATTTAATTCGGGGGATACACTTGGGATACAACGCCCTCAGGTGGCCTCACCTGCTATGCTGAACAGGGGTCTTGTGGATGGATGGGAAGATTGGAAAGTATAGACAAGGGCGAGGGAAGGAAGCGGTCGTGGCCTTATGTTAGACTTCATCCCAGCATTTGCGTGAAGAGGAAGTGAGAAACCGCGGAAAATCACTTCGAGGATGGCTGAGGAGGGAATCGAACACCACTCCACTTAGTTAACCTCCTGAGGCTAAGTGGACCCTGTTTCAGCCCTCCGTACCACTTTTCAAATTCCGTGGCAGAGCCAGGAATCGAACTCGGGCCTCCGAGCGTGGCAGCCAATCACATTAACCACTACACCATAGAGGCGGACATATTTGTGACAATTAACATAAAAGTACACAAATTATTTGCATTCCTACATTAAATCCCTATATTACATTGTACAGAGGCATGATAATTACAAGATTGGAGGTGATATTTATCTTATAGGCCTATACACGGAAAATATAGGAACGTGAAGCACCAAGAGCGTCAAATGAATCGCTGCATACTGTATTCAAATTTTGCAGCTCGTATTTCATTAGGGAACGCAGCCTTACTGACTGACTGACTGACTGACTGACTGAGGAACTAGCAAAGTAATAATTTACATAAAAAGGTCTGCAGAGCGACCTAAGCCATGACAGACGACGTATACGAATTATCCCTCTGTCACTCTTCCGACTAAGCTACGGCGACAGACTTAGAATTGCCCCTTACTTTGTGGTATACATGGTACGCTCAGTATGTCTGCCAAATAAAAAGACGGCCTTTAATTGGAAGCAAAAAAGGGTCTGCACCTAATACTTTGCTTATATGAGCGGACAGCGTGTTACGACGTATCTGCTAAGTCTGAATGCAATCGGAGTGTCTCAGTTAATAATGTTCTCTTGTCAAAGCGAAATACCTTACAGCCAGCCTGCTTGGTATCTAGAGGTAGTAAGTGACATCAAGAGTACCGAAGCACAATAGTTGAGTTACAAAACGATACTGAAATGAAAGATAACTTCGACTCAGTGTTTATGTTTCATTTCCATGGAAGAGATTCCTTAGATTGTGCAAATGCAATGCATTATTGTTAAATATGTTTGGGTCCACCTATTTGTACGAACGGTTGTTTCCATCTGCACATATTTGTGAATCTAGACACAGAAGTAGGTTCACCGATCTAAACCTGAAAAATGCTTTGCGACTTGCTAGTACCCAAAACAGTAGTGCCAAAGATTAATGTAATGTAAAATAAAAGCTAGTTGCTTTACGTCACACCGACGTCTTATGGCGACGATGGCACAGGAAAGGCGTAGGAATGGGAAGGAAGTGGCCGTGGCCTTAATTAAGGTACAGCTTAGAATTGTCCATTTGCCTGGTGTGAAAATGGAAATCCACAGAAATCCATCTTCAGCGCTACCGACAGTGGGGTTCGAGCCTACTATCTCCCGCATGCGAGCTCACAGCTGCGCACTCCTAACCGCACGGCCAACTCGCCCGGTATAATATAAAAGGGCCCTCAATCGTTGCTCTACACGAATATTAATTCAGATTAAATATTTTTATTTTATAAAACTGCGACACTGTTATTGTGTTCCTTTAGTACCGAAGGTATTAAAGGCCACCTATAAGCGTTTAAAATTATCCCTGTTTCTATAACGTTGCTACAATCGAAATGGTGGTGACGGGTGGGAGGTATGAGCGCATGTTTTAAATGACGTTAACACGTCAAAACCACATTCAGGCCTGTCATCGATAGGGTCCAAATCAATCAATCAATCAATCAATCAATCAATCAATCAATCAATCACCACTGATCTGTATTTAGGGCAGTGGCCCAGGTGGCAGATTCCCTATCTGTTGTTTACCTAGTCTTTTCTTAAACAATTGCAAAGAATTTGTAAATTTATTGCACATCTCCCTTGATAAAGCTTACAGCTACACGACCCGTGCCGTGAAGCCAACTTACTTGGTATTCATAATAAAATGGAAGTCGGATATTTCTCTCTCACCTATCAAAAATATAGGGACATCCATACGCAGGAAGGTCACCACAAGACGAATCAGATTTTGACTTCGTACGGAAGGCTGTGAGCACGGTGGAACAGAATATACACGATCAAAATAATGAAATTACGTCCTTCCTGATTGCAGGGAATTATTTTTCCCGTCAAGCTGCTCTAACTTTATTATTATCATTTGAAATCACTGAACAAATATTCAAGTTGAATAAAATAACGTATTGACTATATTATCATAATTTGACATTTAGAGCGCTCCAATCAAACTGCTAACTCAATCACGATGTTTGTTATTTCTGTTTCGCGTATAATGCGTTATGAAAAACCTCGTTTCACGGAATAAATTAAATAAGCTAGTTACTCTGTTATAGCAGTACGTGCTAACTCACCGATCATGTGAACATCCAATAGATCCGCGCGTGAATCCCGGGTTACAGCAAATGGCTGCACCTTTCCTAAGTGTAACATTTTAGCATGAATTTTCACATTCACTCGGAAGAAATTTTAGGGTGATATATCACTCTGTGGTGTAGTGATTAGCGTGATTAGCTGCCACCCCCAGAGACCCGGATTCAATTCCCGGCTCTGTCGCGAAATTTGAAAAAGTGGTATGAGGTCTATAATGGGGTCCACTCAGCCTCACAAGGTCAACAGAGTATAGGAGGGTTCGATTCCCACCTCAGCCATCCTCGAAGTGGTTTTCCGTGGTTTCCCACTTCTCATCCAGGCAAATGCCGGTATGGTACCTAACGTAAAGCCACGGCCGCTTCCTTCCCTCTTCCTTGTCTATCCCTTCCAATTTTCCCATCCCCACACAAGCCCCTGCTCGGCATAGCAGGTGAGGCCACCTGGTCTAGGTACTGGTCCTCCTTCCCAGTTATATCCCCTAACCCAATGTCTCACGCTCCAGGACACTGCCCTTGAGACACTTGTTCCTGACTTACAATTAAATTATAAATACAAGAGTAATGTAAAATCTGAATCTAACTCTCACCTCACTGTACTATCTCATACGCACATACACGACGGCCCCAGAGCCCTAGCGAGCCTTGGCCTACCAAGCGACCGCTGCTCAGCCCCAAGGCCTATATATTACGAAACGACACTTAGTCTAACTAATCCTCGTGAGCATTTTCTGGATTTATAGACAGGGGCCGCTATCTCACCATCAATAGCTCCTCGATTGTTCTCGCATAGGCTTAGTGGACCTCGAAGCAGCGCTCAGATACAAGTAAAATCTCATGACCTGGCCGACGATAGAACTCGGGACCTCCGAGTAACTTCCAGGAAGCATCTATTATCCTCTGTTATCATACTACCAAGATAACAGATAATAATAATAATAATAATAATAATAATAATAATAATAATAATAATAATAATAATAATAATAATAATAATAATAATAATAATGTTCACTTTACGTCCCACTACCTACTTTTACGGTTCTCGGAGGCACCGAGTTACCTGGAGTTTGTTCCACAGGTCTTCTTTTACGTGCCAGTAAAACTACAGACACGAGACTGGCGTATATCAGTACCTTCAAATACCACTGGACTGAGATGGGTTCGAACTCGCCAGCTTCAGAACAGATGACCAGCTCTCTCCTGCCTGAGCTACTCATCCTGGCTATATAATATATCTAATATACATAGAAAATGGTCATTTTGCTTTCTACGTAAAACGATAAAATAATGTGTATGTAGAAATAATAATAATAATAATAATAATAATAATAATAATAATAATAATAATAATAATAATAATAATAATAATAATTGTTACGGAGTTATCCGTGGTAGTTAGAGGTGAAAGAAGGTGTGGGCTGGAATAGGTCTCAACTACAAAAGTAAAGTTAATTTAAAACGTTAACAAAGGTTATATTTTCTTTTCAAAATCAACAGATAACAACAACAGAGTAACAGGAACCAAGTAGCAGGAAAACAAGTTAAGAAATTACAATTGTTACAAGATTTGGGCTTCGAGCCCCAAGATTAATTTCTGAGCTCTCAGCTCACCACCGCAATAGCTAAAGGGCAGAAAACCCCTAAGTACGAGGAGCACTTGCTCCTAATTACAATGTTAAGAGGAAAAGAGCACACCCGCTCTCAATTTTACAAGCCTATCAAAGGCTACAACAAACTTCATTCCTAACTGCCCTTGAGGCACACATACAGTGAAACAGGGGTATCTTTTGCCCAACCTACAGGGCCTTCACATGAAGAAAACAAACTCTGGGTTAATTAAATGGCCCAAAAAAACAAATTGACTGGAGGCGTAGCTTGCACTCCTACATGAAACTTCTTAAAACCTAGGTGGCACTCGGCCAGTTATACAGGGGCCAATCCCATACTAGGGAGGTGACTAGTTGGCAAATAAGTTTAAGACTTTAAGAAGGAAGAGAAAAACGGTTACGAAAACATAGTCACCTCAAATTCAAAATGAAGGGGAGTTCGAGAGGGTGAAGCACTCTCTATCCCCGCTTTACAGATTTGTAATTTATAGATAGACAGAAAAGAATTTACATTTTAAAAGGGTAGTTTACATACTAAAGGTATCGAACCCTCCCCGAGAGTTAAACTGCTGAGCTAGCAAGAAATGAAGATGTTAACAGGCCATTACCTTGTAGATGAACTGCTGCTTGGAGAAAGAGGCGCTTCCCGCTCCCTGCTATATATGTTCACACACTGCGAAAGATGTTACTGAAGTGGCCCGGTCACAAGAAAATCAGCAGTTTTTATACCCTCGTGGAAAATTCGAGACCTTTCAAGAATGAATAGGCACACTCCTTCAACTTTATTGGTAGACTAGGAATTACACATGGAAACCTGAGGAAGAAAGCTATGATTGGAGGAAAATTAATTACAGAAAATACTGATTGGTTAAATTCAAAACTGGCGGAAAGAAAAGGGTTATACAGCCAACCCAAAAAATGAATGAAAGAAATTTAACAAAGAACAAACTTATGAATACCAAATTTCTTCAAAAAAACAGTTCCTTCACTTCGCACTAGGGTGCATAATTATAGTTCTTAAGTAGTGCCATCTAGGAGAGAATGTCCACACTTCTTGCTACAGAGCAAACAAATACAAATCGAAATAGACATAGTTCAGAACACTTCAAAATTTACAGTAGAGACATCTTCCGAGAAACCTTTGATTTAATACAGATTTTAAAGTTCAGAGTTTCTCCTGTAGAGAGGTTTCAACTGGCGCAATATTTCAATTCGCGGCGTGGAGGTGCACCGCCCGGTACAATAATAATAATAATAATAATAATAATAATAATAATAATAATAATAATAATAATAATAATAATAATAATAATAATAATGTTATTTGTTTATGTCCCACTGTCTATTTTTTTACGGTCTTCGGAGACGCCGAGGTGCCGGAATTTAGTCCCACAGCAGTTCTTTTACGTGCCAGTTAATCTATCAACACGAGGCTGTCGTATTACGAGGCCAGCGCCTTAACCGTCTGAGCCACTCAGCCCGGCAACACTAGGTCTTGCCAGAGAAGACAATATAATGTAAATAAAGATGTGTGTGGAGATAAGAAACACCCAGCTACGGGTCAAAAAAGATTCGAAATTGAGTTCTATGGCGTATTTTTTACATGTACAGTTTAAAGGACACAGACACATTGAAAACATCTTGAAAATGTTACCAGAGTACAAGAAATATATAGGCTAAGTCAGAAAAAAGTGGTTAAATTTTTGTAACATAATTTTTCTCTTCAGACAATTCTCAGAATATTCCTCCCCTATACTTTGGATTTTTTGTCCTCCTTAGTTCCTATTCCTTCTTCTGGCTCTATTTGTCATCTCTTACAACTTTGCTGAGAATCAAACATTTTCTTTGAAGTTGATGGAGCTGCAATAACATAGTAGTCAAACCGGAATACCTATACGCGTGTGGATGTCCAGTACTGAACTACAAGCTGAATGAATTAGAAGTGCTGTAAAGAGGAATTATACGGAAAATGCTCGGTCCGCTATGAACTGCAGAACTCTGGAAATCAAGAAGTAACGATAAAATATATCGGACCATAGAAAATATAACAGGAACAAACAGAACAGGCGATTGATATCTTTTGGACATTTATACGAATGGATGACAACAGATTAACCAAACAGATTTGGGAATATCTTTGGAACAAGAAGTCAACAACAACAACAATATGGGCTCATGATATCAAGAAAGATTTGGAAAGAATCAATATAGGCAAATAAGAAGCAACGGACAGAGAGATTTTTAGAAGGAAATTGTTAAAAATGTCCGGCTCCGTGGTGTAGTGGTTAGCGTGATTAGCTGCCACCCCCGGAGGTCCGGGTTCGATTCCCGGCTCTTCCACGAAATTTGAAAAGTGGTACGAGGACTGGAACGGGGTCCACTCAGCCTCGGGAGGTCAACTGAGTAGAGGTGGGTTCGATTCCCACCTCAGCCATCCTGGAAGTGGTTTTCCGTGGTTTCCCACTTCTCCTCCAGGCAAATGCCGGGATGGTACCTAACTTAAGGCCACAGCCGCTTCCTTCCCTCTTCCTTGCCTGTCCCTTCCAATCTTCCCATCCCCCCACAAGGCCCCTGTTCATCATAGCACGTGTGGCCGCCTGGGCGAGGTACTGGTCATTCTCCCCAGTTGTATGCCCCGGCCCAAAGTCTGAAGCTCCAGGACACTGCCCTTGAGGCGGTAGAGGTGGGATTCATCGCTGAGTCCGAGGGAAAAACCGACCCTGGAGGGTAACCAGATTAAGAAGAAGAAGAAGAATTGTTAAAAATGGAAGGATACCATGGTCGGAAGGGAAAGAAGAGAGGCTCAAAATGGTCCGAGGAGACGAAAAGGAGACATCCTGAGAAAATTAAGTAGTATTGAAGGAAGAAGAAAGAACAGAAGAGGATGAAGCATTGAAATTGGCACGAGGTCCCCAGAAGACCCTAACGGAATAATAATAATAATAATAATAATAATAATAATAATAATAATAATAATAATAATAATAATAATAATAATAATAATAATAATAGAATCGAGCCGCGCTGAGTTGCTCGGACGGTAGAGCACTGGTCTTCTGACCCCAACTTGTCAGGTTCGATCCTAGCTTAGTCCGGTGGCATTCGAAAGTGATCAAATATGTCAGCCTCCTGTCAGTAGATTTTTTGGCAGCACGTAAAAGAACTCCTGTGGGACAAAATTCCGCCACCTCGGCGTCTCCGAAAACCATTAAACTAGTTTGTGGGATTTAAAAACCAGTAACATTATTATTAATAATTTATATTACTTCAACTACCGTTTACAGTATAACAGAATTTAAAAGTCGGCACGCAGACAGCCTCGATAAGTGACATTAAAATGCCAGCACAATTTTGAGTGGACTGAGCCGGGATCAGACCCACCAGATTTGGCACTGATCATACGATATTGGGGGTTGTTGTTGTATTTATCCTCCTAAAAGAACTTCCTAACGTTGAAATGAAATGGCGTATGGCTTTTAGTGCCGAGAGTGTCCGAGGACTTCGGCTCGCCAGGTGCAAATCTTTTGATTTGACTCCCGTAGGCGACCTGTGCGTCTTGATGAGGATGAAATGATAATGAAGACGACACATACACCCAGCCCCCGTGCCAGCGGAATTAACCAATTGTGGTTAAAATTCCCGATCCTGCCGGGAATCGAACGCGGAACCCCTGTGACCAAAGACCAGCACGCTACCCATTTAACCATGGAGCTGGACTTCCTAACGTTGACTACACTATATAACAATATTTCGCTAGTTTCTGCCGTAGCAATCTAGTTTATCGATCGGCTGCGAATTGTGGTTTAGTAGAGGTTCTTCTCGATGCTCGAAGTTACGAGATCAAATCTCGGTTCGGTTAGTTGACCATTAAGAGACCCTAAATACGAGGCACTCTGGCCAGTGGAGTTACAGCCGATAAGGAGTCCCTTTCAAGACAAAATTCAGACATTCCCGAGTCTATTCAGGTCTATAGTACACTAATTGAAGAAATGTCATGCACATATAATGATCTCCGTAGAGGCCTGGTCCAGGTTTTCCGAGTTGACTCCCTTGAGCGACCTGCGCGTCATTGAGGATGAGGCTCTACCTACAGTAGGATGATATACAATCTTTAAGCTGACACTTGCACACACCCAGTACCCGAGTCAGAGTAATTAACCAATGAAGATTAAAATCCCCCGACACGGCGGGATTCGAACTCGGGAACACTTGAATGAAAGTCCATCATGCTAATCATTTAGCCATGGAGCCGGACATTGCGTCACGCTTCATTAAGGATTGTGACACCACCACACTGAGATTAGTCCCATTCCATCTTCGTATAACTTTTCTGAGAAGACAGAAGAAGTTTCTGCGTCTCATTAAGCCATCTCTTGGGTGCTCTTCCTCGGAGTCTTTTACTTTTTGCTCTTCCTCGGACTGTGATGTGGCCAAAGAATTAAAAGTCTCCCCCGAAAGTATAACATAGACAGAGGTTTTTGCATGCCCAGTTCATTCTTTACTGATTCTTTGTATCTCCTTTGTGTACAATTGGTATACTCAACATTCTTCGCCAACACTACACCACAGAGACTTCTGGTCTCTGGTACACATAGCCAGGTTCCTCAAACATACCAAAAGACTGAAAATGCAAGAGACTGTACTCCTAGATAGCCTACTTCTTTCTTTTTTTTTTTTTTTTTTTTTTTTTTTTTGCTTTACGTCGCACCACACATATAGGTCTTATGGCGACGATGGGACAGGGAAGGGCTAGGAGTGGGAAGGAAGCGGCCGTGGCCTTAATTAAGGTACAGCCCCAGCATTTGCCTGGTGTGAAAATGGGAAACCACGGAAAACCATTTTCAGGGCTGCCGACAGTGGGGTTCGAACCTACTATCTCCCGAATACTGGACACTGGCCGCACTTAAGCGACTGCAGCTATCGAGCTCGGTACTTTTGTTTCATCCTTCAGTTAATAAAATCTGTATTTTTATTTTCAGAAGCTTTTCCTTGAATGATATTTCTTACTAAGAAAATTTGACACTTCTGTGTTTTGATTCTTAGTGATATATTGGCCGCTGCTTCGACTTGCACTTAAAATTACACTGTAAATTGGCTAGAACAGTTGTTAATCACATAGTAATGGCCGGCAGCTGGAAATGATGCATCGACGCTTAGAGATCATAATTACTATCTGTAATAATTTGATTAATGACCAATTAAAATGAACCATTAGACATTCAGTTATAATGGGCTACGTTAGAAGAAGTGCCGCATGTGAACAAACTAGCGCCACACCCTTGTGAAAGGAAATATGGCCTCCGTTCCCGTTCGTAATGTATGGCTATTTACATCACACTATTTACATTGATCCTGTCACTGTTTGCGTGTCCGTATCATCTATTACCCCACTTTTTTTCCAGCTCATTCAGTATTTTTTTTTAATTTCGAATGTTTACTTTCGCATTTGTTCCCTGCACAGGTTAATTTGTTATTGTGAAACAAGAAAATCCACAGCCCGTTTCCAGTCATTCGACCGGGCCAGGAATGGATTCAATGAAGCCCCATCTAGCGGCGAGGATAGGAGTTGTATCGGCTGCCAAAACCTGTTGCACTCCTCTGGGGCAATGACGAATGATTGACAGATAAAATTAAATTATAGTGGAGAGTGTTGCTGGAATGAAAGATGACAGGGAAAACCGGAGTACCCGGAGAAAAATCTGTCGCGCCTCCGCTTTGTCCAGCACAAACCTCACATGGAGTGACTTGGATTTGAACCATAGACCCCAGCGGTGAGAGGCCGGCGCGCTGCCGCCTGAGCCACGGAGGCTGTATGTTGCTATTCTAAACACATTAACATCTCTACCTTAATAATGCAATATCCTATATTATTAATAATTATTATTATTTCCTTTTCCACCAATATTCCCACACCCTAGTGGGTTTGCGAATGCGATATCGCTCTGTGTTCACTATTGGGTTTTTCTGTAGTTGATGATAGAATGGTCTACTGTGTATTAATGAAGAGTAAATTACTAAATACAAATAGCCAGTCCCCGAGCCAGAGGAAATAACCACATGGGGGTAAAATTCTAGACTTGACCAGGAATCGCCCCAGGACTCTCTGAACTGAAGGCCTCAACGGTAGCCATTCAGATAACGATCTGGATTATTATTATTATTATTATTATTATTATTATTATTATTATTATTATTATTATTATTATTATTATTATTTTGCTACTGCTAAATGTGAAAGTCAAGTTCCGTGGAATGATAATCAATATCAATAAAAACAAAAGTATTGGTGCTCACCAAGAATCCGCAACCTGCACAAGCTTATTTGAATGGCGGGTCAGTACAGCACGTGGACAAATTCAAACACCTAGGCCATACCAACACGAAAAATTCAGGACACCATTATCAAATTCAGAGTCGACTAGTTACGGCGAAGCAAACATTCTCCAAGAAGCGATCTTTGTTACGTCAAAGCACCTCAGCTTACGTAAACGGATGATGATGACAACGTTCGGTCTGTTGCATTGTACTCTGACGGAACCTAGACACTCAATAAGAAAGAAAAAAAGAGACTGGAAGCTTTCGAGATGTGGTGCTGGCGTCGAGCCCAGAAAATAATGTTAGATAAGAGACATTACCAGGGTTGAGGTGCTAGACAATGTACAACACACAAGGCACTTCCTGGGTCAGATTAGGAAGAAAAGGCTTACGTGACCAGGACATAAGCTTCGGCATGGCAGTTTGATGACTGAAGTGATCGAAGGTAAAATACCAACTAAGCACCTCCAAGGCAGTCCAAGAAAGACTTTCGTGAAAATATTCCTTGAGTTCGCAATATTGCGAAACTATGAAGAGGTCAAACAAGCTGCTCACGACCGACCAAACATAGGACTTAGCATAGAGGCAAAACAATCCCAAGACTGAATATGTCACCATGACGATTATTATTATTATTATTATTATTATTATTATTATTATTATTATTATTATTATTATTATTATTATGTTCGACTCGTTGGCCGAATGGTCAGCGTACTGGCCTTCGGTTCAGAGGGTCCCGGGTTCGATTCCCGGCCGGGTCGGGGATTTTAACCTCGATTGGTTATTTCCAATGGCCCGGGGGCTGGGTGTTTGTTCTGTCCCCAACATCCCTGCAATTCACACACCACACATAACACAATCCTCCACCACAATAACACGCAGTTACCTACAAATGGCAGATGCCGCCCACCCTCATCGGAGGGTCTGCCTTACAAGGGCTGCACTCGGCTAGAAATAGCCACACGAAATTATAATTATTATATTATTATTATTAAATAGTCCCTATAGTTACTACAGCAACTGTCCAGTTGGATTTGCCATCCCCGTGGTGTAGAAGTAACATATCTGCTTCTAACCCGAAAGCCTTACACCGGCTTCGACACACTAAATAAGGAGCTGGACGATATGAGAGGCAGTGCTTCCGGTCAGAAAGGCCAATCGACACCGAAACATCCGTAAGCAAATCAGCATGGTAGCAGTCGTTTTGACACCCCGAGGACTTGAATACGCTGCACTTATAGCACAGGGAGGGAATTAAATTACAAACTGGTTAATAATAATTATAATTTTATGTGGCTATTTCTAGCCGAGTGCAGCCCTTGTAAGACAGACCCTCCGATGAGGGTGGGTGGCATCTGACATATCTAGGTAACTGCGTGTTATTGTGGTGGAAGATAGTGTTATGTGTGGTGTGCGAGTAGCAGGGATGTTGGGGACAGCACAAACACCAAGCCCCCGAGCCACTGGAATTAGCCAATGAAGGTTAAAATCCCCGACACGGCCTGGAATCGAACCCGGGACCCTCTGAACCGAAGGTAAGTACGTTTACCATTCAACCAACAAGTCGGACAGCTGGATAATTATAGGAAAGGAAATATTTCCTGAACTTTACGAGCAAAATTTAATCTTCTATTGATCAATCCATTAATACAGAATGACGAAAAATTCACGGACAAGCTCACTACCAAGGAAAAATGAAATGGAGTATGGCTTTTAGTGCCGGGAGTGTCCGAGGACATGTTCGGCACACCAGGTGCAGGTCTTTTTATTTGACTCCCGTAGGCGACCTGCGCGTCGTGATGAGGATGAAATTAAGACGGCACACACACACCCAGTCCCCGTGCCAGCGAAATTAACCTATGATGGTTAAAATTCCCGACCCTACTGTGAATCGAACCCGAGACCCCCGTGACCAAAGGCCAGCACGCTAACCATTTAGCCATGGAGCCGGACACTGCCAAGGAATTCTACTTCGAATTGGAACTCATGCTGGTTTAAAAGAAAATGCCCTGTTTTATAAAGTTGAACTCTATGGTAGATATTAGTTCGGTACACAGACTTTACATTTTATTGGCTGATGTGTCTGCATCTGAGAGTTTTTTACGATGTGTTTTACGTCGCACCGACTCAGACAGGTGTTGTGGCGACGATGAGATAGGAAAGGCTTAAGAGTGGGAAGGAAGCGGCCGTGGCCTTAATTAAGGTACAGCCCAAGCACTTGCCTGGTGTGAAAATGGGAAACCACAGAAAACCATCTTCAGGGCTGCCGACAGTGGGATTCGAACCCACTATCTCCCGGATGCAAGCTCACAGCTGCGCATCCCTCAACCGCACGGCCAACTCGCCCGGTAGTATCTGAGACTTAAAATCGCGTGTTCAGTACTGGTCGCGAATATTATTTATGTTGTGCTTTTATCTCAAGTTAAAGAAAAGACTTCATAACATAAAGTATCTTCTTCTGTTGATCAGTCGTGGAGTGTCAGCCTCTAGGTCCAAACATCAAGGATTCAAATCTGGCAAAGGTAGTCGAATTTTTTTATTTGTGAATCAAAGTCCATTCGATACTCCATGTCGTAGTATGATGTCGGCATGTAAAACAGTTTACAGACAAAATTCATTCAGTCACAGATGTCCAAAATAGATTCAGATTACTCTATCATGTAGCAGTCCTAGAGTAAAACAGAACCAGGCAAACAGGCAATCAGATGCGTCAAATGAAAATGCCAGAATACGGTAGCTGATATCATACGATATCGATGGTGATTTTTATGTTATTATTATTATTATTATTATTATTATTATTATTATTATTATTATTATTATTATTATTATTATTATTGCATTATGTATCAAAAAAAGCTTAATATTTTGAATTGAACCTTACATTAGTCGTGGATTTACAATACCATACCATGTCAGGTGCGGAATTTGTTCCACATATCTAATTATTTGCTTAAATTCGAAATCACAAACACAGATTCAATGGGGGGATAATAATTTCGTGTGGCTATTGCTAGCTTGCTGGAACCCTTATAAGGTAGACCCTCCGATGAGGGTGGGTGGCATCTGCCGAACAGGGAAATAACTTTGTGATATAATTTCATAATGATTAAGCATCATTGTGGAGGTATTCACTACCGATTATTCTTACTCCTATGCTGGTAAAGAAAATTAGAATCCTGAAAATATCCACCAGTCAACTTTTCACTCTCTGATTTATGATGACTGCCTTCTGCTATATTATCATCGTCATTTTTGTTGTTGTCGCCGCCTTACTCAACGTTCAATTCATAATTCAGTAGGAATATATGCGTTAGTTTTCATTCAAGTATATATTTCTGGTACGAATTTCAATGTTTTCTTTATTGAACTGCATTCAACTTTTGAAACTACAGGCAATAAATGTTAGTTAATACAGTGTTTGAGACTCGACTGTGTAATTATCATACGAAAAATACAAAAAGTAACAGAACTAACACTGTAGTAGTAGGGGTAGCTATTTCGTCATTCGAGAAATTCTCCTCTGAAACATTTCACCTTTCAGATGAAATGAAACACAGTGCCATCGAATTCACGAGAGAATAGAAACTTTGCACTGTAGGCTACGATAATATATAGTGTGGAATATGTACAGACGTTGGTCTTCAATAGAAAGGTGAGAAAATATTCATTAATGCATTATGTAAAGTATAAAATATCCGCGCGATAAATACACGCTTAAATTAAATTATAGTTGGCCGTGCGGGAGATAGTGGGTTCGAACCCCACTGTCGGCAGCCCTGAAGATGGTTTTCCGTGGTTTCCCATTTTTACACCAGGCAAATGGTGGGGTTGTACCCTAATGAAGACAACGCCCAGTTCCTTCCCACTCCTAGCTCTTTCCTATCCCATCGTCGCTATAAGACCTATCTGTGTCAGTGCGACGTAAAACAACTTGTAACAAAATGTAATCCAGCGCTGTTTGTTACGCATAGCAGAAGCATTTTAGTGCAGGGTATCGTATTAATTCGATGGTTTTATGAAGCCAGTTTTACTTGAAATCCGACCCGCAGAAAAGCGACTTTTGATATCAGAACTCTCACATGCATTGACCGGGATTCGAACTACGACCACTTTGGTAAGAAGCCAGTGACTAAGCTATCACGCCAATTTCCCCGTTGACAACCTACTCTGTTTCTAGGTTTACAAGTAGTGCACATAACAGAAAATGTATGGTTCGTCAATTGCTCCGCTCCTTGGCTGAATGCTTAACGCCACAGCCTTCTGTTCAGACGATCCCGAGTTCAATTCCCAGCCACATCGGGGTTTATATCCACGTCTGGTTAATTCCTCTGTCTCAGGGACTGAGTGTTTGTTTTCGTCTCTATATTAATCTCGCCATATACAGAATAATAATGTTATTTTGTTACATCCCATTAACTACACTGTTATGGTTTTCGGGGGCACCGAATTGCCGAAATTTAGTCCCGCGGGAGTCCTTTTACGTGGCGGTAAATCTATCGACACGAGTCTGACGCATTTGAGTACCTTCAAACACTCAAAACATACCGAACTGAGCCAGGATCGAACCTGCCAAGTTCGGCTCAGAAGACCAGCGCTTTACCGTCTGATCTACTCAACCCGGCATCTTATGGACCTACACACACAACACACCACTAACCACTAGAGAAACAATAGTGAATACATCCCTCCACAGACCGGTAGCGAGCGGATGGGCATCCGGACGTAAAGCAGGGCCAAATCCATGTATGCGACACGGTTCATACCGATGATCCCACTAGGGTGTGGAAAAAGTGGCAGAAGAAAATTTATATACGTTATGGAATGTACATGGTCCTTTACTAATGTTTCTGTAGAGACCAGTACTTCTTTTAATACATTTGAAAAAACCTGCAACCACCAAAATCAAAGGTCCAAAGATGTACTAATTTGTCGAGAAATGTTTGTTGCTCAACAAACTGCAAGAAGCACGAGAATCTCGGCTGCACTCAGTTAACACAAGAACGTCTTCTAAATGAGTCAGGGTGGAGTTAGTTGAAAAGAGGAAAAGGACTGTAAGGGATAATTGTTCTCGGATTTCAGGGGATCTCAGATTCGAGCAGCTAATCTGGGGCCGAATTAACGAACGGCGTGTACTTTCAGCTAGGTCTAGAGTGCGAGGTCGGCATTAAGCACTAAGTAACAGATCGGAGCTCGATAATTACAATGACGTCAGATAACTAACACCAGCAGCAGACCGTATTGTAATGTCTTACAGTTTAGAATTACTTCTGCTGTTAGTCGAGGAGAGACGATACATCCCAAAACAGGATCATTGGTTCTATTTCCAGTTAACTGTTTTTACGGGTTTCGGAGACGACGAAATGTCAGAAAAATGTCCCGTAGAAATTCTTAAATATGCTGGTAAACGTACCAATGCGTTTCATTAAACTGGACCAGGATCGAACCTACCAACTTGCATTCCTAAGTCCAAGGCTCTAAATCTGTGAGCCACTCAATCCCGCCTGTTCTTTACCCGTCTCCTATCATCAATTCTCTCCCAACGTCCTGCGATTCCTGATCAATGAGCGAGATGGCTCCAGCGACCCTATAAATATCTGGGATAAACTAAAGAATGCAGTTTAATAAGGGATGATTACCGTCATTCCTCGACTATCAGCAAAAATAATTCTAAATTGTAAGACATTACAATACGGCCTGGGGCCGATGACCTTCGATGTTAGGCCCCTTAAAACAACAAGCATCATCATCATCACAATACGGCCTGCTTCCGATGTGTTAGTTATCTGTCGTCTTTGTAATTAACGAAATCCAAGGTGTTACTTAATGCCCTTAGTGCCCTTTAAAACTACAACTATAATAATAAGAAGGAGGAGAAGAAGAAGACACAGACATTCGTTTATAAATAGGTCATATAACTCGTCTTGGTATGCTTGTGTTAGTCATATTGTTTTTATTAGTTTTATGAAATTTTATACCGGTACATAATAATTGATTCATTTCGAAGTCGAGTGGACAGCATCAAAACATTCCAGGAGAAACCACCAAAATGTAGACCCAAACTGGTCATATCTGAGAAAGAAAGGAAGATCAGAAGTGAAAGAATGAAGAGGTTCTGGGAGAAGAAGAAGAAGAAGAAGAAGAAGAGAAAGCCTTAAGTTCAATGCGGTCCATACGCGGCCAAATTCTGAAACAAGAAGAAGAATTGATTCATTTGTAACGTAGTTTATAACACTTCTTTGAATACAATATTCCCTGTGCTTCGACCATTCGGGCGTATCTGGATCTTAACATTTTCATCCGATCTTGCCCGAAATAGTTCAACATACAATTGGCCGTAACTGAACACTAGTTCGGGTAAGTAGACATCTAATTTTACAAGGCGAGTTGGCCGTGCGGTTAGGGGCGCGTAGATGTGAGCTTGCATCCGGGAGATAGTTTTCCGTGGTTTCCCATTTTCACACCAGGAAATTGCTGGGGCTATACCATACTTAAGGCTACGTCCGCTTCCTTCGGTGTGACGTGAAGCAAATAGTAACAAGAACAAAACATCCAATTGTCCATACAGAAGGCTAGTCGACTTGATAATTTCCCGTCTGTGCGCACGTCGACTGCTTTCTCTTAGCGGCATGTACGTGAATAGGAACGTTCTGCCATCTGTTGAGTATATTTAGAAGCTGGAGAAGATCAGAGAATCAAAGAGTATCTAACAGAGAATAGTATCAAAAAAATGTATACTCTCTGGCTTCACAGGTAGTAATCAAACATGGCTCCATGCAATCACACTACTAAGGATAAAAATCACATACCGTGCATCAGAATATTAATGAAAGTGTTGATCGCTTAGCAACAGAATGTATTGCGGGCTAGTGATTTGATTTTTGGATTACTCAAAGTTGGCTGAACTCAGAGGCGTATACATTTCTGTTGATTCACCGGCAGATATTTCCGGAGAGAACAAAAAGGTGAATGAAATAAATCGGTCCAGTAGAACGGCCGGACGTGCTGGTCAAAGCTAATTTTAGTAAACGTTTCGCTATATAAATTAATAATAATAATAATAATAATAATAATAATAATAATAATAATAATAATAATAATAATAATAATAATAATAACCTATTCCCTCCAGCGGTTATAAATGTGGAGGGCGCTAATCTCAACGGTAGTGAAGGCGGAGTGAATGGATCTCGATACGGGGGAACTAGCGGAAGAGACAGCTAAAACAAAATCCATTTCGAGTCTGACTTCTAACAAGCGGCTAAATGGTCAGCGTCTACTCACCAGAAGTGCGGCTGAAAATCTTTCCTCGGAGCTATCAACCTCGAGTAGAATTTTTAAGGGACTTGTTCCCTTAACCCATCAAACAATCAACTATGGATATGCACTTTGTAAGAGACTTTACCCCCAGAGAGTAACCAACCTTCCATTTATAAGGAAATGAACAGTAGGCTTTTGGATTCTGGGGGCCCACAACTTTGTGCAAAGGATGAGTCGGAGCATCCTGAAACCTGCCTTAAACAACAATCATACAAAATTAAGCACAGAAACATCATTTATTTGGCTACTTTTAATGTGAACTCACTTCTAAAGACAGGAAAACTTAAAGCATTGACAGATTTTCTAAGAGTTAAAAACATTTTGATAACAGCATTTCAAGAAACAAGATATACTGATGAAAATCACTTTGACTCAGAAAGAGATTCAGGATATTTAAGGGAAAACCGGGAAAAAAGTTATGAATAATGTACTGCAATTTGGAACAGGTTTTATTGTAAACAAGTACATACTAGATTCTATAATATAGTTTAAATCTCCTAATGAAAGACATTCCGCGCTAACCTTTAAATCAACGAATAAAGTCTACACTACTGTAAATGTACATGCACCTACAAATGAAAAAATAAAAAACCCAGAAAGAACAAACAGAAACAATTTGGCAAGAAGTTTCAAACATATTAGAACAAATTCCATCCTAAAACAAAATAAAATTGTTTGGGGATTTTAATGTTAAAATCGGCAAAGAACGTTGTCTTCGATCTATATAGTAGGTAAACTTCCTGCTCATCTAAGAACAAATGCTAATGGAGAAAGACTCATTAGTCTATGCAGAGAACATAATATAGTCCTAGAAACTATATTCTTCAAAAAACTTCCTAGAAACAGACTACATGAGTCTCCCCAAATCCAATCTGTAGTGAGAAACAACTTGACAATGTTGCCATAAGTAGACAGTCTGCAGCAGAGATACATAACGAAAAGATTGTCAAGAGTACCAGTTTAGATTCAGACCACTATCTGTCAATCATTAACTTAAAAATTAAACCAATAAGTAGAATAGAAATAAGGATCAATATCAACCCAAAAAGTTTGACGTACAACAACTAGCCATAGAAAATAGTTTCAGAATACTCTTAGAAAAAAATAACACCTAAAACATGGATACAACTCAATATGACATTTTACAGACAGCAGAATAGACTATTCCTTTTAAAAAGAAAAGAAAACGTGCTTGGTGTAATGGTGAGTGTGATCAATTTATTCTAAAAATACAACGAGTTTGAGACATATGGAATGCAAAGAAAAATGATAAACATAGAAGCAAGTTCACAGAAGCCAGGAAGCTTGCATCAAAAGCCTCAAAAAGATCAAAATACAACATATGAAAGACCCACTAATAGCAATGGAATTGGACTTCAAACAGAACAACTCAAGAGACTTTTACAAAGCATTTAAAAACAATGTAAGGAAATACACACCACCAAATTTACCTTTCAGAGATCCAAAAACAGAGAAAATTGTTATAATAACACAAAAAATTGTAGGATACTTGCAGAATACCTCGAAGAACTATATAACAGCGATCCACCAGAAGTTAAATTTAAGTTTGATGACACAACATCAATACAACAGACTAAAAGCCACCAACAAAGGAGGAAGTTAAAAAATCATAAATGAACTTAAAAATAATAAAACACCTGGGGAAGATAATATAGTTGCTGAATTATGGAAATACTCTAGTGACAGTATAGTACAATGTTGAACAGAAACCATTGAAGAAATCTGGACAACAGGGACTTTACCAGCAGGATGGAGATTAACATTAATACATCCGCTACACAAAAAAGGGAATAAATCAGACCCTAACAAGTATAAGGGAATTTCTCTTTTACTAATTACATAGAAAATTTCGCCCAAGGCAATCTTAAAAAGAGCTGAAGAAACACTAGACCCACAATTAAGAGACTATCAGACAGGATTTAGAAAGGGAAGGTCATGTTCAGAACAAATTGTAAATCTAAAATTCATAATAGCTATGAGGAAGATCAGAAACTCTAAATTTGTAATCACTTTTGTGGACTTTCGGTCCAATTGATAGAAATAATCTATTTGATATTTTAAAGAAATTTAGACTTGATAATAAAACAATTGAAATAATTACATCAACATTAACAACAAACACAACATCCAAAGTAATATTTTTAGGGAGAACTCTCAAAACCATTTGAAATAAGATCAGGTGTACGACAGGGAAGTAGTATAATTGGATGGTTCTGCGGCCTCCTCCGCCGCCCGCGGCGCGGGAAATTTGAATTCTGGCGGGAAATTTGAATGTTGGCGGGAAATTTGAATTTTGGCGGGAGATTTGAATTTGTAAACAAAGCCACGTGCTTTTTGACAGCTGTCATCGACAACAACGCATCGCTAACCTCACTGCTGCCATCTTGACGGGCCTAAACCTCACTAGTGCCAACTTAACCTAACTAGCATGAGGTAAACAAACCCACGTGTTTTTTGACAGCCACGTGCTTTTTGACAGACAACAACGCATCGCTAACCTCAGTACTGCCATCTTGACGGGCCTAAACCTCAGTAGTGCCAACTTAACCTCACTAGCGCGAGGTAAACAAAGCCACGTGTTTTTTGACAGCCACGTGCTTTTTGACAGATTTGTAAACAAAGCCACGTGCTTTTTGACAGACAACAACGCATCGCTAACCTCAGTACTGCCATCTTGACGGGAATAAACCTCGGTGGTACCAACTTAACCTAACTAGCTCGAGATAAACAAAGCCACGTGCTTTTTTGACAGCCACGTGCTTTTTGACAGCTGTCATCCGCCATCTTTAAACTACAGAGCGCTGTGCTGCCCTCTTTAGATGTAAAATTCGTCACCTGTCATCGGCAGTGTTGCCATCCTGGCGGGCCTAAACCTTAGTGCTACCAACTTAACCTCACTAGCTCGAGATAAACAAATCCACGTGCTTTTTGACAGCCACGTGCTTTTTTGACAGCTGTCATCAGCCATCTTTAATCCATAGAGCACAGTGCTGCCCTCTTTAGCTACTTACCTTTGAAATGTGGTGGCAGGTAATTCCACATGACAGCAGTCATCTTTAATCAAGATAGCACCGTGCTGCCCTCTATGTGGTGGCGGCAAATTGAAAAATTCTACATGCTCTTGTTTGGAAACAAACTCACGCGCTTTTTTGACAGCCGTCATCCGCCATCTTTAATCAACAGAGCACAGTGCTGTACTCTCTAGCTAGATACCTTTGAAATGTGGTGGCGGCAATTTGAAAAATTCTATGTGCTCTTGTTGGGAAACAAAGCCACGTGCTTTTTTGATAGCTGTCATCCGCCATCTTTAATCAATAGAGCACTGTGCTGCTATCATGCGGGCAATTTCGTCAGCTGTCATCCGCCATCTTTAATCCAGAGAGAACAGTGCTGCACTCTATGTGGTGGCGGTAAATTCCATGTGCTTTACAAACCTATGTGCTTTTCTGACAGCTGTCATCCGTCATCTTTAATCCAGAGAGAACAGTGCTGCACTCTATGTGCTGGCGGCAAATTCCACGTGCTTTACAAACCCATGTGCTTTTCTGACAGCAACCATCCGCCATCTTTAATCAACAGAGCATAGTGCTGCCCTCTATGTGGTGGCGGTAAATTCCACGTGCTTTACAAACCCATGTGCTTTTCTGACAGCTGTCATCCGCCATCTTTAATCCAGAGAGAACAGTGCTGCACTCTATGTGGTGGTGGCAAATTCTACGTGCTCTTGTTTGGAAACAAATTCTACGCGCTCTTCAGCTGTCATCCACCATCTTTAATCAAGAGAGCACCGTGCTGCCCTCTTTATGGTGGCGGATAATTTGAAAAATTATTTTCGACAAGCAGCCATCTTTAATCCAGAGAGAACAGTGCTGCCCTCTTTAGCTACTTACCTTTGAGGCGGTTAATTTGAAAAATTATTTTCGACAAGCAGCCATCTTTAATCCAGAGAGAACAGTGGTGTCCTCTTTAGCTAGTTACCTTTGAGGCGGCTAATTTGAAAAATTCTTTTCGACAAGCAGCCATCTTTAATCCAGAGAGAACAGTGCTGCCCTCTTTAGCTACTTACCTTCGAGGCGGTTAATTTGAAAAATTCTATTTAACAAGCTGCCATCTTTAATGAAAAGAGCATCGTGGTGCTATCTTGCGAGTAATATTTTACGTCACAGCTGTCATCCACCATCTTGCAATGCTAACCTTAGTGCTGCCCTCTTTAGCTACTTACCTTTGAGGCGGTTAATTTGAAAAATTATTTTCGACAAGCAGCCATCTTTAATCCAGAGAGAACAGTGGTGCCCTCTTTAGCTAGTTACCTTTGAGGCGGATAATTTGAAAAATCTTTTTGACAGGCAGCCATCTTTAATCCAGAGAGAACAGTGCTGCCATCTTTAGCTACTGCCATCTTACATCGCTTACCTCGCTGCTGCACTCTATGTGGTGGCGGTTAATTCGAACAAGTTTAATCACGCATCGGGCAAGCTAGAGTAAGCACGTGCTG
This sequence comes from Anabrus simplex, assembly GCF_040414725.1. Lineage (NCBI taxonomy): Eukaryota > Metazoa > Arthropoda > Insecta > Orthoptera > Tettigoniidae > Anabrus > Anabrus simplex. The sequence continues at coordinate 276,228,475 of NC_090267.1, read as the reverse complement.
TTGTGATGACATCATCATGCATGTTTAGACTTGTCCGTTTTCTTAAGAGTAAGTCGATGTAAAGGAATGTGGTAGCGGTAAATTCGAACAAGTTTAAACATGCATCGGGAAAGCTAGAGTAAGCACGTGCTGTTGTGATGACGTCATTGTGCATGTTTAGACCTGATCGTTTTTCTTAAGAGTAAGCCGGTGCAAAGCAATGCAATAAGTACAACATTTTTGAATGCGATCAAATATTTATTTACAAATGTACTACAACAGTGTTCGTTTTTTGCTGCTGACAAGGTTGGTGTGCTTCTTAACAACGTATGCTTCTGAAATGCCTCCTGCAACATTCAAATTAAACAAAGCATTTAGAAATATATTATACTAAGTATGTTATGCTTTACAGAGAAGTTCATATACTTCTTACCTTGCTGTTATTCCTTTTCGGAATCATCATCATCATCATGAAGTACTAGAGAAAGTTCATTCATACACTGTGTACAGTGTTCAATCCTCGGATTTGGTCCATCCCATTCATCATCACCACTCCTCGATGCTTGTAATGTCGTTCACAAGTTCTGCATAAAGCTACTTCGATTGACATCTTACTGTGTAGAGGAAGGATGTCCCAAAAATTATGTACGTAAGAGGCAGCGTACGTATATAAAAATCCTGGTGGAAAGTATTGAATAAGATGTTTCGGCATCGACGATCTACGTTTATAGAACATCTTAATAGCCTCACTCACTCGTGAAACATAAATAAGATGTTGCGTATGAGCATGCAAACAGCATGCACATTTCAGTTTTGTTCCATAGCGTACGATGTCGAAGCACACACTAATGAAAATGATAAAGATCTATTCTTATTTATAGTCTCGTAACAATATTCGTTAGCGGATGGTAAGTAACATCACTCATATGAATAATAAGACAATAGGCTGCTGTGTTAGCAGGAATGTTTTCAGATGTTTCAAATTCTAAACGAATATCAACTGGAGATTCTTTTATAGATTCTTCATGATAAGAGCAGTCTATAACTACAATCGGTGCTTTATTTTTAAATTCTTGAGGTGTAAATAGCGGACGATCTTCTTTCTGATAATACGATGATTGAAATTTACAAAACATGTCATAGAGCATCCCAAACTTATTTTTCTCAAAGTTAATGTCGATGTTTTCGTAGGGATACGTAATTCCATTGAGATATAGTCTAACGTGTCTTAATTTGCAGTGATCAAACAGTGAGCTATCTTTTTCGTGATTGAATTTACGATTAGTTTGAAATCCAAAAATAATGTACAAGGGCTTCTCAGTAAAACGTGATGTTTTAACAGCCCAGCTATGCTTGTTTGTAGGTGGTAACACAGGATATTCATGCAGCTCCCAACTTCTAAAACGTATAGGTAATGGTGTATCATTTTCTACAATCTTGAGCAATCGAAGTTTTTCACGATCAGATAAGGTTACATGTGGGATCCGCCACAGTATACGATGCAGTGTTATTTTCGATTCTACAGGTGTTTCTACTGCTTTAAGAGAATTGTAATCACTTCGATCACGGATTAGAATAAGCTCTTGTTTTGCGTTGATTATAATACGTGTAAAGTCTTCTGCGAATCTAAAAATATGTTCCAGTGATAACATACCCGTAAAAGTTCCATCCTCATTAATCATCCAGCTGTTAGTAGCTTTTGGACACCATCCAGCCATCCGCAAAAGATTACTTTCTTCATCACAGAAAGAAGGGTAGAGTTTCATTGCACTTGTAATACCAACATTCTTCGTTCGATCTATTTCAACATTATTTACTTCATATCGCGCTTCAGAAAAGAGAAAAGCTAGAGCATGGTTGTTTAGTTGTGAAGTGCTTGGTCCACTTCCATCAGACTTTTCTAATCGTCCTTCAATATAGAGGTAGCTTTCGTGTGGTAAGGTGTAAACATCTTGTTGATTAATAATAAAATGAATTTCATCATTGTTATTTAATCCAAACGTAAAAGGTTGATAGGAATGAAGCTCACTTCGTACTACACCTTCACGACTTTCTACTGTATTCGTAATGTCTAGCATTTCTTCCATTCTGTTGTAGTAGTGTATATCCTAAATCTTGGAGTATCTGCTTATGGGTATCTGTTAACTCGATGAGTCTCTGCACACATGTAGTATGTCTTCGGAATGTACACCGTGTTTTATAGATGGTTTTCATACTGGTTTAAGATGTAGTTTGTAAGCTACGTACGCGTGCTGATCTAAATGAATAAGCTGATTATGTTTATTTACAAGTCTAAGAGTAATGTTGCTAATGTGTTTTACAGACACAGGATGATAAAGAACTACTGCTGGTTTCTCACAAATAGTATATCCACGTTCCTCTGTAACAATAAAGTCGTGCAGGACATGCGAAGGTTGTAGATTACTATTCAAGTCTGTAATAATATTACAAGTAATGTTCACATTATAATCATCGAAGAGTTTTATAGGTTGATCAGACTCGTAACGTACGTTCGGTAGGAGCTCCCTCGATGAAAATCCAAGCAGAGGTCCAATCGAATCAGGTTGTGATTTGAAGTCAATCTTAAATGATGATTCAATAACACATTTATGTGTAATGTTGCTTATAGTGATTGAGAACTTGTAATTATGATTACTAAAACTATCTTCCCCAAACTGATCAATTAACGTACTTTCAATATAGTCGTGAATATCATCTACTGTATAACTACCTGAGGGTAGTGTTAGCACATACTCATCGTAATAGAACTTGTTTAAACCATCACGCACATTATAGATTTTATTGTAGCTTTCAAACGATACTAGTCCAAGACTATGCGGCTGATAACCAAGTTCGATTGGTGGATTAAAATAGACGGTTGTTTCAGGTCCTTCTCCACGTACAGCAAACGTTCTTTCACTGTTCGTCATCACGTAGACACTAATGCACTTTCTCTACTGTCTGGGTTTGATATAAGAACATAAGACATAAGCGTCCGCACATGCGTGTATTAAAGTTTTGCACACGGTTTTTATTGTAAACATTGTCTGCACTGCTTCCGAAATAACGTATGAGCTCAAAAGGAGGAGGTAAATCTCCATAGCTATCAAAATACCATACTTTAGATTTACGTTTTACATAAGCAACGTAATGAGTTCCAGGTCCACGACTGTCGTCCAAGTTAATTACGGCACTTTCACGTTCACGTGGACATGCTGGTAGTTGATCGCGCATATACACTCCTCGAAAATAATGAATTCCTAGTTGTTTAGCAAACGTAAAAACTTCATCATGCGTTAGAGCTCGATATGGCAGTGCAGTCAGTAGACGTTTTTTGGGGAAATATAGATACCAGGCCCTTTCTTGTATGGCGCTGGCTTCATGTTCACACCTTTGCCTCGTAACGCAATTGCCTCCATCGTCTTGTTATGACGTTCACTCTCTTTCAACTGTTGTTTCGCTTCTTCTACAGCTTTGACAGTTCTCGCTACAGCACTAGCACCACCTAGCAATGACCCTAAAGCTGCTAAGCCAGCAAACAGCGCAGGAAGAAATCCTCCTAGTTTGGTACAGGAATAATTCGCGCACGTTTACTAAATATTACTCTGCACTTTGGAGAAATTCTCGCTCTTGCTGCGCGTAACGCCTTAGTAATAGCTACACGAGGATTGTATTCCCCTCGAATAGCTTTTTGCGCAGCCTTTATAACATCTTTCCATCCAACAGTTTTTACTTTCTTCTTCTTCTTCATGTCGTTTGGATATCGTTGTTTCACCATGCTGGACACGACTTTACTAGTCAAGAGCAAATCATAAACTAACCGTTGCCTCTTGTTTCGTTTAATATATATATTACTATTACGTACTTTATGATTCAGTTATCATGAAGATTATAAAGCAGCAAGACACGCTACCTGTTACCGACATTGTACCACATCTCTTACCTAGTTCTAGTACAACTACAAGAAAACGTCATGGAACGTTGTTTCCTTTTACTGTTCGATGTATTATATCAGGTCCGTCGGGATGCGGTAAAACAAATCTTTTACTCACACTTATTACTTCTGTAAATGGTGTACGCTTCGAGAATATTTACGTTTTCGCAAAGTCACTCTATCAGCCGCTATATACTATTCTACAAACTGTAATGCACGATCTAGTTAAAGATGGAATAAGATATTTTAAATTTAATTCACATGAGCAAGTACCATCACCAGATGATGTGCTTCCTAATTCTCTAATGATCTTTGATGATGTCGCAACAGAACAGCAAAACGTTATTCGTGCATTCTTTAGTATGGGTCGACATAAATATGTTGATTGCATCTATTTGTGCCAAACCTATTCTCGTGTGCCTAAGCAGTTGATACGCGACAACGCAAATCTTATTGTGCCTTTTCGGCAAGATGAGCGCAACATGCGACATGTGTATAACGATCATGTTAACACTGATATGACATTCGATGACTTTAAACGTATGTGTGCTAAATGTTGGTCATTACACCGTTACAGCTTTTTAGTTATTGATAAAGAAAGTGATATACAGCATGGACGATATCGCACGGGTTTCGATCATTTTATATGCATTAACACAGAATTACAGTAACTACTTGATTAAAAACCACCATCATGTTAACATCTAGCAAGGAGATCACAAAACATATCATCCAAGCTCGAAACAATATTCGACGGAAATTTAAAGAGCTTAAACGTATTCAAGCAGACACGGATTTATTTTTAAAAACACAACTAAGTACACCACTCAAAGAAATTTTTAATTCTACTTCATTACCGCAGTCTACTTCAAGTTTTGCTTCTATGCAAACATCATATCATAAAGAGAAGCATGAAGAAGAAAAGCATGAAGAAGATACGGAAGAGAAGAAGCAGGATGTAGATCAAGAAGAGAAGATAAGGAAGAAGAAGAAGAACTTAATGATACATCACCATCTAAGCGTGTTAATTTTTTAACTACAGATGTTATTGCAGAAACACCTACTACATCGACGCAAAATCTACCATCTTTGTCTGAGGTTATGATTACACCAGAGTATCGCAATCAGTTTAGAACTTTTATTCAAGATACCTATGGATCTCTCTTTGCACCTTATATAGAAAAACTTTTTACAGGACAAACTGACACTACCTATGGTATTCGCTACGAAGATGACTGTTTCCGGATAGGAAATTCAAATGTTAAGATTAATAGCAACAAACTCATTGTAAAAGGTGTTACTTATAAACCTACGAAAGGACTCTTAGAACTTCTTTTCTCACGAATACCTGACAAGGATATAATTTTACAAGATGATCTTAAAAAGTATAAAGCAATACTTTTTGCTACTGATACAACACGACGTAATTACAAGAGAACAGAAGCTGTAAATGCGAATAAGAGTTACAAGTATCGTGAGTTTATTTCTAAGCTGTTTCCGACTGCACGTAGTCTAGACGTTATCTACAAGCCTTTGTTGCCGTATGTGGATGTAAGATACTGGAATGACCCAAACTTACTCGTTGAACGATTACAACTTTTACGAGCATCGCAAGAGGCTGGTCACACTGGTCACGGATCAGAAATTCTAGAAATAGAAAGAGAACTACGTTATGCCGGTATTATTTTGTAATGGCTCGTCAAGAGAAGATCTCACCTGTAAAGGTAAACATCGCACATGAGTTACATAAACCAGCACGTCGCACCTACTGTCGCAGACGCGTTATTACACGAGGAAAAGATGATCTCTGGCAAGCAGACTTAGTAGAAATGATTCCATATGCTTCTAGTAATAAGGGCTATAAGTATCTACTTACTGTTATCGATGTGTACTCAAAGTTTGCTTTTGCACAACCCGTGCGTTCTAAAACAGCAGCTCAAGTTAAAGAAGCATTTAAACATATTGTTGAAGAATCGAAACGCTGCCCAAGGCTTCTTCAAACTGATCAACGTAAAGAGTTTTACAACAAGGATTTTTCTTCTTACCTCAAGTTACTTGGCATTCAACACTACTCTACGTTCAGCAATCTCAAGGCAAGTGTTGTAGAACGCTTTAATCGTACACTCAAAACAATGATGTTGCGAGAATTTACAGCGCAAGGTTCATATCGTTGGATTGATCTGCTACCTAGACTTTTATCTACCTACAACGATACACCTCATCGCACTATCGGAACAAAGCCACGTCTTGTTACAAAGTATACACCTCGTCTAGATGCTATTCATCTTGTAATTAAAACAGCTGATCCACGTCGCCATCGCTTTAAAGAAGGTGATTTCGTTCGCATCAGCAAACACAAGTCTATCTTTGCAAAAGGATACACACCTAACTGGAGCACTGAAATTTTTCAAATCAGAAGTGTTAAGCTTACTAATCCAGTTACGTATTTACTTCGCGATCTCAGAGGACAGCCTATTGAAGGAGGATTCTACATCGAAGAACTGCAGAAAACAAAATATCCTGATCACTATTTAGTTGAACGTGTTATTCGACGTCGTGGTAATAAACTGTATGTTAAATGGCTTGGTTTTAATAACAGCTTTAATTCATGGATTAATAAAGAGGATGTACTTTAAATCTTATGTGTGTTTTCTTTTAATCCTCTACGTTTCCTTTCTTCTAAGTCACTAGGACATGCTGTAGGATTAAACAACACCTGTAATATGTTTTGACAATTCATATTTATTTTAGAATATATACATTTTTATCCTTTGTTTATTTTACGGTCTTTGTCACTCAGTTTTCGTTTTATTACACCAACAACGACAAGTGCTGCTATATTCTTCTGAGCAGCTAAAGCACTAGGTAATAACACACACACACACGGCATAACTCTACGAAGCAGATTTTAACAGCTACACGACATACTCTATGCAGGCAGCATGTAACTACGTGTCAGGCGAACGTGTTCTAGGGCCGCAGGGGAGATGAAGCACGAAGAAAAGAAGATCAATCACTCTATTGATGAGTCCACGCCCAACATGCTTCCTCATCTTTCTCCCAGCACGTTTCTTCACCCTTTCCTTGTTTACTCTCTCCACAGTCATGATAAGTGTTTATAAGCGAAGACAACTCGTTAGTTTTAGGTCCGTGATACAGTTTAATTAGTTGACATGTACGGCACTGTCTCACAGAAGGTCTTCTAGCTAAACTCACGTGTTCATGATGTAAACTACACGTTTGAAGCTCTGACAAAACAGGATCTTGAGTCCACTCACGAGGCACCTTTTCCCAAATCTTCTTTACAGCATTCGCAGCTACATTAACCAAAAATGCCTTTGGTAATGCATTTAACTCTTCTTCAGTAAAAGTGTTTAGTTTCTTTTTGCATGCATAAAACTTTACGATCGCCTTTTCAACTGCGTTACACTTAGCATCTGTTAGAAATGACATGATGTCTTTACTCTACAAATGTTTCTTTTACACTAAGGTTATTTCGACACTGCAGTTTACATATGTTGTTCACTTCCCGGCATGCACTGCGACACAACCAATCAAAGAGCATACCTACATGTTGTAAAGACTGTTTACTTGTTTCTCTGCTATGCTCTTTCGGAAGAGTTTTAAATGATGGGCACCCCAATTCATGCATGTCGATAACTTCACATGATGATGGTAGAAAATCACGCAACCATTCTTTCTTTTCACAACCCTTTAAAAGAACAAGATCTGCTCTTGACAAATGTGCATTCATCATTAAAGGTAGAAAAAGATAAGGTATTCCTTTTTCTTCCCACTTCAAACCTAAATTGTTTTCAATCCACTGAGTCTGCTTTTTATCTTCATCTGTTTGCAAACAGTAAGGGAACGGTGGACTAAATACTAAACTAACAAGTTTTGGAGCCCACAACACACTGCAATCTAACACAGCCACCTCTTTAAACACAAATTTGTTTCCGTTTACTTTAAAGACTTGCACATCAACTATTAATGTTTTCGTCATGTTTGCACTCCACACTCTATCACTGTTTCTCGAAGACTAAAGCTCTTAGTCAACGAACGGGTTTAAACACGCACAATGGCGTCATCACTGCAGCACGTGCTTACTCTAGCTTGCCCGATGCGTGATTAAACTTGTTCGAATTAACCGCCACCACATAGAGTGCAGCAGCGAGGTAAGCGATGTAAGATGGCGGTAGCTAAAGATGGCAGCACTGTTCTCTCTGGATTAAAGATGGCTGCCTGTCAAAAAGATTTTTTCAAATTATCCGCCTCAAAGGTAACTAGCTAAAGAGGGCACCACTGTTCTCTCTGGATTAAAGATGGCTGCTTGTCGAAAAGAATTTTTCAAATTAACCGCCTCAAAGGTAAGTAGCTAAAGAGGGCAGCACTAAGGTTAGCATTGCAAGATTGTGGATGACAGCTGTGACGTAAAATATTACTCGCAAGATAGCACCACGATGCTCTTTTCATTAAAGATGGCAGCTTGTTAAATAGAATTTTTCAAATTAACCGCCTCGAAGGTAAGTAGCTAAAGAGGGCAGCACTGTTCTCTCTGGATTAAAGATGGCTGCTTGTCGAAAAGAATTTTTCAAATTAGCCGCCTCAAAGGTAACTAGCTAAAGAGGACACCACTGTTCTCTCTGGATTAAAGATGGCTGCTTGTCGAAAATAATTTTTCAAATTAACCGCCTCAAAGGTAAGTAGCTAAAGAGGGCAGCACTGTTCTCTCTGGATTAAAGATGGCTGCTTGTCGAAAATAATTTTTCAAATTATCCGCCACCATAAAGAGGGCAGCACGGTGCTCTCTTGATTAAAGATGGTGGATGACAGCTGAAGAGCGCGTAGAATTTGTTTCCAAACAAGAGCACGTAGAATTTGCCACCACCACATAGAGTGCAGCACTATTCTCTCTGGATTAAAGATGGCGGATGACAGCTGTCAGAAAAGCACATGGGTTTGTAAAGCACGTGGAATTTACCGCCACCACATAGAGGGCAGCACTATGCTCTGTTGATTAAAGATGGCGGATGGTTGCTGTCAGAAAAGCACATGGGTTTGTAAAGCACGTGGAATTTGCCGCCAGCACATAGAGTGCAGCACTGTTCTCTCTGGATTAAAGATGACGGATGACAGCTGTCAGAAAAGCACATAGGTTTGTAAAGCACATGGAATTTACCGCCACCACATAGAGTGCAGCACTGTTCTCTCTGGATTAAAGATGGCGGATGACAGCTGACGAAATTGCCCGCATGATAGCAGCACAGTGCTCTATTGATTAAAGATGGCGGATGACAGCTATCAAAAAAGCACGTGGCTTTGTTTCCCAACAAGAGCACATAGAATTTTTCAAATTGCCGCCACCACATTTCAAAGGTATCTAGCTAAAGAGTACAGCACTGTGCTCTGTTGATTAAAGATGGCGGATGACGGCTGTCAAAAAAGCGCGTGAGTTTGTTTCCAAACAAGAGCATGTAGAATTTTTCAATTTGCCGCCACCACATAGAGGGCAGCACGGTGCTCTCTTGATTAAAGATGACTGCTGTCATGTGGAATTACCTGCCACCACATTTCAAAGGTAACTAGCTAAAGAGTGTAGCACGGCGCTCAAAGATGGCTGCTGTCAAAAAGCATTTTTCAAATTATCCGCCACCACATTTCAAAGGTAAGTAGCTAAAGAGGGCAGCACTGTGCTCTATGGATTAAAGATGGCTGATGACAGCTGTCAAAAAAGCACGTGGCTGTCAAAAAGCACGTGGATTTGTTTATCTCGAGCTAGTGAGGTTAAGTTGGTAGCACTAAGGTTTAGGCCCGCCAAGATGGCAACACTGCCGATGACAGGTGACGAATTTTACATCTAAAGAGGGCAGCACAGCGCTCTGTAGTTTAAAGATGGCGGATGACAGCTGTCAAAAAGCACGTGGCTGTCAAAAAAGCACGTGGCTTTGTTTATCTCGAGCTAGTTAGGTTAAGTTGGTACCACCGAGGTTTATTCCCGTCAAGATGGCAGTACTGAGGTTAGCGATGCGTTGTTGTCTGTCAAAAAGCACGTGGCTTTGTTTACAAATCTGTCAAAAAGCACGTGGCTGTCAAAAAACACGTGGCTTTGTTTACCTCGCGCTAGTGAGGTTAAGTTGGCACTACTGAGGTTTAGGCCCGTCAAGATGGCAGTACTGAGGTTAGCGATGCGTTGTTGTCTGTCAAAAAGCACGTGGCTGTCAAAAAACACGTGGGTTTGTTTACCTCATGCTAGTTAGGTTAAGTTGGCACTAGTGAGGTTTAGGCCCGTCAAGATGGCAGCAGTGAGGTTAGCGATGCGTTGTTGTCGATGACAGCTGTCAAAAAGCACGTGGCTTTGTTTACAAATTCAAATCTCCCGCCAAAATTCAAATTTCCCGCCAACATTCAAATTTCCCGCCAGAATTCAAATTTCCCGCGCCGCGGGCGGCGGAGGAGGCCGCAGAACCATCCAATTATACTACTCAGGGAGATAGTTTGTCACCTCTGCTCTTCAATTGTGCATCAGAGAATGTAGTTCGAGAATGGAGGAAAGCCATCAATACTAAAGGTTTTTAACTAGGAAGAAATCCAAATCAAATCATTATAGACTGTTTAGCTTTCGCAGATGACATGGCATTAATTACAGACTCGTTTAATAATGCTCAGGAACAAATACGAGAATTACTGAAACAAGCGGCCGAAATAGGATTGCAAATATCATTTTAAAGACGAAGTTCATGACAAACATCATAAATGCCCCTCAAAATATTACAATTAACAATAATATAATATCTCGGACAGATTGCTTTATATACCTGGGAGAATGGATAACAAACAACACAAAAGGAAAAGATAGCTATAGATATAAAAGTAAACAAAATGGGAAGGATGTTTCATATGACAACAAATAAATACAATAAGAAAACTCTATCCTGGAACTTGAAATTAAGACATTATCAAACAGTGGCCCGGCCAGAAATTTTATATACAGCAAAACTCTTAAACTTTCAAGAATTTGGGATCTTGAAAAATTATAAAAGGTTGAAAGAATAATTTTGAGAAAAATACTGTGACCTATAAGGAACAACAATGCCGAATTTAGACTGCGTTCAAACAGAGAACTATATTTAAAAGTTGAAAACTGGCAACTGTAATGAGGAAAAGAAGACTCCAGTTTGTGGACACATTTATAGAATGAATAACAATAGACTAACTAAACAAATCATCAACTTATTGAACAGTCACAAGTCCAAGCCAACGTGGTTCATTGAAATTGAGAAGGATATGAAGAACGCTGGAATTACAATAGATACGATAGAGAACAAAACGCGTTTCAGAGAAGTATCACAAAAGGCAGGATTTCAGGCGAGAAAGAAATTAACAATTGGAAGAAAATGGACTCAAGAGGAAAATCAACAACATTCTCAGAATATGAAGGAAGTTTGGAAACGAAGAAAGTTAAATGTAAAGAAAAGTAATAAAATTGATTTATCGTACCCTCAAAAATGTTATTCGAAGAATAAGAACAATAATAGTCGTACACATTAATTCCCTTATCAATATCCCTTTTCCCCAACTAATGCAAAGTCTACAGCAATTAATAAGGTACCAGTGGATAGTACATTTGAAAAGACCCCTCACATTCCATACTCATTTTCTTTTATAACACATTGTTAGTTTAAAATCCACGTTATAAGAAAATTTCTAAAATCGTTCAGCACTGCCTTATGGGTGAATATACTTTTTGGTAGCTGTTTAACACTGCACTAATGCATCGAAGGTTTACGGCGACGCAAGGAAGGGACGGGAAAGGGCTAGGATTGGAAAGGTAGTGCCCGTGGTCTTAATTAAGTTACAGCATCAGCATTTGCCTGGTGTGAAAATGGGAAACCACGGAAAACCGTCTTTAGGGCTACCTACGGTTGAATTCAAACCCACCATCTCCCGAATGCAAGCTCACAGCTACGCAACACTTACCGCACAGCGAACTCTCTCGGTAAGGGTGAATAAAGGAGCTCTCTATATTGCTAGAGACCTCTATGCTTTGTCTTTGTTCCTCAATTGGATGAAGTGACATTTATCAACAAATGAGTGTGTAGGTATACATAAGAGTGAATGTAAGCAGTGTTGCCAACAGACGAACACATGAAGTAGCTGAACTGTATTAAAATCTAGCTAAAAGTGGCTAAAATTACAGACTGAAATAGATTTTATAAAAGCTACATGAACTCACCCAATTATTGAAAAATCTGGTCTCCCGATCCTGATCTTCGTCTCCATCAGCACTACTAGAGGTAGCAGAAGATACAGTATAAGTACCAGAAGCACCCACGAAATAGTTGCTGCTGTGCTGCCAATTATGTTAAGCACACTTGTAGGGAGTTTGAATGAATGACAGCAGCTATTTGTTTTTCTGGGGCCAAACGTACAAGCAAAATTGGCATCTAATGTTTGTATCATCATTCTCTTTCTTGATTTTGAATTTCCAATTTTAATGTGATCAAAGACATGTTTCACATCAACATCTGAATATGGTAGTCTTAATAAAGGAAATGCCAAGAGTACAAGTTCTTGATAGGGATCTTCTTCACTATCATCTACCTGAAACCAAAACTACTTCGTATACTACGAATTAACTTCACCCCGTCCGACCCTACCATGCCAAATGACCAGAAGACTGTTACCATTGAAAGTTGTCTTTGACAGAGTCAAACGCTTCAAAGAGCTAGAATATACTTGCTAAATGCTGCATTTCCTCATGGACAACTCTGTGTAGTCTTTTCAAGAGTCAATAATTCTAACAATATTCTTGTATCAATTACCAAAAATGTCAAACAAAACATTCAAGATGACTGCATTGTGACATAAAATATTGTAAATTGTAAAAATGTCTACTCTTTGCCATTTTGTGTATTCAATAAACTTCGCTGAATATTTCCACATCATTTTCTGTGAGTAGTCGGTGTGGGGCGGGCAGGGAAATTTTCAATTTGCGAACATTCCGCACGAGTTATACAGTAAACTAAACTGTGAACGTTTTTATTACAATTTGATTTTTACGTCGCACCGTCACAGTTTGGTCTTACGGCGACGTTGAAATAGGAAAGGCCTAGGAGTGGGAAGAAAGTGGCCTAGGCCCCAGCATTTGCTTGGAGTTAACATGGGAAACCACAGAAAACCATATTCTGGGCTGCCGGCAGTGGGGTTCGAACCCACTGTCTCTCGAATGCAAGCTCACAGCTGCACGACCCAGACCGCATGGCCAACTCACCTGGTTAATTCTTTCTTTGAGTGACAGTACCTATAATGTATAACCGGTTCAATAAATTAATTTAATTACAATTCAAATAGATCTAAATTAGCACAATATTGTACTGATATCAACTTAGATAAGAACATGCATTATGTATGGTTAGACCCTGTTTCTATAGAGATAAGAGATATAGAACCGAATGACGCCACAGCACTATTTGCAAATAGAGAATTGTGGCGAAGTTTAGTAAATTCACAAAGGCTTACAGACTAAATGCTGAAAGGCATAAGGGTCTATAACGATGATGTATGTATTGTAACCGTTCAACACCATGCCAGTAGGCATGTCATGAGGCCCAGCAAGACTTACATGCCGTTTTCCGCGTCATTCTACAACATATTTGGTTGTAATAAGCATTTTATGCCCGGTCCGGGATACGACGAGCGCTGCGCTAACTCAAAGGGTGAAGCTCTAACTGCGCGTTCCGAGGGAGAGAGCTCTTACTACAGTGAAACCTTGAAATTGCGCTCTCTGTCGAGCGAGCGAGAAAGAAACAGGACGCCACGCTCAGAGACTGCCTATGTCAGGAGGCGGGGTTGCCTTTACAGGGTTCTAAACTGAGAACTGGATATTCTTCGCGATTTCCCTCAATATTCATGAATACCAACTCAAAATTCCGCGTGTCAAGTGATGATAATAATAATAATAATATTTCGGCACAAGCCTTAGAAATTTACAAGTAAGGACTCATTGAAATCAGCATAATTTACGATATTTAATAATGTAAGAAGATGCATTACTTAACGAGCGCAGTACTAATGACGCACATTAGACAGATGTACGTAATACGAACCTTATATCGGGAGCGCTTATATTGGCAGAAATAGGGGAGTCGCCATCTCATACTACTTCGCGCGCTAAGACCCAGGAGAAAGCTTGTGAGATTACTAGAAATTCAGCGATGTGATTTGCACGAAAGTAGATCAGTGAAAAGAGGAAGTAAGGATCTACAAAATGAATATTTATACGACCATGAGGGATCCTTTTCAGCGGACCGATTTGTCACCTGTGGGCGGAGTTTACCCCCTCCATAATAGACGATCCGGATTTCAAATATAAGGATACCAGGACAGCCCTTAGTTACTCATTCATTACCTCAGTCGTCCAGTACCCAGTGTGTCAAATGGTGTTACTCATTCGGTCACTGCTAACCACTGCTACTCATTGCTCCCCACTGTTAATCAGTGATGTTCGATATTGTGTGCCGATTCACGCTCATAATACAATCCCATTTTTCTGGTGTGAATAATAATTTTGGTGTGTAGATGTAGGTCTATGTGATTCTAATCCCAATATATATTAAGGGAAGGCAGACAGGATATATCAGTGACGGCTCACATGGACATGTTTCAAGGAACGGGTAATATTCCCGTAATCGTCACGACGTAGTGAATTATTGACTACAGAGTACAAATATAATTATTGTACCGTGATTAAGGCATGTGCAGTGTAGGAGACGATGATCCTAACAAGTAGAAGTTGTTATACTAGCCAGAAAGTGCTCCGTAAATGAACAAGTGACGCTCACGTAGGTACATAATGATGATGATGCTTGTTGTTTAAAGGGGCCTAACATCGAGGTCATCGGCCCCTAATGGTACGAAATGAAACGACAAAGTAAAAGTTCAAAATCATCCACTGACCAAAATTAAAAATGTCATGAATGAATGAATAAATGAATGAATGAATGAATGAATGAATGAATGAATGAATGAATGAATGAATGAATGAATGAATGAATGAATGAATGAATGAATGAATGAACATGAATTTAAAACAATCAGTGGATCCGACTCAAAAAAACTATCATAGTTAATAGTATTACTGACCAAGGGACCACTTCCAAAGCACAATCCTGAATCGAGGATGCTTGTTGTCTAAATGGGTCCAATATTCAGGTCAAAGGCCCCTCAGAATGATACTTATCGCTATTAATGTAGAACCATGGTATCTGTCCTGTTGCGGTACTAATCAAAAGTAGCAGAGACTTGCGGTATTCCACACATTATTGTACTACTCAGAGGTAATGAAATTCGACGTATTGTACTACTCAGAGGTAATGAAATTCGACGTATAATACAGACCTATGTTTTTCCCACTTTGCGGCGCCATTTACAGGCAACGCAAACCTATGGTGTTCATCACACAAGAGTACTAACCACAGGGACCTTCCCCTATCCCGTGGTGTTCCTCATATAGTGGGTACTAATCACAGGCAAGGCAGAACCATGGTAGCTATCACCCCATGGCTCTGCTCATATGGTGGTACTAATCACAGGTACTGCAAAAGACGACCGCACGGTGCTCCTGGGTGCTACTAATCATAAACCTATTTCGTACCTAATATAGTGGTACTACGCACAAGTAAAAGCGACCCTTGGTGTTCTCCGCATGGTGGTACTAATCACATGTAGTTTCATAGTTCGAATGCAATCATACCTTGGTCGCCCCTTTTAGTCGCCTCTCACGACAGGCAGGGGATACCGTGGGTGTGCTATTCGTCAGCCTCCCCACCCACAGGGGGTGTGCGTTTGGTCCGCGAGAGGTATTTTATTTCCCTCAAGTCCGCCGGCAAGCCGGTTAGGACCCCCCTATCCGCCACCTGGGACGCGCCACGTGGGAGTATCACCTCTCTCCCTGCTACGCCTGCGTAGCAGGTTCGTGGCACGTAGGAGCAAATAAACAAATAAACTGTGTCGCTTTATAATATAAGGGAATCCAGTAGCGACCTCCAGGGACTGCAACCGCTGCTCGGGTAGTCCATTTGATTCTATGAGTGGGTCTATCAATATCATGTTATTCGAAGACATATAGACGGTGCTTCAAAATAACCAGTTCCTCCCTTGTTTACATGTGTGTAAATGCTCGTCAAACACAGAATTCTACTCTACCAGAACGCGCCGGTGTGTCTGCATTATTTCAGTAAAGGACCACAAAGAACTTCCAACAGTAGGAGATTACAGATCAAGACACCATGATTCAACCCCAAAGAAGATGAACCTACGACTACCTGCTAACGAGGCGTCAGTGATGAGGTACAAATCCATACGGTACCTTCAGATGACAGCATGGTTACACACAGCAATGATAAAAACATTTCATGTTATTCCTAACCATGAAAATCATAAGTACCGGGCGAGTTGGCCGTGCGCGTAGAGGCGCGCGGCTGTGAGCTTGCATCCGGGAGATAGTGGATTCGAATCCCACTGCCGGCAGCCCTGAAGATGGTTTCCCGTCGTTTCCAATTTTCACACCAGGCAAATGCTGGGGCTATACCTTAATTAACGCCACGGCCGCTTCCTTCCAACTCCCAGGGCTTTCCTATCCCATCGTCGCCATAAGACCTATCTGTGTCGGTACGACGTAACGCCCAGAGCAAAAAAGAAAATCATAAGTGTCGCAGGAATGTGTAAAACTTAACTTGGTAAATATATTTTTTCAGCATGCATTCTGATATCTGTGATAACGTGTAGGTGACGCAATATGCGTGTTTCAAAGAGGTAAAGTTTCTTTATTAGTATATTTTTTTGTTTTGTCTTCTGTGGTTACGTGTTAATCACAAATTTATTCCGTGGAGTTTTGCATGAATTAGTGTTTAAGGCCCATAGTGTGTCATGTTTGAGTGAAGCATTCGTAAGGGTGGGGTTGATAATTCAGCGGACTTCATAATCCTTTCCAAGTCAATTAGTTGAGATGGGTCTTCTCAAATTTTCAAATACATATTAGTCAAATGCTTCACGACTGAAATGCATATACACAGCCACCTCCCTCCTTATTCTTAAAGATGCTGACAACTAGAAGGAGGGGAGATGTTTTCGATGTGCGTACAATGATCAAGATAGTTTCGGGAGTGGTCGTTATGTTAAATAACTACCTGTCGATTTGGGATCTTCTCAATGTGTAAATGACCTGGATTTGAGGTACACGTGTGTGAAATGAAGGGGGGAAACGTTACATTTGAAAACGTATAAGAGGACAGATTGAGATAATAATAATAATAATAATAATAATAATAATAATAATAAATATACTGATGAAGTAAACCAATGCTGAATATGTCCGTAGCATTGAGATGAAATGATGTCTGAAGGTATCCATAAATTATTATTTGCCTGAAGAAACACGAGAGAACTGAGCTAAGAATTACGTATTTATGTCTGGGCGAGTGAAAGTGTTTCCCTCAGCTGACAGCAGGCTGGTTTTAAAGAGAAGGATTTACAGCCTTCAGAAGAATGACAAAAGGGGAGTGCCAGGTCCGAAGCAGCTGGTCCCGTTTGTCTGTCAATGCCCGCAAAAGTCACATAAGATGTGTTCCTCGTTTCCACACTGGGTTCAATTTTCACGAGTTAATAATTTGTTAAATTCAACATTGTATGTTTCATTATCCAATAGGTGAAGTAATCCTCTAAATTTTACATCCAAATGAGATCATAGTAGGGATTTCAGAGAGCATTTCGAAATCAAACTAACATGATTCGATACCGGGTTGGTATTGACGTCCTTGTTTCTACACCAGGAGACATGAAAGGGGTCAGAGTTTCAGAAGGCATTTAAGTGCGTATGTTATATCCTGTGTTGATGTATTTATGGGTGATTGGTTCATTCTTACACGTGTTTATATTTATGTGCTATATCAGTGTATGGTAATAATAATAATTTCGTGTGGCTATTTCTAGGCGGATGCAGCCCTAGTAAGGCAGACCCTCCGACGAGGGTGAGCGGCATCTGCCATGTGTAGGTAACTGCGTGTTATTGTGGTGGAGGATAGTGTTAAGTGTGGTGTGTGAGTTGCAGGGATGTTGGGGACAGCACAAACACCCAGCCCCCGAGCCATTGGAATTAACCAAAGAAGGTTAAAATCACCGACCCTGCCGGGAATCGAACCCGGGACCCTCTGAACCGAAGGCCAGTACGCTGACCATTCAGCCAGCGAGTCGGACAGTGTATGGTGATTTATGGTGATTTACAGGATACCAACGTTATGTGTGTCTCCTTTGTATAATATTAGAATAAGATAGTGCCCCCGGAGAAATGCGTATACGCGATAATATGAGGTATAATTAATGTTATAAAGTAGCCTTTATTAGCGACAAGCGACGATACGATTTTCGTGATTGGATAAATGTGCGGAATTTTATATCATTAATACCTTAATACTACGACGCTGTAAAATAATATTGTTTTTCTCACCAGGATGCCATATTTTCATATAATTGATATGTGTTGTTAGGTAATAATATAGTGGATACTTGCGGGTACCGATATCAGACAAAGGGACAGATCCCTACTGATTGAGAAGTGCAATGTATATACGTGCAGTGTTAATAAGCTGATGTGGGAATGCAAAAATGATATTCAGAAGTGATATGAACATATAACGGCATTTTCCATTTAATTGATTTTTGTGTTTAAAATTGCCCCGTAGGCAATGACATGACATTTCTCGAGTGTACAGATATTTCAAGTGACTCATCAGTTATTAAAATTTACAGTATGTTTTGAGTTGGGAACTATATTCTTCTTATTCAATAATTTAGCGTATTCCTCTCACTTTCAATATATTTATAAGTGTCCACTTTACTTACGAACAGCACCATTGACCCGTGTGCTCTTGAGAGTAGCCGTTGTGCCAGGTGAAAGTAGGGAGGATGGAACTTCGATGCGCGGCGCGGGTTTTATTTCCGAAGTTCCTCATCTAGAAGATTTCCATATTTTATATTCAGTATTCTGCCGAGCCCAGGAGAGGTGCAGTATGTACTGTATGTTATTTATTAAGTTGGAAACAAAATTATTAAAATTACCTTTGAGGTACAGAGATTAATCAATCTCAATTAAAGCTATTTGTTAAAAATATCCGAGTTTGCGGTTGAAAAATACAAATTCACGTCAGAGAACTTCCAGGAGTTGCCTTGGAGTGTAAACACGTGCTAATGTAAAGAAGATATCCCATCTAATGTTTAATTTCGTGTATGAGGTGTGTGTTCATGTGTATGCTTGTATCAGTCAGAAGGAAATATCTTGAAAAGAAATTCCACCGAGAGAAGCAAATAAACAAGCATTGGTAGCGAGTTTCTGTAAGAACAAGCTTGTTCAAATACTTGCTTTATTTACAGCAGCTCGAGAATTACAAACAATCTGCTGGCGTGGAATGCTAAGTAGAGCTCTAACATGTACGAACATGAAGATTTGTCTCCCACTCTGCAGCTAGAAAAAGCAGATTTAAAATTAAGATGCAAAACGTTGAAGTGAGAAACGCAGTTTCTAAATTAAGACCTTAGTGAATAGAGAGAGGAACTTAGTGGGACGTAAATACCAATAACAGTATTAACAGAGAGAGCATGTTGTATCAAAATAGAAATATGCTAATAACATGCAGCATATCATTAGATGGAAATGTGCTGAAGAGTCACGAGCCGGGAACGTCTAATTTGCTGAGTTTCCTTCATTCATGCTCTACTGAATTACAGAAAGAAAGATAAGAGGAATTCAAGTGCCTAGTATTACGATCAGAGAAAGGAAACTGAGCCTCAACTAATGTTTTCAAGTATTTATTTTTCACTTCCTCTTTCAGATCTCAACACAGATTTATTGGGGTCAGCACTTGATAAAGATTTAGCTCAGTTTTACGTCCCGATGCCCTTCTCGACACCAACACTATGTGGAGACACGCACTCACTATTGCGTGTTTGTATGGTGGTTACTACTGTAGCGTATTTTTTATGATTGAATAGAAGTGTATTAAGAATAACACAAACACTCAGCCCCAAACCATAATAAAGCAACCATACGCAGTTAAAATCCTCGTCCCAGTCTGGAATCAAATCGGGAGTCCACTGAATCTAAGACTAGAAAGCTGACCATTTAGCCAAAGAGCCGGACCTATCAAGTGGATTATTATTATTATTATTATTATTATTATTATTATTATTATTATTACCGTGATTCCATGGCTCGTAAGGGAAAAGGAAGCGCCTGGGTTGAATGGCTGGACAGGGGATCACTTAGAGCAAACATTTACTTCAATCAATTTCGGAAATTTTATTTCTTTCCTTTCTTAAAATTGAGAGAGGGTAATTTAATGACATAACAAGAAACCGTTGCAGTATAACTTGCGCGTATTTATATTAACAACGAGGTCGTCAGCTCCAACAATGCATTGGACTTAATCGGATACAAAATAAATTGGGAGAACTCCCAGTCGTTAACTTACATATGAAAGAGCATAATTGCTCCCGACAGGTACAGTATTATAGGAGTCTCAGCTCCAAGGTACAATAGAGACTAGCCTCAGTCAAGCAATCAGATGCTATTTACAATCTCAGTCACACTCGGTAACCCCTAGGGTGATCAAATTTTATAGTTTTCATACACCGGTTGCCCCATGGTGGCTTATCTAATAAAAGGTTTCACAATCAGATTAAGCACTGTTCATTATGGGAACCTAAATGCAGACACGGTTACCCGAAGAGTTATGAAGAAAATGCAGGAGCCTAATTACCCATACTACAAAGCCTTACGAATAAAAAGAAAAGGTTACACAAAACAGGCCATTAACAAAAGGCAAGGAGGCGAAACACCAGTACTGCTTAACGAACATTCGGAATGAATCGAGAACCTAAGTGAGGCTTAAGGCCCAATGATACAGAGGCCAATCCCATGCTAGAAAGAGTGACTAAAGGGGGAGAAAATTTAAAAGGCGAGACAAGATTTCCAAAATTTAGTGGTTGAAAACTTTAGTCACCTAGCTCAGATTTGAAGGGGAGAGATCCGAGGGTCA
Source organism: Anabrus simplex (assembly GCF_040414725.1). NCBI lineage: Eukaryota > Metazoa > Arthropoda > Insecta > Orthoptera > Tettigoniidae > Anabrus > Anabrus simplex. The sequence continues at coordinate 276,207,472 of NC_090267.1, read as the reverse complement.
CCACTCGTACTCCCTTACATTAAATGTTTTCCTAGTAATGAATATAAATAGAATCCGAATACTGCGATGGTGCTCCTACATTTTATCCCTGAAAGAAAAGTTACGAATTAGATATTAGGAAAACTGTTGAAATATTCCCCTCGAAATACACGCCAGTACAATCACATGTTTAGGTAAATTCTGCCATTACCTTTTAGCGCTGGATCTTCTTCAAGATGGCCGCACCCTGCCTTCCGCCCTCTCTAACCTCCGCCAAGACGGCCCTAAAGTGCTCTCCTAAAATAGCTCCGTGAGGGAAAGTTCCAGATTAAATTATAATACAACGCACTGATAGGCTAATTTTCCAAACACATCACGGATTTGATTGGCTAGAGAACTTAGTTACAGGGATGTCATTGGCAGATTGCATTAGAGGAGAAGCCAGGTGAAGTGTTGACAACTTCGGTACATAAAAAAAACAATAATCAGTAAAAGTTTACCAACTACAACAACAAAAATATCCTCAGCAATTAATGTGTGTTTAGTTCGCTAGATGTCGATAGAAAATAGATGGTAGAGAAGAAAGTTTTAATAAGTTTTTAAAAGTTCGTGTTCACTGACATAGATGGCCATAGAGAAGGCGCGCAGTTTAAACTGCCGGTGAAGGTGTACCCCCTGGTACAATTATTATTATTATTATTATTATTATTATTATTATTATTATTATTATTATTATTATTATAAGTTTATTTGCCTCGCACAGACACAGATAGGTCTTTTGGTGTCGATGGGACAGGAAAGTGCTTGGAGTGGGAACAAAGCGGCCATGGCCTTAATTAAAATACAGCCCCAGAATTTGCCAAGCGTGAAAATGGGAAACCACGGAAAACCAATTTCAGGGCTGCCGAACCCCCTCTCTGCCGAATACTGGACACTGACGGCACTTAAGCGACTGCAGCTACCGAGACCCGTATTGTAGTAGTAGCGTGCCTGTCTCTTTCTCGGAGACGCCAGGATCGATTTCCCACAAGTCGAAGTGTTTTAATTCTGGACAGAAGACTGGAATGTGTTAACTCGTTCTTCTGAGACCTATTGAGGAGTTGGCTGATATGAGAGCCAGCGGACCGAATCATGAAAACCAAGTAATACGGCTGAGTAATGTTTTACGCTGACAACGTGCCATTCCAATACTGCAGATCATCTTGATGGGCAGCGTAGGTCTTGGGAGGTAAGGCTCTCACGGACTCTTCCACCACCTGTTTCCTGTTTTATTATTATTATTATTATTATTATTATTATTATTATTATTATTATTATTATTATTATTATTATTATTATTATTATTTGTGAGTGCGTCTGATACCTTGCTTCGTAAATTAGACCATAGCACAACCTTCCATGCAGTAAGGTACTGCTGATTGACAGCAAGGATTTTGGTCCCAATTTCATTATGTCCACATTTTAAGCGTATAACGGGATTTCTTTGCAAATATTCCGCTAACAACATATTTAGATCAATATTTTGAAATTATCGTTACGGCGTGAAGTCTACATGGTCTGACACCGTGTTTATCCGGTTCAAATCCCGTTGGTGGAAAACATTCTCCCGGCAGGATAGGGGAGTGATGGTACACAACTCCTAATCACGGGATTGCGTGCCAAAAGCCTGGATTCAATCCCAAACCTTTTCGTAGTATTTATATGGAGTGAGGGCATATGACGCTGTTGATGGTGATTCGTCCGTCGGACGGGGACCTTAAGCCTTGTACAAACCCCTTGGTGTTTATTCTTCAGGAGTAGGCTAAGTGTCGAGACCGAGTTTCATCCTCTCCGTATTTCATTAAAATCATCATCCCACATCCCGACGCGTAGGTCTCCCATGGGTGCTATATAGTAAGTCTTGAACCAGGCGAGCCGAAAATGTCCTCGGACACTCTCGGCATAAGTCATACGATCAATGAGTGAATAATTGAATACAAAGGAGACTGATGTCTCATGTTTATCAACACAGTGGTCAGCATCACTGATCGAATGTACTGATCTATTGTCAACATACAGTATAATCGGACAAGTCAACTTCGTATCTTCTTCTCTTACATAGTCTTTGTAGAAGCATCACGTCCCACTGAGTAGATGAGATTTTTCTTCGCTTGTAAAGCAACTCAGCACGACCCATAGTAGGTCAAAACCGTATTCAGGACTGTTTCTATTCAAATAAGACCACGAGCAGTCCATATTTTCCTTGGTAGATCAAAACCAAATTCAGGGCTGCTTGTATTAAAATAGGACGGAAGCTGAGTGCTGGTACTCAAGCTGCATTCTTCTCTCCAATGAGCATTCGCATCAAACTCTGTGCATAATGGGTTGGCGGATATTTCAGTTTATTCTTAATTCTGACCACTGACATAATCTGTAAAGCACAATTGCAATTATGATGTCTGTGCTACTTCAATGTACATTTCCGTATTTGAATTTGTCGGTTGGTTTTACACGACCGTGGCGCTACAACATATGGGAACTGTGACTGCTTCACTGTTTTGCCCTTACGCAGTATTTCCGTAACAACTGCGGTTGTTACCAGTCATTTCTCTCGTAAGGCATAAAATATGAAGCCCGCGTGATATCTTGCAATTATAGTTCATTTCATCAGGCAGACATAGTTTGTAGTTTACACCATGATATTCCCTTTAACTAATTTCTTTCTCGCAATAGCTACCAGATAATTCTACTCACAAACAACAATTTACTTCCTTTCTAATTTTCGTCCCAACTAAATGCGATGTTGTAAAACAATTATAGCCCAGAATATCTCTGCCTATTTGTGCACTGACAAGCTCAAACAAAGCACGCGGTGACCTGGAACAAGTTATACTCATAGCCAACGCTATTCTAAACCTCAACGAACCTTCCAGAAATATACACGCACTGGACCTTCATACAGAGAGAACAGCGACCCACGTGGGAGGAATTCATCCTCGCCGTTAATGAGGAGCTTCTTAAAGTGGAGTATGGCTGAAATTTTACTCAAGATTGCCAGGTACTTTTAAAATCCACTTCAAAGTTGTAAATAATTTGCGTCTCCTCATTGGGTTAATTAAACAGCAAGTACCAAGGATCGATATTTTCAACTATCACCGCTGTACCAGACTAACAGTGTCTAAAATCGGCTTTAAATTCTGGACGTCAGAGGTACACTATCGTACGTGACATATCACTAACTTTTCACGAGAGCTTAAAGTAGCTGCTGAAAAATGAAATGGCGTATGGCATTTAGTGCCGGGAGTGTCCGAGGACAAGTTAGGCTCGCCAGGTGCATGTCTTTTGATTTGACGCCAGTAGGCGACCTGCGCGTCGTGATGAGGATGAAATGATGATGAAGACGACACATACACCCAGCCCCCATGCCAGCAAAATTAACCAATGATGGTTAAAATTCCCGACCCTGCCGGGAACCAAGCCCGTGACCCCTGTGACCTAAGGCCAGTACGCTAACCATTTAGCCATGGAGCCGGACAAGTAGCTGCTGAGGTGCATATTTTGCTATCTTTAAGGCAGGACGAAGCGATAAATCTGACCACTGTAAACTAGCGCGAGAGCCAATTCGATAAGGAGTGCGGCAGATGACATTAGGTTGAACTGTTGTATGATCACTTACAATTGTTTATCACTGGGTTTTCCTTGCACATACGATAGTATCATATAGCTTATATTCATTCCCGCGAAACATACAATAGTGCACCCATAAGACGCGACCAAAAAAAGTCACATATATTTTTTTAAACTCAAAATAATCGTTTTTGTATTTGCGAAAGTTTACCTCTAACGTCCAGAATTATAGAGCCACTTTTCCATCAGTGGCTCCTTGTTGAATTATGATCTGCGAGAAAGTCTGAGAGATGTTCTTCGTCTTTGTTTCGTATCTGACTGATTTCTATTTTCGCAATAGTTTACCTCTATGAAAATACATGTCCTTCACAACAAGAATGGCAACCCCAATGGAAAATTAAAAACCCCAAACCCCATGGCACTTTGTTTAAACTCTTCCTATAACAACATTCTGCTATTGGTCACCTGCATATCCTTGAGTAACTTTATAAACCATTACACTTATTTTCACCGGGCAAATTGGTTGTATGGTACGTGCTACGTAATTGTGAGCTGAGTACAATGGGTTCTAAACTCGCTGTCAGCAGTCCCGAAGATGCTGGCTCTTAATTAAGGCCACGGTCTCTTCTTTCCCAGTCCTAGCCCCGTCCTATTCCATCGTTGCCATAAAACCTATCTATGTTGGTCCTGCGTATAATGAATAGCAAAAAATAAACACTTTCCTTCAAATATAAAATACCAATTACCACTTCAAATTCATATTTGAAACGCTAATATTAATTAACTGTTGTTTAATTATTTTAAATTTAAACATGTCTTACTCTGGAGGAAATACCATATGACGTTCTCGGCCAATGTATGTGAGATTTCTTCAGTGGAAAGTTGTTTGTTTTAAATACTTCATCCTACATTTACTCTAAATTGTTCGCCATACTCACCTCTACCGTTCTTATCACCTACTCTTACCTCTAAAACTAACGGGTAAAATTTCATCAATCTCACCATCTCATCATTTCGGTTGTGATCTGACCTACCAACCTCACCTACAGCCTTCTTCTGTACCTATATATTAGGTACCTTAAAATAGAAAACCTCATCATCTGTAACACTACGTTTCAAAGTATTCCATTGTCCTCCCTCCTGCTTCACGTATTATCCATATTTCACTTCCATATAATGTCACTCTCCACTGAAATGCTTTCAGAAACATATTTCTAAGGAAGGTCTTCCTGGACTTTTCTAGTCTGCATTTTGCCATCTTTCTATCCAAGTAGCAATATTATTATACGTTCTATAAGACTTGCTTTCCTACATTATCTGACTTCATGCAATTGTATTCTTTTATTTATAATTTTGCGGTACTTTAAAATCATTATCAAAATTGCAATTTACCCGAAAATCTCCATTAATAAAGGAATTTCGCGTATATATTTAAAATATACAATGTGGTCGTTATTAGCATAGAAGTTTAAATGATAAGTTTTCTACCCAGAGAGCAAAGTATAGAATCGCGCAGATCGTGGGTTAGAATTTCCACATCAAAAATAACATGCTGTCAGGAAGAATAATTGGCCATAAAACCCTCGCCAACTCCCAAAATGTTTGTGTGTGATAGTGAAGCGGTACTGTGAACTTACCACCAAGGTGGCTGTGGTTCCAATCCCGGGCAATACACATGGAAGTTTTGCAAAGAAAAGTCACGGCCTTGTGGTCTGGATTCCATGTAAAACTAGATATCCCCTGGCGAGGACCATAACATAAACAGTCACGGAAATCTGCAAGCTTGCTTGCCGGGCTGACTGGCCCAGATAGTACCGCGCTGTATCCAACTCGATGAATTCGATTCCAGTTGAGTCTGGTGGTATTTAAAAGTGCTCAAGCTCAACATTTGGTACGTTTATTGGCACATAAAAGAACTCGCGTGGGACAAATTTCAGGCGTCTTGGTGTTTCCAAAAACCGTAAAAACAATTGTATGTGTGTAAGTATGTTTAGTCATCAGACCGAAGGCTGGTCGGATCCTCAACAGGTCCGCCATCAGCTGTCATAGATGACCTAGGCATCACTGAAGAGGCGTACTATGGAAATGAGGAGTGAGGTAGTTTCCCGTTGCTTTCCTCAATGAGCCAGAAGTTGCTATTACATATCAGTCTGCCAAGCCCACTGAAATGCATGCACAAACCAACCCTATGAGCAACAGTTTCACACCATTCATAGCAGGGACTGGCTGCAAAAGGAATGGCATTACTATAGCATCACTCATACCTTAATCACTTTCATAGTGTCAAAGCCAAGTATAAGACAGAGACAGGTCAATGACAGTAACAAAATTGCTCTAGCCTATAGCAGACGACGTAATGCACTGTAAACACTAGGTCCTGCCAGCAAAGGCACAATTAATGGGATTTAATATGATTTATTTTATTATTATTATTATTATTATTATTATTATTATTATCATCTTAATCCCTAAAATGATGAATAGTGGTTCCAGTGAACCAGAAAAACAAACACATTTTCCATAAGTCTGCCGTATTTCTTCCCAGGAAAACCGAATAAGTTTTTGATAGACCGCTGATGTGCTATAAAGATTGATTTCATCTCATAATTCCAGATTCCATGATGAACTCTGGTCCAGATGGTTCGACTTCTTTGTGTCCGTCCAATAACTCTAAGTTTAGCATATAGAGTTTAGATCATCATTAGGCCTCAAATATTTTAATATTTGGAGAGGAGAAAGAAGTTGTATTTCGGTTATAATGTAAGAATTTCGTTCGTATCACAACTTCACATTGATTTTAGGCTTTTGTTTGTGAACATTGCGTACTAAGCCGTGCGTTCGAAGGAAATGAGTAGACAGATTTTATGGCAGGGCTCAACACGTCTGATATTGAATATCGTAGAATTTGTTGCATAGGTTGCATTTTCACTTAGTGAAGAATTATATTAGAGGTAGTTCGGATACTCATCAGTAGCCATTGGCAGGTGAGATAGTGCAGTATCTTCACGTTTTACCACAGTTTATCTTGTATAGTATCAGGATAGCATTACTTAAATACTCAGTTCTGAATTTCACTTTTATTGTTGGACATAGAATCACTATAGGGCTGAACAGGTATTTTCTTTGTTGTAAATAATAGTGAGTTAATTTGAGATTCAGTCATTAAGATTGTTGTGTGATTAGTGTTCGTGTACTTAGTGGTGGCTTAGGTCGATGATAGAATGTTAGTGAGACTCACGATAGGGCTGAGCAGGAAATTTCTTAGTTGTAAATAGTGGTGAGTTATTTTGAGATTGAGTCATTGAAGTTGTTGTGCGATTAGTGTTGATGAACTTAGTGGTGGTTTAGTTGATGATAGTGTATGTTAGTGGAATAAACGATAGGTCATGGCAGGAGTGACTTACTGAATCAGCTATGATGTGTATTCCGAATTAGCGTTTTGTAATCAAGCGTGATGTAGGTGTCACACACATGAGAACCAAGCTAATGGTGACTACCACCAAGCTGTGGATTTTCAAAATAGTTGTCTTGTTTGTTTTATTGTACTTGCATGTCATAGGTTATTATTGTTTTTTAGTAATAAATGTAAGATGAGTTAATATTGTAAATCATTGTGTTTTCATATATCATGTATTACTCGAATGCAGCAGTGGCTGAATACTTTGTTATGTCCACAAGTGAGTGTTCATTTCATGTCGTGTTAATTTAATTTTACTTTGTTTGGTGAAACGTCAAGGCAAAAACAGACGAAGTTCTGCGCACATTCCTTGCAGGCGATGTAATTCACAACTGCATTAGTTCAAGGAAAGAGATCAACATGTAGCCGTTTTCCGTTGTCAAGTCTAGTTACATTATATCAAGTGTTTATTCGAATAATTATGTTTAGTATTAAATCATTTCAACGTAACCTGAAAATTAACTAATTTATTCATGCAACAGTTAATCAAAGCATTCTCTTAATCAGTAATTGATTCATTTGAACATTTTCAGTTTCTATACGTGCTTGAGAATTTGTTAGTTAAGAAACTTCATGATATCCTGTTTTTACATAACATGGTGCAATTTTTATATTATTTATTTCTTTATTGCAACCTGACTTCTAGAGCACCATAGTTTGCACATAATAATATATAACCGGTCAAAGATAACTGGAGGTTATTGATTAATGGGCTGATCGTTGCTTGTTTAATACCTTGCCCTGGTACCTAATCGATGGACAATCGAAAGTTCGGAATTCCATTACGAAAACCAAATTTTCCACGGATCAAGTGGATTAATCTACGATTCCATCGAAGCCGATTTTGCAACCTTAAGGTTTTTCACATTTTTATTATGGTTCTCAACCATCAAATTTTAGATATCAATGGAAGTTAGGTTAAGACAGCAATGTATTTATTTTTCGATTATTGTTGAGTAATAAAAATTCTTGCGACTTTCTTCCTTTTCAAAATAATTTTCGTACAGGTACTTCTTTTTCCTCTTCTCAATAAACATGATTTAGTATTTATTGCGATTACTTGTACATTCTTTCAAAGCCAGTCGATCAGTCGATTAAGTGACAAGAAGCAACCGGTCAAGAGACGGAAGAATCAAATAATACTCGCCGCCAATGCAGAAGACCACGATCGTATTATTATTATTATTATTATTATTATTATTATTATTATTATTATTATTATTATTATTATTATTATTATTATTATTATTATTATTATTACATGCCAACAATCAAAGGAGGATTGTGTGTGTAGATGGGGAGAGAGAGATTTATGTTCAAAAAGTGTGGAAATGATGCCACGAATTCACAGAAGCTTGAAAGACTAAATGACAAGGAGTAGAGCAGCTGTCAATCAACAACAGACACGTTTTATCGATGGAGCAGTACGAGAGAACAAAGGTGCAACGCCGCATAAATTACAGGTGCTCAATAGTAAGATGCCACATTTCATCGTCAATGAAATGAGACGTCCATTTTAGGCTATGACAAATACTTCAAGGGATATGGTAATGTGTACAAGTTCACGCCACGCAGGCCTGATTGCTAGGGCCATTTTCGCAGAAATTATTTGATATAAAGCACTAAAATTATATACAGACGCTGCAGAATACTAAGAACATTATACTGAATAAAATACATTGATCAAATGTATTTCTTTCATATCACAAAAATATAATCCCTCATCATATGCAAAACATTCCCCTCGAATTGGAGTAAATTAATGTGCCTTTTTCTCAAAATATATACACGATAAAGAATCCTTCCCATACATATTTTAATACCTACCTTCTGTTGCAAAATAAATGAGTAATATTTACTGGATTTATTTAAAATAATATTAGTAATGTTGAAGTAAATATTAGCCACAAATATTAAAAGTTCTAATAAAATAATTAAACCCCTACAAACATTTTAAAAGTGTTACCAATTATCAAATATAGTTCCATAAATAAGCATATACATATGTTCACCTGTTCAGTACCAGTGATTTTTGAGGAAGATAAGCTTTTATATATGAAAATTCGTCGTTACAATATAATCTCATTTAAACATTTATGCTAGTTCTATGGATAACAAAGAATGTCTTCCTAAATTCTCCTTCCTCCAACTGGAGGCTGCTACTTATAAAGCATATAGAAAAACAAGCATAGAAATGAAATACGTTTAAATAAAAATTACAAAAGATCACCTACTGTCTTGAAGTATTTGCATATAATATTCTCACAAATGAACTTAGATAACAGACATATTGCACTAACGTAATTACGAGTATTAATGCAATGATGTTTTTGGGTAATTTAATTTTTAACCAACTAAAAATATCGTAAGTATACTTTGTTTGATGGGCACTCCAGAAATCTTGGAAATATAGGGTGAATAAATTTTAATTATATAAGTAATTTTACCACTAGTACAGTGCACAAGAACAGTTTTGCATATACTGATTTAGTTCACTTTTGTTTTTCGATGTATACATAGGAAGGGTACATACAAAGGAAAACAAGATGTAGTCATCTATGCAAAATCCCCAGGAACGGAACAAAAGCACAAAGCTGGTAATGTAGGATTTTCATCACAAAATTATCGTTTATTGTGAGGTATATCAAAACCGCATATAGCCACCTCAAGCCCAGACATACTCAGCTCCAATGACTCCAAGTGGTTTCGGGACAGATTAATTATCACACTTCTGGATAGCAGCTTCAGTTGTTGAATGTAAGCAGGAGGATTAGGACAGTGGGAAACTGCCATTTTCAGTTAACGTCATACATGTTCAACACAGTTCACGCCTGCAGAATATGCCGGCCTCACCATTCGCCATGCGTCTCAAGAAATTGATTGACCACTCTGGTCGGATGGGCATTATTCATCCCTTACTCACAGTGGCTATATATCCTGTACCTACAGATTGGAGGATGTTGTCTCTGTATACCAGACTAATCGAGTTACTCTGGATAGGAATTAAAGGCGTATGTCGACAAAACATGACGGAATCCCCTTGCTACTGATGACGTTCAAGGATGAAGGGGTCGTTCCATCTCTCACCGGATCGTCTCCAGGCTCTAAAATGCTTCTGATTACGGTTGCAAATTCATGAAGACCTCCTCGTCAGAATAGAGCGTACGCTTTCACTGTTGCTCATGCCATGGACTATGAGTTTTAGCCCGCATCACACGTGCTTGACCAATGGTGTGGTTTAAGAGGATCTTTCTAAACATGCCCCCTTGGTATCAGTTCTCCGAAGGTGATTTCGTACTGTCTGATCTGACACACTCCTGGAGGTGGCCAGCCGAACATCCTGGCGGAACGTGATGTCGTATTAGTGAGCCTACAATGTGCTGAAGTCAATAAATAGTCGTTGCGCCTGCAGAAAGTATTGTGTGAAATATTTTAGCTTAGAACTTTGGTCGGTAAGGTTCAGTATTGTGCGAATATTGTCAAGGAATTATATCTCTTGAATATATATGTGTTGTGGATCGGTATTTCTCCAAAAATATTATTACACAGCGGTTTTGGCAGGCGCAACGGTGAAACACCGATACTCTCTGCAAGTTGTTTTGTGTGAGTGTCCCGTCCGTTGTTCATCAGCAACTGGCGTGTCTCTCTGAACTTTGTCCAAACTCTGGAAACATCGGTCTGACTCACTCCAACACGAACGACATCCACTTGTCATCCCTCTTGCAGCAGTGTCACAAGTGCCACGTTTACCTCAATCCTACATGTGCTATTGATCTTACAAGTGATGTTAAACTGATCGACACGTCACAAACTTCCTATTGGGCAAATATCAAACCTATTCTGGGTTTATAGTCACTATGTATCTACAGCGCATACTGTAAATATGTTTGAGGTACCGTTACATATACCTTGTGAAATCGTAAAGCGAGAAACGTTTTTGAGCACTGTATTTACACCATTATTATCACTTTAACCAGTCATACTTTGACTGTTCACACCTTCAACTACGTGCGATAGTTCGTGGCAATATAGATTTACTGAAAAGTACACCCTATTTGAATAAATTCTTACTGAAGTTAATACCATAATTTGACCATTAAAGTATATATCTTCATGTTCAGAAAGATTCCGAGAATTGCTTCGATAAAAAAAAGGAAAATGCTAATCTTCATGACTTCAGAATACCATAGCTCCAAGTAGCTTATGTCGGAAACTAAACGAGTAACGTCGAAGTAAATCAGTATTCTTGAACTTTACCTATCTCGTACCTGTTTAGCTACAAAACATTATGCAAATTTATTATTGTTCTTTTTCCTCATAGTTATCCCTGACTCATATTCTCTTAACCGAGCGTACATAACCAAACATGTTTGCGTTATCTTTAACTGTCTTGGGATTAGTACTGATTGGAATGTGTCGAAAGTTTCTACAAACTCAGGTATGCATGACGTGAGATCACTTACTCTGCCGAATATTGAGTTATAAACTTCCTCATTTGAACGCGCATGCAATTACAGCAACTTTGGAGCATGAAACTAGTTATCAGTCATGCGAACTATAAGCCTTCAAAGAGACAGCGCAGAACTGCTCGTCGAAACTGCAATATTAATCACCATCCGATGCACAAGATGCCATCAGCAGGGACTCATGTCCCCACTCCATATGCACAGTGGAGTGCTTTGGAAATGAATCCTCAACTTGAGTATGCCACCGTTATTGAGGTTGTTTGCATCCTGACCCACGCAACTCTCCTGTTCTGGTGATTGTCACTCCGTGAATATTTTCTCCTTGCATAGAATTTAAAACCCGGCAACAAAACGTCATATGTTGTACGACCGTTCAAATTATAAACAAATTTAAAAAAGGATATAAACTTATTAGAGATTTTGTGTGTGGTCTTAGGAGTCGCAATGACGCATTCTGGGATTTTGTCGAGGATTTAAGGATGTGTACCATTTTCGGCGCAATTTCATTTTCGAAGACAAATTTAACCCTATACAGTAACTGTCGCCATAGTAGAAGTTTTGCAGCTAATCACGCGTCCTATACTTCCAGTGCCGTCTCCTTACAGAGTAATTCATCCCTTTTTGCTCTTCCCGTTGCCGTATCGTGGATATCGAACCAGCGGCGAAGGTTCTGCGCTCAATATAATCTCCACCCACTTCCACGTTTCCCCTTCTATTTTCCCTCCTGTAATCAGCTGTATCAGATTTTATTGGTAATTTGGGAGGGTTGAGAATTTGCATGTTTCTCCATTATGAAGTAGTTCCTCCCCACTGTTGACATGGTCTACCCAAGAAATCTTCTGAATTCTGCACCACATTCACATTTTCTAAGCCTGCCACGGTTCATTCCGTTTTGATAGTTGTTTAACGTCGCACTAACTCAAATATTATAAGTATTCAGCAACATTAAGAGTGGAAAGGCCTCGGACTGAAATAGAAGTGGCCGCGGCCATAATAAAGGTACAGCCCCAGCATTCGCCAGGTGGTGAAAATGAAAAACCACATCAAAACATTTTCCGCGAGCTGAAGATGGGATTCGAAACCGCTTGCCTACTCTCTGTGTCTTCGGCTCCCGACAGTTTGATTGATTGATTGATTGATTGATTGATTGATTGATTGATTGATTGATTGATTGATTGATTGATTGATTGATTGATTGATTGATTGATTGATTGATTGATTGATTGATTGATTGATTGATTGATTGATTGATTGATTGATTGATTGATTGATTGATTGATTGATTGATTACCGGGCCAGTTGGCCGTGCGGTCAGGAGCGCGAAGCTCTGAGCTCGCATCCGGGAGATAGTGGGTTCGAACGCCACTGTCGCAGCCCTGAAGATGGTATTCCGTGGTTTCCTATTTTCGCACCACGCAAATGCGTGTTTATAAGGCTTCATATTATACACTAACTTAGCAAATATCATGGGATAGTCACCTAATAGCGTGTGGGTCCTCCTCTGGCCCTGCGAACTGCAGTGAGACGCCGTGGAAGTGAGTCGATAAGTCACTGGTAGTCCTCTGGACGCAGCTGACACCAAATCGTTTGCACAGCGGCCGCCAATGCTGGTCTGTTCGTGGGTGCAGGATCCATGGCACGGAGCCTGCGTTCCAGGACATCCCAGATATGCTCGATAGGGTTCATATCGGGGCTCCTGGGTGGCCATGGCAGTCGTTGGACCTCCGCTGCATGTTCCGGGAACCATTCCCGGGCGACGTGGGAGCGATGTGGCGGCGCGTTATCATCTTGAAACACCGCAGAACCGTCTGGGCGCTGGAAGGCCAAAATTGGGTAGAGATGGTCTCCGAGCAGCTCAACATACCGCGTACCATTCAAAGTCTCTTCCAGAACAACTAGGGGGCCCATTCCATACCAGGAAAATGCACCCCAGACCATAACAGAGACACCAGCGCCCTGGACCACACCTTCGAGGCAGGCGAGATCCATCGCTTCATGTGGTCTGCGCCATACACGATGCCTCCCATCGGCATGGTGCAGTTGAAATCGTGATTCGTTCGACAATTTCACGTTACGCCATTGTTTCAGTGTCCATCCATGGTGACTGGCGACAAATGTGCGTCATTGTGCCCGATGACGTTGGGTTAACAGTGGCACCTGTGTGCGGCGCCGGCTCCCACACCCCATAGAACCCATGTTCCTACGGATTGTCCACTGGGAGACGTGTCTAGCATGGCCTGTGTTGAATTGAGCCGTGATTTGTTGCACGGTTGCCCGTCTGTCACTATTGACAATCCGTCTCAGATGTCGCCGGTCACGGTCATCGAGGGTGGCTGGACGGCCGGTTGTTCGTCTGTTGTGGACGATGACACCCGCATTCAACCATTCACGATACACTCTGGACACGGTAGATCGTGTGAAGCCGAATTCCCGCACCACTTCCTAAATCGCACTTCCCATCCGTAGGGCACCGACCACCATACCCCGTTCGAACGGTGTCAGCTCACGACGACGTTCCATGTTACACCTGTCACATGCATAGCCACTGCTCACAAGGTCTCCTATACAACTGCCGCTGGCACAGGGGGCGTGTGGTGCGCAGACAACACACCTGCGCATCAGTGCTCCGCTATCCCACGACATTTACTGTATTTAAAAACACCTCCTCCGAGAAAATATTCCGAATGTCTAGCGTCTGAACGTAACTGAATGAACGTCGAACACGTAACATTTTTGTTATTGTAGCCATCAACTTAAGACCGGTGCTCTTTAAGTACACTTTCCAGAAAGTTGCACAGGCCACTCAGTTCTGAGGCTGTAGTTATCAATTCCTTTTTTTACGACTTTACGTCACACCAACACAAATAGGTCTTATGGTGACGATGGGATAGGAAAGGGCTAGGGCTAGGAGTAGGAAGGAAGTGGCCATGGCCTTAATTGAGGTACAGTCTCAGCATTCGCCTGGTGTGGAAATGGGGAAACCACGGAAAAACATCTTCATTACTGCCGACAGTGGGGTTCGAACCCACTATCTCCCGAATACTGGATACTGACCGCACTTCAGGTATCGAGCTCGGTATAACAGTTCTTCTTGGATTATTTTAATTAGTTACCTAAAAGTAGCATTACACAACTTTATTTGCTTTAAACAAAATACAGTATATCTAGAACACTAACATTGTGACGGTTTGCTACCATTTGTCACGTTGAGTGTGGGCGAAATGTATGTTATCCAACAGTGAGAAAGTTTATTGTTATTTGAGACACATGGCAACGCTAGGGACTTAATGATTACCAGATGTAAGATGCACCGCAAGAAGCGACGATCACAAAAGAACTCTATTATTGATTGAAGGTGTTGGGCTTCAAGAAGTTTCCGCGGATGGTACGGAATGAAAGATTAAAGATTGCTCAAAGAAAGGGAGAAACTCTTTTAAAAGCGCATATATTATTTTCAATATTTATTTTTTTTGCTAGGGGCTTTACGTCGCACCGACACAGATAGGTCTTATGGCGACGATGGGATAGGAAAGGCCTAGGAGTTGGAAGGAAGCGGCCGTGGCCTTAATTAAGGTACAGCCCCAGCATTTGCCTGGTGTGAAAATGGGAAACCACGGAAAACCATCTTCAGGGCTGCCGATAGTGGGATTCGAACCTACTATATCCCGGATGCAACCTCATAGTCGCGCGTCTCTACGCGCAATTTTCAATAAATTAACAACAACTAGTGAAGAAGCACACCTTTGATATGTCTCTTTCAACAAGTCTATTACGCGGGGCAGCACAATTCAATATACAATAATGTTATTTATGAAATCGACCGAAGCTACCTAAACCGCAAATATTACAGACTAGAATTTTACAGCCAGAACTTTGAAAGCATCGAGTAATAAGAATTATACACATCCAACACTGCAAAAATAAATTATTTAAGAAGGCTAGAAAGGAAGGGAGAGGAAAATAGCGAAGGTATAATGGACGGGGGTCTTTCTTAGAAATAAGTATTTTAAGTAATTTAAAGAGTGTTCCGTTCATAAAAATAGAAATACTCTGGTTTAATATCTGAAAAAGGTATACACACAAATTCACACATTCCTCAAAGTGCACAGCCTAAAGTCTTGATATGCACTCCAGAAATCACAAATGATAAGGAATCACCAAGGCATATATCTGAGCCTTGTTTTGGAAGTGAAATGCCCAGGCCAGAGAGGGGGTGTTGCCCTCTGGGTGGCCCGCCTCACACCTTCAGGGTGGGGAATGAAAGCATATTTTTTAATAAGAATAGAATTGAAGCAATCCTTACTGCTGTGGGATACTAAGTTTCGTGAATCACCATGTTTCTCTTTATGCTCACCATATAAAAGTTCAGGCTTGAATTCCGAGATATCCGGGAGATAAGAGCAGGCGTGAGAAACACCGGACTGAGCCCTCCAACCACACCGGAGTCGAAAGTGGACTAATTCAACCGAGGGAGTTTGTTGGGCTTATATAGTAAAGTTCTTGGAACATACTGGAACAAAGGTGAGTCTTCTGGAAGGAGCAAGTGACATCAGCGATGACGTAGGAAAAAGCCAAGGAACAGGCCAGCAGGTTACTGTGATTCGAGAAGACGGTGAGCGCTGATTGACCGGCGGAGGACGAGGTTGTAGCTGGCCAAATGCAGTGTCGAAGTAGATGACGTACAGTTTGCAATGGTTATATATACGCAACCCTTATAACATGAAGATGTTCTTCTTACAAATGTAGGCAGATACCCACTCCCACCCCCATCTTCTTGAACGAGAACATGCACGAGAACTTCTCAGCACCTACCTGGCGAAGTTCATTTAAAGTTGCAGGAAGAGGCTGGTACCCCATGGAGAAAAATCTAAATGTGTTAGATCAGAATCGTTGTGGTAAATACTATCTTCCCACCACGACCAATCCAAACAGGGAGAGAAGAAGAAAGGTAGGTTCATGATTACTTCACGATGGTGATGTAGCCCAGGTAGGGATTATCTGGCTGTAAAATAAGTTTTTCTCCTATCTTGCAGCTCCAGCTGTGGTGACAAGTTTTGCAATAAATCTCGATACATATCAGTTACAGTCTACTCATCAGAAAATAATGAACCACACACTTTTACCGAACTTAGTACACAAAAGACGTTCAGTTTTGATAACTATTGGGTTTGTACATTCAGACCGTAGGTTCCGTGATAATGATACATTCTTCCAGGAACGCTGGATAAGAGACATGTATCAATTTCAAATAGGAATCCCTGGTCCGAAAACTCCTCAGTCACCGGATTTTGCTTTGGGATACCTATGAACGTGGGATTAAAGAAAAAGTAATAAATCTTTGTGTAGAGATGTAGTGCCTTTATTTATCTGATTTAATACCTGTATTTGCATGTACTACCTACACATGTCACGGAGACATTCACAACAGCCATTCAATATGGTGGTCTGAACTCTGATACATCAGGCCTTCTCACGTGCGACACACATCGCCACCTACATTGGATTACTCAAGTTTGCAACTCACGCCATCGGCAGTGCATTCGTAGAGTGTCTTTACCAATCCCTCATGATGTAAGCATACACTCTGGCGGGTGGCTACTCGAGTTAAGTTCCTTGTTTTTACAGTTCCTCGTGTTGCGACCGCAACTGCAGTCCCAGGATCTCACCAAGAAGAGTAACCATCCAGTAAATTTACTTTATAACTTGATTCATTGTCAAGTCCTCCAGAACCCAGTCCATCTAAATGTTAAGATTTAAATCTACGTTGTGAGCTTCGAGTTACATTGCGAAGTTCCTTTTATACAGTTACGCGGCGCGACCAAGGGGAAGGTCTAAGAGAGAGGAATTCATTGATGGATGTTAACTTAGGATATCATGATAACGGAGTACAGTGGTCACGTTTCATACAACATGATTTTGGGAGTGGTAAAGCCTTCTCATAAACAACTTAATTTTCTGTTTACATGGGTTTTAACCTTGAGGACTGGCGCGAAAAAATATAGCGCGCAGAGTGGCGTATGGGTGTATTTGACCCGGATTTTTAAAATCTATTTTTAGCCATCATGCACTACGTACGCAATGAATTTGCACGCGGACTATTCTAAATCGTTTAATGTGATTTTTAAACATGTATTCAATATGACATGCAAAATAATTATAATAATTTCATGAAATGTAAAATAGGCCATAATATTGTCCGGGAAGTATTTATCTTCAATGTCAGTCACATAGGATCAACAATTCAAAGAAATGTTCACATTAATATATAACACAAGTCTCAATCACTCACAAATCATTACCAGTATTCTTCAAGAATTCATGGCTATCCAAAATGTGCTCTTCTATTCATGCTGGCTGGTAGCGATACCCGTACACTGGAGACACATGGGAGTGGTGTGTTGACCTCAAATCATTATTCCACAATTGTTGCACTCAGTTTTCGTCTTCCTGTCAGCACTGGAAGGGCAATACCCACATCTTTTTCGGCCTTTCTTAGCTGGAGGTCCAGTCATCGGAGTTTCAGTGCCTACATATCCAGCTATGTTCGACCTCAGTGAACGAAGAAAGATCTCCATTACGGCTGGGCTTTTCATGTGTTCGTGGAATATTTCTTGAGACAGTTGCTTGAGAAAAGCATGTCTAACTAACACTAACTTATCAGGTCCCTTTGATTGGTAGACAATGAGAGTATTTATGACAGCTACATTCAGGATGGCAGAAAACACCGTTGGTGGCCAGCGGTTACTCACACGTACAACGCTGTACGTTGCACAAAGCTCGTCAACAGCGTTAACGCCAGACCTTGTGCAGTTGTAAAAATTTATTCATCTCCGGCTTCTGTTTGTCACCGGTTTCTCCTTCAATGGCTGCTTCATGCTGCATTATTGATAGGAGCAGCACTGTCTTTCCTTTCCTCGGAACATGTGATACCAGAGTTACTTGATTATCAAATGCAAATTTACTTGAATACTGTGGTCTGTTTTCGTGTTGTACAAAACTAAGAGGAATTTCTTTTTTATTCTTACATATCGTTCCGACTAAAGCAAGCCGATTACTGTTCAGTAAATATTTTGCTAAGCTCACTTTCTGACACGCAGTCATCTTCACTTTCACTTGCCTGTCCAACTGTCCACCTATTCTCCTCTTCATCTTCTTTAAATACTTCATCAATTAGTCGTTTTAAACTTTCTTGTTCCTTATTCCAATCCATCGACACAGCCATCAAGATAAGCGCTGATTTGACCGAAAATTAAGCGAGGACTGGCGCCATGGGTAAATCTGACCCGCCAGAGAGTAACACACTAATAACTTGGGTGATGACAAAGCTATAACATGTGAACTTTCTCAGGATTTAGTCCAAGGTCAGGAAGGAAGGTACTGAAGGCGACAGGAAACAAGGGATGACCCAATCAGAATTATAGGCTAATATTTAAGTCTCGGGTCAAAAACACCCATGCGCCAGTCTTCGCGTGTTATCTCGAAGAGGTCACTTTGCAAGGTAATAGAGTTTGGAAGTGTTCCGTTGTACATATCTTAGGTCAGTCCTGTATAAACGCCTTGATCTCTATTTACAACGATTTTAATTCAGAGAGGTCACCCTCTCAGATAACATTGGTTTGGAAAAGACCACTCGTTAGTATGTTAATCTAGTGTACATTGGTTTTGATTCAGAAAGGATCACATGAGTACTGGGTCAAACAATATGGTCTGGCGCTGGACTACCGGTGGACTTTCTTGTAAACGTCTCAGGTCTGTTACCAAGTTCCCTCGATAGCTGGGCGATTTATCTCAGAAGCTATGGCCACTGGGGAATATAACTCTCGCATCCACTCCTTCAACCTATGAGAAACGGCTTTGACATATAACTTGCGACTGGGACATTTCTAAACTGAGGTTACCTATCTCAAATTGATACATGTTCCCTTCTCCGGCATCTATGCAAGTCTGTATCATCATCATGGAATTTTTTTGCTAATGGTTTAACGTAATACTAACACTTCGAAGGTTTTCGACGAAGCAAGTATGGGAAAGGGTTAGAATTCGGCAGGTAGCGGCCGTGGCCTTAATTAAGCTACAGCCCCAGCATCTAGGTAAACATGGAAAGCCATTGAAAAGCATCTTCAGGGCTGCCGACGATGAAATTCGAACCAACTCATCACGGAAACACCCTGTATATCTTACTTCAACCATATAAAGAGACTAGTTTGGTTTTATTCACGTGGAATTAGCAGGCACAGAAAACTAACAGCAGCAGCATGGCGAACTGGTCTCTCGGGGGTTCTAGAGTTGCGCTGATGACTCATGTTCCTTGCACTGCTCTGTAGAGTTGCGCTAATGACTCATGTTCCTTGCACTGCTCTGTAGAGTTGCGCTAATGACTCATGTTCCTTGCACTGCTCTGTAGAGTTGCGCTAATGACTCATGTTCCTTGCACTGCTCTGTAGAGTTGCGCTAATGACTCATGTTCCTTGCACTACCCTGTAGAGTTGCGCTGATGACTCATGTTCCTTGCACTGCTCTGTAGAGTTGCGCTAATGACTCATGTTCCTTGCACTGCTCTGTAGAGTTGCGCTAATGACTCATGTTCCTTGCACTGCTCTGTAGAGTTGCGCTAATGACTCATGTTCCTTGCACTACCCTGTAGAGTTGCGCTAATGACTCATGTTCCTTGCACTGCTCTGTAGAGTTGCGCTAATGACTCATGTTCCTTGCACTGCTCTGTAGAGTTGCGCTGATGACTCATGTTCCTTGCACTGCTCTGTAGAGTTGCGCTGATGACTCATGTTCCTTGCACTGCTCTGTAGAGTTGCGCTGATGACTCATGTTCCTTGCACTGCTCTGTAGAGTTGCGCTGATGACTCATGTTCCTTGCACTGCCCTGTAGAGTTGCGCTCACTGATAGATGGCACAACATCCCTTCTCTCTTCACACAGCTCTGTAATGTAGAGTTGCGCTGATGACTCATGTTCCTTGCACTGCTCTGTAGAGTTGCGCTGATGACTCATGTTCCTTGCACTGCTCTGTAGAGTTGCGCTAATGACTCATGTTCCTTGCACTGCTCTGTAGATTTGCGCTGATGACTCATGTTCCTTGCACTGCTCTGTAGAGTTGCGCTAATGACTCATGTTCCTTGCACTGCTCTGTAGAGTTGCGCTGATGACTCATGTTCCTTGCACTGCTCTGTAGAGTTGCGCTGATGACTCATGTTCCTTGCACTGCTCTGTAGAGTTGCGCTAATGACTCATGTTCCTTGCACTGCTCTGTAGAGTTGCGCTGATGACTCATGTTCCTTGCACTGCTCTGTAGAGTTGCGCTAATGACTCATGTTCCATGCACTGCTCTGTAGAGTTGCGCTAATGACTCATGTTCCTTGCACTGCTCTGTAGAGTTGCGCTAATGACTCATGTTCCTTGCACTGCTCTGTAGAGTTGCGCTAATGACTCATGTTCCTTGCACTGCTCTGTAGAGTTGCGCTGATGACTCATGTTCCTTGCACTGCTCTGTAGAGTTGCGCTAATGACTCATGTTCCATGCACTGCTCTGTAGAGTTGCGCTAATGACTCGTGTTCCTTGCACTGCTCTGTAGAGTTGCGCTCACTGATAGATGGCGCAACATCCCTTCTCTCTTCACGCAGCTCTGTAATGTAGAGTTGCGCTGATGACTCATGTTCCTTGCACTGCTCTGTAGAGTTGCGCTCACTGATAGATGGCGCAACATCCCTTCTCTCTTCACGCAGCTCTGTAATGTAGAGTTGCGCTGATGACTCATGTTCCCTGCATTGCTTTGTAGATTTGGGTTAATGACTCATGTTCCTTGCACTGCTCTGTAGAGTTGCGCTGATGACTCATGTTCCTTGCACTGCTCTGTAGAGTTGCGCTAATGACTCATGTTCCTTGCACTGCTCTGTAGAGTTGCGCTAATGACTCATGTTCCTTGCACTGCTCTGTAGAGTTGCGCTAATGACTCATGTTCCTTGCACTGCTCTGTAGAGTTGCGCTAATGACTCATGTTCCTTGCACTGCTCTGTAGAGTTGCGCTAATGACTCATGTTCCATGCACTGCTCTGTAGAGTTGCGCTGATGACTCATGTTCCTTGCACTGCTCTGTAGAGTTGCGCTGATGACTCATGTTCCTTGCACTGCTCTGTAGAGTTGCGCTGATGACTCATGTTCCTTGCACTGCTCTGTAGAGTTGCGCTAATGACTCATGTTCCATGCACTGCTCTGTAGAGTTGCGCTAATGACTCATGTTCCTTGCACTGCTCTGTAGAGTTGCGCTGATGACTCATGTTCCTTGCACTGCTCTGTAGAGTTGCGCTGATGACTCATGTTCCTTGCACTGCTCTGTAGAGTTGCGCTAATGACTCATGTTCCTTGCACTGCTCTGTAGAGTTGCGCTGATGACTCATGTTCCATGCACTGCTCTGTAGAGTTGCGCTGATGACTCATGTTCCTTGCACTGCTCTGTAGAGTTGCGCTGATGACTCATGTTCCTTGCACTACCCTGTAGAGTTGCGCTGATGACTCATGTTCCTTGCACTGCTCTGTAGAGTTGCGCTGATGACTCATGTTCCTTGCACTGCTCTGTAGATTTGCGCTGATGACTCATATTCCTTGCACTGCTCTGTAGAGTTGCGCTGATGACTCATGTTCCTTGCACTGCTCTGTAGAGTTGCGCTGATGACTCATGTTCCTTGCACTGCTCTGTAGAGTTGCGCTGATGACTCATGTTCCTTGCACTGCTCTGTAGAGTTGCGCTAATGACTCATGTTCCTTGCACTGCTCTGTAGAGTTGCGCTGATGACTCATGTTCCTTGCACTGCTCTGTAGAGTTGCGCTGATGACTCATGTTCCTTGCACTGCTCTGTAGAGTTGCGCTGATGACTCATGTTCCTTGCACTACCCTGTAGAGTTGCGCTGATGACTCATGTTCCTTGCACTGCTCTGTAGAGTTGCGCTGATGACTCATGTTCCTTGCACTGCTCTGTAGATTTGGGTTAATGACTCATGTTCCTTGCACTGCTCTGTAGAGTTGCGCTGATGACTCATGTTCCCTGCACTGCCCTGTAGAGTTGCGCTCACTGACAGATGGCGGAACATCCCTTCTCTCTTCACGCAGCACTGTAATGTAGAGTTACTCTGTTGAATTACGCACCGTGCAGCTGCCCATTTCTTCCAGTACTTTGCTTCCAGCAAGATGTTTTCGATATTTAGTGACAAAGATAAAGTGGTAAATAATTTTAAATTTCGTAAAGCTGATCGTTAAACGTGATAAGAAATGGCGATGCGTTAATAAGAATAATGTAATGCTCATTTTCTTACGGATAGTGAAAACAGATCTATCGTCACTGGAAATTACATCCACGAGCCCTGCATCACGCTGAGCGAGCAATTCATCTCCAACAGTTTGAAAGGAAAGCAATGGGACCAGGAAACTTCTGCTCGATTTCACTCAAATTGTAACTATATTCCTCAACGAAAACATTTACTAGAATGAAGTACTTTAATACACTGCCTAGCTACATCTTTCAAGCATGCCAATATTTCTCCCCATGTTGTACACACAAAGGTTAATGCTGCGACTGTAACTTAATCAAGGCCACGGCCAATTCCTCCCCACTCCTAGCCCTTTCCTATCCCATCGTCGCCATAAAACCTATCTGTGTCGGTGCGACTTAAAGCAACTAGCAAAAAAAACATAAATATTACCCTATCCTCAGAGTGCCTTCTCACGGTCAGTAACCTAATTAGCGTGCCGTGAGTCAACCGAACTCAAAGAATTTCTCGACCTTGCCAGCTAGTGCACAGTGAGCTCAACAGCTCGACTGACACCCACCCGTTATCTCCGACCCCAACTACTTTGAAATCCTCAGATATATGTCACTATAACTTTAAAACGAACTATGCTTGTTTCCTGGAGAAATCCACACTAAGGACAGCTATAGATTGGCCCAGGATTGGAAACTCTGATCTCCAAATAAAGTAGCCGCCCACTCTTAATACACAGCTTATTTAAAGTGTTCGGTGAATTACATACACAATACATTATAACCTACAGTTCACAAATCCTGAATCATTAATTAACAATTAAATGTAGACCTACATCTGTGAACGATAAAGGAAATAAACACAATTTTATATAAACTGAAGAGCATGTGGCCTGTCAAATTCTACCCTCGGAAGAAATACAATGGGAGCACTGGTTTTGTGTGAAGGGTTTTTAAGCAGTCAATACGCTCGTACTAATAACAGGCGCTATTGAACAGCAGTCAGATGTGTAATTAAATAGCTGAAAGCGACTCGCTCATGGAATCAGACAATATAGCCTCGCTAATGCAAGGTTGGCGGTGTTGGAAAACATATCACTAGCACCCAGCACTTCAAGCGAATATTTCAATCAAACCGACCCTATGAACAAACAAGTAATCAGACTCAAGTAGAAATGTATACACAGTTTAATGGCCGGAAAATAGAGATTGTAACAGAAGGATCTAACATTACATCGAGAGAGGAAAATAGGTCCCTCATCACGTTATTGTTGTTGTTGTTGTTGTTGTTGTTGTATATGTTTGCGTTTGTGTGCGAGTAATTAATTGAGGCTAGGGTAAAGAAGGAAGGCGTGGTATCCCATATGTCCAATATAGCCGAAGAACTCAATGGTATACTAAAGGGCCTGTATTACGACTGTCAGGTAAACAGCCAGATACGTAGGCTGCAGTTCTGCAAACTAGAAGTTAAATATTTTCTTGCGTACTACCAACGTATTTTAACGACGGTATTGTAACGCGGAAGATGTAGTAGCATTTTTATTGTGTTGGTAATAAGGTTACTGAAAATATAGTGAAATTTAGCGTAGTGGTATACGTGTTCCCTGGTGTTTTCGTTTGTTTAGCTCTATTCCTTTTGAAATTATATTACGAGAATCCAATATCAGACTCTTCTTAAGCTATAATGTGGAAGTCCAGATCAAAAACAGAATTAGGACGAAGAAATGTTAAAATTATTTAACTTTATAACGAAACTGAATCTGTTATACAAAATTTAAAAAATAAAAATGTAACCTGGACGCAAAAGATTCAGGTTATGTATCTTTCTTGTCTAGTACTATTTACGAGGTTGCGCTTTACGGCTAAAGTAAAGTTTATATTCGTAATTAATGCCACTGATGCAGCGTAGGATCATTAACTTTATTTTTAATTCAATATATTGTTCGCTCATTGAATAAGTAGTTAGTTTCTTTCTCTTCAATAAAATATGAGAATAGTAACTGGCAAGTATTTATCTCACTTTAGTGTAAATACTTAGTAGCAAGTTGTTATGAAGTCAAAGAAATATAACCTCATTGACATCCTCATTCGACGGGCGAATTACCATGAAGAACGTCGTATACCTTTACTCCATATGTGCGTCGCGGATGGATTTGGAATAGAGCTCACGCTTTTGACACGCATTCTAATGATTAGGAAATGTGTAATATCACCTCTAGTACTCTACCGACTAACATTTAGAAGGTAAAAGAAATGTTAGACTATTGGGAATCGAACCAACGAAAAACTGCATAGCACCAAACAACTCGAAATGTTATTTACACGAGACAAAGGCCAGTAATTGGTGGAGCAAAACTGAAATGTCCAATAGATGCTTTCACTTCACATTACTGGTGATGTGTTAAACCACACCAATATTGAAATCACTTTTTAAAAAAGAAATATTTCCTCAAAAACTGCAGAACTGATTTAGTAGAAATAAAAACGCCTATTGGTCTGTCAGTAATGTCAGCTACTCATAAAAGCAGTCATTGTAACCCTAAATACCGTAACTATCCTTTCAGTGGATCACGCTACGCATCCTGCATGTGGAAAGAACGTTTTGACACTCTTAGATTTGACGACAAGACAACCAGACCTTTGTGTGTGAGGATGGTAAATTTTCACCTATACGTGAACTATGAGATCAGTTTATTTCAACTTGCTCTCGTAACTACATACCATTAAGGGGATACGGAGCCGCCTATCTTACCAATGTTAAATTTGTTTAATTCATGTTCCTTTTTCTCAGGAACTAATAAAGTTATGAAAATGAAATTTATGTCACATTTTATTCAAACCTTGGTTGATATACTGACGGAGCATTTTTGTAATTGGACTTAAGGGGACTCAAATACATATTTTTTAAACAATCAATAAATAGAATAATTTTTTTCCTAACAACAGCCAAATCTCAAACAGTTTTACATAAATCAGGAAATCCCTCCGTTAAAATGTTAACCAATATGAGACAAATTAATGATGAAAATTACACAGATCTGTGATAAATAGTCACCTAGAAAACGAAACATAAATTTGAAAAATTGGAAACTGAGAAAACTGCAGTTAAAACTTTCCACACATATGATTTTCTCATTGTTAGCGCAAGTTTAAATTAAAATTGTGGCAACTTTTTATTGTTAAACTATAATGTATTATACATCATTCTAAAGAGAAGACTTCAGAGATTCATAAAATATAAAAAATATAAAAATTATATTCTTGACCATTTTAACCGTTCCGTATTCCCTTAACAGCTGATGAACGTTTAATCGCATTTAGATGCCACTGTCCACGTCGCATGTATGCCCAACAAGCCCACTAAATATTGACTAAAAATCGTTCTGTTATGTAATGTAAAAACTATCGATATGCTCAATGCAGTCCCACACATCGGTAAAGATACTAATCCAACAAACTTTCATTTGGCCATGTATTTCGTGAATGAAATCATCTGGCCAATGTGTGGACCTAATAGAAATATCATTACCGACAATAATTGATTTACCTCAGTTGGTCTGGCTGCATATTAACAATAATCTGACAATCATTGGAACAATTAGAAAAGACAAGACATTGATAGCGCCAGAGAATAATTAAACAAAGGATGAAAGTTTGAGTCCTCAATGTTTTGATACGAGGTAGAAAAACAATGGTGTCACATAGAGGAAAAAGGAAAAAAGAATATAATCCTCCTTTCTAAACCACATAAAGTAGGAATTATTGCAGGCAGTGGGACATGATGTATGGTGGAAGACTATAATAAGACTAAAAGTGCCATGTACACTTGCGATGGGATGTCCACAGTGATGTCCTCTTCAAGATGATGAGATGTACGCCGGATTCTGGATGTCACCACCTTCGCACAAGGTTTGGAATCCCACAATAGATGTGCCGGATTCCAGGTATAACTCCATTCCCATAGCGGGTTTCATCCCACATGAAATGCGTGCCAGATTCTCAATGTCACCCACAGTAGATCGGTGCCGGATTTTTGATGTCACCGAATTCACTCAGCATGCGTCGACGCTGAGAATCCGGCACAAATCTCCTGTGGAAATCAACACGCTGTGCTCAGGCGGTGAAATCGAGAAACACGCGGTGGGAATGCGATGCAATCGACTGGTTGGCACACATATTCTGTGCGATCCATCAGACTGTGTGAATGTAAGGGTATGAAGAATCCATCACACATCTCCTGTAGGACTTTAGTGTGAATGCACTACATTTTCCATCCAACGGGAGTTGTGTGCCAGCATTCGGAAAGCGGAAATTGTGACGGATAATTGATGTCAATGCCTGCTGAATACCACAGGAGATATATTCCGGACTAGAGATGTCACCGTGGGATTCTACACATTGTGCTAATATGGTGACACTAAGAATCCGGCAAAACCCTGCCCCATTCTAAATGCTGTGCGAATGCGTCGACATCGAGAATCTGGCACAAATCTCTACTAAAATTCAACTCACTGTGTGAATGCCGTGACAACGAGAAACCGGCTGACGTCTCGTGTGGGATACAAAACACTGTGTCCGTGTGGTGACATCAGGAATCCGGCACACATCTGCTGTGTGATCCAACACAATGTGCGAACGTGGTGATATCGAGAATTCGGCACACATCTCCTGAGGGATACAACTCACTGTGCCAATGCGATGACATCTACAATACGGCACACATCTCCTGTGGGAATCAACACGCTGTGTGAATGTGTCGGCATCGAGAATCCTGCACATATATCCTGTCGGATCCAACACGCTGTACGAATGCAGTGACTTCCAGCATCCGGTAAACTTCTTAACCGAAATTAAACTCGCTCTGTAAATACAGTGATATCGAGAGTCCAGCTCACATTTCCCGTGGGCATGAGCAGGTTGTGCGTATGGTGTGACTTCGCTGTGGGAATACCGTGCCATCCAGTATCCGGCACACATCTTCTGTGAGATGCACGAATGCAGTGACATTCACATCGAGAGTACAGCAAATATCTCCTGTCGAATTCAGCACGCTGTGCGAATGCGGTGCCATAGAAAACCCGGCGCGCATCTCCTGTGGGGTGGAACACGTTGTGCGAAAGCGATGACGCCGAGAATGCGGTAAAAACCTCCTGTGAAAATCAACATATCGTGCGAATGCAGTGAAATCGATAATCCGGCACACATTTCCTATGGAATCCAGCGCGCTCTGCGAATGCTGTGTCATAGCGAATTCCACAAACATCCTCAGTGGGATTTAATACGCTCTGTGAAATTCTGTGAAATCGAGAATCCGATATCTATACATACAAAAGGCAATGTTGGTATATTTCAGATTAATAGACTCAAAACTACCGGCCATAATTAAGGTACAGCACCAACATTCGCCCGGTGTTAAAATGAAAGAAACAACATCAAAACATTTTCTGCGAGCTGATGATGGAATTCCAACCCACTTGACAACTCCCTATGTCTTCGATTTTTGATTGATTGATTGATTGATTGATTGATTGATTGATTGATTGATTGATTGATTGATTGATTGATTGATTGATTGATTGATTGATTGATTGATTGATTGATTGATTGATTGATTGATTGATTGATTGATTGATTGATTGATTGATTGATTGATTGATTGATTGATTGATTGATTGATTGATTGATTGATTGATTGATTGATTGATTGATTGATTGATTGATTGATTGATTGATTGATTGATTGATTGATTGATTGATAATCAAATTCTCACTGTGTGTTAATTCAACAGATTGTGCCCTTCTTTCTCGATTTTAAAGCATTCGCACAGTGCGATGGATGACACAGGTGCTGTGCGCCGGATTATCAATCTAAGAGAATTGAATATTTAGATTAGTGATACAGAGCTTCAAAAGGTAGATAATTTCAAGTATTTATGATGTGTGTTCTCCCAAGATGATAAAATAGTGAGATTGAATGAAGGTGCAGTAAAGCTAATGCAGTGAGCTCCCAGTTGCGTTGAACAGTATTGTGTAAGAAGAAGTCAGCTCCCGAACGAAATTATCGTTACATCGATCTTTTTTCAGACCAACTTTTCTTTACTGGACTGCAAGCTGAGTGGACTCAGGATATCTTATTCATAAGTTCAGACCTGAAAGTAGGGAGAATGATTGTTGGTACAAACAGGTGGGAACAATGGCAGGAGAGTACTCGGAATGAGAAGTTAAGGGCTAAGTTAGGAATGAACTCGATGAATGCAGCTGTAGTCATAAACTGGCTTCGGTGGTGGGGTCATGTGAGGCGAATGGAGGAGGATAGGTTACTTAGGATATTAATGACTCTCTTGGGGAGGGTAAGAGAAGTAGAGGGAGATCAAGACGACGATGTTTAGACTTAGTTTCTAACGATTTAATGATAAGAGGTATAGAAATAAATGAGGCCGCAGCACTAGTTGCACATAGAGGATTGCTGTGACGTTTAGTAAATTCACAGAGGCTTGCAGATTGAACGCTGGAAGGCATACCGATCTGCAGCGATGAGTTAAATATAGATCATTTTATAAGGCACAGGAACTTTTATTAGCCCTCCGTTTCATGTCGCTCCGCGCAAGCCGGAATTTTATTAGGAATTACAGAGTGATTGCAACGACATTTTCTTAATTATACGGAACAATCAGTGTAATTTAAAAGTGATATTCCATGTATATCCACGTCAAAGCTGCTCTCGAATATTCTGTGGGCTCATATCGAGTGGCAGCCTGACGAGTGAAATGAAGAAGAAGCCAGCGACAGAATTCAATTACCGAGTCATTGTATTGGCTGGAGCGAAAATTAAATACGGGCAAGTAAAACGTTTAGAATTACTATTTAATTGCAGACCTACTCGTAACAGCGGCTCATCATGATCCAGCTACAGCGCCATTGCTAATGGATATTCCCTGCTAATTCTTTTTTAGATAGACTGTTTACTTTCATTTTGCAAAGAAAATTGATACATTGGACTTGCGTTAAGGAGAGTCGGAATTCCAAATAGAAAGAGATATTTTTGTATTTTTGTACTACAAAGAATTTAATTCCACAAACTAGTTTCTGATATCTAATCCTTCATCGTTAAAAATAAATTTAAACGTTCTTTTATTGAAACCTCTCCATTTTCTGGGCCAGCTGATACAGAAGGTTTTGGTTTTCACCGACTTGTTGTTACAGCTTCACTGGTGGCATTATCAGAACAAGTGCCTAATTGGTTAACTATAACATCCTTCACCGCCTGAATATTACCAACCAAATACTGTAATAATATTCATTTATAGAACATCATGTATCCTAGGTACCTGGATGTTACACTCGATAGAACACTCCTTTTCTTTTTTCTTCTTTTTAGCTATTTGCTTTACGTCGCACCGACACAGATAGGTCTTATGGCGACGATGGGATAGGAAAGGCCTAGGAATTGGAAGGAAGCCCCGGCATTTGCCTGGTGTGAAAATTGGAAACCACGGAAAACCATCTTCAGGGCTGCCGACAGTGGGGTTCGAACCTACTATCTCCCGAATACCGGAGTCCATTTTACCGGCAAAGGCTGAAGTGCGGTAACCCTACCGCCAACATATCTGGGGACTGTACATCTACTTCTAATCTGCGGCGACCATCACCACGACTACCCCTTTTACAGTAGCGGGAGAGGTGTATCTGAGGGTACTGGGAGGGTCCGGGCAACCTCACCGGGATATCGGCAGCGGCGGCAGGTTTTGCCGTCAAACATCATCACTGGATAATCAACTTCTGCAGTCACAAGAAGGCTCCCAAAGTTATGTTGAGTAAATTTTTTCTGCAAATCTACTTTCAGAAAAAGACTTATAATTTTTTTTACTGGAAATGTTTTCTCCAAATTCTCAGTGTAACCCCTAGGAAGGACATTTGGGGTGGGAGGTCTGTACCGGGAGGTACACCTGAACTCCGCTCATTCCAAATAAGCCCCTTAAAAACTCATCTATCGACCAAAATTTGAAACTGATACTACATGAACTTGGAACTGTAATCAGAAGATGTAACTACTGAAATATTAAGTAATTTTATTATTGTGAAGTTTCCTAAACTGATTGAATTTCTCCTTGGTTTTTTTTGCTATACATCAAAATGTATGAACATTTTTCCACAGATGACACTACCAAAAACTCTGATCATGCTTATAACTTAAAGAAGTTTTGTATTTCTAGGGTGTCCATAACTGACTATGTTCATTTATTTTTGGGTTGGCAACACTTCTTTTTCTTTCCGCCAGTTTTGAATCTAGCCAATCAGGAATTTTTGTAATTATTTTTCAACCAATCCCACATTTCTTGCTCACTTTGAATTTGCCAATAAATTTTGAGAGGGCGTGGCCGGTTTAGTCTTGAATTCACGCGAACCTTCCCTGAGGGTATATAAGTTGCGGCTTTTCGAGTTTCCCTGTTAACTGATCACCGTCTTTCTAAGTGTGTGTATTAAGGCAGGAGGCGGGGCGCCTCTTTCTTCGGCCAGCAGAACATCTACAAAGTAATGGCCACATAAATTCCATCTTTCCTGCTGTATCCGCCAATTAATCCGAGGGGAAGGTCCGAGTCTTGAATTATGTAACAAACTTTTCTAAAATGTAAGTCTTATTTCGGCTAATGTAAAAAATTTCATAAAATCTTTAACTGTAAATCGGGGGTAGAGAGTGAGTTACCCTCTCGAACTCCCCTTCATCTTGGTTTGAGGTGACTCCGTTTTATCAACCTTTCTTTCCTGTAATGAATTAAAGTTATTTCCATCCGAGCCACCTCAGTAGTTTGGGACTAGCTCCAGTTTCATCGGCCAAGAGACCTGTAGGATTTTATATTTCATTATCTGGAGCGCAGTGTTCGCCTCCATTCAGTTTGTGTTCGGGCCATTTATTTATCCTGTTCTTTTTTCGCAAAGGCCCTGTAGGCTGGGTACGAGATACCTCTGTGTAATAATATTTCAATTTGTGAATAGTGCCTTGAGAGGCCAAAGATTGTCAGATTTTCATGTAATGTTGCCTTGAGTAGGCTGGAAAAACTGAGAGCCTGCTAGCTCGTTTTCAAATTTTTGTAACAGTAAGGTGTGCCTCTGGAAGGCTAGATATTGTAAATTAGGGAGAAAGCGATTTTGAATTAGGGGATTTCTGCCCTTGACTAAATTGTTCCTTATTTTGGGATTGAAATTTTGTAAAGTTGAGCTCGTAGCCCAGAAATTTTAATACTAGGGACTTGAAGCTCAAAATTGTTCAAGTTCTGAATCTTGGATTTTTCCAAATCTTATTTCAAGATTGCTGATTGTACCTGTTATGTAATTATTTGCTAATTTTTGAAATTCTAAAGTAATATAACCTTAATTAAAGTTTTAATTGAATTCTTGATGTTGTAGTTAGATCCATTCAAGCCCGCACCTTCTTTCACCATCTCTGCGTTCCACAAATACCCCGGAACAATAATAATCAACGTTACACTTATTTACGCGCAGCAGAGAAGGAAAGAAACGCGAGGATATTAGATTTTTGTGTTTGTCACGATACGCCCCGTCCAGACTAAGTTAAGTATTAGCCAGGGAATCGTTTTATACAGAGGATATAAGAATGCTGATAGCTCGTTTCTCAGTACACTGATTCTACTTTCGAGTACGTAAAACCAAAAGCCTTCCACGAACCGGCCTGTGGACAGAAATGTGAACGATATTACGCTGAGTGGTGTAATAGGAGACAAGGTTCTCTTAAAGACTTAAGTGGAGAATAATCTTTCATTGTTACTATAATTGAGTTTTGTTTAATGGCTATTAGCTGCAATAAATCCGAATGCGCTGATGTAACCCTGGAGTATTACGTATGCATATTTCAACGCTAACGGAGGACATTTGAACATTTCATGTGGTATGTTAGTACGTTATGTTCCTGTGTGTTTCCCATTGTAATGTACACTGAGTGGCCAAAAGTCACGGGAGGGGTATCCCATTAGAAAATGTGCCGTGTATGGCCCCTGAGCGTTGCGGCTACCTGCTGCGTAGCTGAGCAGTCTGTCACAGACACAAGTGTCGAGAAGATGGCAACAAGTCGCCAATTTAACCGACTTTGAATGTGGCATGATCAGCGGCGCACGCTGCATGGGTCATAGCATTGCGGAGATTACACGCGAATTCGGGTTTCCGAGGTCAACAGTGTCGATGGTGGATCTTCAATATCGCAGAGAGAACGTTACCACTCACGTAAACCGCCGCACGGGAAGAACACAGGTGTTTTACGAACGGATATCACTTCGCCTCCGCAGAACGATACTGGGCGCTCGATGAACTACTGTCAATCAGATCACCACCTAGTTGAATTTTGGGAGTCAGGAACCCATTTCTACCACGACTGCCACGAGGCAACTGCACCACATAGGCTTCACCAGCCGACGGCCAACTCCTGTCCCTTTGCTGACACCTCCACATAGAGCTACGACGTGCAAGGGCCCGCTTACATCGGGTATGAACCAGGAAACACTAGCGGCTTGTGGTATGGTCCGATGAATCCCGGTTCCAGTTGTATCGAGCTGATGGACGCGTGAGAGTGTGGCGTATGCCCCATGAAGCTATGGATACTGTGTGTCAAAAAGGTTGTGTCCAGACGGGAGTTGGCTCAGTTCTGGTTTGGCCGGTGTTCTCATGGTGGCAATTAGGCCCCATTGTCCGGCTGCTGGGACCGCTGTCAGGTGTACGTTACGTGGACATTCTTTCAGACCGTCTGCATCCCTTTCTGGTCCTTGAGTTCCCTGATTGAGATGCCATGTATCAACAGGACAATACGCCATGTCACCGCTCTTTGGTGGCACGCAGCAATCTATTGAAGTTACGATCATGGACTGGCCCTCCAGATCTCCTGATCTTAATCCAATCGAGCTTTTTTTTTATGGGATGCTGTCGATGCTGGTGTACGCTTCGTGAACCCCGCACAAACTACACAAGACCAATTGTGGGTAGCAGTGCTAGATGCGTGGGTCCAGATCCCACCAGAATGATTTCAACACCTTGTAGAGTCGATGTCTCGCCGTATTGTTGGCGTTTTAAGGGCTTGCCGAGGAGCAACTCGTTATTGACATCACATTCAACGTCTTCCCATGACTTTTGGCTACTCAGTGTACTATGCACAGTTGTAGAAAATGATCCAGAAATTTGACCTAATTTATTGTTTAATTTGATGTTAAACATGTATATTAGAACTCCCATATTTAAAAAAATATTTAAGGATGGTGGAAACCTGTCTAGGTGAAGTACAAAAGTAGTGTAGAATCGTGCTGGTGTTGGGTACAGAACTGAAGTTCTTGCGGAGCTGAGGAAAGGTTCAAGCTCTTGGCCGGCTGAGGGCACGTTCCTTGAATAGTCTTCTGGTCAGCGACCTTTGAGTTTCGGTAATCGAGAATATCTATTTATTATACCTAAACCCAGAACTCCACATAGGGTTGGTTGACAGCTGTCAGCAGATGAAATGAGACATTCCACTGGCTACTCAAATCTTGGAAGATGGACCATAGGAACAATTAGTAAAATATCCGTCATTGATTGGTGATGTAGCAAGGACGTTTATTGAGACACAACAAAATGAAATTATTTTCTGTATCAATCAATAAATAAACATAGGGAGTTTGTATTGATCTCGCAAATAAATTCGAAGCAAAGCAAAATTACAAGCGTTTAAAACAAGCTGTGGAGGATTGATAATATTTATAATGCCATGATTGAGATATATTTTTTGAAGTGTTCTTAACGATAAAATGCCGTGTGCAGTTTCATATTCTACTGTCATTTCAGTTCGAGGAACCGCTGTTCGTTTGAATTCGAGACTCGGTTAAGCACGATGTGCGATTTTTAAATTCGAATTTGTGGTTAAATCGACTTGGAGGTTCGAATGAACACTTGCCAATTGACAATTCTTACAGTGATAGGTGCCATGGTCGATCGTTAGAATTACAGCCTTAGAATGTTTACCTATGTTCTAGTGCGAGGTGAGATCACTCGCTGCAAAACCGTCTATATTTCGTATGAGAAAGGGTGAGTTGTGGTTGGGTTGGTTGTGTTATTAATTATACAATGTAATTTCATTTTGTACTTTAGGAAAAAATGTCTCGTCACCCCAGGCAACGAGGAGGGCAGTAGCGACAAAAAGACTAATAAAACACGTAAAGGAACCAAGAATGCAAATGTGTTTGATAATGGAAATAAACTTTACGAAAGCCTAGAGGTGAAGTAGTTAAAATAATGAAATATAACAACGCCGTTTGTAATTATTACGTTTTTCTTAAACGTAAAGTAGGCGACGTCCGTCAGGTGGCAAAGGTGTGCTTGGTTCACGTGGAAGAATGTAGGTTCCATTACCCGTTACGAAGTAGGGAAAGGTGCGAAACGTTCACTTCAGAACAGGGACATGACACTTGTGCTCACTCAGCCAATAATTTGACTGGATAAACTTTTGGAATCAAAGGCGACCGAACATATGGCAAACAACTGTATCTCACTTAGTTCTGAGATTGCGAATAGGTATAGCCTGGTGTGAAATGGTAAACCACAGAAAATCATCTTCAGAACTGCCGACAATAGCGCTCGAATCCACAATCTCTTCAACCCGACATAAAATGGTTTGATGAAGTAGTTGACAGGAAATGAAATTTATCAAATTACGTCTGAAAGCCTTCACTAGTTTTTGCCGCCAATTTTAGGAAACAGATGTCTCTCCCAGTTACAATGTTAGGGGTGATTGCCATCATAGCCTCAAGGGATGCACTAATAATTCTAGGAAGTCATTGTTAAAATTAGGTTACCATCTAAATTTCTCAAGTACTTCTATTTCTTCTAAACATGAATGTTAAAGTATACTTTGTCGTAAGGCAGCCTTTGCATGAGAGAAAGTATTTCATAAAATTAAAACAATAAAAATGCTGATGTAAAACGCAGCGTTTCGAAGTATAAAACCTTCTTGGCAGATAACTGCAGATCCTTCAGTTTCCAGAACTTGTAAATGACGTTTGTAGTTCAGTGGAACTCAGACTAAGATGAATTAAAAGGACATAGCCTAGTCTTATTCTTGTTCTTTCGAGTCTTTGTTTTCAAAATATTATTTATATATCATATTTTGCAGAAACGAATTTCTCAAGTTGTCTCATGAGGTTTTTTTAAAATGTTTTATAGACCTTAATTTTACAAATCGTCTTTTATTATTTCGAGTTTTCTTCAAACTATTTATTTTTCAATCAATCATTGTATTGTGTATTCTTTGGCGTCGAGCATCCTCATAAAGAAAGGCCTATATTATGTACTTTGAAAGTTTGTCTCTAACCTATTATTTTCTGAATAATTTTTAAACATTTTTACATTTTTAATGCCTTTTCTTGACCTTCAAGTCATTTAATAAAGTCATTTTAACTGATTTTTAATATTCTTTAAGTCATCAACATCCGGGGCTTTATTATTACTATCTATAATCGACTGGTCAGATGGAAGAGCAGGGTCTATCACCGTTACCGCTCGACCCACACTCTATAATGAAGTGCCTCGCCGTGCTCCATTATCATCACCGTGCTGCAATAACACATGACAGGTAAATACCAGATGGTCAATACACTTGGTCATTTTATCGGTTAACACAATATTCCATTCTTCTTGCCTGTCAACCAATATTATCGGAACGATTTTAACTTGCAATCTTCTTACAGTTTTGTTTTTGTTTCTGATTTTTGTCTTTTGTTATTACTATTTGTCGCTCTGGCACAAATAGGTCATTTGAGGACGGTGGTATAGGAAAAGGCTAGGATTGAGAAGGAAGCGACCACAGAATTATATTAAGATACATCCCCAGCATTTGCCTTATAGGAAAATGGGGAACCATGGAAACCATCTTCAGGGCTGCCGACGGTGAGGTGCGAACCCACTATCTCCTGAATGCAATCTGACCCCCTTCTCCGTCTATTACTTCTTTGAACTGTGCCATATCTCTGCAATCAGCTTGACTGTTGTTATAAATGGTGACATGGAATTGTCTCGTTTAAATCCTCAAATGTCACCGTCTTCTAAGTGCTTGAACTCCTGACTGTCAATTCATGCAAGATGAGCTTCTCTCTAAAAAGGAAAGCTAACCAAGCTTGTAGTTCTACGTGAGTGTTGATTCATGATCATAGCCACGGGACATGAAGTTTAACGTGGAATCCAAACCACAAGGACGTGACAGTTCATTTCAAATATCCCTCATGCATTGGCCAGGATTTGAAGCTCAGCCACCTGACTGATAAATGACTAAGCCACTGAGCAATTTAGGAATGAAAAGGGCGAAATATTTGAACTTAAGCTACTCTGGCGTCTCCAAAATCTGTAAACGTAGTTAGTGGGATTGTTATCAAATAGCGCCTCTGACTTCCTTGAACTGTACCACAACTCTACAATCAGTTTGACTGTTATTAAAAATTGTGACGTGGAATTGTCTCGTTTAAATATTCTCAAATGTCGCCAACCTCAGCCGGGATCGACCCCTATCCCGGGGTCGGAATAAAGATAACGACTAACCATCTGTGCCACTGGTATTACCAACACAGGTTACCAAATAACATTCCAGTGGAAATAAACATATGGTCAAATGACCACGTTATCCTTGTTTATGTCTACCAAACAAGTGCTTGTGAGGTTTGGACCACGTAGCTGTCAGCTTGCATTCGGGAGATAATGGGTTCGAATCCCACTGTCGGTAGCCCTGAAGATGGTTTTCCATGGTTTCTCATTTTACACCAGGCAAATGCTGGGGCTGTACCTTACTTAAGGCCACGGCCGCTTCCTATCCTATCCCATCGTCGCCATAAGACCTATCTGTGTCGTTGCGATGTAAAACAAACTGAAAACAGGATTTAACACATTATCTACTGCTACAATACTACATGTTCATCAGCTACTTGAGTATAGCAACCGAGAGAGAGAGAGAGATTTTAGTTGGCTTTATTTCACATTAAAATCGATAAAGCTCCGGCAGCCATTCGCCACAAAGGACATGGTAAAACATGCGGGAGTGTACATGTCAATTTCATCAGTCGTGGTGTGTCCTTGATATTAGAGAGAGGACGGTGTGCTCACAGAGCCGTGTCATCAATTAAACTGGGAAGTGCTGCTTCATCGCCCACCTACGCTTCATTACTCGCGCCTTTACAGCCCGCAGTAACGACGCTTTAAAAAAAGGGAAACACATGGAGGTATAAGCTACGCCCTTGCGAAGATCTCGCAAGAATCGAGCTCAGATTTCTATGTTGTAACAGGAAAGAATACATAGTACAGTCATTAAGCTCATGGACTGACCACATAGTGTACCGTAGCTGTAGTGCACTATAGCGGATTGGTTGTACTACGTGATGCTGCAGTGATAGTTCTTCTTTCGCCCTAGCAAGAGGCAATTGCGTGCATACAGTGTAAGTAGAACTATGATTTGTGTTAAGAATGATAATTCAATACGACTGGTGAAACGCGAGAATGTCACAGTCTGAGCAAGGGGCAAACGTTAAGTTCATCCAACAAAAGGAAAGATTTTAAAAAAACATGGCGCTACAGCCCTCACGGTCTTTGACCTACCAGGCGACTGCTGCTCAGCTGCGAGGTAACGTGACGAATCCTCATGGCCGTTATTCTTGATTTTCTAGAACGGCGCCCCTATCTCACCATCAGGTAGTTCCTCAGTTCCTCTCACGAAAGTTTAGAGGACCTCATACCAGTACTGAGATCTAGGTAGAAGTCCTTAGCCTGCCGCGAATCGAACCCAGGTCCTCCGGAGAAGAGATAGGCTCGCCACGCAAAGACTGCGGGGCCAGAATAAGTTCTTTCAAATATTGCGCAAATCTGCTTGATAGCGAAAAGTTTCAGATGATGAAGCAAATGAACGGCATTGACGCTTTGGGGCACGGTGCTGTGTTCGAGGGGGCCAGAGTAGAAACAATTTGGAGGATGATGAGCGATCTGGTAGGCCACAAACAAGCCGAAATGAACGCACAATCGAGGACGTTTCAGTGTTCATGCGTGCCAACCACACCCACACCGTTCATAGTTAGAGTCCCGATGTGTGAAGTTACGTTACCCGCCGAGCGAGCTCATCCTGCAGCCCGCAAGCATGCCAGCTGAGAAGCGACGAGAAGTTGTGACGTCACGAACTGGGGAACGCGGTCAAGGTCATGTTGCGTCAGCCGATAGAATGTTCTATTCTTTCTATCGTTAAATTCGTTTAAGTGGATTAAGATACGAAGAAATGAACTACGTCACCGTGTAGCCCAATCTTTTATGATTATGACTGCCAAGTTTGAAAGAGATCTGTTGAGAATTAAGGGAGTTATTAGAAGTCAAACTTTCTTGGGGATACCGCATAAAAAGGCAGGCATTTCGCCTGTCAAGCCAGTCTACTTGTTTTCACAGCCGAGGCCGGACGGTCGTCTGTTGGTCATTCTGTTGCCTTCATGTAAGTCGCCAGTTCGACTCTCCGTTGAAAGTTTTAAGTCCGCGTACTAATGAACTCAGACTTAGAAGATTGGCAGTATCGTTCGCGTGTGGTGATAGGAATTGCACAAGTTGAGACGTGAACGGTTGAGGTGTCTAACTATTACAAGAACAGTGTGACTCAAACTTATATTTTCTCACCAGTACGATATTACGCTACCAAATACTTAAAATAAGATTGTAAACATTGTATATTGTATATTATATATTGTATATTAAGACATCCATCACATTCTGTGAAACAGAGTTATTCGCGCTCATTTTGGAAGGAATTAAAACAATGGCGTACAAGAGCAATACGCCACATACTGTAAACAGACACACTGTCGGGAGAACCTGACAATCGAATATACTACAATGTTTAAAGTGATATATTCTCTTATTTACCATTGCGACAGATTTTCTTCATCATATGGAGTACCCTGAGAATGATAATAGGTCAAGAAATGTTTTGTATGAGCTCTTCGTCACCTAGACTGACACCAGTTTACGGATAACTCCTTGGCGAGAGAGAACGTGAAACGGAAAATATGCTTGTTATTGTTTTTCAGCAGGCAGGGGACTCTACAAGTAGGTTAGTAG
Organism: Anabrus simplex; assembly: GCF_040414725.1. NCBI lineage: Eukaryota > Metazoa > Arthropoda > Insecta > Orthoptera > Tettigoniidae > Anabrus > Anabrus simplex. The sequence goes on along the minus strand of NC_090267.1, from coordinate 276,167,597 downwards.
CTCAAGCTGCTATAAGTCAATCTTGATTCTGTTCCGTCCAATCGAACTAAGTGTTTAAAATATTAGACCTAATAGACGACATACTTCTGTACAGCAATTTTTCTAGTCCCATTGGATGAAATTGCCCAATATTTCCTGCCGTATAATCTACGTGAATATGCAATGGGCCAAGAGAATCGTTCTTACATCTGTTGCTTTTGCTGTTCGCATGGGGAGAAGGGCGCGTGTTAACTGAACTCACTGTGCTACACGTACAGCAGCTGTCCGAGGTATCTGTCCCAGCTTGGTGGGCGCTAAGTCACTTTGAGTTTCTACTGTCGTTAAAGTTTGCACTGAGAAAGTTATTGCGCGACCACATTCATGCATTCTGGATTGCGAAGAAAGAATATTTCTGTTGAGATCAAAGATAGATTACCTTGTAATTCAGAAATAGTTACCGCGAACCTTATTTTCCTTGCTGTGTGGCTGGTGATCCATCGGACGTTTCTGGATTGCTTTGCTTCGAGGCTACACTTCTACCTCGTAATGTTGGTGTTCACTGAGGGTGAGAAGAGCTGCCTTCAATGTAGAATGTAAGAAAACGCAGTAAGATCATCTATGACATTGTTCAGCTGAATAGGGGGAGGGTCTCCCTCCCCGTATATTCTATCGTTCATCAGTAAAACACATTTAAATTAAAATTCCGACTCCATGGCTAAATGGTTAGCGTGCTGGCCTTTGGTTACAGGGGTCCCGGGTTCGATTCCTGGCAGGGTCGGGAATTTTAACCATCATTGGTTAATTTCGCTGGCATGGGGGCTGGGTGTATGTGTCGTCTTCATCATCATTTCATCCTCATCACGATGCGCAGGTCGCCTACGGGAGTCAAATGAAAAGACCTACACCTGGCGAGCCGAACTTGTCTTCGGACACTCCCGGCACAAAAAGCCATACGCCATTTCCATGTCATTTCAATTAAGTGTAGCGAATGATTGAGGAATCAGTCCGGTGAGCTCACAAAAGCAGACTGTATCCAAATATTAAACAACTGCACACGGGTCAGCAGCCATCTCAATAATATGAGTACCAACCACGTTGATATATTTTCTTCGGCTAAGGTACAGATGATGCAGTTTTTATTCTAAAAATAAATTGAAAGCCTTCAAACACTCATATTTACGCTTAATATAAATTTGAGGTAAGTATAATCAAGGGAATACTGAAAGGCCTATCTTTGTAATGATAAGGAACATTTTTTCACAAACTATTTGACATAGAAAGTTGATTGTTTACATGTTATAAACAAATGTGTTAAGTTAGTATTTAAACAAAGATCTTTGAAATAAAGACCATTATTTGAAAAACTGCTGAATCTGTCTAGCCTGGAAAAAGGAGAACACTCACTACGCCTAAGTCGATAAAAAATAAAATATGAGTCTATACGTCATTGCAAGGGGAGAACTTCATTCATACCATGGGAGGAAAAACACTGTTAATTTTTCTCAAAATCGCTTTCTGTATACCCTTAATACAGTTTCAAAAACGTTGACATGTTAACTAACTTGTAACTAAAAGTTTAAAAACAAGCCTATTGTTTTCAAGCAGGGCAAGAGGATGATAGTACTCAGAACATTTTAAGGTGCAAAAGTGGTCCTAAGTTGAAAAAGAATTGAAAATCGCTGCTTTTACAGCGTTCAGTCTCCAAGCCTCTGAATGAACCGTCTCCAGTACCTTCTATTTGCAACTAGCTCGTGGCCCTGTTTATTTCTACACCTCTACTTGCAAATTATTAAAAACAAAGTCCAACCATCGCGACCACGGTCTCTTTCTGCTGTCCATATGCTTAGGAATGTAGGTACCCAGTGGCTTGAAATAAGGTAGACTCTATACCACTACTGCGCCACACCGTATGAGGATGATATATCCGAGGGAAATCACACAACTGAACGCGCCAGACTTTGAAGTTCAAATTAAACAGTTTTCTAGGCCTCTGATAGATCAGAGGTAATGTAGACGGGTGTGTTCGTCCAAAAGTAAGACCACTAATTACATAAAATCCACTAGATCTGTTAGGAAGACAAGTAACTTTAAGAGAATCTCTAGCTCTTAGAGATAAGTCTACCGTGAAGACTCTCTGATATCAGACACTCTTGGGGATCATGTGCTTTGAGCTCAAGACGGCAGTTAATTGCTGTCGAGGAGCTTCCTTCCTTTCACAGCAAATTACATGGAATTGAAAACTGCCCTCCAGTCAATGTGCTTCGATCACAGAATAAGGACCTACACTCGTACGATAAGAGACGGGATTTTTCCCTCAAAGTGGCCAGATTTATCTTTCTCCAGAGTAATATAAAGTGCATGACAAATTCTAATTAAATATTGCCAAACCCACCATTTTCTATATAATCATACAATCAACAAAGTAAGATGCTTGATACAGTATCGATCACATTCGTATATCGTTAAATGTCCGTCCAAGAAACGTAGCGATATTTTTCTCTTAACACTTGCATCTAATTGTATATTATATCGCCAAATTTCATTTAGTTTGGTTAAGTTTTGTAGGATTTATGAATTTATAAATAAATAATACAAATCTACCCTGCCTTGCTAACTGGCTGATGACACTTCAAATGTGTTGAAACCGATCCCAAATGAACAGGTTATAACTCCTATTTGGTTCAACTTAATAACAGAGTATTGAAAAGGTGGATCCTTCCTTCTATTTAATATTGTACATTTCTCTATTCTATACGGAACAACCATGAAATTGTTAACTTTAAAAGTTCAATGTGGCCTCCCATTCATTACTTTGCTCTAGAATTATAGCGTATTTATTAGATCAACACAGCTGTGCTGTATACGGAAACCAACTCGTTATTTTCGAAGACGCTGCTCAGTTGAGTTCATTACACTGTTTGGAATTATTCTAGAGAGTAGTTTACTTGTTATGCTCAGTATTGTTATACCTCTATAAATTTTTTATACTGTGGTGTCACTTCCTTTTTTGGGAAGTTTCACAATCAATCTCTCTTTCCAGTCAGATGGAATTCTCTCTTCTTTCCATATTTTCCTCAATAATGTTAGCAGCAAATTAACGGTGGCCTTTTCAATCACTTTTAGTATTTCTGGATCTATATTATCTATACCCGCTGCTTTACCATTTGTTAATTGTTTCAGTGCTAACCTAAATTCGTGCCTTGTTGAGGGATCCAGCTTTATTCCTGAGTCTTCACCATCCAAGCCTTCATTTCTTCTTGCATTTCCTGCTCATTTTCATAATCGTTGTTTGCAATTTCTGAAAAATACTCTTGCCATCTTATCGATTGTTCTTCTTGTGACAACAACATATTTCCGTGCTTATCCCTCAGTCAGTGGTTTTTTTTTTTGTTTGTTTTTTTTTTGCTAGTTGCTTTACGTTGCACCGACACAGATAGGTCTTATGGCCCTTAGTGGTTTACTCTTCCTCTAACTTCCTCTTGACTACTTCCTTGTAATAGTATAAAGTTGTTTCATATCACCCTTCTTCTCAGCTTCCTCTGTAATTGGTGGTCAATCCATCTTCTTTTATCGCTTCTCACACTCCTTTTAACCATTTTGTCAATTTCCAAATGTTTCCTCTGGGCTTCCAACTTCTGCTGTCTTGTTCTGCTTTGATTTACTATAGCTTTTGTCTCTTTCCGTTTTTCAATTAAGTCCCATGTTTTCTCAGATGCAGCCTTTCTCTTGACATCTCCTATAACCAATTACATTTTCCACACGTTTGTATATAAATGTTCTTAATATGTTTCCAAGTTCTTTCCACACTCAACTCTTCTTCGACATTTGAAAGAACTTCAAGCCGATTTTTCAACTCTAAACTAAATTCTTTCCTCCTCTTTTCATTGTTTAACCTTTTTATGTTGAACTTCTTTTTTCTATTTGCAAACTCTTTCGATGCACCCTTAATTTTCAATTTAAACTCAGCTGCTACTAGATGATGATCACTACCAACATCAGCTCCTCTTCTGTTCCGCACATCTTCTAAATGTCTTACTAATAGCTACGTGGTCAATCTAATTTTCTATTTTGTGATCTGGTAATACCCGTGTAACCTAATGTCTCCTTTTATGTGGAAGGAATGTCCCTCCAATCAACATTTCCTGGCTGGCACACAAATTTACAAATCTCTCTCCGTTATTATTCATTTTATCTAATCCATGCTTCCCTATCACATGCTCTAGTATCTCATCATTTGATCCAATCTTCGCATTCATATCACCCATAATAAGAGCAATACCTCTTTTAATTTTATTCTTCATAGCTTCATTGAACTGATGATAAAATTGATCCTTTATGTCGGCATCAGATACTTCTGCTGGTGCATAACTGCTGTTACAGACATGATATAGGCTTTTGGGCTTATGCCGTGTCAAGAAAATACGGTGAAATTCTTTACGTTTCGCAGAGAACTTGATGGTAGAAACTGGAACAATATTGCATTGCTTTAGAGTCTACTTGATAACGCTGAGGAAATGTTCGGCAAGTCCGTCCTATGTAAAATATCTTACTCTTTCTTAAGTTAACCTGTATACTCCCGATTTGTTTTAGGGATCATATTTATTAACAATGTTGGAGTTGTAAATATTTTTGAAACTTTAATTTGAGTCCAGTAAACTATTTTAGATGAATTCCATTAAAAATATTCGCAATTTTAAATATTTATTTCCCAAAGTGTATGAACGTGACATATTTCTTTTAAATTAAATCCTTTTTGTTTTTCTTTACCCTTTCTTTCTTTCTTTTAAGTATGATTTTATAAACCATTTCTGGACTGTACCTCTTTGCTCTTGCGATTTGTTTTATTATTCTGACTTATTCTGTATTCTTTTCTTCTTTCATAGGGATTTTCATGTAATTGTTGCATGCTGCTAATTTATTGGTAGTTGGTTGTTGTTGGATTTGGTGTTGCCTTCCTAAAAATTCCTAATTGTATTTTATTTTCATTTCTGTTAAAGTAAGATCCAAAAATTTAATTTAATATAATTCTGTTTTTCAATTGTGAATGTAATATTATTGTCCAGCGAATTTATGAAGAGCAACTTGACGAAGACGATCAAAACGGCCGACCTATCTACACCAAATCATCGGCAGAAGCAGATTATGAACCAGTTAAAAAATAAAGATGCGGATTATGCCCCACTCGATCACGAAGGTATGGTTGTAAACATAGCAAAAGAGCACCCGGATTGGATTTCGCAAACTTTACAAAAGAGAAGAGCATCGCAACTGAAAAATTTGAAACATGGGGAGGAACATATTGAAAGCGGCGAGACGATTCACGACTAGCAAAAATTGATTGATAAATTGATCTTTGACCGTTTTGAGGAAGCGAGAGCAAGTAATCGGCCAGTTAGGCCTACAACAAAGAAGTCTGTAACAATGGGCGTTGTTGCTTGTGAAGCCCGGGTGGTCAATTTTAACAAACGACATAAACTAGTCCAGAGAAAGGTTTCGGAGCACGAAACAAGCACAATGGCCGTAACTCATGAAACTGTGCAATACTTTCGATCACAAGCACGGGCACTTATACTAAAGTTTAATAAAGATTTTGTCCTCAATACCGACCAAACAGGTACGATTATTATTTTTAATTAAAGTAATGAAATAAAATACAAGGTAGGTATTGTTTACGTTTAACTTACGACTTCTCTTTAATTGTCAGTTTTATTTTTATTTAGCGTATGATGCTGCAGTTGACAATCGACTATGTACAAGTTCTTAGCAGGCACAAAAAATTGACTCTATATCCATAATACTATATATACAAACTTCACATTCAAAAAGGTTAATGTGGGGGTGTTTCAGTCTCTTATAGACGAATGTCCAGCTCTTCCAGCCAAGAGAGTGCCTCAGGGGTCTCTCGATGAATGTCCTCGATGGAACCAGCAAAAGCTCGCAGAGGGCAGTCCGTCAGAATGTGCACGATGGTTTACACTTCAGTACCACAGTCACAAGCTGGAGAGTTTTTTCAGCCCCACTGATGCAGAGCAGAAGCACTTCTCCCGACTCCGCAGCGTATCCTGCTGAGTGCGGTCCAGGTGGAACGAGGAAGGTTGAACCCTGGCAACTTTGTAGTTGGATCCGTGATGTTGACAATTCCATGAGGGTGAGACTGAGTCCATTCGTGTTTCCTTATTTCATCAGGCTTGAAATGTGAATTAATAATTCCTTTGCCGTCATCCAGGCAGGTTTCCGTGATTTCAGTCTCATTACGGCATTTTCATCTGTATCCTGATGTATTGGGAGGTAGCTGTTCTTCGCTACCCTGGTCCACAGTCTAACAAGGGCGCTTTGCCGTTCGATGTGAAGAGGATGAAAGTTGCTTGTCAGTTTGCCAGTACCAGTCAGTGATGAACTGGAGCCATGTAAAATGGGGATAAAAGGACGTGTTTGTCAATCGCAAGGACATGAATATAGTGACTCACTCCTACACTGCCCAGTATTTTGTCACCCTATTCGGGAAGCTCCTGCCGAAAGTGTTCGTGTGTTTGAGAAAAACCACTGGATCGTTTGAACCAGGAGTTCAAAAATCTGGTAATGTGTACTTGGAAAGTTATCGTATCGGTAACTTCTTCGATTTTAGGTATCAAATTTTCTTTTCCAGTTATTTTTGAAAAAGTAATAATATATTACGTCAAAGAGGAATATTTATATTGCTCGGTGACTCCTTGGGTAGTCAAACAAATCCGGCTTTATACAACGATGTATTCCAAAGGTTTGCCAACGTGCACTTTTGAAACAATTCTACCTAAATGTACACCATTGGTGAGCCGTGTGACGTTTATTTCTATCGCCAAGCCAAGATTTTTATCAAGAAACTCCAGAACTATGCATTCTTGGTGCAAAGTGGACGAGAAATACATTCAAGAGAAGACTGTTAACGAATTCACTCGATAATTCATCATCAGTTGTCTGCTCCAATATTTCGGAACCTGTTACGATGTGCTTGGTTTGCGGCCAAGCTCTGTGATGACAAGGAGTCATTATTGAACGTGGATCAAGTGTGTTTTGCTGAAAACGATTTGAAACAATCATGTAGCTGTCAGGCTTTGCCCTTCATTAAATGTGTATGATGCCGATTAAATTTCTACTTTGCCTATTTTTATGATAAGAGCCAGGCGGGTTTATGTCAGCAGTCAGAATCACCCATTTTATATACCGGTAGGCTATTTGCAATTCATATGTCAACAAAAGTACCAATGTCAATGAGTTTATTTGTAACATTGCACTCGTGCAATAAATTAATCATCTTTAAAAAACAAAGTAAAAAGAAAAAGACTTGAACTCAGGTCGCAGGGATGGGAGACCAACGTGCTTCCACAAGCGCTAAGCATACTCTGATACAGATGTGCAACTTGTAGTCTATTTAAACCAAAGCGAAATTGAATAATTAGAAATACACCACAGTAACAAAACTCTTAAATCATCGTTCAATGCTGTAATACATACGAAAAGATGAAGTCAAAACCTTCATATGAATGTATGAACTAATGACGAAGTTTCAAGAGTACAATACTCACGCAGTGTCTGTCTTAGTGATCTACCATCTGTATAAAATAACGAAAAAATATTTTATTATCATTTGAAAGGGAACACAATTTTACATTCCGAAAGTAGCGTATCAGAAACGACTCCATGCCAAGAGGAAATGTAGCGTGGATTATATAGCATGTAAAAATCGTGAAGTGCTCTCCAAACTAAAACATGAGATGTCGTCGAAATGCTTCCTCAAGTAGAAGTACGGAATATTTTTACAAATGTACACTTCTCTGGGGAAACTTCTTGCTCTATGGCTGTGCAGTGAGGCGAACAACAAGCAGCGGAGGGGAAACGAAAAGTTTATTCTCAGAAATAAGAAATTCTATATACTTCAGATGAACTCTATCATCGCATTGAAAAGGATGAAATAATTAAAGCAAGAAAATGTATTCAATGTTTGAGCTCTTCAGTGGTCATTCAAGCAAGCATTTACATAGTTTGCTCCCTTATAGTAATAAGAAGGATACGTATAGGGTCGATGCATAAGTTCGTTCTTTTGGGTTGGCAACAATGAGGCGTGAAGGGATTGCTTATCGTTATTCCGTTGTGTTGTGAAACACAGGTTTTCTTGATTGCGAACATATTATTTGTGTATATTTCAGATAAACGGATATGGAATGTCAAGTTGAGAAAAGTGAGCATTTCCAACACATTTTACTCTTTGAGTTTATCCGGAGCTGCGAGAACAGTTTGTGAAGTGTACGTAAATGAAGCAACTGCTTAAAGAACAGCACAAAAATAGCTTTCCTGCTTTCGAGCAGGACGGTTTGATTTGTCTGATGATCCATGTTCTGGAAGACCTTCAGATTTTGACATAAATCGCTTGAATGAGTTGCCTCATGAGAAACGTTGTCAAACAACGCGGAAAGTGGCGCAAGTTTTTGAATGATATCAGTCAACTATTGTACGCCATTTGCATTCGATGGGTAAGGTACAGAAATTGGGTATATGGGTACCACATGTGCTAAGTGACAGTAATAAAAATCACTGAGTAAACATCTGTTCGTCATTGCTTGCCCAGGACCGATTGGCTTGTGATAGGCACGAAGCATTCCTTTCGAAAATTGTCACCAGTGACGAGAAGTGGTGCCTGTATGTCAATATGAAGACGAAGAAAGGGTGGCTCAGCCCATCAAAAAAGTAACTCCCCGTGCCAAGGACAGTGCCCATCTACAGAAAATCATGTTGTGTGTTTGGTGGAACAAGGATTGCACTCTCCACCATGTAAACGTAACGATTACCTCTGCTGAGTATAGTGACCAGCTAAGACGGCTTGCCGTTGTTACTGACAACAAAAGACAAATACAACAACCAGTCATATTGCTCCATCCACATACAGCGCAATTGACCAAAGGTGTGATTGCTGAACTTGCCTGGGAACCTCTTCCTCATCCTCCGTACTACCCTGGCCTTGCTCCCTCAGATTTCCATCTGTTCCGCTCTCTTTCTAACCACACTCACGGGCAAGTGTTTCCTGAAGAAGCTTCTCTTGACCAATGGCTAACAGATTTCTTCCAGTCAAAACCAAAACAGTTCTACAGGCGAGGCATTCAACTGCTACCTGAACATTGGTAGAAGGACATACAGAGTGGAAGTGACTACATCACTGAGTGATTGTGATTGTGAGTTACAGTGCGTGACAGTGACAGTAAAATAAAATAAATTTAAAATATAAGAACTGCACGAACTTATGGATCGACCCAATACTCAAAGTCTATTCAACTACCATCGATCTAAAGGCATCCTAAAGTACAAAATTGACCGGAAAGGGATATTTAACATTAAATGTACTGAATTATGATGGTAGCGGCGACTGCATGCTGTTATATAAAGCTGTACATGGTGCGTGTCAAACTTTCCTGTCGCATTTCTAGCGAAAGATTAAGTAGACCACCTTTTCACGTGAAAATTGTACTTATGGAATTCTAGAAGTCCGCCTCTGTGGTGTAGTGGTTAGTGTGATTAGCTGCCACGCCCGGAGGCCCGGGTTCGATTCCCGGCTCTGCCACGAAATTTGAAAAGTGGTACGAGGGCTGGAACGGGGTCCACTCAGCCTCGGGAGGTCAGCTGAGTAGAGGTGGGTTCGATTCCCACCTCCGCCATCCTGGAAGTGGTTTTCCGTGGTTTCCCACTTCTCCTCCAGGCAAATGCCGGGATGGTACCTAACTTAAGGCCACGGCCGCTTCCTTCCCTCTTCCTTGTCTATCCCTTCCAATCTTCCTATCCCCAACCAAGGCCCCTGTTCAGTATGGCAGGTGAGGCCGCCTGGGCGAGGTACTGATCATTCTCCCCAGTTGTATCCCCCGATCCGATGTTTGAAGCTCCAGGACACTGCCCTTGAGGCGGTAGGGGTGGGATCCCTCGCTAAGTCCGAGGGAAAAGCCAACCCTGGACAATAAACAGATTAAGATAGATAGATAGAATTCTAGAAAAGTGTGAAAGTTGAAGAAAATCGGCTACCAGAACGTCTGGCCCTCTCCTTGTTATTTGGTGTATCTGATCATTAATGTCCCTGTTTATAGATTACCGTTTGGAGCTTTGTGCAAAACGTCGATGGCAAGACAAGCGAATCTCCTCTTTAAATGCAAATATCGAAAAGTCTTCCTTCATGAACGCCTTGGCATGTGTCATGTCCCTACTTCCAAACTGAATGGAAACAAAGGCGTTAGCTGTGGCTACACTCGTGACCTAATCAAATAGTGTTATTAATGGTGAAAATAATAATGAGGATTTATAACGTTACAAGCTGTATATATCAGCTAAATCGAATGTTTTCACCAGTTATTTTATTACAATATATTAGGTTCGTAATAAATCTGTTGCTCCACAAGTGGCATTTCATTTTCGTTTCATATCATTATCCATTTAAGTTCCAGGACTGGTTTTTCTCCCGCACTCAGCGAAGGATCCATCCACACTAAAAGTGGCATTTCACTGGCCCAAATTCACACAAAGTACCGACCAAAAAACTAAGGAAAAAGGCCAAGAAAAAGAAGAGAAAAAGAAGAAACACGTAGAATCCTTCCCTTTCAAATAACGGTACAGAATAAAAAGCAGAGTTGCCATTTCAAAATGCGATATGTGATACGGTTGCCATAACGCAGATGAAACCGCGGCAAGAGATATGAACGCTACCAAGCAACGTAAGCATTAACTATCATGGCAGCCTGCGTCCTGTCACTCAAAACATTACCAATTTCTACTTTCTAGGCCATAGTTTTAACAGTGATATATTGAATCTTCCAAAAAATGTTTCATACCTGTTACTTCTGTAAAGGGATCCTCTATGCCAAATGTCAGTCTCATCAGTCGCATGGTTCCTGAAAGATCGTTATGAACGAGTGAGTGAGTGAGTGATGCAGTTTTTCATATATGTGTGTATATGTATAGCATGTAGTGTATTAAACATTTAACGCACGATATCTATAATTTAGACACTAACTGTAAGCAAATAATAATAATAATAATAATAATAATAATAATAATAATAATAATAATAATAATAATAATAATAATAATAATAATAATAATAATAATAATGTTTTAATCTTTACCCTCGACTCAGTAAGGGATCCCACCTCTACCGTCTTCAAGGGCACAGTGTCCTGGAGCATGAGACTTGGGGTCGTGGATAAAACTGGGGAGGAGGACCAGTACCTCACCCAGGCGGCCTCTCCTCCTATGCTGAACAGGGGACTTGCGGAGGGATGGGAAGGTTGGACGGGATAGACAAAGAAGAGGGAAGGAAGCGGCCGTGACCGTAAGTTAGGTACCATCCCGACATTTGCCTGGAAGAGAAGTGGGAAATTACAGAAAATCACTTCGAGGATGGCTGAGGTGAGGAATCGAACCCCCGCCCCTCGTCTACCCAGTTGACCTCCAGAGGCTGAGTGGACCCCGTTCCGGCCCTCGTACCACTTTTCAAACTTCGTGGCAGAGCCGAGAGTCGAGCCCGGGCTATCACGGGTGGCAGCTAATCACGCTAACCACTACACCACAGAGGCGAAAATAATAATAATAATAATAATAATAATAATAATAATAATAATAATAATAATAATAATAATAATAATAATAATAATAATAATAATTGTACCGGGTGGTACACCTCCACGCCGCTAATTTAAAATGTGCGCCAATTGAAACTCCTCTGCTGGAGGAAGTTTGAACTTTATTGACGGTATTAATTTTCAAGTTTCTCAGAAGATGTCACTACGTGGAAAGTTTGAAGTTTTTGAACTGTGCCACTTTTGATGTATTTTTGTTTTACCGGTAGTAAGAAGTGTGAACTTTCTCTTCTACAGGACACTACTGAAAAACTACAATGGTGGACCCTCGTGCGACGTGAAAGAACTGTTTTTTGGAGAAATTTTTATTTCAAAAGTTTGTTTCTTGTTAAATTTCTTTCTGTTATTGTTTAAGTTGGCTGTATACCCCTCTCTTTCCCCTTGTTTTGTATGTAGCCAATCCCGAATTTCTTTAATTAATTTCTGACCAATCTGATGTATCTTCCCCCAACTTGAATATGCTGCTTATCCCTAACCAATAAAGTGATTGTGGGCGGGTGTTTTCTTCCCTAAAACGCCTCGAACTTTCCGCGAGAGTATATAAACTGCTGATTTTAGGGTCTCTGCGCCACTTCTGTTCCATCTTTCAGTGTGTAAAGTACATAGCAGGGGGCGGGAAGCGCCTCTTTCTTCGGCAGCGGTCAACAACAAGGTAATGGCCGATTAATAACTTCTTTCTTTGCTAGCTCAGCAGTTTAACTCTCGGGGCGGGTCCGAAGCGTTTCTACCATGTAACCTTTTCCTGAAATGTAACTACTCTTAGCATCTATTATCTTTTGAGGCTACATATTGGGATAGAGTGTGCTTAACCCTCTCGAGCTCCCACTCATTTTGTTTTGAGGTGAACTTATTTCTCACAACCGATTCTTCATTAATGTAAAGCAAATTGTTCTTTTCTAAAGTCACCTCTGTAGTATAGGATTAGCCCTTGCATTAGTGGCCTAGAGCCAGATTAGGTTTTAAAACAAATGCATTAGGAGTGCAGATCGCCTCCTCTCAAATTGTTATTTTAGGGGTCATGTAACTAACCTCCTTCTCATTTAATAGACCTCAGTAGGTTGGGTATTTTACCCCTGTGTATATGTCCTTAGAGGACAGCTTGAAAGTGGAATTAGGTGTGGCCTTTGACAGGCCTGAATTTTGAGAGCAAGTTGCTCTTTTCCCGAAAATTTTGTTTTCTGCGCGCCTCAAGGAGGCCTTACTGTGTAATTTGGAGCATGTGCTCCTAGGCATGAATGGGGTTTTCTGCCCCTCTGTTGAAACTTGTGTTTGGGGTAAAACTGGGCTAATTGCTCAAGAATTGTGAGGCTGGGGCTCGAAGCCCAAATCCTGTAAATATTGTAATTGTATTTTTATTGCCTTGCTACTCTGTACCTATCTTTCGTGTTATTTCTGAATTTTGGAAAGAGAATATAACCTTGTTAAATTTTACAGTAACTTTAATTTCGTAGTTTGAGACCCGTTCACACCCGCACCTTCTTTCACCTCTAACTACCGCAAAAAACACGGTAACAATAATAATAATAATAATAATAATAATAATAATAATAATAATAATAATAGTAATCCAGAGCACAACTGGATGGTTTCTAGGGCTAAGTAAATTTTTCTTTCGTGCGGATACTGGTTTTTTATTTCTAGTGGTTTTATGTCTCACTAACTCAAGATTGGTTTTCGGTGACGATGCGATAGGAAAGGGCTAGGGATGGGAAGGAAGCTACCGTGGCATGAATTACGACATAGCCACATCACTTGCTTGGTATGAAAATGGGCAAACGTCTTCAGGGCCAGGGCTGCCTATGGTCGGTTTAGAACCCACCATCTTCCAAATGCAAACTTACAGTTACATGGTCGTCGTACAGCGCAGCCTAATCGCTCGGTGTGTGTGTGCGTGCGTGTGTGTGTGTGTGTGTGTGTGTGTGTGTGTGTGTGTGTGTGTGTGTGTGTGTGTGTGTGTGTGTGTGTGTGTGTGCGTGCGTGCTTGCGTGCGTGCGTGCGTGCGTGCGTGCGTGCGTGTGTGTGTGTGTGTGTGTCGAATTCCGAATCATGAGCCACACTCACCCCCTCTAATCCACTGGAGTCGTTTTAAATATAATAACAATGGATAAGAAAATTCGAAGAATTACAGCGGTAATGCCAAGGTGTAGGTAGATTTTCATCTTTCTTTTTCTTCATGATTTAAGGTATGTATTTGGTATTGCTGAAACCTCACCCAACATGTTACGCTACTATAAACCTCAGCAGAGGGAGGGATATTAAATTTTTGTAACACGAGCAATACTATAATTAAAATAAGTATGAAAACGTTCATCATATACCAGTCCACGAGATGGTCTCCTATGACTATACTGGTGTGTATTCAATGATTGGAAAATGTCAGAGTGCTTAAAAAATAGCCTGATTGATACATCTGATATCCACAAGTCGAAATATTTACTACAGTCCTACAATCCGGTAAATGAACAGGGACTGCGACGTCCAGATTAGCATGCAAGTAGAACCAATGAATTCAGCTAAAACTATAGAAATTAATAATCACAGATTAATGGATATTATTATTATTATTATTATTATTATTATTATTATTATTATTATTATTATTATTATTATTATTATTATTATTATTATTATTCATTAAAACTGCCCCACATAGCTCATACGACTGTCAAGGTGGATGATACCGAGTCAAACAGCTTGCAGATTATGAAGATATATGGTCAGGGTAACAAATTCCTCTACAGTATTGTCATTCACGACCTAGTTCGCTACTTCTTACGAAATGCTACCCGGAATTTCCAAGCATTTGAATATGTCACGTGAACAAGTAGTGGCACCCAGTTTTAACGCTAGATGCCTTTTGGCGTCCTCGTAATTGCACGCGTTTCCGAGTTTCGATGCCTTACTTTAAAACACTTGTGCTAATTACGAAATAGTTTATATTAAGAAGCAAAAAATATGAATTTAATTTTGCTTCCGGTTCGATAAATTTGTCATTTCGGAAGATATGAACGTAATTGAATGCTTTGTTTTGTTTCTTGGGGGTTCGGAACCACAATGTCACTGGGCAATAATAATTAGGCCTATTATTATTATTAGCATTATTAATATTATTAGTATTACATTTTAACTTCACATTAATGTTAGACGGTTTCCGTCGATGGTGGGACAGTAGGGCGTCAGTGCTATGAAGATATTAGTCATACTTAAGTGTCAGCTTCGAATGCTTATTCACGTGATAATGCGAAACCACAACAGAGCACGAAGGAGTTCGAACTCACCTTCTCTCTAACTCAAACTTACAGCCAACATAATCCGTACCATGTAGATAGCTCGCCCAATCTATTTTTTTACTGACTGAAAATCATTATGTTCTCATTGTTTGCTCCAATTTCCAAGTACTGTTTCTTATCTAGGTAGCCAGGTTAGAACAAAGAATCCCTGTCGTTCTAATGGCCAATGGAGTCTGTATACATTTTGTTAGGAAGAGATAACTGTGACGCGGTCAACTCCATAACTCATCCGGTCTTTACCTCGAGAGGAAAGACTTCGATAAGGGAGATATCAGTAATATTTCTGACTGCGCACTAAATCGACCTGTTGCTATCTTCACCACGAGGAACAAAAATCTAGCGATGTTAATATCAACCACCTGGAACACATGAAAATACTGACCCGCAATACAGACAATTTTCAGCAGGGTTTTTTATCCCACCGACTCAGGCAGCTCTTATGACGACGTGGGCTTTATTTAAAGTAAAGCATCCTCTCGTGTGAAAATTAGGAAACCATGGAAAACCTTCTTTATGGCTGCCGACAGTGGGGTTCGAACCCGCCATGTGGCGAATCCAAAGCTAACAGCTATGCTGCAGCCTACTCGCTCGGTATTACGTGTGTAATGAACAATACTTCACACTCCCTACTCAATTTGAAGAGTCCTCGTTTACCCGGAAAATGTGTCTTCTGTTTGATAATGTGTATTATTGTAGTGTCTGTAAAAAGGATTGTATATTATTTGTTGTTAACCGGGGCTTGCATCGCAAAAGTTCCCCCATCGGTGGGGGTGTTCGAATATATCAACTGGGCGAGTTGGCCGTGCGGTTAGGGGCGCGCGACTGTGAGCTTGCATCCGGGAGATAGTGGGTTCGAACCCCACTGTCGGCAGCCCTGAACATTATTTTCCGTGGTTTCCCATTTTCACACCAGGCAAATACTGGTGCTGTACCTTAGTGAAGGCCACGGCCGCTTCCTTCCCACTCCTAGGTTTTCCTATCCCTTCGTCGCCATAAGACCTATCTGTGTCGATGCGACGTAAAGCCACTAGCAAAAAAAAAAAATAGAATATATCTTACGGTATCCCTTGAGAGATAGCTCTCAACTTGAGAGTGTGGGTTGGAGTCCAAGGAGCCCTTATTGTTTCTGGCATTACATCCAATTCTTTACGTTGGACTCCTCACTTTCTTCCTTCGTATCTGACCTTCGTTCGGTCAAATATTGTTGTCTTCTGACTACAATGGCATTGGATTTGCGAAGCCGAGGGGTATTACGTTTGCCTTTTTCCTGGAGGCCCGGTTCAGCCACATCAGGTATTTCCACCTGAATCTGATGGCTGGTTCGAGGTCCACTCAACCTACGTGAGAACATGTGAGGAACTGTCTGACTGTGAGATAGCGGCCCCGGTCTAGAGAACGAAGAATAAAGGCCGAGATGATTCGTCTTACTGACCATGCGTTACATCATAATCTGATCTGCAGGCCTTTGAGCTGAGTAGTTGTCATCAGGGCAGTAGGGTCGTGGCATTTAAGGAATTAACTCATTTTCGCACCGTTCGCGCCCGTCACTCCATTTTACCAATACCCTTTTCGACAGTTCGGACCTCTTCTATTTTTTCATTTGGTTTGTAATCACCAACACAATCCACTGATCAGCTGGGTATTAGGTTTTCTAGCCTTAGATTGCCTTTCACTCTCTTCGTCGCCCTTCATTTTCTTTTACCGACACCCCACTCTTCGAAGTGCCTGGCCTGAATAGTCGTCGCCCAATTGGACTTTTCGTAAAAACAATAATCACCAACACCACCAATGGAGAAGGCAGCCGCCATTTCCTATATATTACGTACCGTCACGTAATTTGTATGAAGTTAGGATGGTCCAGCATACTGTAGATTTTGTCCCATTTCTCTCCTCAGTTGTGTTATCTGAGGATGAATGCACTCGTGATAGACTAAACCATACAGAGTAATCTTACAAGCAGACTTTATTGTTGTATCACTCACGAAAAGGTATTTCACGCTTGGTTTGTATTGTTCCTGTTGTAGATTCTCACGTGGTAGTACACGCACGCACATTAATGGGGTCCCAACATAAACAATCAACACTGCCCCACTCCAGTATTGAAAAGGAGGGGAGAGAGTAAAGGGATAGTGTTGAAGGCCACTCCAGTACTGAAAAGGAGGGGAAGGGAGTGAACAGGTAGTGCTGAATACACAGTGTATGTATTCCGGCGTTACACTGTAACATTGTAAGAAGATGGCTCCTATCCTATCGCAGGTGAATCGAGGACGTATTATTGGCATGTGGGAGGCTCACATGGTCCCCCAAGCAATAGCACAAGCAATACCATGCAGTCTTAAGACAGTTTGGAGATGGATAGAAATATGGCAAGAACGAAGTTCAGACGGTAGACCACTGGCTTTCTGAACACAAGCGGATAGTTTAATCGCAGCTCAGTCTGGTGGTACTTGAAGGTGCTAAAAATATGTCAGCCTCAGAACCGAAAAGAACATCTGCGAGCCAAAATTTTCGACATATTAGTGTCTCCAAAAATTTAAAATTACTTATTGAAGTGTATACATAGTAACAGTAATTGTATGTATGTATGTAGGCTACGTATGTCCAACCTTTAGTCCCGGTTCTTGATACGGGGTTGGGGAAAACCCAGTGTAACATAACTATCATTATTAATTTCATATACAGTTTATTTTAAGTTAATGTTAACTGATATTTATTTCTAAGTTAGGTCAACAGTATAGCATGTGATTTACAGATATCTGTACAATATTTAGAGCTTTTTCAATGCCTTATGTAAAACATATATTTTTATATTATATCTCGTGAGTGGGCTTCTTTGACTACGATTTAATGTAGCCTATGATCACTGTTTCAACAGAGACGTAAAACTATAAGCATGTTTTGCTTTGGTTTTAAACTAAGAAACCGTAAGCCTCTTTCGTGGAGATTTATGGAAGCATTACCAGTATTACGTTTGAATTACTCGCTCCTTCCATCTGCAGACGTATATTCGGCCCTGAAGATAGTTTTCCGTGGTTTCCTATTTTCACAGCACAAAAATGCCGGGGTTGTTCCTTAATCAAGGCCGCGGCCGCTTCTTCCCCAATCCTAGCTCGTACCTATCCTTGCGTGCGGAAAACCTTCAATGTGTTAGTGAGACATTAAACCTCGAGGAAAAACCCACATACAGTATATTAAGATAGTAATTCCTCGCGTTAGTACTTATATATTTGTAAGTCTCTTCCGCAGGTGATAAGACATCTCGAAATCAATTTTCCTAAGATTTATTTACGACAAGTTAAGCTCCAGACAACAGTCTCGCTGCTCAGACGTTTCAGTTTTCTTTCGTGCTCTGAGCGAAAACCATACTTACTTTCAGGAAGATATCTCCTTACGTTCCGGCGCATTTTCTGTTATAGTGAAGTGAATGGTGATACTTTTACATCCTATTTATAACGGTGGCGTGTAGTTTAAATCTTCAGCGATAAGTCCTCGTTTGCAATTAGTTACTTTCGTCTACAGATCATGGGGCACCAGTTGAGATTGGTGGTGCTTCCACTTAATTCATGCTCATCACTTTCACATGTTCTGCCCGAGCTTCCTTTCAAGCATTGTAGTATAACGTTTTCGAGATCAGTTAGGGGGATTTCATCTTCCTACACTGCATGTTCCAGGTACTCAGTCATGGCATCACTACTGTAGCTTCTAGCAATAGTGCTTTTTTTTTACAACTTGCTTTACGTCGCACCGAAACAGATAGGTCTATGGCGACGATATGATAGGAAAGGCCTAGGAGTGGAAAGGAAGCGGCCGTGGCCTTAATTAAGGTACAGCCCCAGCATTTGCCCGGTGAGAAAATGGGAAACCACGAAAAAACATTTTCGGGGCTGCCAGCAGTGGGGTTCGAACCCCACTATACCCCGATGCAAGGTCACAGCTGCGCGCCACTAACCGCACGGCCAACTCGCCCGGTAGTGCTTAAATTTGCACCGTACGGAAGCTTGCACTTTTATATGACTGTTTATATTGCATCTGCAGTTTTACGTGAAATCCGATCCATATTAACGTGAGCCTACTTTCCAAAGATTCTACTTACAATGGTTGGGATAATCTAGTATGAATTAATAGAATGATTTAAATACTACGTCTCTTAATGAGGCAATCATTAAATTACCTATAACCAAACACGAGAAGTGAACATTTGTATAGCGATACACGATTTGTAGATATAGTGAGGTATTGGATGGAATGCAGTATTGATGGCTGGAGGAGAGGTAACTACAGTAGGATAACACCAAACATTCTGCGATATTTCTTCATACAGATATCAGAAAATGATAATCGCAGTGCTCATATATCACATTTTCTTAATCTTTAAGTAGTAGAGTATCTTGTGCTAAGTGATTCCATGGTGCATGTACTTTAGTGAAAAAGAAAATAAAATGAAATGAAATAAAAACGGAAATTAATAGGAGATTCCATGAGTTATCTGCTTTTGTAAAAAAAATAAACGGATATTCTAAGGCTTCCTTATTTGTTCCCCAGTAGCACCTAATATAAAATCACTATAGTTCATTTTAGTGTGGGTAACACGAGTGTCCGAATGTACACATTTATATTACGTGCACAGGGCGACTGATGAATTCTGAGAGAATGAAGCGAATTATATCAATTTCCTTAAAATATCAGTTATGTACTCACTCCAGTCCAAATTTCACTTACAAGGAGCCGTAATGCCTTAACTCACGAGTGTCAAAATTGCCACGTAACTCACTGTCAGTTCTATGAACTAGAATGAAGTTGCGCTTTCGATTCCAATATCACATATGATTGCATTATAATTACCGCAATTGGTAATTGAAGAAATGTTGAGTTATAGTGTGTAATTCAGTCAGAGACAATAATTGTTGCTACTATTTTAATTCAGTGGTCCCTGTTAGTTGATTTAAAGGTTTAATGAAAACTCAAATATTCTCCGTTTGTAGCCGGGGAAATAAGAGTACGCCTACATATTACGTGTTTTGTGTATACTCACATAATGAAGCACTTACTGTAGACAGACATATTCTTATGGCAATGCTACTATCGTAAATGATGAACTGTTTTACACATTAGTGGAAATCAAACCCCTTTCTCTGTCATTTTGTTTTGGTAATGTGGGGGTTTAAAGGGAAGAGTGAAATATGGAGTAATCTTAATTATAAATTCGTAAACATTAAACAAATCTTGGAAAAGTTTTCTAATTAAAGATACGCCAATTCAATCACGAAACAGATCATTATTTTCTGGGACGAACATCTAAAGATGCCATGATTTTGTAAATTTTGTGTTCCAACACCCATTAATGAGGATGCGGTTTTCAACCGAGTGGTATCCCATTTGTTGTCTTCACTGTCACGGTATGTGTTAACAGAAAGATAGCAACAAGTCTGTATGTACGCTAGCAGGTGACTGGAAATACCTCAATGTTGTTTCATGATTCAGCAGAAGAGACTAGAGAAAATTCGAAAAAGAACGAAATACGTTACAAAGTATTTCATACAATGCTTCGGGATTTAGACTTATTTTGTGGAGCCGCACTCCCCGCCTTCATGAACTCACGTTAAATGAAAAAGTTATATTGGTGTTTAGGTCAGTCAATTCGTTATTTCCCCGCCACAGCCGTGTGCTGAATTGTGAGAAGGCCTTCTAAGATTCTGAAAGGGAATCTTCTCGCCAGCTATTCGTCTTTACAATGTACTCACGTTCAAGGAACTGCAATATCTACGTTTCCCAAATCATTCCATCTAATTTGTAGCTATAAAATCAAAAGTTTGTTTGTTTGTTCTCTGGACAAATCTTCGCGTCTCCATTGATCAGCACTAAATTTGCACCAAGGCTCATGAGGCAGTCGGAAGGGTCGTAAAGGTAGTTATATAGTCGAATATTCAATAAAATAGGTTACAACATGTGATATATGGGTAGAAAGATTTATTTGTTGACGACATGTTGATACCAAAGCTCTTAAGGAATAGAATGAACACACGTAAAGCATGGACCTCGAATATCAAGGAATAATAAGCTGGACACATGAACAACATGGAACTTAGAATAGCAAGGAATATTGTCAAACCTCATACAGAGCTACGGGACTGAACCATTCGCTGGTACTTCCCTAAACTTTGTTCTATGATGCAATCTAGCGATTATTCTCTGGAAAATTAACTTCAATCTCATAAATTAGTCAGACGGGTCGCATAGGTAGTTATATCGTCAAAGATTTCATAAAAGTGGTCATAATACGTGTTGTACGTGTAGAACGTTTTACGTATTGACGCCATTTTCGATGCCAAAATTCTTAACGGATAGACTGGACAAAGGAATAGCATTGAACTTAAAATGGCAAGGAATATCTATGATACAGTCTATTCCATAAATGAGTATCAAAAATTTTATCATGTGGCGAATATTACTCTAAAATAACATGGCACTTAAAAGTGCAATGAAAAACTATACTATCCAGCTATTTATTCTCCGGAAAATTAACCTCAATACCATAAATGATTATCTAATAATGATTGCTTATGTGCATCATATTTTCGTAATTTGTGTCATTTGTAACCGAATGAATCAACCAAATTGAATTCTGAATACATGTAAGTAACTTTCAAAGCAATCCTAACGTTATTTCCCCTTTACCACAGCCATACTGTACATTGCAGTAATTGGAAAGTCTACTCTGAATCTTTCACCTCATCTCCATCATTAGGGGAAATCATAGCAGTGATTAATTTGGAAACTGCATGTTTCTCTCATAGTGAATTACATGTAGTTTGCTCCAGGGTTTGAACACCGAGGAATTTATACGTTTACGCTCCCCCAGTACTATGACACGTAATTCTCTTTATCCCACGGCACTGATTAATGATTTTACAATTATAAAATATGTATAAAATTACAAACCGATATTAATAATTCGCAGTAAGTTCAAAAAGTTACCAAAATGTAGAGAAACAAATGTAATTCCATTTTCATTTTTTATATATTTTCAAGTGTTTGTTGATATAATATCACATTCTGTTATCACAACACATTATGTGTACTATTCCATTACCTCGAAACTTTCTAACTTTGCGGCGTGATAGGCTACCTTGCGGGAGGGTAACTGATAGTGTTCGCTTCAAGAGGAACCTGCAACAACCTCAGAATGTTAATCTGGAGGGCAAGCAATTGATACACCATGACTGCCATATCTATCAGCCAAATATAATATTCCTCTTCGTCAGTGGGTTGTCACCGGTATCCTGGTTGGATCCAGAAGTACCCTGCTGAGCAACACAAACACAACCCTTCAAAATTTAAAAATTCCTTTTTATGACATAGAGAATATCTTATTATAGATCATAACAGATTCACTGGAAATTATACAGTTGCATTTAAACCTGAAATCGTAATCTCCTAACGATGAATTTACCAGAAAAACTATTATTTCATTATTATAATTACATAATGTATGTTACGTATTCCAGACCTTTACGGTCACCCTCACTGGAGAGCAGATGATTTACTTTTCAATAAATTTTAGTACTACTACTATCCGGAATTAAAGGTTAAAGTAACGTGTCTTACAGGATTTGGGAAATCAGGTTTCACTTCACCACTACCTGCGTAAGGGAGAGCGGAATTTTAGTCCGCATTATGCGTACCCTAAAAGAAAATTACCGAAACTGAAAGGTAGCAAACAAGAAATTATGTACTGCCAGTAGGAAAATTACAAAATCTGGTAACTTGGCTAAATATTCAGCGTAATAGACTTCGATTCAGAGGACCCCGGATTTGATTCCCGGCCGGACTTTAAACACGTCCAGTTAACTCCACTAACTCGGGGACTGATTGTTTATGTTCATCATAATACACCTCTCTTCATCTACACACAAGCACCACAGAAGTACACAACAGTAAATCAAACCCTCCACATTGGCATCAGAAAGGGCATCCGGACGTAAAACTGGACCAAATCCGCGTCAGTTGCCGATCCCAATAAATTGGGAAAAGGACAAGAAAGATTAAGAAGGAATATTCTGAAAAAGGTAAACAAATTAGAAGGAGAAGAGAGGAGAGGAAAGAAACGAGAGGCGCAGCCGAATAATCTGTTCGGATATTTTATGTTTGAATGGTTTAGCTTTAAGAAAACTCACATGTTCCTAAGCGGACTGGGAGGTCAAAACTAGACATTCATTGTTGTAACACGTTGGTTTTAAATGTTTACCACCCACGGATTGTTTTGTATTATCTGAAGCTATCTCTTTTCAGAACCTAACTTAGGTTCTTCAGCCTTCCGAAGCTAATTTTGAGTAATACATGCCGTATATAAAGTGCGTGAAAAATAAAACATACGGTAACAGTATTACACCTGAAAAAACTTAATAACAATAGGATGAAATGAAGGACAGAGTGACGTTTTATCAGCACATCGCAATCTATGTTTGGAAGGGAAGAAAAGTGGGAGTCATTAAGATACGTTCCATATTTCAAGTATTTAAAAAGAAATAAATATAAATGTTACACATTTATAAATATTTTAGTATAATTTGATAGAATACGATGATGTTCTTTTAAAAACAAAACATGTCATTCTAGTTTCATTAAGTTGTATATTTTTCAGGTAAAATACTGCTACCATATGTTTTATTTTTCAAGTATTTTTTTTGCTAGGGGCTTTACGTCGCACCGACACAGATAGGTCTTATAGCGACGATGGGATAGGAAAGGACCAGGAGTTCGAAGGAAGCGGCCGTGGCCTTAAATGAGGCACAGCCCCAGCATTTGCCTGGTGTGAAAATGGGAAACCACGGAAAAACATTTTCAGGGCTGCCGACAGTGGGATTCGAACCTACTGTCTCCCGGATGCAAGCTCACAGCCGCGCGCCTCTACGCGCTCGGCCAACTCGCCCGGTTTCTTCAAGTATATCATAAACATATTACTCAAAGTTAGTTTCACCAGACTGAAGAAGCTAACAGTTATAAAATCCACGAATTAAAGATAATTTGACAATTTAGCTGATTTTAATGAATAGTTCGACTCCTTGACTGAATGTTCAGCATACTGGCCTTCGCTTTAGAGGGCCAGGATTCAATTCCTCGTCAGGTCAGGGATTTTGTCTAGTATTTTTCCAGCTGGGGGACTGAGTGTTTATATACATCTTCATTTACACAGAACATGTCGCACTACAAACTACCGAAGATAAAGACCTCAACGAAGGATTGGACCCAGGAAAGGCACCCAGACGTAAACAGCATAGAAACTGTCGACCCAAGGAAACTGGTAAAAGGCCAAGAAGAAGAAGTACGTGTTAAATAATTATTTAGCCTATTTATTTCAGTTCCAAACTAGGTGATCAATCTTCACTAGTAGCTGCAGCAGCTACAGCTGGGAACAAAGCCTAAAAACGAAGCTCATGATAAAGGAAGTGTGAGAAAAATAATGGAAAATATCCTGAACTGAGGAAAACTATTTAGTTGCCCTTAAACTTACGTTTCCGCTGTGACTATACATATGGAATTATTTAACCTTTCTAATTTATGGAATTTTCACAACGAATTTTGTTTGCAAGACTTGAATCCACCAACAAAGCTGGCTGTACAAGGCTTGATAACTTTCAGTACGAAGTAAATCTGAAAGGTACCTATGAATTATCCCCTGAATCTTAAAACAATCAACCAATCAATCAATCAAGCAATCAATCAATCAACCAGTCAACTGATTCCGTGTTAATTATTTACCCAGCTTTTTTCTTTAAGGACCTAATCCTTGAATGTGGCTGTGGTTAGCATAGACGGGTGCAAAATGACATTGTACTGTTATACTGCCTTACACGGTTCATGAAATCATTATCATATAGCATCACACCTTTAAGAATGTAGTTTACGTGAGATTGTGGAAAATAAACCAAACCGATGTGGTAACATGAATTAAAGTGTCAATTTACCATTCCCGCAGCGAAATGTCGTGCTTGGCAGTGGGTATATATTCCATTTAACCCTACATGGAATAATTCAATGTAAGTTTCATAAAAAGTGACTTTTTAAGCTATAGAATATTATTTTTGTTTCTGGTTTATTAAAACCAGCATGGAGCAACAACTAATATTCTGGTGATAACTTGATTTCACAGAGCCATCTATCCTTCAAATTATATATAACACAGGAAGATCTGCATAGACAACTTTCACAGATCCCTCTATCCGGCTGGCATAGAAAGACCTAAGCATCGTAGTATTCGATTAAATTACTTGTTCACTCAAATAAAGTAGTCAATGCAATAAATAATATTTTTCTAGTAGTCCTGCGGCAGGGACATTTCTTTTGAAGTATAATACATAGGTATTAGTATTACGGTTTTCTCACAATATTGTGTTACACGTTCATATTATACACCCATGATCATAAATTAAGGATAATTGCATATTGTGGTGCCACACAACGTGGCACTACACAAAACTGGCGCTAATAGCATAGGCACGTAGTGAACACAAACGAAACATATCTGTAAGTCCACGGTATTGGTGATAAGTTGCGAAAACTGTCCTAAAACACATGTGCTAAAAACGCCACTGTTTCCTGCGCATGTACCCCGACATCAATATGGGATATGATCACCATGCACATGTACACAGGCCGCACAACGGGTTGGCATACTCTGGATCAGGTGGTCGAGCAGCTGCTGGGGAATAGCCTCCCATTCTTGCACCAGTGCCTGTCGGAGCTCCTGAAGTGTCCTAGGGGGTTTGAAGAGGTGCAGCGATACGTCGACCGAGAGCATCCCAGACGTGCTCGATGGGGTTTAGGTCTGGAGAACAGACAGGCCACTCCATTCGCCGGATATCTTCTGTTTCACGGTACTCCTCCACGATGTGGAAGCTCGTTGGGACCGTGCGTTATCATCCATCAGGAGGAAGGTGGGACCCACTGCACCTCTGAAAAGGCGGACATACTGGTGCAAAATGACGTCCCGATACACCTGACCTGTTACAGTTCCTCTGTCAAAGACATGCAGGTGTGTATGTGCACCAATCATAATCCCACCCCATACCATCAAACCACTACCTCCATACAGGTCCCTTTCAAGGGCATTACGGGGTTGGTATCTGGTTCCTGGTTCACACCAGATGAGAACCCGGCGAGAATCACTGTTCAGACTATACCTGGACTCGTCAGTGAACATAACCTGGGACCACTGTTCCAATGACCATGTACTGTGTTCTTGACACCAGGCTTTACGGGCTCTCCTGTGAACAGGGGTCAGTGGAATGCACCTTGCAGGTCTCCGGGCGCATAAACCATATGTGTTCAGTCGTCTGCAGACTGTGTGTCTGAAGACAGTGTTCCAGTGGCTGTGGCAAGGTCCCGAGCAAGGCTACCTGCAGTATTCCGTGGCCGTCTGCGGGCACTGATGGTGAGATACCGGCCTTGTTGTGGTGTTGGACACTGCGGATGTCCCGTACTGTAACGCCTGGACACGTTTCCTGTCTGCTGGAATGGTTGCCATAATCTTGAGATCACACTTTGTGGAACACGGAGGGCCCGTGCTACGACCTGTTGTGTTTGACCAGCCTCCAGTCGCCCTATTATTCTACCCCTCATAACGTCATCAATATGTGCTTGTTGAGCCATTTTCACCACACAGTCACCATTAGCACGTCTGAAAACATCTGCACACTTACTCGCTGCACCGTACTCTTGCATGCACCAACACCCCTCTGCGTATTTGAACCGCTGCCGGCGCCACCGCGCGACGACGGTAGGTCAAGTGCACCACATAGTCATACCCCGAGGTTATTTAAAACCGCAAACCGCCCACCATAGCGTTGTTTCACCGTGTATCAGCATTATCCTTAATTTCTGAGCATGAGTGTATATAGAGAGAAGATAGAGCACAACAACATTTGTATCCATACTTACTGCATCCTCAGTAGGCTAAATGTGGCGAACCAACTCCTGTACTGACCCTACAACAATGTGAGAACAAATTTGAGTATCTTCTTGAAAATGGCTGGGAACCAGCCAACTGATTTAGGAATCAAATCCAGTACAACCATTTTATCTTTTCACGAAAATAAAAGGGGTATAGCGAGTATGATATGAAAATTAACATTTTCAAGACTTGGATGATTTCTGTAGCGAACAAAAGGAGCAATGCGTGTCAGGTCAGAAATACAAAACTGGAACAGGTGGACTACTTCAAGTATTTAGGATGTGTATTCCAAGTTGGCAGTATAGTAAGCGAAACTGAGTGAAGGTCCAGTGAGGTCACAGTAGTGTGTGAGAAGGAATTCAGTTCTCCGAAGAAACTATCTTCACATCGGTCTATTTTCCGACCGTCTTTGTTGTGAGGAAATGAAAGCTCAAAGGATTCAGTACATCCTATTCATAAATAATAAGTAACGAACATGAGTGAGTTTGTGAGTTTCACAAATAGGAAAAGTCCTCTCAGTTTTAATTACTGCGTTGATGGGGTGAAAGTTCCTTTTGGGGATCATTGTATGTATCTAGGTGTTAATATAAGGAAAGATCTTCATTGGGGAAATCACATAAATGGGATTGTAAATAAAGGGTACCGATCTCTGCACATGGTTATGAGGGTGTTTAGGGGTTGTAGTAAGGATGTAAAGGAGAGTGCATATAAGTCTCTGGTAAGACCCCAACTAGAGTATGGTTCCAGTGTATGGGACCCTCACCAGGATTACCTGACTCAAGAACTGGAAAAAATCCAAAGAAAAGCAGCTCGATTTGTTCTGGGTGATTTCCGGCAAAAGAGTAGCGTTACAAAAATGTTGCAATGTTTGGGTTGGGAAGAATTGAGAGAAAGGAGAAGAGCTGCTCGACTATGAGGTATGTTCCGAGCTGTCAGCGGAGAGATGGCATGGAGTGACATTAGTAGACGAATAGGTTTGAATGGCGTCTATAAAAGTAGGAAAGATCACAATATGAAGATAAAGTTGGAATTCAAGAGGACAAACTGGGGCAAATATTCATTTATAGGAAGGGGAGTTAGGAATTGGAATAACTTACCAAGGGAGATGTTCAATAAATTTCCAATTTCTTTGAAATCATTTCGGAAAAGGCTAGGAAAGCAACAGATAGGGAATCTGCCACCTGGGCGACTGCCCTAAATGCAGATCAGTATTGATTGATTGAAAGTAGCGAGATTCATCACTGATACAAGCTGATGGTAATAATGGCAGAGCGGTTTTTGGAGCACTGTGACAAAGGCTAAGTTAGGAACGAACTCCATGGATGAAGGTGAATAAGACTTCGGTAATGAGGTTATGTGAAGCGAATGGAGGACGAGAGTTTACCTATGAGAACAGTGGACTAGGCCTCAGACGGTAAGGGAAGAAGAGGGAGATCAAGACGACAAAGGTTACAGTCAGATTTTAATTGTTTGGGGATAAAAGGTGTGGAACTAAACGAGGCCAAAGAGCTCGTTGCAATAGGAGATTGTGTAGGTGCACAATTAATTCACAGAGGCTTGCAGACTGAGCGCTGAAACTCATAACAGTCCATAATGAATATGTATGTATTTTCCTGGTGTGAAAAATGGAAAACCATCTTCAGTGCTGCAGATAGTGGGATGCGAACCCACTACCTCCTGAATGCAAGCTGATAGCCACGTGATATAAACAGCGTAGCCACTCGTTTGCTGTATGTATTCAACAATAACAATAATAATATTATTAGACATTATACCTCTTAAAATGCTACCAGACAAAGCGAGTTGGCCGTGCAGTTAGAACTGCGCAGCTGTGAGCTTGCATTCGGGAGAGAGTGGGTTCGAACCCCACTGTCGGCAGTCCTGAAGTTGGTTTTACGTGGTTTCCGATTTTCTCACCAGACAAATGCTGGAGCTGTACCTTAATTAAGGCCATGACCGCTTCCTTCCCACGCTTTCCTATCCCATCGTCGCCACAAGACCTATCTGTGTCGGTGAGACATAGAGCAAAGAGTAAAAGAAGAGAGAGAATGCTACCAGCCTTAAGAGATGCTACAACACAGACATTTTGAACTAAAGGGATATTTTTAACGTACAGTACCTGTATACCAAACGATACGGGTCTGTCATGTTCGAACTATGAAAATCTGCAGCCTGTTTCCAGTCATTCGATCGGGTCAGGAACGGAATGAATGAAGCCCCCATCTAGCGGCGAGGATAGGAATTGTTCCGGCTGCCGAAGCCTGTCGCACTCCTCTGGGGCAATGATTAATGACTGACAGATGATGTAAAATGATAGTGGAGAGTGTCGCTGGAATGAAAGATGACAGGGAAAACCGGAGTACCCGGAGAAAACCTGTCCCACCTCCGCTTTGTCCGGGACAAATCTCACATGGAGTGACCGGGTTTGGAAACACGGAACCCAGCGGTGAGAGGCCAGCGCGCTTCCGCCTGAGCCACGGAGGCTCTAATGTTTGAACTATATTAAAATTAATTTACTTATGGCTCCTTGAAGTGTAGAAATCGATCCACTAACTAATTATGACGTATGCACCCAGTCAGTCAGTCTCTCTCTCTCTCTGTCTGTCTCACTCTCTCTGTGTGTGTGTGTGTGTGTGTGTGTGTGTGTGTGTGTGTGTGTGTGTGTGTGTGTGTGTGTGTGTGTGTGTGTGTGTGTGTGTGTGTGTGTCCTCACACACTGCAATGTTAAAGGCAAAATCTATTTTATTCTCTCTCGGAACACTACAGCGAAAATGGTCTCATAAAGCACTTTGGTATTGACACACACTGTCAGTCAGTGCCAGTATTGACCGAATGTGAGGTTCAAAAGCTAAACAAACATCAGCTGTTGTAAAGACTTCCTCTGATTATTTGTTTTAATTGTCCACAGTGAAATCTAAATATCAAAGACATTTTCGCTTCACCAACAAATATTGAAATAAATGTTTTTTACCGGCAGGCTTGTGGTAAGCTACTGTAGATGAAAGCGCGCTCTGTGTGACTGTTCAAACATGTGGCGAACGAGCACTTTGTATTGTCCCTGAAGTAATTCATGTCATTCGATTAATTCAACTTTTAAAAGATTTAAACAAATTTGAGTAATAATAATAATAATAATAATAATAATAATAATAATAATAATAATAATAATAATAATAATAATTAGAGGGTCCATGCCGCTTCGCAGCACTTCTTATCAATAGGTCAGATAACTCGTCTTGATATTCATGTCGTAGTCATATTATATTGCCTGCCCTTTTCAGTGGATTTTATGAACATTTAATATGAAGCGTGTTATGGTATACCGCAGTCCGTAGTCAGAATTCATCCATTCTGACGTCATCATGTCTGTTTGATAAAAATCTATCCTTATATTCATCTTTTGATCTTGCGGTTCTTGATGTAAAGCTTGGTGTTGTGTCATAGCAGGCAATGGTATTTTTTATCGCAGTTCTTCTGTATAGAACGGTAGTCTTGTGAGCTCATAGGTTAGTCTCGGAGGAGCGTTTCTCTCCTGAGAACTTTTCATTGATACATGACCTTCAATCTAGTACAGCTAGGTTATCCTTCGACAGGTGTTCCAAGAAAATGTCTAAGGCGTATGTCATGATGGGATCTATTTGTACGCAGACAATTTTTCTCCTAGGAGCATGTAAGTTATTAGCAACGCCCTGCCATCTATTACATGTATTTCGAAGCTGGAAAATGTTAGAGAATCAAAGAGTATAGTATTCTTCCGTGATCTCTGGCTTGGCAGGTAGTAATCAAACATGGCTGCATGCAATGGCATAACTAAGGATGAAAATCACATATATCAGAATATTAATGAAAGTGTTAGTCGCTTAGTAACCTGCCAAGTGTATGTATGTTGGGTTTTCAGCCCGAAAGCTGGTTTGATCCTCTGCAGCTCCGCCAACAGCTGTCATAAATAGTCCAGGCGTCACTGAAGAGGCGCACTAGGGAAATGAGGAGTTAGGTAGTTTCCCGTTGCTTTCCTCACCGAGCCACCCGCTGCTATTACATATCAGTCTGCCAAGCCCACTGAAATGCAGGCACCAACCGACCCTATGAACGATATCTTCACACCACTCATAACAGGGACTGCCTGCATAAGCAATGGTATTACTAGCATCACTCATACCTCGGTCACTTTCATATTGTCAAAGCCAAGGATGAGACTGAGACAGGTCAATGAAAGTAACAAATTTGATATAGCCCATACCAGAAGACATAGTGCACTGTAAACACTACATCTCGCCAGCAAGGGCATACCTGCCAAGTACAGAATGTATTGCGGGTTAGGGTAAGCTTTCGCCGGCAATCATTGGAGTGATCATTTAAAGATTTGGTTTTATGATTACGCGAAGTTGACTGAACTTAGAGAGAGACCTATCAATGTCGCATGATTCAACGGCACGTAATTCCAGAGAGAATAAAACAAAAATTAAGGAAATCGGTCCAGTAGAACGGACGGACGGATTTGCCAAACCTGTTTTAGTAAACTCTTTTAATATATAGTTAATAATAATAATAATAATAATAATAATAATAATAATAATAATAATAATAATAATAATAATAGGACAGTTATAGAAACCAACTATCATGCAGTACATTCTGGGTGAACTGAAATCAAAGTTAAACCAATGGCTCCCTTGCACTAAAGTTAATAACTGGATAAAGATAATTCATACATGGGAACAAAACTGGTTGACTATAAACGTGTCCATGTTTTGCTGATGTCGAAATGCAGCTATTCATTTTGAGGAAATGCTCTAACAAGAATAATATTTAATAACGAATGAATGTAGAACTTGTCCCTCTTGCTGAAAATAGGCAATGGTAAATCGCAGTCAAAACTGCCACTAACTGTTTTTAAATTTATAAATTGAGGGTTGGTTTCTTTCTGATTAATGCCGTTCGATTTTCTAATGGTACTTCAATTGCTGTAGACTTTGTGCGACTCCGGGATATTAGGATCGTGTTCCATTGGATTTCTATAACGTGCTGGAAGCCAGTAACACACAGTCGTCACATCTGAACGCCGAAGTCAGCCAGCGTCAAACCCGCTACCTGACGCACTGTTGGACAACGACTGACTACACCACTGAAGTTGCCGTAAGAAATACTGCCTTATATGACGAGTTTCCATATCTGTTGTAGAGCCAAATGAAAGTAAGCCTTCCTGAAAATAGTTTCAGCCAGTGATGTTGCAGTTTATTGCTGTTACACTATTGCTTTAGTATAATAATTATTGATGTCAACATAGGTATTGTATCTGTATGGTGTGATCAGTGGCGTAACTACAGGTGGCTAGATTGGCAGAAGTCCAGGGGCCCGCTAACCGAACGGGTGCACTCAGTATAGTAATTATCTCTACCTCTCTTCTTGTGAATAATAATGTAATTGGCTTTACGTCTCACTAGCCGGAGATGCCGAAGTGCCGGAATTTAGTCCCGCTGGAGTTATTTTACGTGTCATTAAATCTACGGACGTAGATCTGAGCACCCTCAAATACCACCGGACTGAGCCAGGATCGAAACTGCCAAGTTGGGGTCAGAAGGCCAGCTCCTCAACCGTCTGAACTACTCAGTCCGGCTATCATGTTGTTAAAAGCCTTTTCTAGGACAAAGCTATATACAATAATAGCATCATTGTAATTAACTTCTACAAAATATGTGTCAGGGCGATATTAAAACTGGATCTGATTTCTGAAAGGTATTAATGAAATGATAATAATAATAATAATAATAATAATAATGTATTGTTTAAGATGCTGTGCTCAGGCATTTAAATTTGACGCCATTTACGCTGCCTATGCGCCAATTTCTAAGTTC
Organism: Anabrus simplex; assembly: GCF_040414725.1. NCBI lineage: Eukaryota > Metazoa > Arthropoda > Insecta > Orthoptera > Tettigoniidae > Anabrus > Anabrus simplex. The sequence continues at coordinate 276,134,875 of NC_090267.1, read as the reverse complement.
CTTTTTACTCTGCTAGAAGGCAGAATAAACCGGATTTGTGTTGGGCGATCTATGATTGAGTTTTAATGGATTTTACGGGCCAAACGCCAAATGTGGTTAGTAAATATGTGGTTGTATCTGTACTTACTAAGTTAATTACAACAAACCTGCTTAAGAAAACATTTTACTAATCTTAAAACATGTAACTCAGGAAAATATAACTTTTCTTTTTTTTTACAATTTGCTTTACGTCGCACCGACACAGTTAGGTCTTATGGCGACGATGTGATAGAAGACGGATAGGTGTGGGAAGGAAGCAGCCGTGGCCTTAATTAAGGTACAGCCCCAGCATTTGCCTGGTGTGAAAATGGGAAACCACGGAAAACCATTTTCAGGGCTGCCGACAGCGGGGAACGAACCCACTATCTCCCGAATACTGGATACCGGCCGCACTTAAGCGACTGCAGCTATCGAGCTCGGTAATGTAACTTGTACTATACTTTTTGTAGATAAATTATACAATATAAAAGTATTAGGAGACAAATTAATTTAAAATATTTTGCATTTACCCAAATTCGTTATTACAGTTTTATATTTCAAATATGCAAGAAATTAAATTAATTGATTGGTACATATCAGAAATTAAATAATAATGGATGTCACATAGAAAAACTAACAGGTGGTGGGGGTGCAAGTCTATAGTTACGGCACTGGTAACGATTGGCCTTGTTTGAAATCAATATTTCGTATATGACAGAATTCAGGAGAAAAATGCAATCCTTCCCTTTCTGTGATTGGTAAAACGAATACGTAAGAAAGTTATAGTCTAAATGGAGGATGTCTTCGCTAAAACTATACGAAGTATTATGGTTATATGTTCATTCAGTCGGAAGAAACAGGATTCAAGTTCATCATTGTCAAGAGAGTTGGATGAGCGGTACGGGCTGCGTAGCTAAGAGCTTGTATTCGGGAGGTGGTGAGTTCGAGCTCCACCATCGGCAGCCCTGCAGACAGTTTTCTCTATTTTCCGATTTTACATCACACAAATTCTGGGTATGTATTTAATTAAAGCCACGGCCGCTTCCTTTTCTGCCCTTACTTTTTCATCCCACTGTCGAAGAAAACCTATCCCAGTTAGAGCAACGTTAAAATAAACGGTCTATGATAAGACCACTAAATTCAAATTGCTTCATATCTGCGTGGAATTACCGTACGATCATCGAACAACTCGAAAATTGTATTTTTTTAATGTTTAGGATGCTCCGTTCTCAGCTTCACCGTGTTAAGTTTGCAACATCCATTTCTGATTGCAGCTGATTGAAAATGAAAACCTAGACCCTGGTTTCCAGTCATTGACCGGGTCAGGGATGTAATGAATGAATCAGATATAGGCTAATATCACGATGGGGTGGCCACTCCAAAAGTGATTTAGTAATGACTGATAGATGCTATGAAATGAGATTGGAGAGTGTTGCTGGAATGAAAGATGACAGGGAAAACCGGAGTGCCCGGAGAAAACCCTGTACCGTCTCCGCTTTGTCCAGCACAAATCTCACATGGAGTGACCGGGATTTGAACCACGGTATCCAGCGGTGAGAGGCCGACACGCTGCTGTCTGAGCCACTGAGGCTCTAGCAACTGAATATTTAAGTGAATATTTTTCCCTAAATCTGTATTTTAAATATGGACCAAATCACAGCACGTAACAAATATTTTTCTAAGCATTTCAAGATGAATTACAGCAAGTGGCTTACTTTATTTTATTTCATATTGAGGAAGGAAACATTCTGACGGACCTCAGTTCAATTTCCAGCCAGATTAGGGACTTTACCTCGTCTAGATTTGAAACAAAATACAATTTATGGAATTTGCACACATTCGTCGTACTCGCTTTAAACAACATTTCAATATATGTATGGCATTTATAACTATGACAACAAACTAAACACACAAACTAACTGGCGTACTGCTCCTCCACGGAACCCCTGGGCTCATTTAGATAGTATTGGGTCAATGTTTGGTACCATCGTTTGCGTTCTGCAAACGCAAAGCACATTTCAAGTTTTGATCGGTGAGCCTATTTCAGTGTCTACATTTACAAATTTTCATTAATGTACACAGCTGTTCACATAAATAAATTGATCCGGATATACTGTACTTACAATATGTGCATTACGTTTGTACAATCTAGGAAATATCTCCCTGGAAAATGAACACATAATTCAGTCAAAATGTTTGTGTTTGAAAACGTATCTTTCATTTGAGTATATACTGTAAATCAATCAGCTCTAGCTTCAGTTCTGGTCTAATAGTTTGCATATCGACTGAGAAGGGTCTAGCGAAAGCCTGCAAGGCCTTTTGTAATACCTTAATAATGTTGAACAGTTGTAGGAGATTGTATGTTCAAAAAAAATAGGTGGTGAGTCAGGGCTGAGTCAGCCTTTTCCCACGAGGTCATTGACCCCTACTTGTGTAGTAAGGCTATGACGATTTTGCTGAAAGGTCATTGACCCCTAATTGAGTAGTATGGCTATGATGGTTCGCGGATTTTGCGTACGAGAGCAAGCCTAACCTCACACTCCATTGGAGGGGCCTAATTGGTCAGGGGAATGACCTGGTGTGCTTATTGTCCCCCTAGGTGAGGTTATGACGTCATACACATACTACGAGGGCAGTGCTAACCTCACTGGCCAACCTGGAGTGTTTTTCACTGCTAAGTGAGGTTATAACGTCATACGTTCCATACGAGAGCAATGCTAACCACGCCCACTTTGGAGGAGCTGAATTGGACGGGGCCCCTTGCAGGAGCCGAGTTGGAAAGTTTTGACTACTTGACACGTGTGTTAAACTAACCTTGCCCATGAACGGTAACCTAACCTCACACATAGGCTCTCTGTCGTCTACCCCGTCGAGTAGTGACAGAGCTGTAGCGTAATAAGCGCGGGCGATTTAAAAATGCATGCTTATCTTTACCTCCAAGGTGTTGGGTTTGTGATGAGATGAATATGTTAAGATGTATTTTATAACCGGATGCCCTTCCTGACGTAAACCCCATCATGGAAGATAATATGAAATAAATGACATGATATATGATAGTAGGAAGAGAGAGGGTAAAGCCCGGTAGTGGCACATAGCCTTATCCTGTCGAATTGCATCAAGAGGCCTGCTCAAGGCTTCATGTCTCCATCCGACGGGCAAATAACCATCAACACTCCTCCTCCTTCCTCCTCCTCCTCCTCCTCCTCCTCCTCGTTAAACACATCTCTTCTAAGTTGAACACCTGTGCTAGAGTTGACTCCGTTTCAGTCCTTGTACCACTTTTCAAATTTCGTAACAGAGCTGCAAATCGAACACATTGAACATACTTTATGTAATTAGGTTCCAAATGCCCCAAATTGGAAAGTAACTTCTGAAATTCGATGCTTGCATTTTTGTATTCAGTACATACCGTATACATACTGTGCATAGTCATCATAAACTATTATGTCTTTCAGAATAAACGATCTAAGTGCCTCTACAATCCCCACGATGGCCTCGTCTAGTTAACATGTTTTACTCTGAAATCAATAATAACCGAGTCTTACTTTCGTTGCCTTGGCTCCCTCTCTTTCATTTACTTCATGTGGTCAAATCTATTTTTTTCTTTGCAATTGGCTTTACGTCGCACCGACACAGATAGGTCTTATGGCGACGATGAGATAGGAAAGGCCTAGGAATGGGAAAGAAGCGGCCATGGCCTTAAGGTACAGCCCCAAAATTTGTCTGGTGTGAAAATGGGAAATGGGAAATGGGAAAATGGGAAATCACTGAAAATCATCTTCAGGGCTGCCGATAGTGGGGTTCGAACCCAATATCTCAATTATTCTTGTAGATAGTCCCTCCTCCTTCATTCATCACGCACACGTGACCCCAGGACCGATGCCGATTCATAGCACAGCTTCATTCATCGCGTCTATTCCTTAACATAGTCGTATCTCCTCACTGTGAGTGCCCGCTTACCTTTTGTTCTACAAACAAACATTCTTGCTACACTCATGTACGTTAGTTCTGGCTTATGAATAAGATTTCCTGAGTTTACTGAACTTTCACTCTAGTACAGCAAAGTCGGCCTCAAAACAGAGTATGTTTCTTACAGAATAATGTTGACTGCAACAGCGAGCTCTCCGTATTAGCTTCGACAAACCTGAATCAATTTCACTTTTCACACTACAATCCAAAAAGATACGCATCTTAAGAACTCAAGATGATCCACTTGATCCAATTTGCTGTTCTCTATGTGATACTCTGTTCTCTTAGTTTCCTGCTTAACAGACATCTCGACAGTCATGAAAATAAATCAATCAGTCAATACTGATCTGCATTTAGGGCAGTTGCCCAGGTGGCAGATTCCCTATCTGTTGCTTTCCTAGCCTTTTCCTAAATGATTTCAAAGAAATTGGAAACTTATTGAACATCTCCCTTGGTAAGTTATTCCAATCCATAACTCCCCTTCCTATAAATGAATATTTGCCCCAGTTTGTCCTCTTGAATCCCAACTTTACCTTCATATTGTGATCTTTCCTACTTTTATAAACGCCATTCAAACTTATTCGTCTACTAATGTCATTCCACGCCATCTCTCGGCTAATACTAATTTTCATATAATAATCACCGTAGTTTTCTGTTCAAACAGACTGTTTTGAGGATAATTACCTAGTTGTACTTCCTCATAATACAGTTATCAAAGTCAAAACATTCAAGACAAAATTTCCATTAAGACCACGTCGTCGGCATTTCGGCATTCAGTTCACAAACAATTGAATTAACTATTCACTAATAATAGTCATGCTACTAAATACAAGTGTTCAAGTTTTAAGTAGACGAGCACTTTAAATAATTCATGATTTTGATAATTTCCATTGGAAGAAACCATTGGCATTGCCCAGAAATTTATATATTACTCTGCTAACATTTTAATAGAATGTATGTCTTAGATCGGGCAGATAATATTATCAGAGTGAACAGTCAAACTAACAGAAAAAGTCAACTTCCAGTAAATATTTATAGGAACATACCAAACAGCAGTAGGAGGAGAAATTTACGAGCAGTACTCCCTCAGTCTTGAGTGGGAAAGACTTAACTGAATTCGAAACAAGCGAACCTTGTTCTAACTGTTGTAACCAAGGTTGAGATTTACAAAACACAACTTTATTATTCGCTTCAAATGCAAAATACACTATTTACACAAATAAAAATGAAATTTAACTTGAAGCAAATGAATTAGGAATCTTGAGAAAGAGTCTATCTTTTGTACACTATATACAAGTTTACAGTATTTACATCCACTTCTATCTCGAAAAGATAGTCCTTGATATGAAAAGTCGATAGTCGAAAACTATCAGAAGTACTGACATAAATGTTTTGGAAAGTCCTTCCTTGTTGAGTTCATAAAGGCAAGTTCAATGTTGGAAGAATTCTTACTTGGCGAAACCAAGGGAGCTTGCATTAATTAGGGAAATATAACGGTATGTAATAGTATGACTGGATATGGGCAGCGGAAGAGGAGCGGTGACCAGAGGTGAGACCTCGTACTGCCAGAAATTCAGTCCACCTGGTCGAAGCACATTTTCAAGAGGAGTAGCCTCCGTGCTCGACGTAGGGTGTATTCTGGAGCTGGACACCGGGGCAAGTGGGCATCTGGACAGGCTGGGAGTTCCTCTTTATAGTACACACACGACTGTTCAGGCACGCGCACTGAGGGCTGCGCGTCGAGGCTAGAAGAATGACACTTGGCGCGCGTGTAGCTGGCTGGCGGAGCGAGAAGGGAGCGCCGGACATACAACACTAACGAGATCAGCTACGTGTGTTCGTCAACCTTATTGACGATGGCTCTCGGCCAAGAAGAGCGCAATACAGCTCGAGCCAAAAAAGCGTACTGCAAAAGGTAGTCTACAGGTTAATTGTATCGGCAAAAAAGGTTGCGCCCCGGGGTTACTCCTCTTATTAACCTTGCAGAACGAGTTCAGCGCGAAAAGAAAGAAATAGCATCACTGTCTTCAATAATGATTTTGTGCAAAACAACAAGGCATCTTCTCCACTGGGTACATGCTGCACGTTGCTTTCTCCCGCCAGTCATTCCGGACGCCGATCTACCTCAGGTCATCATTGCAGCTCCTAGCACGGTAAAGATCTCTGGTGGCGCACGACTTTGATGATATATGGCAATTGAAGCGACGTGTTATTTATAGCTGTATAAACTATCTGAATATCAACTTATCAATAATTACAGCAAGAACAAAAAGAAGCTAAAGAAATAACTCGTGCGTGTATCTATTACGTAAAGTTGACAGATATTAATCTGCACAGTTGACACAAACAAACGGGAAAACTGCCATATTAAACTATATTTTTCTCATGGATATCAAGCACTCATTGACAATACACTCGTTTGGAAAGAGACGAAAGAATGCAAGTTATCCTACTTTATCATCCATTGCAGACAAAACCAATTAATGAAAAGTTATAGTTCTACGAGATTCCTCACATCGTAAGCTTAGCTACGGGACTTCCAGATTAACGTGGAATTCGAACCACAACGACGTGACTTTTCCATTCAAAAAATAGTACATATATTTGCCATATTTGAACAATGCCGCTTGGTAAGAAGCCAGTGAACAATAGTAAATAGTTTCGGGCGGCTATTGTTTGCCTGGTGTAGTCCTTGTAATGCAAGGGTGGGCGGCATTTGCATATGTGATAAATGCGTGTTATTGTGGTGGAGGAGAGTGCTGAGTGCGGGGTGCGAGTTCCAGAGATGTTTGGAAGAGAACAAATAGGCCCTACCCAGATCACAATATGAAGATAAATTTGGAATTCAAGGGGACAAATTGGGGCAAATATTCATTTGTAGGAAAGGGAGTTAGGGATTGGAATAATTTATCAAGGGAGATGTTCGATAAATTTCCAATTTCTTTGCAATCATTTAAGAAAAGGCTAGGAAAGCAACAGATACGGAATCTGTCATCTGGGCGACTGCCCTAAATGCAGATCAGAATTGATTGATTGATTGATTGATTGATTGATTGATTGATTGATTGATTGATTGATTGATTGATTGATTGATTGATTGATTGATTGATTGATTGATTGATTGATTGATTGATTGATTGATTGATTGATTGATTGATTGATTGATTGATTGATTGATTGATTGATTGATTGATTGATTGATTGATTGATTGATTGATTGATTGATTGATTGATTGATTGATTGATTGATTGATTGATTGATTGATTGATTGATTGATTGATTGATTGATTGATTGATTGATTGATTGATTGATTGATTGATTGATTGATTGATTGATTGATTGATTGATTGATTGATTGATTGATTGATTGATTGATTGATTGATTGATTGATTGATTGATTGATTGATTGATTGATTGATTGATTGATTATCCTCGAGCCAAGCGAATTAACTAAACTGTTTTAAGATTTAAAATATTAACCCGACGATGTATCGAACCCGGGCACTTAGGGCCGAAGGCCACATGCTGTCCACTCAGCCATTAAACTGGGTAGCCCGTGAAAATGCCACTCATCTGACACGTTCACCGGAGTATATATGTAGCCATTCTGTACAACTGTAGGGGACAGAACGTTGTGACTGTGGCAGCCGTTCAGACATCCCGCTCTGTATCTGCTTACCCGCATCACCGTCAGATTTATGATACCGTGAATAAATTTTATTATGATTATTATTATTATCTTACTACTTGCTTTACGTCGCACCGTCACACATAGGTCTTACGGCGACGATGGAATAGGAAAGGTCTAGGAGTGGGAAGGAAGCGGCCGTGGCCTTAATTAAGATAGAGATCCAGCATTTGCCTGGTGTGAAAATGGGAAACCACGGAAAACCATCTCTAGGGCTGCCGACAGTGCGGGTCAAACCCACTATCTCCCGTATGCAAGCTCATAGCTGCGAGCCCCTAACTACACGTCCAACTCGCCCAGTATTTTATTATTATCACTAGCAAGATACCCGTGCTTCGCTACGGTATTATACTGAAATTTATAATTAAATGCTTATTGTTTTAGATACATAATCCGCCGAAATTCGCGATCTGACTCGTTTTCTGTGAGAATCCACCAAAATTCCCGATCTGACTCGTTTTCTATTATTTTACAGCACGTTTCCTCCCATATTGCAATCTTCCTTTCCAGCAATCGATTTCGTACTTCCCGGGCTAGGCTCAGGTATTCCTCCTGGTCAGTTGGGTCCGTAAATCTTTGCCATCTTTTCCTTTAATCATTTTTTATATGGATAAAATCCTTCAGGAGATCCGGCGTGGTGTCACATTGGGTGCCTTGGCGGCACTGAACCCGCGGCCGGACTGCATTCTTAGTCATTACCCGTCCAGGAGCCGTTACCAGCGCGGTCCGCACATTTGACAACGGTCCGGAACATTATTATTGTTATTATTATTATTATTATTATTATTATTATTATTATTATTATTATTATTATTATTATTATTATTATTATTATTATGTGTTGCTGGAATGGCTGATGACAGGGAAAACCGGAGTAACCGGAGAAAAGCCTGTCCCGCCTCCGTTTTGTCCAGCACGAATGTCATATGGAGTGACCGGGATTTGAACCACGGAACCCAGCTGTGAGAGGCCGGCGCGCTGCCGCCTGAGCAGCGGAGGATCCTTATAAGTACATTAATAACAGTAAAATCAATTGGTCTCACCTCCTTCTACACCCCACCGCCGTTAAGTTTATTTACCGCCACCCCCCCCCCCCCCAAAAAAAAATTAAAAGAAGGCTTGTTTCTTTATGTTTAAGGGAGATTCCAAACACCAATGTTCACGTCTATTACCTTCAGTTTTGAGATATAAGTATCCCCATAAAAGTAATTTACTTTTTTCACTTCATTTCACACTACTCCCCCCTCCCCCCCACCTAAGTGAACTTTCCTGCAAAAAATACTTGTTTCTTTAATAGTAAAGGATCTTCTAAATACCAATTATCACGACTCTAACTTCTTCAGTTTTTGATTTATGTGTCCTCATGAAAGGAATTCAACTCTACACTCCCGCCCTCTAAGATGGTTTCCCGCCCAAAACGCGTTTTTCTTTGTTTTTAAAGGAGATCCAAATACGAATTTTCACGTCTGTAACAACCTTAGTTTTTATTAGAAGTATGTATTTTCATACAATTAAGCCAATTAATTTTTCAATCTTTCACCCCCACCCCCCGCTTCATTGGATTTTAAGAGAATACGTGTTTCTTTACTTTTAAAGCAGATTGAAAATATCAAATTTAACGTCTGTAACACCTTCATTTTTGATATATCAGTAGCCTAATTAAAAGAATTCAACACCATTTTCAGTCACTTTTACGCCCCCCCCCCCCCTCCTCCCAAGTGATATTTCCGAGAACTAAAAATACACGTTTCTTTATGTTTAATAGAGATAAAAAAATACCATTTTTCACTTCTGTAACATGTTAAGGTTTTTAGATATACTGTAAAAATTCTCATTTTAAAATTTCACCCCTTTGGAGTTCCCCTTAAGTGGAGTTTCCAAACACAAATCGCCTACGTTTCTTTACATTTACAGAAGATTCCAAACACCCACTTTTTACGTCTGTAACATTTTACGTTTCCAAGATATTCTGTAGATATAGTCTTTCAAAAAATTCACCCCAATTTGTCACTCCTGTTTAACCGCCATTAATTGGATTTTCCAAAAACTAAAAAATACGTGTTTCTTTATATTTAAAGGAGATCCCATATACAAATTTTCAGTTCTGTAATATCTTTCGTTTCTGACATATATGTATCCTCATTAAAGGCATTCAACCCATTTTTCACCCTTTTACACCCCTCCTATTGGGATTTACAGGAAACAAAAATACGTGTTCCTTTATTTTTAGAGGAGATTCTAACTACCAATTTTTATATCTGTAAATTTTAAAGTTTTAAGATGTAGACACACTCATTCTAAAAAATTCACCCCCCTTTTCACCCCCCAATATTTGGATTTTCCAAAAACGAAAAAATACGTGTTTCTTTACTTTTAAAGTAGATCACAAATACCAATTTTCAGGTCTCTAATATCTTCAGGTTCTGAAATATAAGTAGCCTCGTTAAAGGCATTCAACCCATTATTCACCCTTTTACACCCTTCCTATTGGGATTTTCCGAAAACAAAAGAATACGTGTTTCTTTATTTTTAAAGGAGATTCTAAATACCAATTTTTACATCTATAAACTTTAAAAGTTTTGAGATATAGATACACTAATTTTAAAAAATCACCCCCTTTTCAACCCCCCCCCCCCCATTAATTGGATTTTCCAAAAACAAAAAATACGTGTTTCTTTTTTAAAGGAGATCCCAAACACCAATTTTCAGGTCTGTAATATCTTCAGGTTCTGAAATATAAGTAACCTCATTAAAGGCATTCAACCGCTTTTTCACCCTTTTCCACCCTTCCAATTGGGATTTTCCGAAAACAAAAAAATACGTGTTTCTTTATTTTTAAAGGAGATTCTAAATGCCAATTTTTACATCTTTAAACTTTAAAAGTTTTGAGATATAGATAGACTCATTTTAAAAATTCACCCCCTTTTCACACCCCCCATTAATTGGATTTTCCAAAAACAAAAAAAATTTATTTCTTTATTTTTAAAGGAGATCCTAAACACCAATTTTCAGGTCTGTAATATCTTCAGTTTCTGAGATATAAGTATCCTCATTAAAGTCATTCAACCACGTTTTCACCCCTTTTCACCCCTCCTATTGGGATTTTCCGAAAACAAAAAAATACGTGTTTCTTTGTTTTTAATGAAGATTCTAAGTACCAATTTTTACATCTGTAAACTTTAAAAGTTTTGAGATATAGATGCACCTATTTTAAAAATTCACCCCCTTTTCACCCTCCCATTAATTGGATTTCCCCAAAATAAAAATATACGTGTTTCTTTATTTTTAAAAGAGATCAAAAGTACCAATTTTCATGTCTGTAATATCTTCAGTTTTTGAGATATAAGTACCGGTATCCCGATTAAAGGCATTCAACCCATTTTTCACCCTTTTTCGCCCCTCCTATTGGGATTGTCTCAAAACAAAAAAATACGTGTTTCCTTATTTTTAAAGAAGATTCTAAATACCAATTTTCACATCTGTAAACTTTTAAAGTTTTGAGATATAGACACACTCATTTTAAAATTCCACCCCCATTTTCACCCCCTTAGCGACGGAATATCCAAAAATCCTCTCTTAGCGAGCACCTAGATCTTAATATGAATATATCTTCAAAATTTCATTTCTTTATGTCCAGTAGTTTTGGCTCGGCGATGATGAATCAGTCAGTCAGTCAGGACAAGCTACTTTATATATATAGATTATTATTATTATTATTACTATTATTATTATTAATATTATTATTATTATTATTATTATTATTATTATTATTATTATTATTATTATTATTATTATTATTATTATTATTATATTAAATCGCTTTATGCCTTTCTAATCGTAAAGTCTCACGCTTGAATAGCCCTAAAGACCACGAATAATTTAACTTTCGCAATCGGTGTAATTGAATTCTGGTTCTTTTCCAGAAATGTAATTTTTGAAATAGTAGTCCTGTTAGCCTAACGTCCCACTTACTACTTTACGATTTTGGAGACGCAGACGTGCCAAAATTTTGTCCCACAGGAGTTGAGAGGTTCGTTACCATGCAGTTAAATTTACAGACACAAGCTGGCGTATTTGAGCACTTTCAAATCGAAACCACCATGTTGGGCTCAGAACGTCAGCGCTCAACCAACAGAGTCAATTTTCTCGGCGAATAAATATGATTACTGTTGCCACAAACTGGATTCAAGCGCCTAGAACTTCAATAAAGGTACAATACCAATATTTTATAAGAGTGTAAGAAGAAAATTCTAGGGAAAAACGCATGTTCTTGAAACACAACACGAGCCTTGGAAATCCTAATATATATCTTTCGGCCGCTATTGTGTAACAATGTGTTCAGGCATTTTAATAGGACACAATCTAGACTTCCTTTACGTCAACTTCGACGTTTCGTTTTACTCTGCCATTAAATCAGACCCCTCTTCTTGGGGAATACGGCTGAGTTTTAATTAATTTTGCCGGGTAAACAGCAAATACTTCACCAGAGATATTTTACATTCCGACATCGTACGACATCGTATGCCGGGTTTGAACCTACGGTCTTGGTATCCAGAGGACTGCAATCCACCACTAATGGGCTAGCAGCGATTTTCTTCGCATTCAGACATATAAGCATTACAAATTGTAAATATACCAGTTACTCCAGTCTGGAATATTCAAAATGATGTTACTACTGGTGATGAGAAAATTCGCTTTTATCTTCTTCTTTTTTTTTGTTTGTTTGTTTTTTTTTTTTTTGTTGTTTTTTTTTTGCTAGTTGCTTTACGTCGCACCGACACAGATAGGTCTTATGGCGAAGATAGGACACGGAAGGGTTAGGAGTGGGAAGGAAGCCACCGTGACCTTAATTAAGGTACAGCCTGGTGTGAAAATGGGAAACCACGGAAAAACCATTTTCAGGGCTTCCGACAGTGGGGTTCGAACCTACTATCTCCCGAATACTGGATACTGGCCGCACTTAAGCGACTGCAGCTATCGAGCTCGGTGAGAAAATTCGATCAAAATGTTGAAGAATTTAATTCTTTCGGGAGAGATGGTGGCTGAATGACCGAAATAGGTGACAATAGGTGAAGGACTGTGGGCGATGCTATCCGACTTTTTTTTTTTTTTTTTTTTTTTTTTTTTGTATTTACACTGAAACCTTCCAGCCAATTTTCATTCCTTTTACTTACCATACCACTCGTATTCATTTTCCTTTAATGAACATTCAGAGTGGTATCATTTAGAAATGTTATTCACAAATGGTCCAGGACATCAGATCCTTCATCACCTGGAATAGTCGCTTTATAATTTAGATGAATTTTAACAGAGTTTGAAATTGATTGTTCATTTTTCCCACCTCCTGAGACTCCACTTACCGACATAATCGTATCAAGAAAATCTTCAAGAAGAATTTACATTACTTAACGCATAAAATGTATTTGCTGGCGAGATGTAGTGTTTACAGTGCACTATGTCTTCTGGTATGGGCTATATCAAATTTGATACTTTCATTGACCCGTCTCAGTCTCATCCTTGGCTTTGACAATATGAAAGTGACTGAGGTATGAGTGATGCTAGTAATACCATTGCTTATGCAGCCAGTCCCTGCTATGAATGGTGTGAAAATATCGCTCATAGGATCGGTTGGTGCATGCATTTCACTGGGCTTGGCAGACTGATATGTAATAGCAGCGGCTGGCTCGGTGAGGAAAGCAACGGGAAACTACCTCACTCCTCATTTCCCTAGTACGCCTCTTCAGTGACGCCTAGGCTATTTATGACAGCCGTTGGCGGAGCTGCAGAGGATCAAACCAGCCTTCGGGATGAATACCCAACATACAACGCATAAAAAGGGAACCCATTTTCACCACATTCCTGCGAATAGTTCTCGGAAAGGTACGTATGCTATGAAGATTTTAAACCTTAGAAGAACGAGAAAGAATAAAAGAACCAATGAGGCAAGTGCAGAGGTATCATGAAGAAGTGGAAGAAGACAATTAAGAGGAATATTCAAACGTTCCTCTCCACAAAATTCTGCACTGGCAAGCTGACCGAATGCTTCACTCAGCAATAACAAATCTATTAATCCGAATCCTAAAGTTTTGATTCACTTTCATGAACGTTCTACCAAACCTTGCCATCCTAAACTACCAAACTATTTAATCTTAGTGAAATGAAGATGATATCACTATTTCCAGAAGAAATTGCTACAAATTCCCAAAGAAAATTGAACACAGACGTCAATAAACAGCCAGTCACTCCTATTATATTATAGCCAACTTTAATCTGATATTAAGAAGAATAAGAAGAAGAATTGTTCACCCCACTGAATATTTCCTTGGTTTCTAGAGACACCGAGGTGCCGAATGTTGTTCCACAGGGGTTGTTTTGCGTGCAGTAAATCTACTGCATAAGGCTGAGGTATTTGAGCACCTTCAAATACCACCGGACAAAGCCGGGATCGAACCTGCTAATATAATCTCAGAAGACCAGCGCTCTATAGCCTCGCTACTCAGCCTTCAATCTTGAATCTTCTACGTACCAGATTACCTGTCAAAATTCTTCTGAAAACTGAACATAGGAAATTACATCTAAGCACATCACTGCATTGCAGCTGTATAAATCACATCACTACGACTTTACGTCATAGCCTATGCATGCGTAATTTGCAATATTTTTTTTCTAAATACATCACAGCATGCAGCTTAAAGTAGTTTGCATGCGTAACGTGTAAGACGCAATTATAAGCACATCACTGCCCTGCGGCTTCAGGGCGTATGCATGCGTAATGTGCAATACATCACTGCACTGCAGCTTCAAGTAGTAGGCTTGTGTAACGTGTAAGACGCAATTATAAGCACATCACTGCCCTGCGGCTTCAGGGCGTATGCATGCGTAATGTGCAATACATCACTGCACTGCAGCTTCACGTAGTAGGCTTGCGTAACGTGTAAGACGCAATTATAAGCACATCACTGCCCTGCGGCTTCAGAGCGTATGCATGCGTAATGTGCAATACATCACTGCACTGCAGCTTCAAGTAGTATGCATGCTTAATGTGTAAGAACCGGGCGAGTTGGCCGTGCGGTTAGGGACACGCGGCTGTGAGCTTGCATCCGGGAGATAGTGGGTTCGAATCCCACTGTCGGCAGCCCTGAAGATGGTTTTCCGTGGTTTCCCATTTTCACACCAGGCAAAAACTGGGGTTGTAGGCTACTTTAATTAAGGCCCCGGCTGCTTCTTTCCCACTCTTATCCCTTACCTTCCTCATCGTCGCCATAAGACCTATCTGTTTCGGTGCGACGTAAAGCAACTTGTAAATAAAATGGAAGAATGGAATATAAGTTTCCATCCATCCATGATATTATGTGGAATATAATGGTTAGCTCTCTGCCCAACCACCGTCGCGCTAAAGAAATAACCTCGTAGTCATTCTTTGTGTAGGTTGAGAGAATCTCAGGACTATGTGCCACACCAGAAGTAATAAATCTCACCTCTTAAATGTTTCGATTTCCTGGCGAGGAATTGAACCCCCTTCCATCCGGATGAGTCGAGCGCGCCTTTACCACCTAGTCTAGACAGCCCCATTTATATAATTATGTAATGACATAGTTGCAACTTCGTCTTAATTCACATTGTATGGGATTTTGAGGAAGCATATATTTTTCCTTCGCACCGACGCAGATCTCGTCTTATGGCAACGACGGTATAGAATAGGGCCAAGTACGGGAAGGAAGCGACCGTGGTCTTAATTAAGGTACAGCCCTGGCATTTGCCCGGTGTGAAAATGGGAAACCACGAAAAACGATCTTCAGGGCTGCCGACAGTGGGATTCGACCCCACTATCTCCCGAACGCAAGCTGATAGCACGTGACCCAAACCGCACAGCCACTTCTTCGGTCGGAAGCATGTGATTTTAAATATGTGCCTATAGGAAACTAACATTGCAAATTAATGGGTATTGTATACATCCGAAGTATAACCAGTAAATTCCTCTCCGAGAACTTTGCATTCCTCTGAGTGAAGCATTCGAGAAATACTTTGCTGAGGTTAAAACCAAGACTCCAGTTAGAAAGATTATTTGTAGCCTTTGAGAATATGGTTTCCAATATAAGATTCGATTCTTAAAAGTTCTCGAACACACTGTATTGTATTCAGATGTATAAAAATTGATTCTCCCCGTCGCTAGTTGCTATCACGGAATCACGGATGCGCAAGAGGTCGACAAGGGATGTTGAGCATAACGTTATAAACAAAAATATCACGCATCATTTCACCAACATCATGTTTCACATATTAGATTTGCGCTTAATGGTGTTTTACGCCGGGGAGCGATAAGTTTCACTCATACGGGTTTCAATTAGTTTTCACTATTTCGTATGCATGAGATTAGCAAAATTAAGAATTTCTGGTCTGCACCACTCGAAATAGATTCCCGGTAATATTTTTCATAATTTTTCTCTTTTCGATAAAATATCAGTACACTAAGGGAGGAATAATTACGCTTCGAGATAGAAATTGCGACCAAGTAAAATACTGTAAGGTGATTAATGCTTTTGTGAACGGTGTTACTAGGGTGATAAATAATAATAATAATAATAATAATAATAATAATAATAATAATAATAATAATCATGTTTGAGTCATCAGTCCATAGACTGGTTTGATGAAGCCCTCCATGCCATCCTCTTCTAAGAAAACCTTTCATATCTACGTAACGACTATATCCTACATCTGCTTTAATCTGCTTGTCGTATTCAAGCCTTTATTTTCCCCTACCGTTCTTACCGCCTATACTACACTCGAAATCTAATTGAACAATTCCTGGTGTCTTCAGATGTGTTCTATCGTTCTCTCACTTCTTGTGGTCAAACTTCGCCTAATTGCTCTCCTCTCACCAATTCGATTCAGTATCCTTCCATTCGTGATTCGGTCTACCCATCTCCCCTTCAGCATTCTTTTGTAACACAACAGTTCGAAAGCTTCCTTTCTCTTTCTTTCTGAGCTAATTATTGTCCATATTTCTCTTCCACGCTGTTCCACGCTCCAGACGAAATTATATAGAAATATTTCTAATTCCTATATCAGTGTTCGAAGTGAGCAAAAGGAAGACCTTCCTTGTTGGTGCTAGTCTCCATCTAATGTCCTCCTTAATAATCTGCCATCGTTAGATATTGTACTACCCAAGTAACAATATTCATCTACTTCCTTTAAGACTTCATTTCGTTCATGCATCACCTGACTTCGTTCGACTGCACTCCACTTCTCTTGTTTTGGATGTATTGTGCTCCTTCTCCTAGACTGTGTACGTCATACAGCGACTTCTGCGCATTTCTACAAACTCAGATAAAATAACAATATCATCGGCGAATCTCATAGTATTGATTTCCTCTCCTTGGATGATGATGATGATGATGATGATGATATGCATATATGTTTCTATGTATTTTATTGAACCCAATTGAGTCGGGCTCTTCTTTTTGCTGTCAGGTTTGCGTCGCACTGACACAGACAAGTATTATGGCGACGATGGGCTAGAACAGCGCTAGAAATGCCAAGAAAGTGCCGAGGAAAGCCATATTCGGGGCTGTCGTCAGTGAGGTTCGAACCTACTTGCTACGTTGTTTTTTTTTGTTTTTTTTTTTTTTTGCTTTACATCGCACCGACACAGATAGGTCTTATGGCGACGATGGGATAAGAAAGGCCCAAGAATGGGAAGGAAGCTGCCGTGGCCTTCATTAAGGTACAGCCCCAGCATTTGCTTAGTGTGAAAATAGGAAACGACGGAAAACCATCTTCAGGGCTGCCGACAGTGGCTTCGAACCCACTGCCTCCCGGATGCAAGTTCACAGCCGCACGCCCCTAACCACACGGTCAACTCGCCCGGTCGAATCTACTATCTTCTGAATGCAAGATAACTGGTACTTGCCCCAAAACGCGTAGCCAACTATCTCAGTACGCAGTAATTTTAAATTAGCGGTTCGATAATTCCAGCACCACAGCCAATGACTTTGTTATGATTTCTATGCGGACTTGCTCCAAATAAGTCTTTTTAATAATAGTTTAATGACGCACTATCGAAGGATTTTAGTGACGGAATGTGTTAAGATTGGGAAATTGGCCGTGGACTTAATTAAGATACAGTTACATCATTTGCCTGGTGTGAAAATGGAAAACCACGTAAAACCATCACCCGATTTTTGTTTACCTGTGTCTGATACCAGTCAGCTGCAGTACAAGAGAGTGAACATTTATTCCAACAACACGCAAACACAAGGATTATAGAATACTCAATGAGGACCAATATCGAGGAGATTATGCCCTATGTATTCTACCAGTAATTACTCCGTATGCTTCATAGATTGCAATACTATCGGTACAACATGTTCATAAGTATAGAAATTTAAATAGTACCTTGTGGTTTACTTAAAACAATAATGAAACAATTGCTACTATGAAAGCAAGATCAGTGCTGTAATTAAGTTAAATTCACACAAAAAAATGAATAGCAATAGTGTTCGAAATTACAATATTTGATGGAAATCTCGTACAATTTGTTACATTTCTACTTTCTCTCACGCACAGTCAGAGGCACCTAAACAAACAGTGAACATGAGAATTCAATCCCCACTCTGAGCGAGATTGCTCCAGCTGAGTAAGCTACGTCGTGAATCTATAGGTGAAAGGTAGGTGTAGTTGTCACGTTGTTTGACTACACTGGGTAGATTTAAGACTTGTTTTTTTATATATTACAACAATCTTCAACCATTATTTTATCTACGATTTTATCAACAATTACGAAAATGCTGTTGAGGATTATTTTCAAAGGAACTTCCTAAGGCCCTCCGTACCAACAATCTAAAAATAGCAAGCCGAACTGTGAATTCCCTGGCGTAAAGGCAGTAGAATGCGAAATATTGAAATTTGACAGCGGATGATCTTCTTTAGAAAATAACTTGTCACCTTAGTTATACTCCCTTTCCCTAAATCTTAAGTGATATCATTGAAAGTAAACTAATTATTAAAAATACATTGAAACGTGTACGTTCAAAGTTGGCTACTATGCTTTATCGACTGATAATCACACTTCATGGTACTGGAGTTGGGGTTTGTGCTTTACGCTGTTTAGACAGATGTTGGTACACGTTTATGACTTTCAGTTTTGCTATTGTTGGAGTTACATGGATCGAATATGTGTTAATGATTTACATACATTTAAACGATAAGTCATGGTAGTAAAAAAGCCGGAGTTGGCACAGGGGCTAATGCGCAAGATGGCCGCAATACATGGGCTCTTATAGGACTAACTCCTGGGACCTGGGCCAGGGGCTAATGCGCAAGATGGCCGCAATACATGGGCTCTTATAGGACTAGCTCCTGGGACCCTGGCCAAGGACAAATGCACAAGATGGCCGCAATACATGGGCTCTTATAGGACTAACTCCTGGGACCTGGGCCAGGGGCTAATGCGCAAGATGGCCACAATACATGGGCTCTTATAGGACTAGCTCCTGGGACCTGGGCCAGGGGCTAATGCGCAAGATGGTGGCAATACATGGGCTCTTATAGGACTAACTCCAGGGACCTGGGCCAGGAGATAATGAGCAAGGTGGCCGCAATACATGGGCTCTTATAGGACTAACTCCTGGGACCTGGGCCAGGGGCTAATGCGCAAGATGGTGGCAATACATGGGCTCTTATAGGACTAACTCCTGGGACCTGGGCCAAGGACAAATGCACAAGATGGCCGCAATACATGGGCTCTTATAGGACTAACTCCTAGGACCTGGCCAGGGGCTAATGCGTAAGATGGCCGCAATACATGGGCTCTTATAGGACTAACTCCTGGGACCTGGGCCATGGGGTAATGAGCAAGATGGCCGCAATACATGGGCTCTTATAGGACTAACTCCTGCGACCTGGGCCAGGGGCTAATGCGCAAGATGGCCGCAATACATGGGCTCTTACAGGACTAACTCTGCGACCTGGGCCAAGGACAAATGCACAAGATGGCCGCAATACATGGGCTCTTATAGGACTAACTCCAGGGACCTGGGCCAGGAGATAATGCGCAAGGTGGCCGCAATACATGGGCTCTTATAGGACTAACTCCTGAGACTTGGGCCAGGGGTTAATGCGCAAGATGGCCGTAATACATGGGCTCTTATAGGACTAACTCCTGCGACCTGGGCCAAGGACAAATGCACAAGATGGCCGCAATATATGGGCTCTTATAGGACTCACTCCTGGGACCTGGTCCAGGGGCTAATGCGCAAGATGGCCGCAATACATGGGCTCTTATAGGACTAACTCCTGGGACCTGGGCCAGGGGCTAATGCGCAAGATGGCCGCAATACATGGGCTCTTATAGGACTAACTCCTGGGACCTGGGCCAAGGACAAATGCGCAAGATGGCCGCAATACATGGGCTCTTATAGGACTAACTCCTAGGACCTGGCCAGGGGCTAATGCGCAAGATGGCCGCAATACATGGACTCTTATAGGACTAACTCCTGGGACCTCGGCCAGGGGCTAATGCGCAAGATGGCCGCAATACATGGGCTCTTATGGGACTAACGCCTGGGACCTGGGCCAGGGGCTACTGCGCAAGATGGCCACAATACATGGGCTCTTATGGGACTAACTCCTGGGACCTGGGCCAGGGTCTACTGCGCAAGATGGCCACAATACATGGGCTCTTATAGGACTAACTCCTGGGACCTGGGCCGGGAGCTAATGCGCAAGATGACCGCAATTGATGGGCTCTTACAGGACTAACTCCTGCGACCTGGGCCAAGGACAAATGCACAAGATGGCCGCAATACATGGGCTCTTATAGGACTAACTCCTGGGGCCTGGGCCAGGGGCTAATGCACAAGATGGCCGCAATACATGGGCTCTTATAGGACTAACTCCTGCGACCTGGGCCAGGGGCTAATGCGCAAGATGGCCGCAATACATGGGCTCTTGTAGGACTAACTCCGGGGACCTGGGCCAGGGGTACTGCGCAAGATGGCCGAAATACATGGGCTCTTATAGGACTAACTCCTGCGACCTGGACCAGGGATAAATGCACAAGATGGCGGCTATATATTGAAACTTTTTGATAAATATAAATAAAATAAATAATAAAATAATTAACTGAATAAATAAAATTACTCAAACACTGAATAAAATATATGAAATAAAATGAATTAATAGACATAATTAATCGAAATGTCCGTAGTATGGGCGCCAGAGTTCACCAGAATGGATTCCTCGAATTTAGATAGAGCATGATAATTCTTTATATCCCAGGGCGTGTACATGATGCTGCGCACTGGTATATCTACTTCAGGTCTTACCTAACCTTCTGAAAACGACTAAATAGGTAGGAACTGCACCTAGGTTCATCAATAACTCCACCGATTCTAGAATAACTAACTATATTCTCAATAAAATCCGTGCATGAGCACCTCATCAACACACGAAAATACACTTATAATACACAAACAAAATATTACTTGAAGACTCCATATTTACAACAACAACAAGTGGGAAAACGAAAGCGAGAACTAAGCCGCCATTTGCGGTTAGTCCGTTGAACAACGTACATATATGTAGATAAGTACCCTTCACTGTCTCTGTATCAACACGACTTGCCGATTCTCATAATCGGCACTTATAATATCACACAGATACTGTACCTCCCCCTGAGGCAGCCCTCTAGTTACGTCTATACAAATAGAGTATAGCAGTCATCTTGCATATCAGCCCTTGCCTCAGTTCTCGAATGTCAGGCTGATAAAACTAATAGGTCATAAGTTACAAGATGCGATCCCCTGAGGTAGCTCTGTAGAGTTAGATCTACAAGAACAATGTATCACCATTAGCTCTTGGTCCATCTCCTTTAAGTTAGTCTCATATAACCAATGTATAGCGGCCATCTTGCCTCGGGGGCCCTAACACTATGAAGCTGCACTCGGCCGCCATTTTACGCATTTGTCCCTAGGCCATCTCCTGTCTACTGTAACGTACGCGTAGGAGTGCTCTGTCTATATCTCGCAGAAGCCGCATAACTGGTAGCATATTTGTCCTGCAAGTGTGTACTAAGCGATCTTTAAAGTGTGGTTCGAGTTGGACATAAATAACAACAGATATGTCCGTCCAGAAAGTTAATAAGCGGATTAATGCTTTTGAAGCAACGATGAAGGACTTTGAGACGCGCCTTCAGTTGTTAACCAGCTCTGCCAACCCCAGGGAAGAGTCCCTAGACTCGCTGAGTCAGGATTTTCGAGACTTCCGAGGCGCCATCTCCTCCGAACTTGCCGTGCTGAAAGAAGAGCTGTGCAAGTTAGCACGGCAGCTCGACCATCAAGAAGCATTCATTGATGAAGGAGAGCAGTACAGTCGTAGAAACTGCCTCCTAATCCATGGAGTCTCCGAGGAACCGCGGGAGGACATTTACGGAAAAGTGAGGGAAACCTTCCGAACGAAGTTGAACGTGGACTTCACGATGGAGAGCTTCGACCGGTGCCATAGGATTGGGCAGCCTCAGCGCTCAGCAGCTGACGTGGTATCTACAGGCAGGCGCCCAATAATAGTTAAATTTACCCGTTACCACGAACGTGACCGAGTGTGGAAGGCGAAGCGGCTCCTGAAAGGCACAAAGGTACTCATCACAGAGTCCCTCACCAAAACCCGAAAGTGCATACTAAACCTGGCTAGGGATCACTTCGGGCCATCCCGTGTATGGACCCAAGACGGACGCATCGTAATTCACCTGCCTAATGGGACGAAAAGATCCATTACCACTGTCGCGGAACTGGATAACATAAAAAATCTGCGAGATAACTGTGACAATTAAAATGGAACAGCACAGCTCGATAGTGCATCTGCTTGTTATTCATAAGTGTTTTTGTAAGTGTATTATGTGTGTGTCTGTGTGTGTGTTAGTGGCAGTCAGTGTAAACATTTATCAGGATGTCGAGGTAAGTTGCATGCTATTTCTGTTCTACTATTTCGTTAACATTCCGTTATTCAGCTGATCCAGAGCTCTGTACCTGACACTGACCTTGGCAACATTCCCCCTCTCACCCCGTCACCTCTCACCACCGGCTTGCTCCTCAAACAGGCATTATCTCCCTCCACCAATTGTTTACAGTGTTGCCATGTCAACGCACTCTCCTTGGTAGCGCACTTCGACGAAATTCAAGCCATAATGAGGGAAAATAATATCCATATTTTTGCTATTAGCGAAAGCTGGCTTACTCCGAGCATACCCTCTGGTATGGTACAACTTGACCGGTATTCCCTCTTACGTCATGATAGATCCGATGGCAGAAGAGGAGGTGGGGTGGCCTTGTACTGCAGAAACGATTTAAAAAGCCGGGTGATATGTGTATCATCTAACAATGCACAGCTAGGGCCAGAATTCATGTTTGTTGAAGTCATTATTAACCAACAGAAACTCCTTATAGTTGTTGTATACAAGCCGCCCAAAATAACAAATATGACTGAATTCGAATTTCGCTTACTTGACCTACTGCCTAGCTACGAGCATATTATTGCCGTAGGTGACTTCAACATTAACCTGCTTACTAAAACGCACGAAACTAAACAATTTATTGACATGTTTTCTTCCTGTGATATGACCATCCTCCGTTTAGAGCCCACTAATCATACTTACACAGAAAACTACGAAACACACACGCTTATTGACCACATTGTGACAAATAACCCAAACAAAGTCATAACTCACGGCCAGATTCCAGTCCCAGCCATCTCCACTCATGACCTTATCTACCTATCCTACTCCCTCCGAATGCCAAAATATAAACCTAAGTATGTTATTTCCAGAAACACAAAAGACATGGATATGGACGAGTTAAGACATGACGCTTACAATCTACCCTGGAATGACATACTCCTATTGGACGATATAGACGCGAAAGTAGACAAGTTCAACTCCCTTGTAATCACTCTGTACGATAAACACGCACCTAAGCGACAGATAAAAGTTACACGCCCATCTTGTCCCTGGCTAAATAATGAAATTAAAAACATGATGGCCCACCGCGATGCACTTTACCGACGCTTTAAACGAACTCGTGACCAAAGTGACTTCGAAAATTATCGGGTCCTTAGAAATAGAGTTAAACAGTTCGTTAGAAACCGTAAATTTACATATTTGAAAAACATGACTGCAAACATGAATTCTGGCAGTGCTTGGAACGCGCTTCGTTCCTTAGGCATAGGGAAACCTCGACAACAACCCCATGTGCCAGACATACCACTCGATAAGTTAAATGAATTTTTTACTGAAGAAAGAACACCACCTAATGTACTAAATTCCCCAAACTCAGTACCCAACCCCGTTATGAACCCTTTACCTGACAAACAACATTTCACATTCCACCCTGTTACTGCTAATAAAGTTAAAAAAGTATTATATTCTATCAAATCAAAAGCCAGAGGAGTGGATGATATCCCTATAACTTTCTTACACAACATTATTGGTGCTGTTTTACCAATTATTACCCACATTTTCAACTACTGCCTTAAAAACGGAACCTTTCCTTCACTATGGAAACTAGCTAATGTTATCCCTGTGCCTAAGAAACCTGACCCCTCCCTACCATCCGACTACAGACTAATTTCTATCTTACCAGCGATTTCCAAAGCACTCGAGCGTCTGGTTCACGAGCAGGTGTTGGAATACTTAAATAACCATTCTCTCCTAGACCCATTGCAATCTGGCTTCAAGAAGGGACACAGCACAGCAACTGCCCTGCTCAAAGTGACTGATGACATACGGCACGCAATGGACCAAAGACTAGTGACAATACTTACTCTCCTCGATTTCAGTAGCGCATTTGACACTATAAACATCCAGACTCTATTAAACAAGATGCAATCTTACTACTTCGATCAACGAACTATTAATTTCTTTTCATCGTACCTCAAAAATCGCGCGCAACGAATTATAACCCTTGATCAAACCTCTCACTGGCGAACCAGGAAGGAAGGCACGCCGCAGGGTAGTGTTTTAGGCCCATTGCTCTTTATTTTGTATATAAACGATATTTCCTCTAATTTAAAGAATTGTAGCTACCATCTTTTTGCGGACGACTTACAAATTTACTGTCACTGTAAGACCTCTGATTTGCCACATGCCATAGCAGGCATCAATGCTGACCTTCAGCGACTTAACGCTTACTCCTTGAAAAATTCCCTCCTTCTTAATCCCTCCAAGACGCAAGCAATCATTATTGGCTCTCAAAAATTGTTGGCCACACTAAGATACGAAACTATTCCTTCAGTTATACTGAATGGTAGAGTTATCCCATTCAGCCAAACAGTGAGAAATCTAGGAGTGACAATGAACGAAACTTTAAATTGGTCTGAATATATTAAGAATGTGTGTAAAAAAATATTTTCGATACTTCATTCGGTTAAAAGAAACAGCGATATTTTACCTTGTATTGTGAGAGTCAAACTCATACAAACGCTAGTGCTTCCCGTCCTCGACTACTGTGACGTCATTCTGGTAGACGCAACAAAAGAGCAGACTTCGAAACTTCAGCGGGCGCTTAATTGTTGCCTTAGATTTATATACAGTCTGAGTTATGATACACATGTCACCCCATACTATCACACTATTTCATGGCTAAAACCTGACAAACGACGGATGTATCACATACTGATACAGATATACAGACTGCTCTCTGAAGACAGGCCACTATACATTTCATCCCAGCTTAAGTATTTGTCCTCCTTTCACTGCAGTAATACCCGCTCTGGTTCCTCCCTTTCTATTCCTGTTCACCGCTCCTCCATGTACAACAACTCCTTTGTTGTGGCGGGTTCTAGACTTTGGAATTCCCTGCCTGTCAGTGTCAGAAATTCCACTTCATTACTTAAATTTAAGACTGCTTGCCGAGACTACCTGCTGAATGCAGCTGACTAACTTGTATGACTGGAAAGAATGAATGATCGTATGAATGTGAGAAAAGTGTAAGGTATTTTTGTGTATGTTATCATTTATTATATAATATGTATTCAAACTCTGCTCTCAATGATGTGTACAGTGGTTAAGTGTAAGAGAGGGCCAAGAGCCCTAACTTCGCCACCTACAAAGGCATGATAAATAAATAAATAAATGATAAATAAATAAATAAAGTCCTATGCATACCGCCTATCCTACCCTGGGCCGGCTTTCTCCATAAGAGCCTATATATAGCCGCCATCTTGTGCATTTGCCCCTCGCCCAGGTCCCAGGAGTTAGTCCCATAAGAGCCCACGTATAGCGGCCATCTTGCGCATTAGCCCCTGTGCCAGCTCCGTCTTCGTTCCCTACTAATAATACCAATTCGCGGTTTTGAACTTCGTAAACGCAGTTAATGTTGAATATAGTTCTTCTTTACTGAAATTATGAACGTTATCATTGTTAATAATATTATCTAGAACTTCCGTCCATCGCTTTATCTTGTTTCGCAGTGGACTGCAAATCTACGCACCGCAATGGCCCAAGACAATCGCCACGTTGGATTCTGCATTACGGTCTGATATATTCTAGTTGGTTTTTTACCTTGTTTGTAGATAGAACTTTTTCTCTTAGCAGCTTGTAAATTATTGGGATTGTTCTATCATCTGTTGAATATATTTGGAAGCTGGGAAAGTTTAGAGAACCAAAGAGTATCAAACAGGGAATAGTATTCTTCCGTGATCAGGGGAATTGTATATTCTCTGGCTTGACAGGTAGTGATTGAACATGGCTTCATGCAATTACATTACAAATGATGAAAATCGCATCCATCCATCCATTATCAAAAGGCTAAGCCTTGTCGCTGCAGCCACATCCCACGGTCTTCAGGAGTCCTTTTCATCGTGACATAGGAAGCAAAACCCAGCTGAGTGATTCAGAATGCCAGCGCCTCAACCGTCTGAGCCACTCAGCCCGGCGTCAATAAAGAAACGCAGACACTCATGCAATACGATGAAAAGGAAGCCCATTCCTTAGCTAGTCAAGGGACTTAAAATTTCAGGGATAGCAGCAAGGGTCAACAGCCCACGCAGGTAGTATGTGACTCACGGTCTGATTTAAGTAAAGAAACGGCAGGCGTCACCCGTCCTCCGAAGCGAATGAGTTACACGGAGACAAAACTAGGACCATACCATGCAGTATGTTAATGAAATGCGGCCGAATGTCAATATTTGAGGGAACATGTGTTCCTTTTAATTTAACTCGGACACTAATTAAGGGAAACATAGCGTAACATGCTGGTATTTTGGCAACAAACACAGCAGCCATGGAGATACAGTAGAGACAACGTTCATATGCCAGAGTTGACAGTAATTAAATAATTATATCCTTAATTAACGTGCGTGGTCATCTCGTAAAATGCCCTGAGAGAAGAGAAACAGATCAAAGTGGACCCGCTTGCATATTCACCAGCT
The DNA here is from genome assembly GCF_040414725.1 of Anabrus simplex. NCBI lineage: Eukaryota > Metazoa > Arthropoda > Insecta > Orthoptera > Tettigoniidae > Anabrus > Anabrus simplex. The sequence goes on along the minus strand of NC_090267.1, from coordinate 276,107,775 downwards.
TATATCTAGTTCTGTTAACCGTTTTACACTGATGTGATTAATCCACGGATTTGCGTAGACATTATTTATTCTTGTGCATGTATAACCTAGTATTTATTTATTCATGCATTTTATACTACAGAACCAACTTCTTAAATTCGAATAGATGAGAGTGCCACAAAACTGTTCTGGTTCCTCTTCCCTATTTGACCGCTGCTAGTCAACTCTTGTTCTCTTCCAACCCTGGTGGTGTTAGATTTGCGAACCCTGGAGAGTGTTTCATTTTCACATATTTTGTGGCCGCCAGGCTGAGTAGCTCAGGCGGTGGAACGCTGAACTTCTGAGCCCAACTTAGCAGGTTCAATCCTGGCTCGGTCCGATGGTATTTAAAAGTGCTCAAATTCGTCAGCCTCTTGTCAGTAGATTTACTGGCACGTACAAGAATTTCTGCGGAACATAATTCCGGCACCTCAGCGTCTCCTAAAAACATAACAATGTAGTTAGTGGGACTTAAAACGAATAACATTGTTATTATTATTATTATTATTATTATTATTATTATTATTATTATTATTATTATTATTATTATTATATTTTGTGGCCCTTCCTGTGCTGTTGTTAGTATTTTCATCCTTCAGTTTGTCCTTTCTATCCCGTAACTGAAGTTAAGAATGGACTTCTATCTCGGTCCACATCCCCAACACCACCAACACCGCCACAAACCACTGGATACATTAGTCACAGCTCTTCAAAAAGAAAGAAAACGAAGTCATTTTTTGTTCCATTTGTTCAGTTAAATTGTGGAGCGAACCCGTCGTTCACTCACACACTTATACCCAGTAGTTATCAATTATTGACAATGTACAAGGCTTTCATTTAGTTAGTTTATCAACTGCCAAGACCTCTAAAGGTCAGCACAGCGAGCGGCTGCCTGTTTCAAGAGTGATGCTACCTCAAGTAAGGGATAATCCCTACTTTGCAGGATATGATGCACACTATCCTGAGTCGCTCACCTATTCGTCTTGAGTAAAATGTCAACAACCCATTTCGGTAACTTAGGCGACGAATATGACATGAAGATAAAGTTGGAATTATTCAAGAAAATACTAGATAATGAAGTGATATGAAATCTGTCACCTGTGTGACAGCCTTAGCACGTAATGTTAACAATTCACCTCAGTCCTTTAACATAAAATGTCAGTAACCCACCTCGGTCTCTTGTAGATAATGCCAACAACTGACCTCAGTACTTAGCATATAATGTCAATAACCCACCCTCTCCTTTAACATGCAATGTCAACAACTCATCTCGGTCCTTTGTATATGATGCCAACAACTGACCTCAGTACTTAGCATATAATGTCAATAACCCACCCTCTCCTTTAACATGCAATGTCAACAACTCACCTCGGTCCTTTGTATATGATGTCAACAACTGACCTCAGTACTTCCATTTTCTGCTTTAATTTCTTGCCTCTAACTTGCCTCTTTCTGCTTAAGTCATCTTATTGCAAATACTTAACATGCCCCGCACCTAAATTTCACCTGTGTTACCGCTTTCAAAAATCTGCAACTCATGTGATGAGGAACATTTCACTTTTCACTGCATCCACATGGTATTTACATATTTGTCCTATCCGGGTTTCTTCAGATATTATCCTATCTTCAATTATTGTCAAATTTCTTAACTGTCTTATTTTCTACCTAAATTTCTTCGTATGTTTGGGAGTGATAACCCCGAAACCTGGACTCTCCTTTCTTTGTGCGATATTATGCACTATTTCTTTCGCGCATTTTGCCTTCGCAAATTAAGTCGCATAACGGTACGTTAACTGGAACGTATTTAGAGTCAGTGAGTAGGTTGCAACACTTTTTAGAGTTGGTGGCTTTTACTATGGTCACTGAAAAACGAGCTGCTATGGAAAATCATTTAAGGCGTCTAAGAATGCTCTTGAATGTGAGGCAGATTTGAATGCAGAAAGATTTAGAAAAACAAATGGGAACCGATGCTAGCAGCAGGTCAGGTTCACCTCGCAGAAAGAAGGTAATTTAAATCGAGGACTGCTGAGGACTTCCGAGATTTTCGAAGACGCCAAGGAGCCGGATATTTTGTGCACCAAGAGTTCATTTATGTACAGGTAGATCTACGACACGAACTTTGCAGGTTTCCAGCTTTCCACGAGTGATACCTCTTCATACACCATCGAACTGAAGATGAGTAAAATCCACTACCTTGAGACAGATAGCAAGTGCACGAGACCAGGCTCTCGGCCGACAGACTTGAGAAGAGCACTGCTCGATATTCAATGTGTGATGTGATCGTGAACCAAAGTCCTGCTCTTAGTGGATTAGAGAGTACCACTGTCCGACTCGTTGGCTGAATGGTCAGCGTACTGGCCTTTGGTTCAGAAGATCCCGGGCTCGATTCTCGGCCGGGTCGGGGATTTTAACCTACATTGGTTAATTCCAGTGGCCCGGGGGCTGGGTATTTGTGCCGCCCTCAACATCCCTGCAACTCACACACCACACATAACACTATCCTCCACCACAATAACAGGCAGTTACCTACAAATTACAGATGCCGCCCACCCTCATCGGAGAGTCTGCCTTATAAAGGCTGCACTCGGCTAGAAATAGCCACACGAAATTATTATTTTTAGAGAATGTCATTTAAGGGAAACATCCCTGGATGGATCTAATAAAATTGATAGAAAGGACATTTCGTTCAGACAAGAGAAAACAACCACTGAGGAATATTTTCAGGTATTGGCAGAACGACGAATTAACTAAAGTCGTCAAACAGAATATAGATTGCTCAGCAGAAATAGGAAAGATGGCCAGTTCAGTAACACAGATTAGATGCAAATGACGATCACAAACGCTTAAAATGAGGTAAAGCAAGACTTGCAATTCTTAGAAACGTAAGCACATCCTCAACTAAACCTAGATATCGTACTGTTCCATGAAGGGAAAGGCAACGAAGTGCATTAACATAAAACCCTCTCTCGATTACATTCATCACCTCGAAGCAGATCTCAAATGGAAGCACGAATCAGAAGGAATTTCCTATTCCTATGGCAATCTTAACCAGATTATATGATTCATTCATCATAATCTCAAATATTTCTACCAAAACGGACACATGGCAGCTTTGAACATTTCCTCCATTCTGTGAGATATTGCTAGTGGCTTTACGTCGCACCGATACAGATAGGTCTTATGGCGACGACGGGATAGGAAAGGCCTAGGAGTTGGAAGGAAGCGGCCGTATCCTTAATTAAGGTTCAGCCCCAGCATTTGCCTGGTATGAAAATGGCAAACCACGGAAAACCATCTTCAGGGCTGCCGACAGTGAGATTCGAACCCACTATCTCCCGAACGCAAGCTCACAGACGCGCGCCCCTAACCGTTCGGCCAACTCGCCCGGTCTGTGAGATATTACCATTGTAGGTAGCTGCCTCAGTGGATCAGTGACAGAGTGTCGTCCTCCGGATCCCAAGATAGCGGGTTCAAACCCGGCAGAGGTACTCGAATTTTTGAGGGCGCTGAAATGAAATGGCGTATGGCTTTTAGTGCCGGGATATCGCAGGACGTGTTCGGCTCGCCAGGTGCAGGTTTTTTGATTTGACGCACGTAGGCGACCTGCGCGTATGATAAGGATTAAATGATGATGAAGACAACACATACACCCAGTCCCCGTGCCAGGGAAATTAACCAATGTTGGTTAAAATTCCCGAACCTGCCGGGAATCGAACCCGGGACCGATTTACCAAAGGCCAGCACGCTAACCATTTAGCCATGGAGCCGGGCAGGGCGGTCAAAAGTCCATTCGACACTCCACGTCGTACGACGTCGGCATGTAAAAGATCTCTGGTGACACATTTGGTGTTTACCCGACAAAATTCATTAAATCTCAGCCACAGACACGCAAGAGAGTTTCGGTTTACTTGGTCTGCCATCTAGTAGGCCTAGAGTAAAACGGAACGTCGAAATTGTCGAGAAGACAGCCAAATGGAGTCAAACTGAAATTTCTGCACACGGTAGCTGAGGCCATATGATTTTTTTTTATTTTTTTTTTTGCTAGTTGCTTTACGTCGCACCGACACAGATAGGTCTTATGGCGACGATGGGACGGGAAAGGGCTAGGAGTGGAAAGAAAACGGCCGTGGCCTTAATTAAGGTACAGCCCCAGCATTTGCCTGGTGTGAAAATGGGAAACCACGGAAAACCATCTTCAGAGTTGCCCATAGTGGGGTTCGAACCTACTATCTCCCGAAGACTGGATACTGGCCGCACTTAAGAGACTGCAGCTATCGAGCTCGGTATTATTATTATTATTATTATTATTATTATTATTATTATTATTATTATTATTATTATTATTATTATTATTATTATTATTATTATTATTGTACATTCCAAACCATTGGTTGCCCGCATATAAAGTATGTGAAGGACTAAAAGTCATGCCGGATCCACAAGATTGTCATAGAGGCCGCCATAACCAGTCTACAACGGATAAAGTAGTCGTGTTTCTGGCGTGGAAGGAATGTGATAAACGAAGTTTTCCAGATCATTGTTGATATTATCGAAGAAAAGAAGCGATTCCGAAATCAGACACCGTTTTTCATCTTGATCTGTCTTTACTTGTTCACCTATAAAACAGTAGGGAATTATTTTTCGGCTTAGTCTCATAAGAACATGGATTAAAGTAATATCACTACAATTTTCGAATGAATGTAAAAAATACCTGCGGTACGGAATCAAAATAAGGATAACAGCTGCCGGCACGGGGATTCGAACGCCTTATTGAAGAATAGTTTTTCTCCCTAGTTGTACAGCAGGGCGAATTTAATTTCTCGGCTTATTGGAGTCTGTGGGAAAATGTGTCAATAGTTCTTTCCTTCCTTCCTTCCTTCCTTCCTTCCTTCCTTCCTTCCTTCCTTCCTTCCCTCCTTCCTTCTTTCTTTCCTTCCTTCCTTCTTTCTTTCCAAACAGAAGGAGAATTACAATTTCTATAACATAAAGAAATCACTGGGTCAATTAATATAATTTCTATAAATAGAGAAATGCAAGAATACCTATAGAGGCTGAACGGAGGTTTGCATACCTCTAAGGCAACAGGGAAGTTACAGTGGCAGTGTAAGATAGCTGACGAGAACAATTAGTGTGACGTATGAAAGAAGCTCCCTTGCCATTATATCGCTCGCTGACTGACGGCTCCTTTATACTCGCTACAGTCGTCACATTGTCCCTCTCAGCTCTGAATACCTTCCACTAACTCATTTCAGAGTGTCATTATCCCCTTGTGTTCCTCCACTCTTGTACCGAACATTACTGAGGCTCTTGAAAGATCCATGCTTACGTTCATCCAAGTTCCTATGCTATCGTGAATTGGACCAGCTTTATGGTGTAGGAATATAGTGTCTGTCTCTTACGCAGAAGCGTTGGGTTCGATTCCCATCCAGTCCAGTGATCTTAATCCCGTCTTATATGAGAGGCAACCAATCAATAAAGCCAAGTAATACAACAGAGGACGGCACGTGACATTTCAACATATTTAGGTCCTCTGGCTGGGCAGTAGTTGTCTTGGTAGGCAAAGAACTTCATATTTCGGTGTTTTTTTTTAATTTTAAACAACATAGAATGTCAGACATTAGTTTTGAGTTTCGTAGAAGTAATGACATCGTAAACCCTAGAACTGGCAACTGTAGAATATTCGATACATTGGTCCCTGCCGTAGTGGCACTTTCGAATGATCGACATGTTCGTATTTAATCATGTAATTTTCTCAAATCGTCAACAGATGCCATGGTGGTCTACTTTTTCTCGTTCTCGATGTCCTCAGCAGCCATGAGTTCAGTTTCATTGCGCGCAATTTCACAGAGATAAATCCTGCAGTTTGTCGATGATCTGTTTGAGCACCATTGCTGTAAACAAACCTTCATGGGCTCAGTTTTTCTATTCTATTCCATTTTATTTCGTAGTTTTCCGTTCGGTGCAGATTACTTACTTGTGTATTCTTATTTGATTGATTACATACATGTTAGAACAGTGTGTGTCTAAACATGACATGTTTCTTGCGGAAAATTAATGATGAATTATGGAGAAATTTCTTGCAAGATGAAAGTGACGAATTTGACTTTGAGGATATTGAGAATGAACCAACAGATTTCTAGTCGGATTCGGAAAGAGAATCAGGTATTTCTTCGCATCAAATATCGGGAAGTGATGACGAGCCTGCCATTCAGCAACCTGCCGTAACAATGTGATCTATCACGCCTCCTGAGCAAGGCATGCTAATAGATTTTCCCTAATATTTTCAAGAATATACCTCCCAGAGTGATGAAACTTTTTCTAATGCATTAAATACATAGAATTGACAACCTATATACCTCAGTTTCTTTGTGACGTTTCAGTTTTGTGTCATATAATCAAAGCTTTTGTTATTATTATTATTATTATTATTATTATTATTATTATTATTATTATTATTATTATTATTATTTTGAATTTAGGAATTATACTTTCTGAACAGACTGTCTATTTTTCTTGTCAAAACACGAATACAATTTCGTGTCAATACAACAATCCCCAGTGTATTAGATTTACGTAGATTTCATACCTCGTGGTAATTTTGTATTTTATTAAGACTAGTAAAAGCTGCCAAATAAGGCTGCTAATACAATATTTCGCATTGCCAGTTCTAGGGTTAATATGTTGGATTTTATTGTAAACAACACAGAATATCGGACATCAGTCTTGAATTTTGTAGATGTAATACCATCGCAACTTCGCGACTTAATATTTACAAACGTAATGCTTTTGACTGGATTTCTTTCGTAACACTTTATTAAGTCGTTAGTCGGAAGGCTAAAAAAAATCGTGCGGAGACAGGTGAGGGATTGTCTTCCTGGGTATTTTTGTGACAACGTCACGCAACGCAAGTCTGACTTAGGGTTTAATGAAAGATATTCAATTCAATGCAATTTTATTTGAAAATGACCGATGATAACTGCAGTAAGAGACGCAGTGTACAAGAAGTTACTTGCGAATATAAAGTCAATGTCAGAGGTAGATTACTATATGATAGCACATAACCGTAGCTGCGCACGAAATGAGTTCCATATGCTGCAGCGTGAGTGAGAGTGGACGAGCGCTCACTTCGCTAGTTGTCACGGAAGTGTTCACGTCTGCTCCTCGTAACTGTATTGCGGGTTAAGCTCTTAAGTGAGCAGCACAGCAGTAATTACCCCCTCCCCTAGAGCTCAGTGTTCCGCGCAGGTTTGTGCTATCGGATATTACGGTCTTCTGACAAGAAATCGTTCGGATGCATCGTACGGAGTGCGACGGGAAAACATGGCTGCCGCACATGCGCCTTTCTCAGGTCTGAAGACCTGACAATAAACATCTGTTCCGTCAGCGATAACTCCTGCGAACTGAATTTTCAAAGTGGTAGGACAATTGAATTTTAGTTACGCACTTACTATAAGAACTGCCTAATGAACAGTTTAAAACGAACATGCATGTGTTTCTTCTGTCACTACTAACATTTGTAATGAGTATAGTATCTGTTTCTTCTGTCACGACTAACGTTTGTAAAGAGTATAGTATCTGTTTCTTCTGTCACGACTAATGTTTGTAAAGAGTATAGTATCTGTTTCTTCTGTCACGACTGATGTTTGTAATGAGTATAGTATCTGTTTCTTCTGTCATGACTAACATTTGTAATGAGTATAGTATCTGTTACTTCTGTCACGACTAACATTTGTAATGAGTATAGTATCTGTTTCTTCTGTCACGACTAACGTTTGTAATTAGTATAGTATCTGTTTCTTCTGTCACGACGAATGTTTGTAGAGAGTATAGTATCTGTTTCTTCTGTCACGACTAATGTTTGTAAAGAGTATAGTATCTGTTTCTTCTGTCACGACTGATGTTTGTAATGAGTATAGTATCTGTTTCTTCTGTCACGACTAACGTTTGTAATGAGTATAGTATCTGTTTCTTCTGTCACGACTAATGTTTGTAAAGAGTATAGTATCTGTTTCTTCTGTCACGACTAACGTTTGTAATGAGTATAGTATCTGTTTCTTCTGTCACGACTAATGTTTGTAAAGAGTACAGTATCTGTTTTTTCTGTCACGACTAACGTTTGTAATGAGTATAGCATTTGATTATTCTTATTATTATTTTTAGTATTATTATAATTTTTTTCTTTCCCTTTTCTGTACAGTATGTGGAGTTTGAAAGAGTGAATGTTGGCATAGGCTGGACATTGTTATTTTTCTCATTTAACGGATTAAATGCGTAATTGTTACTGTAGATCTAGAGAAAAATAATAAAGTATCAGTATCAGGAATGAGTATAGTGTCTGTTTCTTCTGTCACGACTGATGTTTGTAATGAATATAGTATCTGTTTCTTCTGTCACGACTGATGTTTGTAATAAGTATAGTATCTGTTTCTTCTGTCATGACTGATGTTTTTAATGAGTATAATATCTGTTTCTTCTGACACGACTGATGTTTGTAATGAGTATAGCATCTGTTTCTTCCGTCACGACTAATGTTTGTAATGAGGGTAGTATCGTTCTTCTATCACGACTAATGTTTGCAATGAGGGTAGTATCTGTTACTCGTGCCATACCTACAAGCTGCCGCGACTTCTCGTCAGACTCAGACAGTAGCGATCTACCTCTGGCGTTGCCATGGGTCGTTGAGATCGAATGAACTGAGCCCTCAGTGACACCGATGACTAATTATATATCCCGAGCAAGTGCAGATCATACCAATCTATATCAGCTGTACCGGTCGGCTCCTACGCTTATTTAACTCGTATGATTCCGTGCGTTTATAATCTGCGAAACTGAAATATTAGAATTCTATTCGAATTCCTATTTTCACTGATAACAAACATGGTAAAGTTTCAAATTATATAGTAATTCTCAAAATGTCTTACACCATCTAACATTTAGTATAATTATCGAAGTCTACAGCAATGAGCCCTAAAGGCTGCAGAGCAAACGTTCATGTACCAATCATCTTAGTCTCAGACTGACCTCTGTAACCGTACCCCACATTAGTTGTCTGAACTGATATTCGGATGGTCAAATCGCCCATTATTTTAAAAATCTCCAACTTCACATTTTGGCATTTTATTTATTTATTTATTTATTTATTTATTTATTTATTTATTTATTTATTTATTTATTTATTTATTTATTTATTTATTTATTTATTTACAATTTGCTTTACGTCGCACCGACACAGATGGATTTTATGGTGACGATGGGATAGGAAAGAGCTAGGAGCGGGAAAGAAGCGGTCGTGGCATTACTTAAGGTAGAGCCCCAGTATTTGACTGGGATGAAAATGGGAAACCACGGAATACAATTTTCAAGACTGCTGACAGTGGGGTTTGAATCCACCATCTCCCGAATGCAAGCTCACAGCTGCGCGACCCTAGCCGCATGGCCAACTCGCTCGGTTGAGGCCTTTCACTTGCCATGTTATTCTTTGGGAATTTGAACTACTTTATATGAATGTAAAGCATTAAGTGATCTACCTTTAACATCTAAACACACTTTGTATAGAGGAGAATCGGGTAATATGGAATAGTCGGGCAATATGGAATACCACAATATCTTGCCTGTAAGGTACTGCTCCCACGTGGAAACTCGTCGAATTACGGTAAATGTTCTCATGATGCTTTGTATTCAGTTTCAATATGCTCGTGAGTGAGGTTAGTGCGTGGAGCAAGAATATTTGTTTTTCATATTTGAAAAGCTTTTGCAGGTAATTCTTTTAAAGCTTGTATTAATTACCGAAACTGAGTTTAGCCCTGGGAAATCCAATGTTACATATTGTACAAGATCTGCTTATATTGCTACACCAGTGTAACTTCCTTGTTGTGCAAAGTTTAGGGCATGACGAATCTTTTATTTCAAACATGGTGTGTCGGGATATATGGAATACTGTTTTAGATTCAAAGTAAAATGACGTTTAAAATTAATTACAATTAATTGCATTAATCCTGGTATATTATATCATTTAATTACCTATAGATCTCAGTTTCTGCATCTGTGACTTTTGTCACTGAATGAACAAGTGACTGTAAAAAGAAAACTCTGAATAATTAGTGTATACAGATTATCATTTAAGTTAATTACCAATTGTATTATTTCGATTTTTTAAAATTTCTGTACGTCCACCTGTAAGAACGTTCCTTAAATATAACTGAAAGAATTTATTGAAGCTGTATTTTAATTTACATATTATTTACCCTACTATTCCATATTAGCCGACTGTTCCGTATTACCCACCAAGTGCAACTTTTTGAAAGAAATAATTTTGACATGAAGACATTAACAATTTAAAATTTAAAAATATAGAGAATCTTGGCTAATTATTTGAATTTTCAAACCATATTTATTTATATTTCATAACTGATTTCGGTAAGAAGTTATACTGCCAAAAGTAAATGGTATTCCATATTATACGACTCTCCTCTATATTTTGGTTCGGAGTTATCAAATGCAAACGAAGTTATATTCAGTAGAGCCCCACTTATTCGACGTAAACAGGCTGGCTGGATGTCGGTTCACAGATGTGTTCTTTATTCAGTTGATATTGACATTCACTATACAATACAAATTTTGATGTTGATAAGTTTGTTTAAATATGTTTGTAATATACAGTTGCTTGGCTGTCGACTGTCTTTTCCACGTCGCCGTGTCATGTATTCTCTGAAGTAACATTAGCACTGGATGTTTCTCCTTGTTGCTGCGCGAATTTCAAGACTGCCCCAAGTGCTTTGAATCCTTTATTGGATGTCATCTCAATACCACATTCATCAACTATCTATTTTCATATTCAGTTCATTTTACCGTCGTTAATAGTGCCGAAAACGTCTTCATCAGTCACTTCGAACTGATCATAAGAAGAACCTCTCACTGAGTTCTTCATCAGTCACATCTGCACATCCAGGTATTTGTTTAAGGAAAGGAATGTACAGTTTGTGCCAATTCCTGTGTGTAATTTTAGCTGATTTCTTTTTATGGACGTGCCGGATAAAACGGAATGTCAGATAAGACAAGGTCGGTTAAGCGGAACTCTGCTGTATCTGAAAATAGTCAGCTTTTTGAAGCCCCACGTAAATGAGGCCCACCGACCGTCATGTAATCTCTCATCCCCCCACCGACTTCGGAGGTAATAATTAATGCTATTTGCTTTACGTCCCACTAACTACTTTTACGGTCTTCGGAGACGCCGAGGTTCCGGAATTTAGTCCCGCAGGAGTTCTTTTACGTGCCAGTAAATCTACCGACACGAGGCTGTCGTATTTGAGCACCTTCAAATACCACCGGACTGAGCCATAATCGAACCTGCCAAGTTGGGGTTAGAAGGCCAGCGCCTTAACCGTCTGAGCCACTCAGCCCGACGACTTCGGAGGTGGTGTCATGTGAGGCAAAAGGAAGAGTATAGTATGCCTAGGAGAATAACGAACTCAGCCATAGATGGTAAGACAAGTAGAGTAATTCATATATCAATGTTCGACGTGAACAAGTTTCTTTTCTTAAGAAAGGCCTTCCTTGCTTGTGTTAGTCTGCATTTTATATGTCTTCCTTACTTCTGCCATCATTGGTTATTTTACTACCCATGTAACAACATTCATCTACTTCCTCTAAGACTTCATTTCATAATGTAGTATGTCCTGCATCACCTGACTTCGTTTGGCTGCAATTGGATTTATTTATTTTCATCCTCTACACCTTCTCCAAGACTGTGTCCATACTATTCAACAATTTCTCTAAAGCTTCTGCAGACTACGATAAAATAACAATATCATAGGCAAATCGTAGAGTTTTGATTTCCTCTCCTTCTATTGTGATTACTTTTCCAAAAACGTCTTTGATTTCCATGCGGTTCTCTTTCATATAAACATTAAAATGAAGAGGGGACAAACTTCAGCCTTGCCTCACTCCTTTCTTGATCACTGCTTCTTTTCGACAGCCCTCGATTCTCATCACTGTAAACTGCGTGTTGTACAAATTGTAGGTAACTCTTCTACCTCGGTATCTGATCCCGATCTCCTTCAGAATCGTATGAACTAATTATGACTCTAATTCTTCAAAACCATCAATATTACATATTCTGCTAAACATGCCACGATGTCAGAACGTAATGTCTGTACAGTGACAACACGCAGTACACTTACGTTCGTTTGAAACAGAGCGAGAGTGTGTGTGAGACACTGATTGAAACCGAGGAAGGGCTCCCCGCTCGGGTAGTTGTAGCTGCGTACTCTCTTACTGCGCATGTCTGGTGTCTTTTACGTGTATAATAGGCAATAGGACATCGTTGCAGAGCGGGTATTGTAATAAAATGACGCACCTTTGAACAGATTTTGTACAAGACTACAACTAACTTGACATGCATATTCTTTGTAAATCTCAACACCCTCCAAATGTACTTCAGTTATTGGCTCCCGACCTATGGTTATATAATCAAAAATGTATGTTTTTGTCTCTTTTGTCGTCCCTAGAAGATTGAGTACTGAATTTTGATGCATCCACTATTTCATGCTTGATTAATATATTGCGGTCTTCGTTTCTGAACTTAGTTCTGCTATTCTTCGAGTTTCTGATCTTTTACTCATTCATTGCCGGTATGCAGTAATGGTTTTGCTCTCAAATAGTATTGTATCACTTCCAAATGGCCATGATGTGATGGTAGTGATCATTGTTTTAAGAGGAAGTAGGCCTACCACTGGGCATTCATCACACGTAACACTAATCAGAGGAATAAATGGAAGAGAACCGAGTGAGTTGACCGTGCGGTTAGAGGCGCGCAGCTGTGAGCTTGCTTTCGGGAGATAGTGAGTTCGAACATCCACTGTCTTCAGCCCTGAAGATGGTTTTCCGTGGTTTCCCATTTTTCCACCAAGTTTTTACACCAAACAACATTAATTTGGTCACGACCCCTTCCTTCTAACTCCTAGCCTTTCCCTATCACATCGTCGCCGTAAGACCTATCTGTGTCGATTGCAACGTAAAGTCACTTGTAAAAATTAGAAAAATGGAAGATATCCACCTCTTCGAAGAATGGGAACATCCGGCAAAGAAAGGGAAGTGCCATGAAGAACGTGAATGTGAATGTTCCCAAGGCCTCGCAAACCTAATATCATCGATGATGGCAGAGTAAATCAAGGGAGGTCGATAGAAAAGATGAAAGTGAGGAAACGCCCGCAAAGAAATGGAAACAATGCCAGGCTCAGCTAGCCAAACTCATACTCCCATGTTCGAAGCCCCTTAGAGTTCCCCGTTGTAGTCGACTCTTACGCTAGCCAGAGCCTATTGGGATATTGTGGGTGTATTCCACCGCTTCCACCCACAGGTGATGACGAGGTTCCACATTACATCAGTATCAGTTTGAATTGTCAAAGAACAAGAATCTAAATTCTTTAAAATGCAGCCAACAAGAGCGTCTTGCTTCATAATTCGTATAAAATTACCTCAATTTCCTTCAAACATTATTCCAAAGCTTGGGACTATATTATTAAAGTTACAACAGAACCGTGAGTGGGACATAGATGACCCTTGTGAAATATAACAATTTCTCATTATTTTCTTTGGAATAAACATGCAAGAGCTTGGTTCACTACAGTGCGGTTCTTACCATTTAACTGGTTATTAATCTGTTTTATAATTTCCAGTCAAGCATTTCACTTTCAATTAAACAAATCTTCCAATAGATGGAATCATGAGGCACGACACTGGTCGCGTATGCTAATCTCTGGAGGCAGCGCAGCGACCGACAACAGAAGAATCCAATTTGCGGCTTCCGTCCTAAATGGATGTGTAATGAATTCGTTCCTCATCGTGGAAAATTACTTTCTAAACGAGCAGACGCAAAGAATGAGAGTTCTCCTCTTGCAGACACGACGCTGTAGCACTTTTCATTAACCCGAGATCCACCTGCAGTCAATAAATTTCGTAACTATGTCAGCAAATCGAAGTAATGACTGCTGCACTTCAGCGTTATATAAACTTCTGAGGAAGTTGGTGAAGCTCGAGAAATAACACGTTCTAAAGTTTAATGATCGTAAATTCATGAGAATAAAGGGTCCCTGCCAGCCAAAGTTGGCAAGCGTCTCAGCGTGGGAGAATATCCTTACTATGATAGCATTGTTCCAGCCTTATCTCGCGGATACACAGCGTTCTCCTTTTCTTGGCACACAAACAACTCACAGGAGCTAACTTACTCACAGGGAAATTTTCTTGCTTGAGTTTCAGCACTGTATTGATCAACAAGAACTCTCTTCAGAGATTGGTAGGGATTACTTCACCACGCTATATCACGAGGAACCCGAGATATCCCCGCACTTTAGCTACATTGAGCGTGGCTAAAAAATACATAATACCAATATAATGGTCCGTTATTGGACATTATAAATTTTTCCAGCTAACTCATTCTTGGTTGCCTGCGTTTCGCCCTCGTGTGCCAAGTTAGGCTCATCAGTTGAGACTTAGCACACCACCCAAGACGCAAGGCTAGTGCATACCGTGGAGGCCACTGCATAGGCTACTTGAAGCCACCAGCAGTGCCAATGCACTATGAGAACTATGTCTCATTTCCAAAAATTGATGCCTGCCTAAATTTACTCATACGACAAATATTTTAAATTCCCTATGGGAATCAACATCTGTATTATCTGATGGCCAGGCAGGCATCAATTTTTGGAAATGAGACATAGTTCTCATAGTGCATTGGCACTGCTGGTGGCTTCAAGTAGCCTATGCAGTGGCCTCCACGGTATGCACTAGCCTTGCGTCTTGGGTGGTGTGCTAAGTCCCAACTGATGAGCCTAACCTGGCACACGAGGGCGAAACGCAGGCAACCAAGAATGAGTTAGCTGGAAAAATTTATAATGTCCAATAACGGACCATTATATTGGTATTATAAATTTACTCATTCGGGACAAATATTTTAAATTCCCTATGGGAATCAACATCTGTATTATAAAAACTACATAGCTAGAAATAATGTTATTTTGTTTGTTTTCTTCATTATTATAGATTTTAAAAGATTCCGTACTGTTGATATGTTCTTCCACAGGAAATCGCACTGTAAATCAGTGATACAAGAGCTGTCGTATTTAAGCACCTTCAAATGCCACCGACCACAGCCGAGATCTGGAATCGAATGAATTATCTTGGAAACAGAAGGAGAACGACTAACCTACTGCACGACTGAGATCGGTTGAACGAAGCAACATAAAATAGTTCGCACATATTTTCCTCCGTGCCCCCCTTCAGTGAACCTGATGGTCGAACTGGTGGTGGTGGTCATTGTTTTAAGGGGCCAAAACATTAAAATGAAAAATTCCTCCGCATATACTACTTGTATCGAAAACTTATGAAAACAGCTGGGCAACCATCCTCTCTCTCTTAAGACTAATCAGAAGAAGAATATGTAGAGATCCGACACTTCGAAGGTGGGAGGTAGGAAGAGAAGAGAACAAGTGTTGACCATGGGATGTCAGATAGAAATGATGAAAGTGAGAATCCTGGCAGAATGAACTCGGCAGACTCAGCTAGGGGACGGTGGTCCCTAAATCCAGCTCAGAGTGCCAATGTCACTTAGCTATCACACTTCTTACTTGTGAAATAATCGAAACAGGAAGCGACAGACAACATAAAATATGAATTGCAACTTAAAATTAATAGCCTCGTAGAGAAACCCAACGTTTCTTCTTATTAAAACGCTGCAGCCAGAGATCGAAGTACCAGTAGAGTTCGCCGTGCGGTGAGGGTCGCATAGCTGTGAGTTTGCATTCGGGAGATAGTGGGTATGAATCTCACCGTTGGCAGCCCTGGTTTCCCATTTCACACCAGGCAAAGGCTGTACCTTAATTAAGGCCACGGCCGCTTCCTTCCCAATACTAGCACTTTCCCGTCCTTGCGTCGCCGAAAACCTATGTGTCAGTGCGACATTAAACCACTTGCACCGGGCGAGTTGGCCGTTCGGCTAGAGGCTCGCGGCTGTGAGCTTGCATCCGAGAGATGGTGGGTTCGAATCCCACTGTCGGCAGCCCCGAAGATGGTTTTCCGTGGTTTCCCACTTTCACACCAGGCAAATGTTGGGGCTGTACCTTATTTAAGGCCACGGCCACTTCCTTCCCACTTCTAGGCCTTTCCTATCCCATCGTCGCCATAAGACCTATCTGTGTCGATGGGCCTTAAAGTCACTAGCAAAAAAAACACCACTTGCAAAATAGATCGAAGTCATATTCAGAAGCAAGTACCAATTGAAATCTACTTTATATAACGCAACTAGGTGTTGTGAACCCGCCGTTGACGGGTTAGATGGTGTAATTTCAGCTATAAAGTCATGTAACGAAAACAGGTGGCAGCAGAAGGGACTAAGCTCACAACAATAGCCAATGTAATGTTATTTCCATTAAATTTCAAGAGCTTAAGTCATCACATTATATATATTTTTTTTTTGCTAGGGGCTTTACGTCGCACCGACACAGATAGGTCTTATGGCGACGATGGGATAGGAAAGGCCTAGGAGTTGGAAGGAAGCGGCCGTGGCCTTAATTAAGGTACAGCCCCAGCATTTGCCTGGTGTGAAAATGGGAAACCACGGAAAACCATTTTCAGGGCTGCCGATAGTGGGATTCGAACCTACTATCTCCCGGATGCAAGCTCACAGCCGCGCGCCTCTACACGCACGGCCAACTCGCCCGGTACATTATATTTTCTTCCTGCTCGGTGATACTAGGACTTCCAACAATACCCCCAACATTTTATGATTCACTATTCCCTAACTCCGCGAGTGATTGACCATTCACAGTTTTTTTTAATTTCGATAGTCATTTACATTAGTATATATTCATGATGAAGAGGTGCTAAAATCACGCAGTTTTGCAGCTTATAAGAACAATCCCGACAACAACCACCACCGCCAGTTAGCTCGTTACGACAACAACTCAACAATGTTTCCAGGTGATGCTAAAAGTCGATGGACTGCAATTGTATATCTAACGCAAATGTACATTTGTGAATATCTCCACTGATCCAGGCTTCAGTCCGGTGGTATTTGAAGGTGCTCAAATACATCATCCTCGCGTTGGTAGGTTTACTGGCACTTTAAATAACTTCTGCGGGACTAAATTCCGGCACCTCGGCGTCTCCGAAAACCGTAAAAGTAGTTAGTAGGACGTAAAGCCAATACCATTACTTATTTAATATCTCAGTTATTAGGGTTCTTGCAGTACAATCGTATCAGATATAAATAGTTGTTTGGCCCACAGGTATGGAACATTATCGAGTCAAAGTCAATAATAAGTAAGTTGGACAATAATTATAATGTTAGTATCACGTTCCGTTTTTATATTTGCTCAGTTTTGTTAATGTTCTTTACGTATCGTATATTCTCTAATTAGTATTATTTCAGTTCATTGACATATACTCCGCATTGTATCCCTTCTCATTAGGTAGGTAGGTAGGTAGGTAGGTTGGTTGGTTGGTTGGTTGGTTGGTTGGTTGGTTGGTTGGTTGGTTGGTTGGTTGGTTGGTTGGTTGGTTGGTTGGTTGGTTGGTTGGTTGGTTGGTTGGTTGGTTGGTTGGTTGGTTGGTTGGTTGGTTGGTTGGTTGGTTGGTTGGTTGGTTGGTTGGTTGGTTGGTTGGTTGGTTGGTTGGTTGGTTGGTTGGTTGGTTGGTTGGTTGGTTGGTTGGTTGGTTGGTTGGTTGGTTGGTTGGTTGGTTGGTTGGTTGGTTGGTTGGTTGGTTGGTTGGTTGGTTGGTTGGTTGGTTGGTTGGTTGGTTGGTTGGTTGGTTGGTTGGTTGGTTGGTTGGTTGGTTGGTTGGTTGGTTGGTTGGTTGGTTGGTTGGTTGGTTGGTTGGTTGGTTGGTTGGTTGGTTGGTTGGTTGGTTGGTTGGTTGGTTGGTTGGTTGGTTGGTTGGTTGGTTGGTTGGTTGGTTGGTTGGTTGGTTGGTTGGTTGGTTGGTTGGTTGGTTGGTTGGTTGGTTGGTTGGTTGGTTGGTTGGTTGGTTGGTTGGTTGGTTGGTTGGTTGGTTGGTTGGTTGGTTGGTTGGTTGGTTGGTTGGTTGGTTGGTTGGTTGGTTGGTTGGTTGGTTGGTTGGTTGGTTGGTTGGTTGGTTGGTTGGTTGGTTGGTTGGTTGGTTGGTTGGTTGGTTGGTTGGTTGGTTGGTTGGTTGGTTGGTTGGTTGGTTGGTTGGTTGGTTGGTTGGTTGGTTGGTTGGTTGGTTGGTTGGTTGGTTGGTTGGTTGGTTGGTTGGTTGGTTGGTTGGTTGGTTGGTTGGTTGGTTGGTTGGTTGGTTGGTTGGTTGGTTGGTTGGTTGGTTGGTTGGTTGGTTGGTTGGTTGGTTGGTTGGTTGGTTGGTTGGTTGGTTGGTTGGTTGGTTGGTTGGTTGGTTGGTTGGTTGGTTGGTTGGTTGGTTGGTTGGTTGGTTGGTTGGTTGGTTGGTTGGTTGGTTGGTTGGTTGGTTGGTTGGTTGGTTGGTTGGTTGGTTGGTTGGTTGGTTGGTTGGTTGGTTGGTTGGTTGGTTGGTTGGTTGGTTGGTTGGTTGGTTGGTTGGTTGGTTGGTTGGTTGGTTGGTTGGTTGGTTGGTTGGTTGGTTGGTTGGTTGGTTGGTTGGTTGGTTGGTTGGTTGGTTGGTTGGTTGGTTGGTTGGTTGGTTGGTTGGTTGGTTGGTTGGTTGGTTGGTTGGTTGGTTGGTTGGTTGGTTGGTTGGTTGGTTGGTTGGTTGGTTGGTTGGTTGGTTGGTTGGTTGGTTGGTTGGTTGGTTGGTTGGTTGGTTGGTTGGTTGGTTGGTTGGTTTGTTTGTTTGTTTGTTTGTTTGTTTGTTTGTTTGTTTGTTTGTTTGTTTGTTTGTTTGTTTGTTTGTTTGTTTTGGCTGAAATAGGCACATGCCTAACTGTATAAATGTGAATATACACTGACTGACAGAGCAAATGCAACACCAAGAAGGAGTGGTTCGAAAGGGATGAAAGTTGGGGAAAAAAACAGAGACGGCACGGACGAATAATTGATGTTTATTTCAAACCGATATGCAGGTTACACAATGCGCACGGCATCGACTCAGTGGGATGTAGGACCACCGCGAGCGGCGATGCACGCAGAAACACGTCGAGGTACGGAGTCAATAAGAGTGCGGATGGTGTCCTGAGGGATCGTTCTCCATTCTCTGTCAACCATTTGCCACAGTTGGTTGTCCGTACGAGGCTGGGGCAGAGTTTGCAAACGGCGTCCAATGAGATCCCACACGTGTTCGATTGGTGAGAGATCCGGAGAGTACGCTGGCCACAGAAGCATCTGTACACCTCGTAGAGCCTGTTGGGAGATGCAAGCAGTGTGTGGGCGGGCATTATCCTGCTGAAACAGAGCATTGGGCAGCCCCTGAAGGTACGGGAGTGCCACCGGCCGCAGCACATGCTGCACGTAGCGGTGGGCATTTAACGTGCCTTGAATACGCACTGGAGGTGACGTGGAATCATACGCAATAGCGCCCCAAACCATGATGCCGCGTTGTCTAGCGGTAGGGCGCTCCACAGTTACTGCCGGATTTGACCTTTCTCCACGCCGACGCCACACTCGTCTGCGGTGACTATCACTGACAGAACAGAAGCGTGACTCATCGGAGAACACGACGTTCCGCCATTCCCTCATCCAAGTCGCTCTAGCCCGGCACCATGCCAGGCGTGCACGTCTATGCTGTCTAGTCAATGGTAGTCTTCTGAGCGGACGCCGGGAGTGCAGGCCTCCTTCAACCAATCGACGGGAAATTGTTCTGGTCGATATTGGAACAGCCAGGGTGTCTTGCACATGCTGAAGAATGGCGGTTGACGTGGCGTGCGGGGCTGCCACCGCTTGGCGGCGGATGCGCCGATCCTCGCGTGCTGACGTCACTCGGGCTGCGCCTGGACCCCTCGCACGTGCCACATGTCCCTGCGCCAACCATCTTCGCCACAGGCGCTGCACCGTGGACACATCCCTATGGGTATCGGCTGCGATTTGACGAAGCGACCAACCTGCCCTTCTCAGCCCGATCACCATACCCCTCGTAAAGTCGTCTGTCTGCTGGAAATGCCTCCGTTGGCATTCTTAGCTATACACGTGTCCTGTGGCACACGACAACACGTTCTAAAATGACTGTCGGCTGAGAAATCACGGTACGAAGTGGGCCATTCGCCAACGCCGTGTCCCATTTATCGTTCGCTACGTGCGCAGCACAGCGGCGCATTTCACATCATGAGCATACCTCAGTGACGTCAGTCTACCCTGCAATTGGCATAAAGTTCTGACCACTCCTTCTTGGTGTTGCATTTGCTCTGTCAGTCAGTGTATAAATAGTTGGAAATTCGATATTTTTATAATTATTGCTATGTACGGTACACGTTTGAAATACAAACAATATTTCCAGGCATTTTTAATGTTTGTGAAAAATATGGTAATCGGAAACATCTCCATCATTCTTTCTGCCGCGGTAAAGACGCATGAAATATAAAAGGTCAGAGATGATATTCACACAACTTTTGTTATGTTCAGTTTGTTTCGTGCAGCTAATATTGACGGAAATCCGATATTCTTTGCAACCTCATTATTCCTACGCCACTGAACGGAGTGTTTTGGAGATAAGTGCAAAGATTATTTATGCTGATTATTGGTAAGGCCCTAAACACATGTGGTGTCAAAATAACGTCCTATTTAAAAATGAAACTGAGAATTTTATATTTGTAGCTCAGTTAGTGGGCCTATTTAATAATCAACACCTTAGGGCTTTGCTGACACACATCACAATATTTTCCAGTCTCAGGAAACGTTTACTTCTTGTACGTAGAATGATTCCGTACAACCTACGCACGCATACTGCCTGAAGCTGCAGTGCAGTGACGTATGCAGCTTCATCGCAGCGATGTGCTTAGAATTACTTCTTAATACAGAACACGTCCTGAAGCCGCAGTGAAGTGATGTGCTTAGAATCGCTTCTTTATTCAGAACACGTCCTGAAGCCGCAATGAAATGATGTGTACAGTTGTAGTGCAGCGATGTGCTTAGAATTGCTTCTTACGCATTACGCATACATACTGTCTGAAGTATTGTACGGCGGGTGCATAAGCCCAGGGGCAAACGAAGCTACTGCTTACCTCACAGGAATCACACTCTGCTTCAAACTCCTCCCTCGGACAAACCATTCGCTCAATTTAAAAAAAATTCGGAAATTCATTGTTACCTTCCATAAGGTTATTTGTACTTTTCTCCCAAACACCTAGCACACTCCAGTTATCACTGAAACTACATACCGCATTTCGGGACGTACTGTTCTGCCGTTTTCCCGTGATGTTGACACAAGCAAGTTAGCAAGCAAACAGTTGGGAAGATAAAAATTCAACTGCGAATTTTGTATACCGAACCCAACATAAATAACATGTTTGAGGCAAAAATTTGAAGTGTACAGAAAAAGTTTAATTTTATTAACGTAAAATCCACATGGATCCACTTAGTCAAAAGCGACACACGAACAGCGTTATCAACAACCGTGTAGCGCGCATGCGTGTCATCTACCGTGGCCTCACCTAGCATTAAACAAAAATTGTTTTGGATAACTTCAGAGTGTAAACAATAAGCCAATTTGCATATAATTCATGTATCTATGTGTTTTAAACACTATTAGGGCTAATAATAACTGTCAAATACAATAAAATAGTAATAATCAGAAATTTGTGATATCTGATGCTATCTCTTTCCATTTTTGGGCTCAGTTTATTTATAACTTTGGTTCTTCAGTCTGCCGAAACTAATTTTGAATAAATAAACTGATAAACTACCTGAACAAATATATGGTAACAAAGTGATATCTGAAAACAAAACAAAAATAGGATATCTTATTCATAAGGTATAAGAAGCTGAGTGGACTTAGGATATCTTAATCATAATTTGGAAGAAACAGACATGAAATTGCCAAGAATGATTGCTGATACAAACGTGTGATAAAAATGGTAGGAGTGTACTCGGAATGAGTAGACAAAGAAATAAAATCGGTGGATAAAGCAGTAAACTGGCTTCCGTGGTGTGAGGCGATACGAAGAGTAGGATAAGCTTCTTAGGAGAATAGTGGAGTCGTTTATGGAGAGTAAGAGAAGTAGAGGGAGAACAAGGTGGCAACAGTCAGACTCAGATTTGAATTGTTTAAAGAGGTGCGCGATTCAACGAGGTCTCAGAACCAGTTACAAGCAAAGGATTGTGGAGGGACTTAGTTAATTCACAGAGGCTTTCAGACAACACCCAAAGGCATAACGAAGAATATGTATGTATGTATGTATGTATGTATGTATGTATGTATGTATGTATGTATGTATGTATGTATGTATGTATGTATGTATGTATGTATGTATGTATGGTTCGGCTCCATGGTTAAATGGTTAGCGTGCTGGCCTTTGGTCCAGGGCTCCCGGGTTCGATTCCCGGCAGGGTCGGGAATTTTAACCATAATTGGTTTATTTCGCTGGCACGGGGGCTGGGTGTATGTGACGTCTTCATCATAATTGCATCCTCATCGCGACGCGCAGGCCGCCTACAGACGTCAAATCAAAAGACCTGCATTTGTCGAGTCGAACTTGTCCTCGGACACTCCCAGCACTAAAATCCATACGCCATTTCATTATGTATGTATAGAGGTGGACAAATTATTAGACTAAACGTCTGAAAATTAATTATTCAATTCTGGTGAGTACACATTTATTTGTGTTTCTATGGGAACTGACACTGGAGATGTTACAATGATATAGGAACATTTGGATAGTGTTTGTAAGATTTTCAATCTCATGGATTGGCAACAATGTCTGCTGTCTCGAGGAATGTAGTTCTGTGCACATGTTATTGTTTGTTTGAAATTTATCAAAAGTTTAGTTACTGTTGTCACTTAATTCCTTGGACAGAGATCTGCTGCTTTATGCTGACATTTTTAAACCTATATTAAACCTATAGTTGCGGCGTGATTAGAACATCGACGTATCAAGAGAATTTTAAGGTTATGGGGAGGAAATGTGATATGTCTCCAAGGAAAATTGGGGTGACAAGAACATTGCATGCTGAAGGACACTACACACTGTTTAATATTTCACAAAAACTGTTAGTCGAGTTAAGGAAATGGAAAAAAAACAATGAGGTTTCCCAATCACAATGAAAATCAAAATGTGGTAGAAAGAGTAAATTAAGCCCTAGAGACGTACGAAAACTGATCTCAATGTCATGAAAGCATCTCTCAGCTACAAGCAATAATCTAAGAATTAATTTGAACAGTAGTAGCATAGATGTGCCTCCTAGAACTGTAAGAAGAACACACACTGTACAATAGCGGATTGAAATCTAGATGAGCCAGGAAAAAAAGAAAGCAAAGATCACTCCAGGTATGGCAAAAGAGAGATTGGAATTGACAAAGGGCCTGCAAGATAGGTCTACATACGACTGAAAGAAGGTTGTAACATCAAAACAATAGTTCTATAAAAACTACTTTAACGTAGGTTTAACAATGTTCACTGGAAACATAAAAACTTATCAAAATTGTTGTCATTATTGTTCCTTTATAGCCTGTAATAATGCCGACAACGCACTACTAAAGTGAAAATTTGTTTTTAGGTGTGCTTCAGCGATGAATCGATATTTTAGGTAAGTGAAGGAGCGGGTCAGTACATTCGTAGGAGGTCAGAAAAAGAGTTTCATCACCAGCGCGTTCAACAGACAGTAAATATCCAACGAAGGTTAAGGTCTGGAGTGTCATTTCTGTGTATGGAAACGTAAGATTATACGGGGTTATTCACCTAAGGTGTTACACGGAAATAACTTCTAAACCATTAAAGGTATCGGCATTCTGTTTTCATATTCGTAAATGGTACCCAGGGTCTTGTAAAATAACGTGCTACTTGTTCTCATGGGGTGATCAATAACCGAGATATTGATACTAACTCCATATTCTTAAATGGAACGGCAGGAATGCATACAGCTGGCCCAAAATTTCAACTGCGTACAAGTTCAAGTTTTTTCAAAATCAGACAGTTACTTTTTGAGATATCAATAAGTACGCATTTTAGCTTTTGCGTGCCCCATCAGACAGCGTACAGTTGGCCAAGGACGTATTGGCACGCAAGCTGTTTCCTGGCATTGATTCCAGCCACAGAGCGGATACCAGGCATGTACTGTAAGCTACTGTACACATAATATGATGTGCCGTAACATACCCTGGGTGTGTAACGTATTATATGACTGGCTAAGACACAACGGGGAAGGGAGATTATTCGGATATTACTCATTATCTTTTCTATAAGGAGCTCTTCCGGTGTCCTTTCATTTCTCAATTCATACAGTAGTATGTACTGTACACTCAAACTAGTGACAATTATAGCTTTCGTTGTGTTCCTTTGAAGTCAAAGTAATTATTTTATTCCTTTTAAAAACATCACACATCCCTCTCCTATCATGAGCTCGCCTGTCATACACACCTTGCAAACCCATCACATGTGTACGATATGCTTACATTCCTGATATCCATTCTGTGCCGGAATCGCAGCCAAGAACCTGCTTGCGCATCAATTTGCCCTTGCCCGACGTCACGCTGTCTGATGCGGCATGCAAAACAGCGCATTATATTCTTATTAATATCTCAAAACTAACTGTCCGATTTTGAAAATACTTACATATTTGAACTTGTACGCAGTTGAACTTTTAGACCAGCTGTAGACTTTCCTGCCGTTCTATTTAAGAATATGGATTTACTATCAATATCTCGGTTATTAATCACCCCATGAGAATAAGTAGCACGTTATTTTACAAGACCCTGGGTACCATTTACGAATATGAAAATAGAATGCCGACATCTTTAACGGTTTAGAAGTTAGTTCCGTGTAACATCTTAGGTGAATAACCTTGTATATTGTAAAGCGTACCATGAAATAGGATCCATGCACAAATGTCCTTCAGAAGCGTCTCTTACCTCAGATAAGGGATTGGTTTTGGAAAACTCCTTGTGTCTTTATGCATGACGGTGCACCCTATCATGCGGGCAAGAAAGTGACTCAATTCCTCAGTGATAAAAACCTGTGTGTGTTTCCGTGGCCTATAAATAGCCAGGACATGAACCCTATTAACAATTTGTGGGCTATTGTGAAGAAGACAATGACACCATGGCAATTACATCAAAAACAGTTGCCAAACACTCATTTAAAGTATCTCCAAAAGAGTAAAAAAATTATTTCAAACAAAGGGATGCATACAAAGTATTCAGACATGGCCATGTTTAATTTTCATTTGTAAGGCTACCCAAAAAAGTTTAATATGCTATTTTCCAAGCTTTAGTGTAATAATTTGGCCACCTATGTACGTATGTATGTATGTATGTATGTATGTATGTATGTAAGTATGTATGTATGTATGTATGTATGTATGTATGTATGTACATTGCTCACTAGATCTCAAACTGCTACAAAAGCAGTAGAAACCGCACTGAGTCTTGATGAACTGTTCTCGGGTGTCGTGGTAAATAAATAAATAAATAAATTTAATAAATAAATAAATAAATAAATAAATAAATAAATTATCGTCCAAATTAACGCAAATTATTTTAGGAAGCCTATACACACAACAGTTTGATATTATTTCTTATATATTTTTATTCGTTATGCCCAACTCAGGAGCACGTGTGAACTTATTTAGCACAACGTTCCTTTTTGTCTTCCCAAAATTCTTTTCATCCTTTCGCTGTGCTTCTTTATGCGTTCTTACGTCCATCCTGTAGCTTGTCTTTAAGTTGATAAGCAAATTTGTGTTTGTTTTGCGAGATTTCTGAATTTTTTTTCTGCCTTGCAAGATTTCTTCATTCATACCAATTTCCTGAAGATCGTTGTTTATTTCTGTATGCCAGTTGTGATTTTTTTAGACATAGTGCAAGATTTAGTATTTTTTAGCCTATTGTTATCCATCCTGATCAGGTGACCATAGAATTTTAATCTTTTTCTAATGGCGTCTGTGACTTTTTCTGTTACTTGATAGATTTCCAGTGATTTCCTTTACATCCTAATACCATTTTCGCATTTAGGTCCTAGAATTTTCCTGAGAATTTCCTTATCTTGTTTTTTGATATTTTTTATTTGCGATCTTCCACCAATTATCAGAGTTTTTGAGGCATAAAGGGCTTCTGATTTGACAACTGTGTTGTAGTGTCGTAATTTTGCGTTTTGGGATATAGATTTTTTGTTGTATCTGCTCCAGACAATTGTGTATGCTTTTCGTAATTTTGTAATTCTTTCTTTGTTTGCTTGCTGATTTATCCCGTTTGGTCGTATAATTTTGCCTACGTATTTGAAGTTTTCTACTTGGGAGCTTTCCCACATCTAGTAATTAGAGGATTGTTGTTCAGTCCTTATTTTGTACCTTCCATATACTTTGTATTTTCATATGAATGTTGCAGACCTGTTCTTGCCGCTATTTCATGAAGTTTTTCTACGGACTGGAGTGTTCTTGTTTGTTGTTGGAGTGGATTGCCAAGTCATCTGCGAAGGCGAGACAATCAAGGTGAATATTGATCCCTTTAGTTTCATTTTTCCGTTCTCGAACCACTTTTTCCAGAACTAGATTGAATAGTAGTGGTGATAATCCATCGCCATCTCTGACCCCTGTTTTAATTTCGAATGGCTCTGAAATTTTTCCTAAAAATGTAACTTTCACTGTTGTGCCTGTCAGAGTTTGCTAGATCAATTCCCTTGTTTTTCTCTCGACTTGAAATTCCTCAAGTATGTTGAATAGAGTATGTCGATCTATTGATTCGTAAGCTTTTATGAAGTCAACAAAGGTAATCATTGTTTGTTTTGTTTTACGAATTTGTAAAATAGTTTTTAGGTTTAAGATTTGCTCTGGGCATGATCTTCCTTTCCGAAATCCTGCGTGATTTTCTCCAATGAGATCGTCGGTTTTTTCTAATCTATTCAATAGGGCTTTAGAAAATTTTTTGTAGACGACTGATTAGTAAGGAAATCCCTCTGTAATTGTTTATATCTGATTTAGCCCCTTTCTTGTGGAGTAGGTGAATTAGTGCACATTTCCATTATTATTATTATTATTATTATTATTATTATTATTATTATTATTATTATTATTATTATTATTATTATTGTACCGGGCGGTACACCTCCATGCCGCTAATTTAAAATGTGCGCCAGTTGAAACTCCTCTGCTGGAGGAAGTCTGAACTTTATCGACGGTATTAATTTTCAAGTTTCTCAGAAGATGTCATTACGTGGAAAGTTTGGAGTTTTTGAACTGTGCCACTTTTGATGTATTTTTGTTTTACCGGTAGTAAGAAGTGTGAACTTTCTCTTCTAGAGGACACTACTGAAAAACTACAATGGTGCACCCTAGTGCGATGTGAAAGAACTGTTTTTTGGAGAAATTTTTATTTCAAAAGTTTGTTTCTTGTTAATTTTTTTCTGTTATTGTTTAAGTTGGCTGTATACCCCTCTCTTTCCCCTTGTTTTGTATTTAGCCAATCCCGAATTTCTTTAATTAATTTCTGACCAATCTGATGTATCTTCCCCCAACTTGAATATGCTGCTTATCCCTAACCAATAAAGTTTTGGTGGGAGGGTGTTCTCATTCCAAAAACGCCTCGAACTTTCCGCGAGAGTATATAAACTGCTGATTTTTGGGTCTCTGCGCCACTTCTGTTCCATCTTTTAGTGTGTAAAGTACATAGCAGGGGGCGGGAAGCGCCTCTTTCTTCGGCAGCGGTCAACAACAAGGTAATGGCCGATTAATAACTTCTTTCTTTGCTAGCTCAGCAGTTTAACTCTCGGGGCGGGTCCGAAGTTTTTCCATAATGTAACCTTCCTTAAAATGTAAAGACCCTTGGTATCTATTCTATCTTTAAACTGCATTTCGGGATAGAGAGTGCTTAACCCTCTCGAGCTCCCACTCATATTGTTTTGAGGTGAACTTATTCTTTCTCAACCTATTCTTCTTTAACGTAATGTAAATTGTTCCTTTCTAAAGTCACCTATTTAGTATGGGATTAGCCCCTGCATTTATGGCCTAGTGCCAAGTAGGTTTTAAACAAATGTATTAGGAGTGCAGGTCGCCTCCTCTCAAGTGGTCATTTTAGAGGTCATGTAATTAACCTTTTTTCTTACTTAATAGACCTCAGTAGGTTGGGTATTTTACCCCTGTATCTATGTCCTTAGAGGACAACTTGAAGGTGGAGTTTGGTGTGGCCTTTGAGAGGCTTAAAGTTTGAGAGCGAGTGGCTCTTTCTTGAAAATTGAGTGTTGTATGCCTCGAGGAGGCTTTTTCTGTGTAATTTGGAGCAAGTGCTCCTGAGCATGAATGGGGTTTTCTGCCCCTCTGTTAAAACTTATTTTGAAGTAAGGTTGGGCTGAATGCCCAAGAATTGTGAAGTCGGGGCGCGAAGCCCAAATCCGGTAAATATTGTAACTACATTTTGTTGCCTTGCTACTCTGTTCCTGCCATGCTTGTTATTTCTTTATTTTGGAAAGAAAATATAACCTTGTTAATTTTACATGAACTCTAATTTCGTAGCTTGAGACCCGTTCACACCCGCACCTTTTTTCACCTCTAACTACCACGGAAAACACGGTAACAAGTGGTAGCAGAGCGTGGTTGAATGGGTCTCAATTTAGCCCCTTTTGACGGCTAAACATTGCTTTGATTCAAACTCTAACAATTTTCTCAGTTGCTGGAAATGTTGGTCTTTCCTGTTTCAAAATGTTTCTGTCATCATGCCCGGCCCTCGCGATGTTCTCCATCTTAACTATTTGCGCAAGGAGGAGTTGATCTATGAGTTAACTATCAGAAATGTGCAATCTGGAGGCACGGTTGCGATAGACACCAACAAGCTTAGAGAGTCCCTTGATTTGCCTATTTCCATCCCCAATTTGGGAGAGAAAGAAATTGACGACTCTCTTTCCATGATCACCGAGAATACTACTGGGCTAGCATCGGTAGTTAGTTTTTTTGACGAAAATGATCCTTCTCCTAATCAAATTAAGCGTGTGCAAGCCAGGCTATATCATTTTTCAAATAGAGTTAACGATCTGTTGTCTCTGAAGTTGAATGACGTTCAGAGGAAGGAAGCTAGTACGTTGCTTGAAAGTATTTCTGAATTATCTAGCAAGGTCACTCAATTGTTAACTGGGGAAGTTCCTCCCAAAATTGATCAACCCACCACGATGAATGTAGGTAGCGAGGAAGAGCCTCCTAAGGGAGAAGCCAATAGGATAACCGTGGCTGCTCAAACTATCTCTGCCCCATTGGACAACGAGTCTGAACGCCGTGCATCGTTGAATAATATACGTTCTGAATTAACTTCCTTGCCATTGAAACCTTTACCTACTATGTCACCCGGGTTTAGCAGCTTGCCTCATCCATTGGCAATGTTGCTCAGAGGTATCTCTAAGTTTTCCGTTAATACCACCAGTGACGTAATTTCATTTTTAAGATTTTTAGTTGAATTTCAGGATCATGCCCTTGTGTTTTCTCTTTCCCCATGTCAGATTTTGCAAATCATCTATCCCTATGCAATTGGTATTCTCTCAGACAAAATAGTAAGAGCCATTGCCGAGCAATCATCTATTGAGGATTTCCACGCCCACTTGCTAGCTAACTTCATCCCGGCTAGGGCCAGGTCCTCCCTTATTCAGAAGTACTATTATCGTGTACAGCGTTTGGATGAAAACTTAGCAGACTTCATCCAAGATATTAAATTCTATACTAGGGTGTTTGCCCTTCATTTTCCTGAAGATCAGATTGTACAGGCTATTGTAGAAGGAATTTCACCATCCTATAGGTCATATTTGTGTTTCGCGGCGTGCCCGCAAACCTTCTCTGAACTTGAAGCATTGGCCGTCTCAGCGGAAGGAGTTAGATACGCCGGTTCTTTGCGTGTCGCGAAAGAACCCCCTCCTTCTTTTGGTCATCCTCGGCCTCCTCCTCCTCGCCGACCAGTCACACCTCGTAAATGCTATGCTTGCGGGTCGCCCGACCATCTTCGGAACAAGTGCCCATTGCTCAAGTCTAGTGGGACAAGGAATGGAACTGGTTCATCACAAGGTTGTTTTAAATGTGGGGCTTTCTCACATATCGCCAAGAATTGTCCCAATTCGAATAGCACCCCCTCCTGCTGAACTTCAGGTGCAACTTCCAACAACAATCAAAAGTGACTAGTGGCTTCGGCTGAGTCGACTAATCCATCTTCCCGAGGCTCAGCCCCTGGCAAACAGGTCGTAAATTCAGGGAATGTTCAATCTGCAAATCTATCTTTTGAATGCCCCAAAGAGTGTCTTAGGATCGCGGCGGATTCCCCCGCACCTGTTCCTTTTCTTAAGATTGAGTTAAATAACGAGCCTATAACAGCTCTATTAGATTCAGGCAGTGTTTGTTCAATTATTTCGGACCAATGGTATTCAAAATTGAAATCTGTTTGTAAACTACCTGAGTATGGCTCATCTCCTGTTCAATATGTTTCGGCTAATTCATCTCAATTAGAAATTCTAGGTTCTTTTTTTTTTTTTTTTTTTTTTTGCTAGTTGCTTTACGTCGCACCGACTCAGATAGGTCTTATGGCGACGATGGGACAGGATAGGGCTAGGAGTGAGAAGAAATCGGCCGTGGCCTTAATTAAGGTACAGCCCCAGCATTTGCCTGGTGTGAAAATGGGAAACCACGGAAAACCATTTTCAGGGCTGCCGATAGTGGGGTTCGAACCTACTATCTCCCGAATACTGGATACTGGCCGCAATTAAGCGACTGCAGCTATCGAGGTTCTTTACAGGTCAAAATTCGTATTTTTAAATTTACATGGAAAATCACATTGTTTGTGGCTAAGCACTTGTCTTGCCCCATTATATTGGGAGCTGACTTTATTTCCCACACTGGTCTTGTGCTCGATCTTCAGGGTAAGTCGTGCACATTCAAATTTGCTTCCAATTGTAAAATCCCCTTGTTAAAATGTAATTCTGCATCATGTTCATCTATTTCGCCTACCCAGGATGAGATGTTGTTAGACCTTAGACATCTACCTGAGGAGCAGGCTGATAGTATTCGTAAGTTGTGTCAGTCGTTTCCAGAGGTGTTCTCTGATACTCTTGGTGTTACTGACCTTATCGAATACAAAATTGAGGTCACGTATTCGATTCCTGTCCGTTTTCCACCTTATAGGCTATCTCCACCTAAAATGAAGGCTCTGAAAGAAATCATCGATCAGATGTTGAAGGATGGCATTATTAGGCCCTCTAAGTCGGCCTATTCTTCGCCTATTTTTCTAGTCCCGAAACCCCAAGGGGGCTTCAGGCCTGTCATTGATTATAGGACTCTCAATCGGAAGGTGGTGTTACAATCTGTGCCCCTTCCTGACTTTCATTCTTGTTTTTCATGGTTTCGTAAGGCCAAGTTCTTTACTATCCTGGACCTGAATCAGGCCTACAATCAAATTCCCCTAGCGGAAGAGTCTAAACATCTTACAGCGTTTGCCACGGATTGGAATTTGTATGAATACAACCGCGTGCCTTTCGTGCTCCCCACGGGAGCAGCTGTACTCACTAGGCTGCTAGATAGGGTCTTCTCCGACATCAAATTTGAGTACTTGTATCACTACTTGGATGATGTCGTCGTATTTTCGGAGACCTTTGAAGAACATCTAGATCATCTGCGAGAAGTTCTCAATCGCCTTCGTAAGGAGGGGTTAACTGTGAAGTTGTCCAAGGTTGCCTTTGCTAAGCCCTCTATGTCATTCCTAGGGCATATTGTGTCACCTGATGGTGTTGCCGTCGATCATTCCAGAACACAGGCCATCCGTGATTTTAAACCTCCCAAGGACGTTAAAGGTATCGCCAGGTTCATTGGTATGGTGAATTTCTTCAGGAAGTTTATTCCTAACTTCGCTAATAGAGCGGCGCCCTTGAACCTTCTTCGTAGGAAAGGCATCAAATTCGAGTGGGGACCTTCTCAACAAGCCGCTTTTGAAGATCTTAAATTAGCTCTCTGTAATGCCCCTGTCCTTGCTATGCCTGATTTCTCAAAGAAATTCATCGTCCAAACTGACGCGTCGTCGTCAGCAGTAGCTGCAGTCCTTCTTCAAGAGACTGAACTAGGGAGGCGACCCATCGCCTATGCATCTAGGACTCTATCGGCTCAAGAAGCCATTATTCCATCTATGAGCTCGAAGGTTTGGCAGTCTTATTTGCCTTAGAAAAGTTCCGTCTCTATCTGGAACATGTCAAATTCGACCTGGAGACAGATAATCAAGCCTTAAGCTGGGTCTTAGGTAGGCCGCGTCGTACTGGTCGTATAGCCCGTTGGGCCATCCGTATTTCTACCTTCCAATTCGATGTCAGGCATATCCGAGCTACCGAAAATGTTGTCGCTGATGGACTCAGCCGTATGTTTTCCAACGACGTCGAGACCCATGAACCGGTCGACAGTTCATCACCTCCCGAGTCCATACAATCTGATGTTAATGCCATCTTAACAGATGCTCCCATGCTCTTTAGGGATATCGAGAAATACCAACGTGAAGATCCGACGCTGGCTCCGATAATGGAAACCCTTTCTTCTGGGGAACATGTTGTCCCTTATGTTCTGAGGAATGGTGTTCTATGTTGCCCTTCGAGGCATGATAAGATGATGAAGGTTGTCGTTCCAGCTGTTCTTGTGCCTATGATCTTCAAGTACTATCATGAGACCCCATTAGGGGGGCATCTTGGAATCTTTAAAACTCGTGAAAAGATTCGTGAAAGGTTCATCTGGAAGGGTATGGACGGTGAAATCCGTGAACTAGTAAAAGCTTGTAAATCTTGTTTGCTCAGTAAACCCACCATGTCCACCAAGGTAGGCCTTTTGTCTTCGCATCAAGCGTCGCGCCCCATGGAACGCCTGTATATTGATTATGTAGGACCCTTCTCCCAGTCAAAGGGAAATGCCAACAAGTTCATCTTTGTATGCGTAGATGGTTTTACAAGATTTTCCTGGTTATTTCCGACTAAGCTGGCTACCGCTCAGTCCACCATTACTTGCTTAAATTCTATTTTTGCCTCTTTTGGTCCGTGCCAATATATTGTGTCTGATAATGCTAAGGCGTTCACATCAAATCTTTTTCGTAAATTCTGTTTTGACTTGTCCATCTCTCATGTAACTACTTCTGCTTATTATCCTCAACCATCTCTGGCTGAACGGGTTAACCGTAATCTCAGGTCCGCGCTTATTGCCTATCATCATGAAGATCATTCCAGGTGGGACACGTCCCTGCATTGGTTAGCTTTTGCTTTGAATTCGGCGGTTCATGAATCACATAAATTTACTCCAGCCTCTTTGATGTTCAAGTTTGTTCCCAACACGCCGCTCTCTAACCTCTGGTCTCTGAGTGACATTCTACCTGAGACAATAGATCCAGATAATATCAAAGATCTTTGGAAGGAGGCTAAAGCCAATCTTAAAGTCTCTCATGAAAAGGTTAGGGAAAGATATGATCGTGGACGGAGACCCACCAATTTGAAGGTAGGCGACCAAGTGATGGTCAAGAATTTTGTTCCCGCGGGCAAGCTTGCCCCCAGATTTCATGGGCCGTGTTATCATTCTCGATTTTCTTACGCCGGTTACGTTGTTATTAAGTAATCCAGCCACCGAGAGGATATTTAGGGTTCACCTGTCGCAGGTGAAACCTGTATAATTGCTGTGCTAACTTGCCTCATATTATCTTGAAAGGAATATGAAGGTTATTCTTTTTTTTTTTTGAGTTTCACTTTTAAGGCTTTCTGCCCCTTCTATAATATTTTGTTTTATATGTAAGCATTTTTGTAAAACCTGCCCCGAACCGTTAAACTGCCATCCTGTCCTTGCCACGGCCATTACCACGCTCCCGTCTCCTGCTCCACTCTACACAGTGGCTTATTTAATGCCATGGATATCTGCACGCCGCTGGCCCCTCAACCTCTCCACAAGCCTGTGCCCTCAAAAAAAAAAGATGATGGTCCAACAAATTCTGCCGCCTAGCTTTAATGTTTCAGTGCCCCCGCAGCCGCGCGGCGCCGTGCCGCGACTGGGATAGAGGAAGGGCCCCCTCGACCCCAGCGAGGACGACATGTGCACAGCGAGCCGGAGCTCTCCTCCCGGCCAAGGCTGATGAGCGGCGCACGACCTGCTACTGGCCCGCAGCCTGTATATGTTCACCGCGGGCGCGGCGTGCTTCTACACCTCTGCTCCCCTCATAGTGCGGGCGAGCGGTATCTCAGGGTACTTGAGGGGTCCGGGCGGCCTCCTCTGAACGTAAGCAGTGGCGGTTGGTCTGGCCGTTAAAATCATCAACGTTTGAAGTACATATCCAGCTATATGGACATTCCAGTTCAACTTTACTACCTTTTCTTGGGTATTCTACTGCAATATTTGGTGGACTTCGAAAATTTTCCTCAACTTTAAAAACTAAAGTTTTCCTTCTGAATTCAACTTCTACAAACATAAAGACTTTACTTCACCAGTTACAACAAAAATTTTGAAATTGAATCAAACCAAATTAAGAAAATCTTATAAATACTTCTGCAATTAATCTCCATATCAACATCAAAACTTGGACCTTGTTTCCAAACAAATTGCATGTGTCACCCCTGGAGGAACTTTTGGGGGGGGAGGTCTGTACCGGGCGGTACACCTCCACGCCGCTAATTTAAAATGTGCGCCAGTTGAAACTCCTCTGCTGGAGGAAGTCTGAACTTTATCGACGGTATTAATTTTCAAGTTTCTCAGAAGATGTCACTACGTGGAAAGTTTGGAGTTTTTGAACTGTGCCACTTTTGATGTATTTTTGTTTTACCGGTAGTAAGAAGTGTGAACTTTCTCTTCTAGAGGACACTACTGAAAAACTACAATGGTGCACCCTAGTGCGATGTGAAAGAACTGATTTTTGGAGAAATTTTTATTTCAAAAGTTTGTTTCTTGTTAATTTTTTTCTGTTATTGTTTAAGTTGGCTGTATACCCCTCTCTTTCCCCTTGTTTTGTATTTAGCCAATCCCGAATTTCTTTAATTAATTTCTGACCAATCTGATGTATCTTCCCCCAACTTGAATATGCTGCTTATCCCTAACCAATAAAGTTTTGGTGGGAGGGTGTTCTCATTCCAAAAACGCCTCGAACTTTCCGCGAGAGTATATAAACTGCTGATTTTTGGGTCTCTGCGCCACTTCTGTTCCATCTTTTAGTGTGTAAAGTACATAGCAGGGGGCGGGAAGCGCCTCTTTCTTCGGCAGCGGTCAACAACAAGGTAATAGCCGATTAATAACTTCTTTCTTTGCTAGCTCAGCAGTTTAACTCTCGGGGCGGGTCCGAAGTTTTTCCATAATGTAACCTTCCTTAAAATGTAAAGACCCTTGGTATCTATTCTATCTTTAAACTGCATTTCGGAATAGAGAGTGCTTAACCCTCTCGAGCTCCCACTCATATTGTTTTGAGGTGAAATTATTTTTTCTCAACCTATTCTTCTTTAACGTAATGTAAATTGTTCCTTTCTAAAGTCACCTATTTAGTATGGGATTAGCCCTTGCATTTATGGCCTAGTGCCAAGTAGGTTTTAAACAAATGTATTAGGAGTGCAGGTCGCCTCCTCTCAAGTGGTCATTTTAGAGGTCATGTAATTAACCTTTTTTCTTACTTAATAGACCTCAGTAGGTTGGGTATTTTACCCCTGTATCTATGTCCTTAGAGGACAACTTGAAGGTGGAGTTTGGTGTGGCCTTTGAGAGGCTTAAAGTTTGAGAGCGAGTGGCTCTTTCTTGAAAATTGAGTGTTGTATGCCTCGAGGAGGCTTTTTCTGTGTAATTTGGAGCAAGTGCTCCTGAGCATGAATGGGGTTTTCTGCCCCTCTGTTAAAACTTATTTTGAAGTAAGGTTGGGCTGAATGCCCAAGAATTGTGAAGTCGGGGCGCGAAGCCCAAATCCGGTAAATATTGTAACTACATTTTGTTGCCTTGCTACTCTGTTCCTGCCATGCTTGTTATTTCTTTATTTTGGAAAGAAAATATAACCTTGTTAATTTTACATGAACTCTAATTTCGTAGCTTGAGACCCGTTCACACCCGCACCTTCTTTCACCTCTAACTACCACGGAAAACACGGTAACAATTATTATTATTATTATTATCATTATTCACAGTCCTGCACGCAGATCTAAATATGAAAATCTCCTAGTTTTACCACATACATTTCACTCTGACCATTACTTTTGCAGCATATACTGTATCTGCCGAGTGGAAATTCTTGCCCGCGCGAGATATCATAGAGCCATGCCATTACCAGACCACCTCACAGACAGCTGTAGTTATTTCAATTACAAGTTCATCCGCGCGAGAAAATGAGACGAGGAAGATGGAAATCTGTTTCCAGCCGAGCCCACTCGACGTGGACTATTAAGCAAACACTCTCTAGACACATCTCCCAGCAGTATATGTTTCGGAGATGAGTGGCATTGTCAGGATGCTAAACAATGGAGGTTTCACCAGGGAACAAGATGACTATAAAATCTATTCAAATATTCAGCGAATCTCTCTACGATGTGCTGATGCAATCCGTCGGGAAGAAACAATAAACAATGAAGAGGAATGAATACAATAGATCAAACATATTGACACTGACGCTTCCTCAAATTATCAAAAATTCGCGTTACATGGAAAAGGTGGCGGAAACAAGCAGATTTTAAGAGTCAAATACCACTTTCAGTACTCTGTATACTTTTATACCAGTATACCATTACTACAATTTTACAAACTACATACATCCGAGCAGTCCTTGCATCCATGTACCATAGCCTATATGCTATAATGTTATTGTTCACGGGTAATAAAATTAGGCTTTGTTTAAAAAGTTGAAAAATAGTAAAAAGTAAATGAACTTGAATATAATAATAATAATAATAATAATAATAATAATAATAATAATAATAATAACAATAATAATAATTGTGAAACAAAAATAAATATAACAAAGAGCAAATATTAAAATTATTAAAGACAAAAACGTTCGTGGGCAACGGGTTTCGAACCTGGGTCCATAAAAATGTGATTATCACACCTTAGCATGAAGCTGCCGTAAGACACAGGCGTAGTGTAACGAAATAATCGTAAATATATCTAAAAACTGGGTGTTATTGGTGCCCTACATTATATATCACCTTAAACCATTAGAAGAGTCCTTGCATCTCTCCAAAGATAAATAAATCGGCGATACACAGAGTGTGGTGCCTCCTTATTACTTCCATAAAACTCAGGATCTACAGGTTTACCTAGAATTCTAACCACAATACGTGGTATTCCATTTGGTAAAAACTCGCATTCGCGCCAACCACGACCGCCTTCCTAAACCACTAGTGATAGTAGGGGTAAAAGCCGGTCAACAGGGGTGACAAATCCTGCAATAAGTGAAAAAATACGAATATGGTCAAATTATTACGAGAATAAAGGTAGAAACAGCTAATACTTGTATAGATGCAGAGCCGAATATAATCTATTTCACTGATCAGTAAAGGATCTCTAGGAACTGCAATATACAGGATTTAATAAATCAGGACCTGCTATAGTTTTTTACAACATTTTCAAAGTAATATGCCCGGTAGCCAGGCTACAAGTTTTAAATGAAGGGGACTCCACTAGTCGATCATACCTCCCTCGCATTCTCGGTAAACATTCATAAAAATGACTTAAATGCAAATTTTTAATAGATGTTCAACAATCTTTTTAATTGTGTTTTATATTTTATCAGTTCGAAGGCGTTTATGGTTAACATGAAAGCTGCCGTACCTCGGAGGTCCGAGAAACAGTTCAAATAATTTCAGGGACCTGTGAAGTGAGTTCGTAGTAACACATTTTGTGACAGTCTAATGGAGGATGTGAAAATGATAATTTGCTTCGAATTGAAAAGCAAATCTACAGAAAGAGACTTTTAAGTTGCGCTCCTGTACTGAATACGGTCAGTCAAACCGCATTTAAAGTGTATTTTTAAATAAATCCCACTATTTGTTTATCAGCGGATTGGAAGTAACCAACAACATTGTGAGCACGTTTCTGTTTATGGAATCTCTAGAAAATTTATGGGTATGTGCTCCTCTCTTCTTCCAAGCCCTCAGCAATCTTTCACTTATTTTCGGTTTTATAGTGTTTTTAATGTTGGCTTCTTGTGCATCAGTGTCACATAAAACGTTGATTTCTCCCTTGACATATTCAAAAAGACTCGTTACAACCTTACTAACATGGGCTCAAAAGAGACATACGAATTAAGACATATTGTAATTAGACTGGCTGTTCATGGCTTTCACTTTAAGCTTTGCAAAACCAAAACATTTCATGAACCTGAATTCGGATGCATGTGTAAATTGTGCGATCGTGAATGTGATAGATACCACGTCTTAACATGTCCTAATAGAGGAAAATCATTGACTAAATTCTGTTCAGAAGAATGAGACCTATGTGGAAATGTTAGAATTAATGTACTTACTTACATGGCCATTTGGCTGCAATAAAACTATTATTATTAAAAGAGAGTTTAGGAATCCAATATGACGCGACTAGTACGAAGTGTTAACACCCTACACAAGGCTGCCAACGTATGAGCGGCTAGTAACAAGACCACTGATCTCGATTGGTTAAATAATTGGGGGTCTGCGGGCGTAAGCCCCCAGGTTAGAGGCCCACAGGCCTCTAGTGCCCATTGCAACAGTACTGGCTACTGATAAGACAACTGGCCTGGAAAAAGTGGCTGAATTTCCCTCCTTCTTTACTTAATATATTCACGTCACAGATACATCCGACACACGCCATGACACTTTCAAACTTCGCGGTTCCGTTATTTTAACAGCATGTGGTAAACCTGAGGTCGAACATGATGCGATCTCTCTCGAAGATAATACCAAACTGCTCCAACCAATAGGAATACAGAAAATGGTCGTATTTCTCAGAATAATATTGTCTTCATTCTAATTGGTATATATAACTAAGGATACTTCTACGGGAGGGTTCGTGGGTCCCTGTCAAGCATAAAGGAAGGACCTGTCTGTCTGTCTGTCTGTCTGTCTGTCTGTCTGTCTGTCTGTCTGTCTGTCTGTCTGTCTGTCTGTCTGTCTGTCTGTCTCTGTTACTTCATGAATCACTTCACATCATGTTTGCATGATTTCTTCGATCCTAAACACACACCCCCGTTAATAGAATGCTGCCAATGACTTATGTACCGATTTTTTTCGGATTTATTCCATATATTGACAAACTCCACTCTCTGAAAATTAGTAGAAGACATGCCGACACATTCCGACGCAATGAACTCTTATAAGATTCGAAATATACTGTACATTAAACTTCCTATCTAATAGCATAAATTTGATACTCTGACAAAGCGGTATTCCCTATGTAATACCCCAGTAAAATCAAGAAGCGCACTTATTTCGGCTTAATACGAAGTGTGTATGAGTGATGATGATGATGATGCTTGTTGTTTAAAGGGGCCTAAAATCTAGGTCATCGGCCTCCAACGGTACGAAATGAGACGAAATGAAATGACAAATTAAAAGCCCAAAAACATCCACTGAACACAATTCAAAACGTGCAAATGGATGGATGGATGGATGGATGGATGGATGGATGGATGGATGGATGGATGGATGGATGGATGGATGGATGGATGGATGGATGGATGGATGGATGGATGGATGGATGGATGGATGGATGGATGGATGGATGGATGGATGGATGGATGGATGGATGGATGGATGGATGGATGGATGGATGGATGGATGGATGGATGGATGGATGGATGGATGGATGGATGGATGGATGGATGGATGGATGGATGGATGGATGGATGGATGGATGGATGGATGGATGGATGGATGGATGGATGGATGGATGGATGGATGGATGGATGGATGGATGGATGGATGGATGGATGGATGGATGGATGGATGGATGGATGGATGGATGGATGGATGGATGGATGGATGGATGGATGGATGGATGGATGGATGGATGGATGGATGGATGGATGGATGGATGGATGGATGGATGGATGGATGGATGGATGGATGGATGGATGGATGGATGGATGGATGGATGGATGGATGGATGGATGGATGGATGGATGGATGGATGGATGGATGGATGGATGGATGGATGGATGGATGGATGGATGGATGGATGGATGGATGGATGGATGGATGGATGGATGGATGGATGGATGGATGGATGGATGGATGGATGGATGGATGGATGGATGGATGGATGGATGGATGGATGGATGGATGGATGGATGGATGGATGGATGGATGGATGGATGGATGGATGGATGGATGGATGGATGGATGGATGGATGGATGGATGGATGGATGGATGGATGGATGGATGGATGGATGGATGGATGGATGGATGGATGGATGGATGGATGGATGGATGGATGGATGGATGGATGGATGGATGGATGGATGGATGGATGGATGGATGGATGGATGGATGGATGGATGGATGGATGGATGGATGGATGGATGGATGGATGGATGGATGGATGGATGGATGGATGGATGGATGGATGGATGGATGGATGGATGGATGGATGGATGGATGGATGGATGGATGGATGGATGGATGGATGGATGGATGGATGGATGGATGGATGGATGGATGGATGGATGGATGGATGGATGGATGGATGGATGGATGGATGGATGGATGGATGGATGGATGGATGGATGGATGGATGGATGGATGGATGGATGGATGGATGGATGGATGGATGGATGGATGGATGGATGGATGGATGGATGGATGGATGGATGGATGGATGGATGGATGGATGGATGGATGGATGGATGGATGGATGGATGGATGGATGGATGGATGGATGGATGGATGGATGGATGGATGGATGGATGGATGGATGGATGGATGGATGGATGGATGGATGGATGGATGGATGGATGGATGGATGGATGGATGGATGGATGGATGGATGGATGGATGGATGGATGGATGGATGGATGGATGGATGGATGGATGGATGGATGGATGGATGGATGGATGGATGGATGGATGGATGGATGGATGGATGGATGGATGGATGGATGGATGGATGGATGGATGGATGGATGGATGGATGGATGGATGGATGGATGGATGGATGGATGGATGGATGGATGGATGGATGGATGGATGGATGGATGGATGGATGGATGGATGGATGGATGGATGGATGGATGGATGGATGGATGGATGGATGGATGGATGGATGGATGGATGGATGGATGGATGGATGGATGGATGGATGGATGGATGGATGGATGGATGGATGGATGGATGGATGGATGGATGGATGGATGGATGGATGGATGGATGGATGGATGGATGGATGGATGGATGGATGGATGGATGGATGGATGGATGGATGGATGGATGGATGGATGGATGGATGGATGGATGGATGGATGGATGGATGGATGGATGGATGGATGGATGGATGGATGGATGGATGGATGGATGGATGGATGGATGGATGGATGGATGGATGGATGGATGGATGGATGGATGGATGGATGGATGGATGGATGGATGGATGGATGGATGGATGGATGGATGGATGGATGGATGGATGGATGGATGGATGGATGGATGGATGGATGGATGGATTTAAAACGATCAGTGGAACCGACCCATAGTGCCTCACATGCACAGAAGCTGGCGTAGAACAATAGAATTACTGACCAAGGGACTGCTTCTATAGCACAATACTGAATCGATGATTCTTGTAGTCAAAAGGGGTCCCAAATCCAAGTCAGCCGCCCTTCATAATGGTACTTATCGCTTGGAATGTAGAACCATGGTATTTGTCATGTTGCGGTACTAATCAAGAGTAGCGTAGACTCGCGGTATTCCACACATTATGGTACTACCTACAGGTAATGAAATTCGCACATGTATTACAGACCTACACTGTTTCGCACACTGCGGCGCCATTTACAGGCGACGCAAACCTATGATGTTCATCACATAAGGGGACTAACCACAGGAACTCGTACTATCCACTGGTGTTCCTCATATAGTGCGTATTCATAGGCAAGCCAGAACCATGTGTTCCCTCATCCCATGGTGTCGCTCAACTAATGCTACTAATCACAGGTACTGTTAAAGCCGTCGAGCCCTCGTTTGCTAATAATCATAAACCTATTTGGTACCCATCATAGTGGCACTACGCGCAAGTAAAAGCGACCCATGGTGTTCCCCGCGTGGTGGTACTAATTACACGTAGTTTCATGGTTCTATATAACCATCCCTTGGTCGCCCCTTTTCGTTGCCTCTTACGACAGGCAGAGGATACCGTGGATGAATTCTTCGTCTGCGTCTACATGGTTGAATTATTATGTTATATAGAAAGAACGAACCTTAGAAGATACCTTGGTGGACGATCTTACGCCGATGCGAGAGGTTTTATGTAGACTGCACATGTACTTTTGTATAAACCTTAGGACACACCGCTGGTGGACGTTTCCACCCCGATTCTAGAGGTTTTGTGTAGTCTGCACATCTATTCTTGGCTTGATGTTTGTTCACCTGCACCGCTCTGTAACAAAACACTGTCTGTTGTCAAGAAAACACTGCGGGAGAGTCTCTTCGCTGTGCCCGCCCATATTTCACATTTCCAACTTTTTTGGATTTGATAAAGGAATCAAGATCAAACAGAAGCAAATGAACACGATCCCCTATGTATATGACAACGTGGTACTTGCTAACAATTATTTGAAAGACCTTCACTTCCTTCGAAACAGCATCAACGAAGTAAGCAAGGAGTCTGGCCTTAAAGTAAACATTCCGAAAAATAAATTCATGAGAATCAGCAAGATGATCACCAAGGCTTTCATCACATTGGATGGGAAAAGCCATAGAATGGGTGTCACCATTCATGTACCTAGGATTCTGGTCAATACAAGAATGGGACTCTGATGTAGAAATAAAAACCAGAATTTTCATCGCAAACAGTGTGTTTCTGTAATTAAAACATCTTGTATACAACTGTGACTTCCGAATCGAAACTCGCTGGAGCGTCGTGAAGTGTTGTGTGTCACCGGTGCTGTCTTACGGTGTCGAAGGATGGGCACTAAAGGCTTCGATACTCTACTAACTGAAATGTGGATGTGTCGCAGAATTTTCAAGATTGCATGGGTAAACGAGCAGGTACTCAGTCGAGCCGGGAATCATGCGACATCTCAACCCTCGCAATGCACAGAAAAATATCCTATTTCGGTCACATTCTGATCAAAGAGGGCAAAAGAGAAGGGAAGCCAAGACGTGAGTGGAAGACATACCGGACGTGAAACCTCCGACAATGGTACAACATCCACGATACCGCAACTCGGATACGAGAAACTCAAAACAGAAAAACTTTCCCGATGATGGTTGGCAACCTTCAGTGTGGAGATGGAACCAAAACAAAAATGATGAAAGGAATAAAAGTTTTAAAATGGTATATTGTGTTTCCTTGCCTGAATGGAGCAGAAGAGGGGGGGGGGGATTAGTTGAACATATCACCCACTGTGTTCACCGCAGAATATCAAAAATCATGTAATTCAATTTCATACACCAGCGTGCTTATTCGAACCCCATCATACCACTGGCAAACTGCTCCATTCTGAGTCTGAGGTGCTGAGTGTGTTTTTAACCCGAGCTTGCTTCTCCCTCAGTTCTTACCCTTGCCCCCACCTCCTCTCATTATGAGAAAATAGTGTAAATATTCCTTACCTACAGGTACCTCGATCCTCCACCCTAATGTGAGAAAACTTTCCGCCCGGTTGGCCCAGGTTCAATTCACGAATCTACCA
This sequence comes from Anabrus simplex, assembly GCF_040414725.1. Taxonomy (NCBI): domain Eukaryota; kingdom Metazoa; phylum Arthropoda; class Insecta; order Orthoptera; family Tettigoniidae; genus Anabrus; species Anabrus simplex. The sequence goes on along the minus strand of NC_090267.1, from coordinate 276,063,878 downwards.
CGAAACTAAGGTATGAGAAACTGATATGGGGTGCATCAAGAAACAATAACTAAGAACAAAGGAGAGTTACAATCTGACTCATTTATCTAAATTTCAGGTATCTGGAAGCATAACAATTATCAACTATCCTAGAAGTTTCTCTCATTTTTTTTTGCTAGTGGCTTTACGTCGCACCGATACAGATAGGTCTTATGGCGACGATGGGATAGGAAAGGCCTAGGAGTTGGAAGGAAGCGGCCGTGGCCTTAATTAAGGTATAGCCCCAGCACTTGCCTGGTGTGAAAATGGGAAACCGCGGAAAACCATCCTCAGGGGTGCCGATAGTGGGATTCGAACCCACTATCTCCCGGATGCAAGCTCATAGCCACGCGCCTCTAACCACATGGCCAATTCGCCCGGGATTTTTTCTCTCATTTAACCGCGGATGAAGACTAGAATGATACCTTGCGAAAATGAGATAACCGCTCCCTGCTCTCTTCTAAACCCAATTAATTCCAAATATAAAAGAACACCGTTTTCCAGATTTTCTGAGGGACGCTACATGCAGTGAGGACCCAGGCAGGTTGACCGCAACACCCGTATGTAATGTGTGTTGAATCCTCAGCCCGGAAGCTAGTTTGGACCTCAACAGCTCTGCCATCAGCCGTCATACGTAGCCCAGACGTCACTGAGGAGGCGTACTAGGGGAATGAGGAGTGAGGTAGTTTCCCGTTGCTTTCCTCACTGAGAAAGAAGTTATATCTCAGTATGCCAAGCCTACTGAAATGCTTGCACCTATCGACCCTAAGAGCAATATTCTCACATCATTCATAACAGGGACTGACTGCATAAGGAATGGCATTAATAGCATCACTCATACCTCGGTCACTTTCATATTGGCAAAACCAAGGATGAGACTGAGACAGATCAGTGAAAGTAACAAATTTGTTCTAGCCCACACCCGAAAAAGTAGTGCACTGTAAACACTAGATGTTGCCAGCGAAGGCATCTTTAAGTAAGAAGAAGAAGAAGAATGCTGTACATGTATCTCTCAATCCTCCACTCCCGATGAAAGACCTTTCCGCCCAGTTTGTGATTATTATTATTATTATTATTATTATTATTATTATTATTATTATTATTATTATTATTATTATTATTATTATTATTATTATTATTCCCACTTATATATCGGTAACAATAACAGGCTCTCATAGTATTACCTACTGCTATTCAATGCCCACCATACATTATCAAAGTTATCAGACACGAAATTGATGATCAAACATCTCTGAAGCAACCAGTTTGAGCAAATCAATCGATGATATTCCATAATAATACACAAATGTCCTTCACGGGAATCAATATTATAGGTACAAAGATAAAATTAATTATGACCGGTGAGTGCTTACCTTGTTTTGGTGAATGACATCAAAACTGAGTGATAAGTATGTCCACATAGAAAATACTTTCTGCACGTTCAGTTCTTGTATTCGTGGCCACTCTTTAGGCACATAACATTTACATAACGCCCTCAACCTATTACACATTCACTAAAATCGACAATGTTATATAATAGTTTTATACGCATCTCTCTCTAAAATGTATATAAAATGGTAACACGCAGTACATACGCCGAAGATCTCTATTTCTTCTCCACGAACCGACTAATGCAGCACTCCACAGCGCACTCTAAAGGACACTGATGATTCACGTTCGTCGAGCTGTAAGCATTACTTCGGTTGAGCGTGAGTGCAGTTAGAAAACAGCTGACGATTCAAGGTAATATGATAGAAAACTACGCCTTTTTAAGTAATTTTTCTGTTTCAAGGAAGTTTTCACAGTGCAAACAGAAATTTATCCAATGAAAAACGTATTTCGTTGTATTTCTGATTCATTTTTAGTTTGTTGAGACCAAGGCTGGGGATCTGAGAGTACACCTCACTGACGCGCAGGTCGCCTATTAGGTGTCATCTTGAAAGACCTGCACCAGACCTCTCCGGAGGGCACACAGCCATCATTATTATACTGTAGACAGGTCAGTACAGTTTTATTTACAAGTAGCCTATGCAAACTACAGACAACAACAGTAAGAAATGAATGCCATCGTAGTGAACTATTGTCACGTTAATAAATAAGTAAATAAATGCACTAAAATAAATGAGTCCGCCTCTGTAGTGTAGTGGTTAGTGTGATTAGCTGCCACCCCCAGAGGTCTGGGTTCGATTCCCGCCTCTGCCACGAAAATTGAACAATGGTACGAGGGCTGGAACGGGGTCCACTCAGCCTCGGGAGGTCAACTGAGTAGAAGTGAGTTCAATTCCCACCTCACCCATCCTGGAAGTGGTTTTCCGTGGTTTCCCACTTCTCCTACAGGCAAATGCTGGGATGGTACCTAACTTAAGGCCACGGCCGCTTCCTTCCCTCTTTCTTGTCTATCCCTTCCAATCATCCCATTCCCCCGAAAGGCCCCTCTTCATCATAGCAGGTGAGGCCGCCTGGGCGAGGTACTGGTCATCCTCCCCAGTTGTATCCCCGACCCAGGGTCTGAAGCTCCAAGACACTGCCCTTGCGGCGGTAGAGGTGGGATCTCTCGCTAAGCCTGAGGGAAAAACCGACCCTGGACGCTAAACAGATAAAGAAGAAGAAGATATTACTGATACTATTTAAGGTGCTCAAATACGCCAGTATCATGTCAGTAGATGTACCGGCACGTAAAAAATCTCCTTTGGGACAATATTCCCGCACCTCGACGTCTCAGAAAGCCATAAAATTAGTTGTTAAGATTATTAATATAATTATCTTTACGTCCCACTAACTTCCTTTTCATCACGACAAAAATAGTTAGTGACACGCTAAAACCAATAAGATTGTTACTATTTGCTGGGAACTAATTTACCTGGCTAGTCACCTGCGACAAGAATGTTATTGCCCGAGCATATTTGTTTCAATATAATTGGCAATTTTGTAAATTTCGTACACCATGCTACTTCTGTCCTAATTATTTTAAGACTATCGCAATGGTAGCGCTATGTCGGGCGAAAGATTCTCTGTACAATGATGTACACATAAGAGGGTCGGATTTTTCTTTCGGAAGTCGATATGAAGTTTATTAAGAAGTTCACACAATTTTTACTCCAGATAGCTTTGTGCCTCGGGGTCGAAGGGCAACTGATGTGGTACTGTCACCTTGGACTTAGAGAACTTTCTAATTGTACTTTCCGAACACCATTTAAGTAGTCAGTGGGGCGTAAAGACCAGTCGGGATGGTACCTAACTTAAGGCCACAGCCACTTCTTTCCCTCTTCATTACCTATCCCTTCCAATCTTCCCATCCCCCATAGCAACCGCCTGGGCGAGGTACTGGGCCTCCTCCCCAGTTGTATCCTACGACCCAAAGTGTAACGCTCCAGGACACTGCCCTTGAAGGCGGTAGACGTGAGATCCCTCGCTGGGTCAGAGGGAAAAACCAACCCTGGAGGGAAAACGGATTAAGAAAGGAAGGAAGGAACAGTATAATCTAATGGTACTCTACATGATGTTCTGAATGGCATTTAGACTATCAAATCGCTAATATTTCAAATAATATTTCGCAAATAGTCAATGTTCAGAGTCACTTATTCACGAACTGTACTTGTATTCTCTATAACATCACACGTATTTATTAGCCTGTCTATTTTCGAACAAAACGTGGCCAGAATCCTAAATGTACCGAGGGTGCGTAATCGAGCGTTCGAATCAGGCAAACCCCATAGGAGAAGTTACATTGAAAACCTGCAACCTGTTTTCCAGTCTTTGACAGGGTCAGGGATGTAATGAATGAACCATATATAGGTTATTAGTACGATGGGGTCGCCACTCCCACAGTGATTTATTAATGACTGATAGATGCTATGAAATGATAATGGAGTGTGTTGTTGAAATGAAAGATGACAGAGAAAACCGGAGTACCCGGAGAAAAACCTGTCCCGCCTCCGCTTTTTCCAGCACAAATCTCACATGGAGTGACCGGGATTTGAACCACGGTATCCAGTGGTGAGAGGCCGACGTGCTGCCGTCTGAGCGACAGAGGCAGGAGAAGTTATATTATCGCGCTAAATTTGTTGTGACGTTTAGCTGAGGCCTTCATTATCTTTTTCAAATTGGCTTCACGACGCATCGACACAAATAGGTCTTATGGGGACGATAGGATATGAAAGGACTAGGAATGGAAGGAAGCGGTCGTGGCCTTAATTAAGGTAGCCTACAGCCCCAGAATTTGCCCAGTTTGAAAATGGGAAACTACTGAAAACCATCTTCAGGGCTGCTGAGTGTGGGGTTCGAACCCACTATCTCCCGAATGTAAGCTCACAGCTGCGCCTTGAATTATCGAGTGATAACGGAATATCGAACGTGTCACTTATAGAATACTCCCATCCGTTAGTTCCAGAACACCTGAAACTGGGAAGAGAGCATCATTTATTGCAATCCATTTTCTTTTTTCTTTTCACATGCATTTCCTTTTCCTTGTCACAACTACTTTTTAATCTATTACTACATTAAATTATATTTATACCTAGTAGTGTTATTGCCTCTTCTACCAGTTATTATTTTTCCTTTTGTCCTCAAGGTCCTGGGTTCATTTCCCGGTCGGGCCGTGGGATTTTCAACTCACAAAACTATCGTCCGTCACAGTAACACGCAGTTTGTCCACAAATATTATTATTATTATTATTATTATTATTATTATTATTATTATTATTATTATTATTATTATTATTATTATTATTATTTGAGGAAAGCAGCGGGAAACTACCTCACTCCTCATTTCCCTAGTACGCCTCTTCAGTGATGCCTAGACCATCTATGACAGCTGATGGTGGAGCTGCTGAGGATCCAACCAGCCTTCGGGCTGAGGACTAAACATATACACTATTATTATTATTATTATTATTATTATTATTATTATTATTATTATTATTATTATTATTATTATTAGGGAGGAAAGAAACTCTTATTCAACTTCCTCTCATCAGAGGTTGTAATAATGTTTTTTCTTTACGTTCCACTAACTACTTTTACGGTTTCCGGAGACGCTGGGGTGCCGGAATTTAGTCCCACACGAGTTCTTTTACGTGCCTGTAAATCTATCGACACGAGGCTGACGTATTTGTGCACGTTCAAATACCACCGAACTGAGCTAGGATCGAACCTACCAAGATGGGATCAGAGGTATCGGAGGTTGCGAAAAGACAAAGAATGGAAGCAGTATTTAACATAGTACCCATTATTGTATGTCTTAAAGTAATGGAATGGTACAAACTAAAAGAACGCCATTTCTTGGACTTGAATACGTGCTGTATGACTTACTACAGAGGGGCTAATAATTTGTCTCTCTGTTCTCTTTCTCGGAATATAATTCAAACAGCCTAAATCCCATTTATGCACTATTGTTTACAATTCATAGCGAAAGTTGTTTTATAACATCTTAATAACATAGAGGAGTTACACTTTGTTTATTCATAAATTTTTAGGGCTAATTCCACTTCCGTCGCCATGAGACCCATCTGTGTTGGTGCGTCATAAAGCAAATAGAAAAAAATTCTACTTTACCCCTCGTGAGTGCGAAAATTCCCTGTACTATTTGCATGATAAAAGCCCTTTTCATTAAAGTACGGTATAGCTCTGTTATTTTAAGGAATCCCCTTCAGCGTAATCTCTTTAACAGAGTAATGAAATACTGTAGTTCTACTCCACCGGTCAAACTTAATTAAAGACAAGGATGATAACCAGCCAGGGATAACTTTCTCTTTTCCTCTTCTAACTCTGTAATCCATTAGGCCTCTCCTCTCTCCAGTTCTCCCATTATCTTACTGCCATAGATCACTTGTGGCAAGATCCCAACTTACTGAATACGAGGATAGGCTGGCTTGTATTGTTGGTAATAATGGAGTATGGCCTCCGGAGAGGCATAATGCAAGTGTTTCGAACTGACGGCTATAAGCGACCTGCACGTCTGTGAGGATGACGCTTTATCTATGATGCATTCTACCACTGAAGACGGAGAACATACCCTGTCCCCGAGACAGAGGAGGTTAAAATGAAGGTTAAAATCCCCGACCCGTCGGGGATTGAACGCGAGCCCCCTTGTACTAAAGGCTAGCACGCTAACCACTTAGCCATGGAGCCGGGCGCTTTTAATCATTCTCGTGAAATTACATTCAGACCTAGTGCAGATGGCATCAAGTCCAGTGGTTGCGAAACTGAATACCGGTTACTAGCCGTACGATACAGACAAGTGAGGTTCATCCGTCGTAGTGAGCGACAACGCAGAGGTGGACTGTGAACTCAGTTTCTACCGTGAGTGTTCACAAGGGAAAAAAAATGAAAATCTGATCATAAACTTGGTGTTTAAAGGGGCCTAACATCTAGGTCATCGGCACCGAATGAAAATCTGTATAGTGAAAATGAAAACCTACAACCTGTTTTCCAGTCATTGACCGGATCAGGGATGGAATGAATGAAGCAGATATAGGCTATTAGTACGATGGGGTCGCCAATCCCAAAGTGATTTATTAATGACTGATAGATGCTATGAAATGAGAATGGAGAGTGTTGCTGGAATGAAAGATGACAGGGAAAACCGGAGTACCCGGAGAAAAACCTGTCCCGCCTCCGCTTTGTCCAGCACAAATCTCACATTGAGTGACCGGAATTTGAACCACGGTATCCAGCGGTGAGAGGCCGACGCGCTGCCATCTGAGCTACGGAGCCTCAAGATCTGTATAGTATTGGGCCTATATTCCTTTCACCTGTGTTCATTTTTCTTATGTTTTCATTTGATTGTCCATTTTACTCATTGTTAGTTTTAACTGTTGTCAATTGGCCCGGATCGTACGATATTAATTTACGTCTCTTTTCATATACACCAAAAATCAAACTTACCTCTAATTTAGTCAAGTCCTTTGTGACATAATACATAGCAGCGTTATTCATTACTGTTGTTTATACCTCTTACTATTTCAGAGCGTAGTAAACATTTCGCATTCTCGTTATGACTTCTTTATTTATTCCTTAATCCGTTTACAATCCAGGGTTGGTTTTTCCCTCAGACTCAGCGAGGGATCCCTCCTCTACCGCCTCAAGTACAGTGTCCTGGAGCGTGAGACTTTGGGTCTGGGGATACAACCGAAGAGGTGGACCAGTACCTTGCCCAGACGGCCTCACCTGCTATGCTGAACAGGGGCCTTGTGAAGGGATGGGAAGATTGGAAGGGATAGACAGGGAAGAGGGAAGGAGCGGCCGTGCCTTAAGTTAGATACCATCCCTGCATTTTCCTGGAGAAGAACTGAGAAACCACGGAAAACTACTTCGAGGATGACTGAGGGGGAAATCGACCCCCCCCCCTTCTACTCAGTTGACTTCCCAAGGCTGAATGGACCCCGTTCTAGGTCTCGTACCACATTTTAAATTTCGTGGCAGAGCAGAAAATCGAACCCGGGCCTCCGGGGGTGGCAGCTAATCACACTGACCTCTATACCACAGAGATGTACCTCGTTATGACTACGGAAAAAATATCCTCCCACTCCGTCCTAAATACACTTTTTCGGGTCGTTTTCGTGGTTTTCAAACCGATATTTCCGAATGCAAAGTTATCCCTACACAAGCAATCTTCGAATAGCACTGAATAATAGAACTGGCCGAGAGGACACCATTGGGATCCGAACCCACAGTCTCCCGATTTCGCGTCGGTTACTCTACCAATTGAGCTATGGTGGTCTAGGTCATATTTGTTCTGTTGGAAAGGTTCTAAACTGCAGGTCTAGCACTAGTGGCATCACACGGTATAGTGCGTGCAAGTCGCCCATTGTGGGCCAACTAAATGAATATTGAATTTTCACGACCGCATTGTAATCGAAATGAACTTCAACCTATTAAGTCCACTGCTGATACCTCTTGTAAGGTAAATGAAGTGTATCGTTTAAATACAAGGATTATGTTGCGACTTATTTCCACTGTGTTCATGGACATGTCTCACAAGACCAAATTTTCTGACGATTGATCAAAACCAAACCAACTGCAACTCAGAGGCTAGAGGTCATGTGGTAAACAGGTCACTAAGGCCCGGTTTCACAGTTTGAGTTTAAGCCGAAGCTTTAGGTTTTTTTTTTTTTTTTTTTTTGCTGGGGGCTTTACGTCGCGCCGACACAGATAGGTCTTATGGCGACGATGGGATAGGAAAGGCCTAGGAGTTGGAAGGAAGCGGCCGTGGCCTTAATTAAGGTACAGCCCCAGCATTTGCCTTGTGTGAAAATGGGAAACCACGGAAAACCATTTTCAGGGCTGCCGATAGTGGGATTCGAACCTACTATCTCCCGGATGCAAGCTCACAGCCGCGCGCCTCTACGCGCACGGCCAACTCGCCCGGTCGAAGCTTTAGTAAGCCACGCACGCCGCTTAAGCAAGGCTTACTCTTTGGCTTAAACACTACGAGTTTCACAGTAGGGGGACCATGTGCAGCTTTACTAAGCTGAACATCTCCGAAGTTGGTAATGCTTGCGCATGCGCAATGCTTCAATTCTCATCTTTGTTTACATCCGTAGCCTATGATTGATTGACTTGTATACATCGTTTATCAGCCAAGATAATTTGGAAAAATGAACGGAAAATGTGATTCCAAAAATAGTAACAAAAATAAAGTTTAAAAAAGGTCACTCGCCCGTCCTGCTGTCACGTATTACCACTACAGTCTAAAATGGCCGTAACTTCTGAACCATTCATGCAAATAATGTCCTGACAAGGTTATTGTAATCCTTATAAAATACTGGAGGAGGTCAAACAATTTATTTCGATGAGGAATTCGAGGATAATATCGAAATATTTATTTAATGTTAAGGAGTTATATTTTTTTACCGCTGAGTATAGCATAAAATCGCTTCTAGAGGGCAAACGGTTGGAAATAGGTATATACCATCGCGGACTTTTTTGTAGAGGTTTCTATGCTCTACAATTCGTACGCTTACACTTGGGGTCTATCGTTGATGGTTTACGCAGCGTAAGCCAAGAAAGCAAGTGACCGACCGACATTTTTGTCTCTTTTACTGTATATCGGAACACGGAAATTGTATTATTTCACGAGCCTCGAAATATATTCAGAAATATAAGTTATTTAATGTTAATGTTATTGGTTTTACGTCCCACTAACTATGAATTTGAGCACCTTCACCACAGGACTGAGACAGGATGGAACCTGCCATCTGAACTGAATCCTTAGCTTAAACCTCAGTTTCATACAACTTAAGCCAGTCATAGATAAGCTCGGCTTACTACTTGCACTCCCCACTGTGAAACTCGTCCAGAGTTTAAGCTCCCGCTTAAGCCCGATCCAAGGCTTGAGCGTATACTGTGAAACCGGGCCTAAGGCGATGTGACCATTGGGAAGAAAAAAGAGCCAGTCATAAAGCAATATAATTTGAGGTGTAGACACTAGAGGACTATAATATTATTATCTTTATAAATCAAATTGTTATTTTGTCCGTAGGCTTCAAACTTTTGCGTCATATTTCGTTCTGTGACAATCTCCGAGGAATCGTTTCACCAAATACCGGTTATGGGTTGAAAATCTCGAATTGGAAAGAACAGCTGGGATGTGTCCTAATTCGGAGTTCTGGCCTGCTAATGTGAGGACAAAAACATAATAGCTCGCGACAATTCGTAACGCTTACCAAATGAACATTGTTGCGATAACAGATTCGTATCTTGTTAAAATGGATGTATTTTAATGGCTTCATAAAGTCAATTATGGAGGAATCAGATAACTGGACAAAATTATACCGGTCCAGCCAGCTGTATCGATTCAATATGCGGGGGAATAGTTGAAGGCGAGCTTATACAGAATTGCTGCAAAAACAAGTGGTATTTTCATGGTAATCGGAGGTTTCTGATTATCTACAACGGTGCCGCGACTAACATATCTCTGGACGTACGGCAAAAATGCATAAGTCTCAAAACTTGATTTTTCAGGAGAGAGCTTTAAACATTTAAGGATTCAAGGTAGAGTTGGGAATAGCACTAACAATAGGCCTTCATGTTTTATGATGCAATCTTATCTCCATCCTATTGCACATAGAACACTCAAATTCTACATGTGTACTATGTAGTTCTTCTTTTAACGCGAAAAATAATTATTTATACATTCATTAAGAAAAGTATTTTTAAATTTCATGTGTAAAATATTATTTTTAATGTTTCTCTCTAAACGTGCACTTTTAGCCGAATGTAACCCAGAGAGAGCAACTTAACTTCATACATATGATTTATAGACGTAGATTTACATACTAGGTGAGATATATTAATTTACCTCGCAATTTGGTCATAAAAAAATATTAAATTTGAACCACCTCATTTTGATTTCTTTTTTGTATTTAATATGTTTTGTGATCAACATTATACTTATTATCAAGATATATTTCACCTGTTATGTTACTTGAATTGGTTAAATGGTTTCAGAGAAAACTACACCTGTAGATAAAAATACATTAAAAACAGTATTTTACACATGAAAATATATTATTTTTTTTGGAAATGAATGCACAAATCATGCCATGTTTTTATTCTGGGCTAAAGGAGAAGTAAATAATGCATTTGTAAATTTGAGCGTTCTATTTGTAATAGGAAGGGAATAAGGTGGCACTTCTGGATAGTCTTATGGAATTATGAATCGTTGAGCTAACAGTATAAACAAGCACCAGGATAATTCCTAGGAACGAGGGTGGGCCGGTATAGAGTTAAACACTCTATCCGACTTAGTACCACGGTTGACATTAACTTCCACATCTTCAAGACCTTTCAAGGTTTCCGAGGAGAGGACTTATTGTTATTAATATTTATTTATTTATTTATTTATTTATTTATTTATTTATTTATTTATTTATTTATTTATTTATTTATTTATTTATTTATTTATTTATTTATTTATTTATTTATTTATTTATATCGATACACCCAGCTGTGAGCAACGTGTACACATATCTCGCTCTCACACTTATACTTCTTTTTCTTTCTCAACGTCAGATACCTCGACCGGAATTTTAGCCGTATCTTCCTCTGGCTCGGAGATTAGATGTATGTATTCGTCTTTATAACCAACTGTACATTTACATACGACAAGCACACTGTCGTCCGGCTCCTTGGCTGAATGGTCAGTGTAGTCGCCTTCGGTTCATAGGTCACCGTGTTCGATTCTCGGGTCGGAGACTGTAACCTTAAATTATTGTCTCTCCTGGCTCAGGGACTGGGTGTTTGTACTGTCCCCAACATTCCTGCAACTCACACACAGAACTGTCCTCCACTACAAAACACGCAGTTCTAGTGCACGGCAGCTGCCGCCCACCATCGCTGGAGGGTCTGCCTTACAAGGGCTGAAAGAAGAACATGTCCTCGGACACTCGCGGCATTAAACGCCATACGATAAATAAATAAATCACAAGAACACGAAATAGTTGAGTACATCCCTTTAAATAGGGTCGCCTCAGGAAGAGTACTGGCCGTATAAATTAGTCAAGTTAACATGTGCACCAGGCGGTTAGGGGGCGCGCAGCTGTGAGCTTGCATCCGGGAAATAGTGGGTTCGAATCTCACTGTCGGAAGCCCTGATAATTGTTTCCCTTTTTCACACCAGGCAAATGCTGGGGTGTTTCCTTAATTAAAGCCACGGCCGCTTCCTTCCCATTCCCAGGACTTTCCCATCCTATCGTCACGATAAGACCAATCTGTGTCGGTGCGACATAAAGCAAATTGTTTCATAAAATTAGTTAACATGTGCAGCATAAAAGCTCCGCGAAACCACAAGAGTGAAGGAAAAGAGGCAGAGGAAGAAGAATAGTTGTGGGCGGATGTACTAAAAGGGAGAATAAACGCGTATTTAATTACTTCTTATAACAAATCACCCCATCCTTTAAGGCCAGATGGATAACTGCTTTATCAAGGCCTACTCTATAAGAATGTCTCCACTTCGGAAGTACCATTATAATTTATCATTTGTTTATGAATACATTATCCTTCCATATATTACATTAGTTTCGTAGTTGTATTTTTACAAGTTGGTCCTCTTTTTTTTATAGTGGTTTAACGTCGAAGGTTTTCGGCGACACAAGGATGTGTTACAAGTTGCTTTGGGTCGCACAGACACAGACAGGTCTTATGGCAACAATGGGATAGGAAAGGCCGAGGAGTGGGAAGGAAGCAGCCGTGGCCTTAATTAAGGTACAGCCCCAGCATTGGCTGGTGTGAAAATGGGAAACCACGGAAAACAATCTTCCGGGCTGCCGATAGTGGGGTTCGAACTCGCTATCTCCCAGATGCAAGCTCACAGGTGCGCGGCCCTAACCACACGGCCAACTCGCCCGGTACTCAAGGATGGGAAAGGACTATGATTGGGAAAGTAGTGCCCGTGGCTTTAACTAAGGTACAAATTCAGCATTTGCCTGGTGGGAAAATGGTAAACCACGGAAACCCATCTTCAGGGCTGCTGACGGTGGGGTTCGAACGGTGCGGAAGCTCATGCCAAACGTGTTAAAGATGATTATCGTGAGATAGCTATTGTTTAGCGTGTTCTACGACTTAACTTCACATTTGATGCGTGCGATGTCACTAACCTGATACTTGGATGTTGAATTTATAAGCGTGTTAAATAAGATAATACCTTTGGCATGATACTTCCCGACCCAGACATCCTAAAAATAATAATAATAATAATAATAATGAAGCATAAGGACTTGTGAATAACACTGAAAATACCGCGTGTCTTCTGTGCTTTCATACTTTGCTATGTTGGATTTATGTTATTTTGGATGCTGATTCTCCCGTGTTCTGCCACGAAGGAAAATCGTTCCAGGGTTGAATAAGATATTATCTTTCTTTGTGCTGTGGAAATAATTTCCTAGTTATGATTTAATGATAGGAATAATTAATCCACGGTCATGATATATTTTCGAAATGAAGATTAAACAACAGGATGTATCGAAAGAAGGTGACAATTGTCACAGTTATTGTAAGATAAACTTTAAATTTTTTGAATGAGATTTTGAAAACCAACTATGCATAAACGAATTGTGTGAATATTTTCAAATGTGTTACAAGTTGCTTTGACGAGTTCTAGTAATGTGATAAATTCTTTAAGTCATAATTTTAAGGTTGTGAGTTGGTAAAGCCAATGTCCATTAATCTAAAAATGTTACGTCAGATTTAATCACAGTATAGTTACGCTCGAGCATAAGGAAGCAAAGTTAATCAAGTTAATCAGTCAATCAAGGTTAAGTAAAGCTTTAATTACCGATAATGTGAATTTAAATTTCTCAATTTAGAAGGCAAGTTTATTTATTGTTTATTAGATAATTTATCTAAGTGAAGAAGATAATTTTTATTTTGTTGTCACAGTGAAGTAATAGCTACTGGTAAATTATTTAACTAATGCTTAATTCCAGAGTGGACGCATTTCAATTGTAATTTCTTGCGAACATCAATGATAGGACTATTCTGTGGCGTTTTGTCAGAACATGATATCTCCAAAAGTGGCCTTTCTGCGCTAAGACAGTAGTTATATAGAAGAAACAATCCTCTTTGGTTTGGTATAGACCTGATATCTCCATCTGCTCCTAATCCCTCACTACAGCGTTGGTCTAAACCTCATAAATGTCAATGTTGCAATTTAATTTTGGTCAGATCCTGACAAGAGCACTCACCATGTATAGACCAAACCATTGTCCACCTTATATAATATAAACACAGGGAGTTATTATGTTAGGATCAAATTAAATTTCACTGCATAGGTTGGTATTGCGTGTTTTCAGTTGTCAAGCATAGCATTCTTAGGTCATAATATAACTCATTTCTTAAGACTTCTTGTTTTTATGCCTATGTTGTTTTAACATCCATAATGAGCGACTTCTTTCGTGGGAAAAGAATGGTAGAAGCTGTACTTGAAAGCCGCAACAATAAGCAAGTATTGGTAAGTAATCTGGTTCTTCAAATACTGGACAGGATAAAAATGAATAAGTTTTTAACATAGAAATTTTTAAAAGTAATCTACCACAAATATTTTGTTCCAGGTCACACACATCAATAGTAGTTCAGATGAATCAAAATGACTTCTTTTTACTTCCGAGCCTTATGAAATGTTGTTTCACCAGAAAGACGATTGACACAGAAAAATTCCATTTGTTTGTCGTAATATTGTCTGGCTGTATGTCACCAAAGGGTTTAGAGAATTTCACTTTAAATTCATATTTTCACTTCAGAATGAGGTGTCTTTCAGAATCTGTGCTATAAATAGAAGAGGACAACTGTCAAAAGAAAACGTTCATTTGCCTGTTGCATACGAAAATTCAGGAGAAGTATGATGATCTGCTGTCCATGTAAGAGCTTATTGATCCTCTGTACCATAAATTCTACCAGGAACTTCGTGCTTCAGAGGATGCTACTACCTACGTGAGTGTTAGTGATGAGAGTTCGTTTTTTTTATTTTTTTATTTTTTTTTTCTGAAATCCGGGATAATCCCGGGAGGAATTTAAAACAAGTGGGCCTTAAAGCTTAAATCGGATAATCTGTTTTTGCCGAAGTGCAAGTAAAAATAATTATTTGCACAAACACAGATTTATTTTCACTCTGGCTTCTAATTGACACATAGAGTAGGTGTCACTCTGTATTTGTTTAAGAACTTCAATGAAGTGATAATTATTTTTGGATGGCTGGCGTTGAAAAGACTGTTAAGTTGTTTTCCTGTCGAATGATTCGCAGTTGTTGGTGGTGTATCTAATACTCTAATTTACGAATATTGTTCTGCTCACGTCACAGGAGCGAAACTGGTGACTTCTGATATGTAGATGTCCGAAATGAGGTCTGTGTATTCTCCTATTTTTTTGACAATATCATACAACTATTTCAAAACAAGCAAACTCTACGTACATACTAAACGAGTTACACAAACTTCTTAATGTTTTTAAATAAAAATACTAGAACAAATTTAGGATAATTCCACAAACAGAACATTGATAAGTTGCATCTAAACAAATTAAAATTTAACACAGGAAAACATCAAGTCGTTCACAGAGAATAATTTAAAAAAAAAAAAAAACACTTTTTCCTTTTGCACATTAGGAGCAAACTTAATTATCCCTGTCATTCATTATCCAAATCCTTGAACAGAACACAGTTTTATCACCACAAAACACTCTGCAGTTAACCTAAAATTGGCAGATATTACACAAGGGACATAACAGGAAGCACTCAGAATTTAAAAAGATGTGTTCCAAAAGCTTCTTGAAGACACTTCTGTCTGACCATCTTCCATCGTTCTTTCCTGAGATGATCCAGAAATCCAGGTAAAGTCACACTTGTATGCTGAGAGTACGCCTTGATATTGTAGTGAATGGCTCCGGCTGTTATCCATATGCAAGCGTTTCCACTCTCGTTCCGTGCGTGATTTAGTTCCACATTCAGTATCTCTCTCACTTTGTCACTGGTTGTTGTTGTCCCTGATATCCTGTAAATAGCGTTTAGTGTCCATCTCCAAACTAGTGCCGCATTGCCGTATGTGGTAAATCGATGCACGAGACTGTCCGTCTGATGACATACCAGGCATTTGTCATCAGATACTTGTCCATGCCGTTTCAATTTCTCACCCGTCGGGATGGTTTCATTCGTGTATATGTACAGCGATACCCTCCATTCAATCGCGATCCATTTGTTCCAAATATTTTTCCAGATCTGCTTCCAGTCACGATGTGGGTATTTCTGTTGTACTAGTGGAATACATTTATATTGCTTCAATCTGAATTTGTATATATTCTTAGCTTTATCCAACTTTCCAGCTGTAATTTCTGTTTCTGGAAGTTGTTGTAGGATGGAGAGAGCGTTCCGGAAGCAGCTTCTAAAGGGATCTTGTTGTTGCAAGTTTGTTGTTACACACAATTATAGCACTGCACAATCACATACATCTCCTCTTGAGTACAATGCTTTAATGATATGTGACAGAAAGAGTGCTGTGCATTTCTTTTCGACTGCAGTTAGACGCAAGCCACCATCCTGGTCAGTAAGATGAAGTTGATCCCTTCTTATTCTGTATCTGTATCCTCTCCATAGATAAAATCCAATTGCCATTTCAACACGTTGACAAATGGCATGTAAGGCGGGAAGAATTTGGGCAAGGTACGAGAGCTTCGACTGCGCAAAGATATTTATATGCCAAACTTTTTGGAAAATGTTGAGTCGCCTTGAAAGTTCCTCCTTTAGCTGAAACCGTAGGGTGTTTAGAGCAGAGGTCTAATTAGTCTCTATCGTCTCTGAAATATCGTTACTGAAGGTAATGCCCAATATCTTGCAGTGGTTAACAACTGGAATCCGGGAGCTGGCAAATATTTGTCGATTTTCATTTGAACCTAATAGCAATAATGAGGATTTGCTATAATTCACTTGTGCCCCAGACACCTTACAGAAGGCCTCGAGAGTCTCTTGCGCATTATTAGCATCTTCGTCACTGGTCAACAGTAGGGTAATGTCATCCACGTATGCGCGTACTGTGAAGCATTCGTTGTTAATAGTTAGTCCGGTTAAAGAATTTTTCAAATTTTGAATCAGGGGTTCTATTGCTAAAACAAAAAGTGCTATTGATAATGGGCATCCTTGTCTAATTGATTTGTTTATCGAAAATTTTGCTGAGAGAAATCCATTTATCACATCTCGTGAGGATACCTTGTGGTATATGCGCTGTATTGTTTCTATGATACTGTTTGGAAATCGAAACTTTTTTTAAACTTTCCAAAGATAAGAGTGTGCTATCCTATCGAATGCTTTGCTGATGTCAATGATAGCCAGAGCTCCTGAAGCATTGTCACACACTGAATGATATATGATGACATCACGAATTGCCAGTAGATTATGTAATATGTTTTTGCCGGGTATAATGCAAACCTGTCCATTAGTAATTAATGAAGGGAGGATAGTTCTGATTCTGTTCGCTAAAATCTTAGCCAGTAGTTTATAGTCGGTGTTTAATATTGTAATAGGTCTATAGTCACTGATATACGTGCAACTGGAGAGTTTGGGAATTAGGATGATAATTCCCTCTGCAAATGTATCACTTATGTTGTGACTGAAGGCATAATTAATAACTTGTGTCAGGTCTTTACCGATAATGTTCCAAAATATCTTATACCATTCATACGGGATCCCATCGTAGCCTGGCGTCTTATTTGGTGCAGTATGGTCTAACGCGCGCTTCACTTCTTCTTCGAAAATATTATTAGTAAGATGTGCGATGTCATCTCCTTCTAGATGACTCTGGAGATGATGAAGATATCTGTCAATATCGAACTCTGAGATGCTGTCTTCTGCAAACATTTCACGGAAATAACTCTCACTTTCTGCAAGGAGCTGTTCCTTTGTGGTGAACAGTGTCCCTTTATCATTATCCCACCGATTAACAAATTGCTTATTGGCTGATCGTCTAATCTTGGCAATGTGGTAGAGACAGATGTTCTCTCTTTCTATGAGGGAAGTGCCTTTTGCGTGCTGATGTAGTTGTTCTAGGCTGCTTTTCTTAATATCTAAAATAATTCTTAATAGAATTTAATGCAGAAGAGACATTTTGGCCTTGCTGTTCCTTGTGATGCAGATCAAACATAACTCTGTCATAGAATTCAATTTTCCTATTTGTATTCTGGTTGTGCTCATACGCTATTGTCCGTTCGAAAGCTCTAATGGTAGGTTTAAGTTTATATGTCCACCAGTCCAGCACGCTACTATAGCGATTTTGCGCTAATTTGCATTGGTGATAACACTCCGTGAAACGTTGGAGATCCTCAGTATTATTTAAAACATACCTATTCATCTTCCATATCCCTTTCTCCATGATGCACCTGTTACTCCTTGTTGTCTTCATCATAACTAGTACGCTATGGTGATCATTAAAGGCGACTGGAATCACCTTACAGCTACCGAGGAGCTGTACTTGTGCCGTGGATACATACATCCTATCTATGCTAGATTTCGACTCCCCACGGCAATATGTAAATTCGACAGGTGAGCCGTGTAGCTGCTGCCACATATCCTTGAGCTGCATAGTCTGTATTAGTGTCTGAAGGCCTGGACAAAAGTTTAAAGTACCTGTTTGGTCTCGTGGGTGAAGAGTGCAGTTGAAATCACCTACTAGAATTATTGGACCAGGTGTCACTAAATGGGGCACTATTTCATTTTTAAATAATAGGTTTCGGTCCTGTTTGTACTGTGACCCGGGTGGGCTATATACGTTTATCAATCTTGTGTTATTATAGGTGGCAGACAGAAACCTTCCCGTAGGGTCCATGATGGCATCAGTGAGCTGAATTCCTTTCCTGTATACTATTGCAGTTCCTCGGAAGTTATCACCTACTTTCGTTATAAAGTCATAGTTATATAAGAAATGGAAGTTTGTCTCATTAACTTCCTGGAGGAATAATATATCAATATCATATTCCTTCACGAACAGACCAAACAGCGCTTGAGTTGTAACACTCCTTGCTCCATTAATATTAAGGGTGGCGTAAGTCGTAAGAAGATTCACCATAGCAAGACAGAGAGGGAAAGCAAAATTCCAAGAAGCTGTATTCATGTTTGCGTAGACGGTTATTTATAGATACGACAGGTAGTGGTTGGTGCAGACGATTCAGAATTAGACCCTTTCCGCTCGGCACTCTTCTTTCTTGTATGTAGACGTGGGTCCCTATAGCTTAAGGAAGTGTGTGATGGTTGACTGTCCTTCAAGCTTTTGTCCGCCTTGGATGACGTACTGTGTGTTTTATTTATGTTTCTCATTCGAGGTGAAGACATCTTATTTTGTTTTTCTTCTCCAGTACACTCCTCAGTTTCCACACCTTTCTCTGCCATTTCGGTATCTATTAAGTCCCGATCGGGGGTATCTGCACTGCCCATAATTTCGGTTTCCATCCTAGAGAGGAGAGATGCGTTGTTCGGGGTCTGGCTATGATCAAGGATTAAAGGGGTCCTTGGAGTATCTATCAGGTAATTCACGGACTCCTGGGCAGGCGTAGAGTTAACTGTGGCCAAGGATATGGAAGGCACGTTTTTAGTTGCATTAATTTGTTCATGGATTTCAGGAGGTAGGGATTTGGAAATGCTTTGTTCCAACTCAGTCTTCATACGTTTATTCTGACTCTCCGTGACCGAAGGAAATTCATTCCTATCAATAGCCGGGTTGTATGCTGTGCTTTCCTCATTGTGTATATCTGCCCACGGGGCTTGTTTACTGGCGGTGTTGTGTGGCTCGCTTAGCGAGAGTGAAATTGATATAGTGGGGTCTAGTTCACTGACGGAGGAGTTAACGGCTGTGAGTGTAGCATTGTTTGTATTCCTTCTCTCTGCCAAGCGATTCTGGCGAAGTGGACAATCTGGTTTCAAGTGACTGGGCGAATTACAAGCAAGGCATGTTCTAGTTTGGCCGTCATAAATAACCTGTGCACGAAAGCCTTCAATATATAAGAAGGAAGGTATTGGGTCTTTTAACTCCATTCTAATAGCACGTATACCATTGCGTACTTTGAAGGGGTATTGCTGTGACCACTCCCCTTCCCTGTGTTCTATCACTTTCCCGTATTTACTTAATGCTAATTAAATGGACTCTACAGGCACTTCCGGGGGAACATTAAGTATTCGAACATTCTTTTGTACCCTGTCAGCTGGCAATACAGTATCTTTTCCTATACGACCATCACTTAACATTATTTTCTGTATCCTGAATAGTGACATATCAAACGTTCGTAAATCACTGTTGAAATTACCTTAATATATGCTGCGGTTTCCAGATTGTCCAGCTGGATCATGTCGATTTGATCTGATGAGAGTTTCAGCAGTGACTGGATCCAATTATGTACGTCCCACGCCGAAGGCTTATTCTCACGTTCAAATATGCATTTCAGAGTATTCCTCCTTACAAATGTTGTTGCCATGATATTACTTATCTTTTCACTGTTTCACGAAAAAATAATAATTAAACAAATTCACACAAGTAGAACTCGAAACAAACTCGCAGTTTTCTTAACAAGTACACTGTTGTGACACAAGCGACTAGCAGGAGAATGCGGAGCAGACAACCTTCTCTCACCGCTAACAGCGGCCAACTCACAAAAAAAAGAAATTACTTCGTTTTTTTCAGTTGGACACACTGAACAAGTCTTAAAAGTTATGAAGCATGTAGGCTTCCTAAAAGTGAAATATATGTAATTTGATACAGAAGTGATAATGCTTATTCCACTTAATATTGTACATGATTTACGACAGTCAATTTATATTAACAAAATAAATACTCTAAATATGTAGATAACATGTTCTGATTATGGGCAATATAATTTGGTTAGACCACGATAACTCCACTTCTTTTCAATTAATGTAATTTAGAAAATATATAAAAGTATCTTCATTTTCTTCGGCGTTTGTCCCTCCTGCTGGCAGGCTCGGCTACATGGATTCGTTGTCTCCATTTAGTTCTGTCCTGGGCCATGTCACGGTGGAAATTGACGCTCTTCAGACCCTTGTGAAGAGTATCGGCCCATCGCTGTTTTGGTCGTCCTTTTGGTCCCCTAGCGGCGACTTCTAACATGTAACCCGTCCTCGCAATAGTGTCGGCTTCTGCCCTTAGTACATGTCCAAACCATCGCAGACGACTCTCGCGCATTTTTCTTGAATCGGTGCAACGCCAAATCTCTGCCTGATGGATTCATTGGAGATGCGATCTAGTTTAGTGACGCCAGCTGTCCATCTCAGCATCTTAGTCTCCATGACACCCAGTCGACGGTCTATCTCAGTCGTAGTCAGCCAACATTCGCAACCATACAACGGAACAGGTCGGATAACAGTACGTTAGATTTTTGATTTGAGATTAACTTTCATCCTCTGGTCGCAAGTGACGCTGTTTCTTGTTCTCCATTTTATCCAGGCTGCGGATATCCTTGCACTGACCTCCTCGAGAAATCAGCCATCATCAGTGATCGAGGAGCCAAGATACTTGAATCTTGTCACTACTGGCAGGTCCTCACCGTCTACCTGAATGGTTCCGGTTGTTTGTGGATCTGACGTTATATATTCAGCCGGTCGCTCCATTCTTGGGTTTGGCATTGCAGATCAAGCTGGGTGTGAGAGGCCAACATGACATCGTCTACGTAGAGAAGCGCCCATGGAAAAGAACGGTGCAAGTCTGCTGTTACAGTGTCCTTCACTAGAATGAATAAGAGCGGTGACAACGCTGAAACTTGGTGAACGCCGACGGAGATGGGAAAGTCACTGGATGCTCCTGTGGCGGCCTGAATATAGCTCCGTGGATCTACATAAAGTAGCTGAACCCAGTTGACAACGTATATAAAAGCATAAGCATATGAATGTTACTGAAAACATACTAATGCATAATATCTTCGATTGCATTTATATCTGTACCTGATTTTTAAATTAATATTAAAAACAAAAAACGATTATATCTAAAAACACCATTTGTGGAAATTAACAACGTAAAACTGTAAAGAATTAATGTGTAAAAATCAGTGAGTGGTACAACGCTAATGGGCTCCTGCGCTACAATTATACATCAATAAGCCGGGCTGAGTGGCTCAGACGGTTAAGGCGCTGGCCTTCTGACCCCAACTTGGCAGGTTCGATCCTGGCTCAGTCCGGTGGTATTTTAAGGTGCTCAAATACGTCAGCCTCGTGTCGGTAGATTTACTGGCACGTAAAAGAACTCCTGCGGGACTAAATTCCGGCACCTCGGCGTCTCCGAAAACCGTAAAAGAGTAGTTAGTGGGACGTAAAACAAATAACATTATTATTATTAATACATCAATAAGGATTGTGTTTCTGTTTGTAAATCATTTGGTGTCTATTTAATTTATTTTGCCACGTCTTGTTAATAAATGTGAAGCCGATTTTATTTGTGTGTTGTGTCATTTGAGCCGGATGCCTCACCCTTTTCAATGCCTCTGAAAAGTTTGTTATGTCCACGTACAAATTCATATGCGACTGCGTTACACTATTCCTCGTGTCTGCCGGCTGAGCTCGGGGAAAGAGGGGGCAGTACACATTCGTTTGTAATTCGGGTAATTGTAATGTATTACCTGCAGCAGTCTTTGATCCTATTGGCAAAAATGTAAGACGCTTCAAGAAAAAGCTCCAATAACCTATAAACATCTATGTGATGGTGTTGTATTTACAGTATTAAGTTAGTAATAAGAAATTGCACCATTCAGTCTTCTGTAAATCGTTATGTTAAACTACTGGATATATTTCAGTTATCTGAGATTTTGCATGTGATTCCGCTGCAAAAATTATACATTATAATATTCCGAATTGTATTTTGTAAATGTTGAGTAAATCCCCAAGTTTTATGTTATAATTATGTTTACACTTAAGCGAGAGGGGTTGCGAAGCCGAGGCGGTAATGGCGTACTCGATTCACGTGGAAGTACGTGGGTTCGATTGCCGTGAGGAAGTCGAAAAGTTTAGAAACGAGATGTCCTCCTCCGGCCGGAGAAAGACACACAGCTCTGAGGTTCACTCAACCTACACCAAAAATTGAATACCGGATTAATTCCTGGGGACCAAGAAGGCTGGGCATAAAACTAACCACTTAGTGCCGACGTTACGAATAGTGGAAGTTTCCTCACTTTCCAGTCCTCCAATGGTCGTCGTTACCTACAAGAAGGCCTTGCTTTGTTTTTCTTTGACTTTTTTAAATGTTTAATGGAATGTGTTGAGTTATTTTCTATAAACTTCGTACATATTCATATGCGACTGCGTTACACTATTCCTAGGTAATTTTTACTTTAGTTCTTCCTTCATTATCATGAAAAGCCTTAGTTTGATATGATTTTTGTAATATTTTGTTACCCAGCGAGTGGCTACGCGGGTTTGGTCGCGTATCTGTTAGCTTGCATTGAGAAGATACTGGGTTCGAACCCCACCATCGGCAGCCATGAAGACGGTTTTCCCTTTTTCACACCAGGCAAATGCTGGGACTGGAATTTAATTAAGGCTACGGTGGAATCCCTTCCAGTCGTGGCCCTTTTCTATTCCATCGCCGCCACAAGATCTGTCTGTGTCAGTGGGACTCAAAACAAGCAATCAAAGTATAAAAAAGTGATATTTTGTATCCGAAAAATTGTTTGTTATATTCCTTTGTAACGTAATTTGTGTTCAAATTTTGATCCTATACCACTGAAATTCCGGGATATCACCCAATTGCACGAGTATTTCTGAATAATAATAATAATAATAATAATAATAATAATAATAATAATAATAATCATAATAATAACCGAACGAGTGGCTGCAAGGCATGGATCACGTAACTGTCAGTTTGCATTCGGGAGATAGTAGGTTCGAACCCCACTGCCGGCAGCCCTGAAGATAGCTTCCCATGGTTTCCCATTTTCACACCACACAATTGCTGGGGCTGTACCTTAATTAAGGCCAGAGGCCCTTTCCTCCCACTCCTAGCCCTTTCTTATCCGATCGTCGCCATAAGACCCTATCAGTGTCGGTGCGACGTAAAAGCAATTGTATAAGAAGGAAAAGAAGAATTGCACCATGAGTAGGGATCGTCCGTGAAGTTAAAGTTGTGTCTTCTTCGACTGTGCATCCATCTTTAGTAAAAACTGACAACGTTGTGATATCATAGTAGTTTTCCCTTTGAGGACTAGATGTCTCTGCTATCGATATTTGAGCGCAATCTGGGGTTCAGAGCACATTACTAGTCACTGGAGAATGTTTGTATCTGGAGGCTGAACATATTGTCGACTTTCTCTTATTTTTTCAAATTACTTTACGTCTCACAGACACAGATAGGTCTTTTGGCGAGGACGGGACAGGAAAGGGCTAGGAGTGATAGGAAGCGGCCGAGGCCTTAAATAAGGTACAGCCTCAGGATTTGCCTGGTGTGAGACTGCGAAACCACGGAAAACCATTTTCAGGGCTGTCGGCTTGTTGATTTTTTATTCTCCGAAATTATCAAAACTGTCATTATATTAACCCGCCCATCTAGAAGCGTGATCAACCTGAAATATTTATATTGAAATCCCTTAACCCAATCAAAAGGGTGCTTATTTAAATATGCAGATCTTTTTGCCGAACCACTATTATAAGAAACGAAATTTGAGCATAAGCTGTCTGATCTTGCGGCAACTTCATTGTGTGTTCTGCGGACCGAGGATAGAGATCTCTTCCAAAAAACGAGAGGCGGGGGTTTTGGCATCATGACATCTTTATAAACAAGGCATGGCATTCAATTTAACAAGTGAAACAACACGTGTGAAACTAGGGAAGATTTCTATGTTCCCCTTAGTATGTAAATCTTAGGCTGCCGGATCCTTGCTCAAATAAAAGGTAGCGTTTTCTCAATATCTGAATGGAAATGTAACTTTCAGTCTTCGGACTTCCTTATTTTCATTTCCTTATGGAAATAGTTGAATTGTGAGGAAGCACGAGTGGTTACACTCGTTATAATTACTCTAAATTAATGTGGGGTGACTATGTTTTCTAACCATCTAAATATGTACTCGTTTCTCGGCTTTAAATTTGCTTTCTGCTTACTTAGTCACCCGCTAGCATTGGATTAGCCTCTGTGCCATAGGGCTTCCGACCACTTAGGTCTCCTGTTTTAAAAATTAATTCTGAGTGCTTGTGATTCCGCCTCCTTTTCATTGTTTGCTTTCGAACTTGTAAATGTAACCTTCTTTCTCTTTCTATGACCGAGTAGTGTGGGACTTTAAGCCTCTAAAAAAATGTTCTTTTCGAGGGTAACATATATAATTAGATACTTAGGGATAATTGTACAGCAGTGTACCTACTTCTTCAACTGTGAATCTGAGCGATGAGGTCATGTGTGAAAATTCATAGTCCACAAAAGGCTAATTTTACTCTAATGTAAAGTATACTCCCAGGGTTCAAACCCCTGTATGTTGTAAAACTTACTGGAAGCCAAGGCTTTATCTCTAAATTTGTAAATCCTGAAGGTGTTGCCTCCTATACGTAAGATTCTGAAGACCTACGGGTCAAAGATTTTGACTATTCCACTCAAAAGCGTGTTACAGTATATTCGATTTTGTAAATAATTACTCTATTTTTGTAAATACTTTGAGCCTACGAGCTCCGGGTGTTTTATAGTTTCTGAATTAGCTAATTCAATATTTCTAGAGCTTCTCAGCTCCTTGGTAAAAGAATTGAAGATACCTGTTTAGTTACAATAAATTCAAAATTTTAATATAATGAAGGAAATAAACTTCAAATGTGATTTTGTTATCAATACTTACATTCTGGGTAGTCCTTGTCCAGCCATTCACTACTCAAGCTTCTCCCCCCCCCCCCTCCGCTCCGCAGAAGTAATAATAATAATAATAATAATAATAATAATAATAATAATAATAATAATAATAATAATAATAATAATAATACCGGGCAAGTTAGCCGTGCGCGTAGAGGCGCGCGGCTGTGAGCTTGCATCCGGGAGATAGTAGGTTCGAATCCCACTATCGGCAGCCCGGAAAATGGTTTTCCGTGTTTTCCCGTTTTCACACCAGGCAAATGCTGGGGCTGTACCTTAATTAAGGCCACGGCCGCTTCCTTCCAACTCCTAGGCCTTTCCTATCTCATCGTCGCCATAAGACCTATCTGTTTCGGTGCGACGTAAAGCCCCTAGCAAAAAAATAATAATAATAATAATATAATTATAATAATATGTACAATATATAATAATATATAATAAATATTATTATTATTATTATTATTATTATTATTATTATTATTATTATTATTATTATTATTATTATTATTATTGTTTCAGGCCATGAAAGGCCCTGGAGAGATGGAAGCTAAAGGCTTCCACTGTTCCTAACCTCAGCACTAACTAGGATACATTAGTTAGCCTTGCATCTTGGTCCTCAGGAATTAAGCTCATTTCTGTTGCAGGCTGAGTGAAGAAAGGCCATGTGCCTCTTTAGACATGGAGAACTCGCTTCTAAACTATTCAACTAATGAGAATTGGACCAACGTTCTCCTAGGCGTACAGATCACGTTCTTATCACGTCAGCTGAGCAGCCTCCTAATATAAATACGTACGTGTCCGGTCAAAATATTGCTTAACAGAATGGTACAATACTTTCCTGCTGACAATTAAAATGTCCATTTATCTTCATAAGAACTGGTCATATATAAACAAACAGAACAACACAAGCCATTGTAGAGCTAAAGGTCCGATTTACCTCTAAAACACACGACCACCAATTCCGCCCTGATAAATAACTCTAGGTACAATAATACGACACCACAACCATTATCGATTTCGACTAAATGGAGTAGATTTCCAACCACCAAATCACCGAATAAAAACTGGAAATGCATTGGCGTCCAGTGATTACGTGTATACAGGTACTTACTGGCATCATGATGGTATTGGGATATTATTTATTCATTAGCAGGAGAATCCTGCCGCTATTTACTAACTAAAATTCGATGCATGTGAAACTGTTGAAAATATCTATCTAGGTTAAACGTTTTTGCGTGTATCTTCTAACAATCATTTGTGTAAATATATTGCCTAGTGTGTTATAGGGAACTCTTTTTATATTAGAAAGTGAACGTAGGAAAACAATTGCTCTTAATACACGGGGTGTTTATGTGTAAAGTTTAAATATGAATTTATGACTCTCCGAATAATCCTAGTGGGTTGCCCGACATCTGTCGACAAGCTTCATAGGTAACTCAGGATATCGCAATTTTATTGTAACAATGCTATGTGTTACAGACTCATTTAGTAATTACCAACTCATTCAGTAATTGCCAACTTTAAGGCCGTTTGATATAACGTATCATATATCAAATATTGGGTTTTGCATTATTTCTACGAAGTTAAAGAGAACAAGTATTTTGGTCCTGTAATACCTGATTCATAAAACAAATAAAAAACACCCGTGGTGCAACAGCCTAGTTGAGTCTAGGCCTGCCAAGGTGACTGCTTTTCAGACTCTGGAGAACCACATGGTCATCTTGACCACATCCTGAGAGTATTACTTAGCATTCTTGACCGGGTTAGATGCATCTCGTATCAGCCAGCTCTTCGCAAAGCATACATAGAGAGCACAGTTTCACCCCTCAGGCCAAAATAAAAATCTCTCGACAGGGCAGGAATCGAATTCCGGATATCTGTGTGATACGCAGGCACGCTACACCAAAACCACAGGGCTGACTACTTCGTATGGTATATACCTGTAGATATCACTATCTGACCATAATTGCTTTTAGCTTGTCCACTCCAAAGTTTTTTGTACTTATTTTCCAATCATCCTGTATCTTAGGTTTACAAAAGTTTGGAAAGGATAAAAGTATGTAGATCCGTTATCGTTTCAACCAGAAGGACGTTGATTTGTCAGGACATCGTGGAACTTAGAGACAGATTTTCGCTTCTGAAGGGGCATGTGACTCTGAGGTTCACTCAACCAATAACAAGATCGGTAGTAAGGCTTATTTCTGAGGGCAAAGGCGGGTTAGGATAGAAGTAATTCGTTTCCCATGACACAACGATCCTGATGGGCCTTGGGCTACCAAGTGACCGCTGCTCAATCCAGAGACCTGCAGATTACGTGGTGACGCGTGGTGAGTACGACGAATCCTCTCGGCCGTTATTCTTGGCTTTCTAGACCAAGGCTGTCATCTCACCGTCAGATAGATCCTCAACTGTAATCACGTAGGCTGAGTGGACCTAGAATTACAGGTAAAAATCCCTGACTTGCCGGAAATCCAACCCGGGGCCTCCGGGTAAGAACTAGGCACGGTACCCCAAGACCGCGAGGCTGGCGTGGTGGTAACCACTAACCATTTTACTTAGTGCAGAGTATAAGAGTCCACCTCTGTGATGTAGTGGTTAGTGTGATTAGCTGCCACCCCCAGAGGCCCGGATTCGATTCCCGGCTCTACCACGAAATTTTAAAAGTGGCACGAGGGCTGGAACGGGGTCCACTCAGCCACCGGAGGTCAACTGTATTTGAGGGGGGTTCGATACCCATCTCAATCATCCTCAAAGTTGTTTTTCGTCGTTTCCCACTTCTCCAGCGAATTCCACGATGATACCTAATTTAAGGCCACGGCCACTTCCTTTCCTCTTCCATATCTATCCCTTTCGCTCTTCCAATCCCCTCACAAGGCCCCTGTTCAGCATAGCAGGTGAGGCCACCTCTTCCCGAGTTGCATCCTCTCGGCCCAAAGTTTCATGCTCCAGGACACTGTCCTTGAGGCGGTAGAGATGGGACCCCTCCCTGAGCCCGAGGGAAAATCCAACCCTGGAGGGTAAACGGATTAAGGAAGGAAGGAAGAGCATAAGAATAGCGGAAGCTTTTATCTTCCACTGTTCCAGACGCTTTCATGGCCTGTACGGAGATTGTTTATTCTTTCAAGGCATTACTTAACGATTACTGCATCATGCACCAAGTTTACTCTTTATCATTGGTGTTTTAGAATAAACGGCACGAGGTTTTTCTCAGTACTCAATAAGTCAAGAAAAGCTGAATTGGCCTTATAAGGGGTTATTTAATTCTTTTTTATTTTCCTGCTCAATTTCCTAATTTTCTGCTTCATCATTAATGTGGATTAAATCCAGTTTTATGGTCAGATGTCGTTCCTGACACCAACACCATGTGGCGGGATATATTCACTAATGCATGTTTCTGGGGTGGTTGGTAGTGTGACGTGCTGTATGTAAATTAATATGTGTGCTAAGATGATCATAAACACCCAGCCAGTCGTCGAACATAAGGAATTAACCAGGCGCGGTCTGGCCGGGAATAGAACCATGGACCCTATAAACCGAAGGCCACTACGCTGACCATTTAGCCAAGTAACCAGTTTATAAGACGCTATTATATAGAGTATTAATATTACTGACAGGAGTCCCTTGAAATTAAGCACTCTTAAATGACAACGAATTGTGTTGATATTTGATCTATTAACCAAGACCAAGGGAGGCAGTTGCCTAACCAAATGTGATACCAAGCAAGTCAAATTAATTATTTGTCTATGACAGTGTCCAACGTGCTGTCATTCCATCAAAAGCTGAGAAATGAAGGTATTAAGCAGCACGAGATTATTATTATTATTATTATTATTATTATTATTATTATTATTATTATTATTATTATTATTATTATTATTATTATTATTATTATTATTATTATTATTATTATTATTATTATTATTATTATTATTATTATTATTCTTGTTTCGTATAGGCCAGCTAAGGACCACGACATTCAACTATTGCATTTTGGAATGGGCTTTGATGTTTGCCCAGTAGTTGCGCATCCTCAGGCTGTGTTGCTCCTTCCTCTCCTTTGTCCAAAGGGCGCCAGTCTTCTTTGTTGATAATCTGTCCTGGAACTTCTTATGTTTAAGCATCTTCCTGAGTGCTGTACGATCCTTTAAGATTCCTTCTGTTATTCCCAGTTCCTGTAGATCTTTATTCACTTCCATCAACCATGGTGACTTGGTCTTCCTATTTTGCCAGTAGCTGAGAATCCGGTTGGTCAACCTGGTAGGATGCATCCTGTAGACGTGCCCATAGAATGCTAGGCGTCTCTTCCTTGCTACATTCGTTATTCTTTCACAGTACTTGTAGAGCTCTTGGTTAGGCCGTCTTTTATAACTGTCCCCTTCCTTGACTGGCCCCAGTATCTTCCTCATTATCTTTCTTTCCTGGATTTCAAGTTTTTCCATGAGTCCCTTCCTGTTGAATGTTAGACATTCTGAAGCATATAAGGCTTCAGGGCGGATGACTGTCTGGTAGTGCTTCATCTTAGTATTACGAGAGAGACACTTTTTATTATACGTATTCTTGGTCAGTTGGTAGGCCATTTCAAGCCTGTTAACTCGAGTTGACAAAGCTGTTCCTTCAGAGAGATTGGATTCCAACCATTCTCCCAAGTACTTAAACCTATTGGTTTTCCTGATCTCTCCCTGTTCCAGATGCAACGTACAAGGAGATTCACCGATGTTCGTGATGAATTGTGTTTTTTCGAGAGACACATGTAGCCCAACCTTTGCTGCTTGTTGTCTGAGAACATTTAGTTGTTTCACTGAAGTTTCTATTGAATTAGATATCAGGGCCAGATCATCGGCATACGCCAGACAGTCAACATTGAGCTCATTGCGCTTATGTCCCAAATAAATGCCACTTGGAATCTCCATTCTAGCTAACTCCTTTCGCCACTCTCTTATTACTTTCTCCAAGGCACAGTTAAAGAGGAGAGGGGACAGACCATCTCCCTGTCTCACTCCTGATTTAATTTCAAAACTTTCTGATATGACTCCTCTGAACTTTACTCGTGACCTGGTGTTGCTTAAAGTCTGTTTGATTAGGTTATGGGTCTTCTCATCAAGTCCTAATTCCTGCAAAATCTTCATAAGAGTAGGTCTGTCTACCGAGTCATACGCCTTTGTAAAGTCGACGAAAATGACAACGTATTTCTTACCGGCCATTTTTGCTTGATGTAATACTGATTGCAGATTGAGTATCTGTTCTGTACAAGAGCGTCCTTTTCTAAATCCTGCCTGGTACTCTCCTAATTGTGGGTCTAGTTGAGGTTCGGCTCTATTTAATAAGGCTTTAGAGAAAATTTTGTATGTGACTGGTACCAATGAGATTCCTCGATAATTATTGATGTCAGTCAAGTCTCCTTTCTTGTGCAAGGGATGAATCAGTGCAGTGGTCCAGTCACTAGGTAATGTTTCGGTCTCCCAGATGTTTTGTAGAATTTCTGTCAGCTTGCTTACAGTCTTGTCTCCAGCCTGCTTCCATAGTTCGGCTACTATCGAATCTTCTCCGGATGCTTTGTTGTTTTTCAGAGACTGGATGATTTGTATTACTTCTTCTTTGGATGGTGGTTGCGAGTTTGGTTGCTTGATGTTGTCTTGGTAAACAAAAAAGGTATCAGGTGATTCACAATTAAGGAGATCCTCGAAGTACTTGGCGAGAAGGTGACAATTGTCAGTGTCATTATAGGCTATCTTCCCATCTGGTCCACGGAAATGGAGACTGGGTGGACTGTAGTGACTAACGTTCCGTTTAAAGCCTCTGTAAAAGTTTCTGGTATTGTTCTTCTTGAAGTCATCATCCAACTGTGTCAATTGGTCTTTTGTGAATTGCCGTTTCACTTGTCTGATGATATTGGCAGTTATCTTCCGTTGCTCTATGAACTTCTGTCTGTTTTCTTGTGTCTTCTGTGAGTTCCACTTTAACCAGGCCATCTGCCTCTGCATTACCGCTTCTTCACATCTAGCTGTCCACCAGGCATGCTTCTTCTGTTTTAGTAATGGCGCAGTCTCTGTTGCTACTTTTACTAGATTTTTCCTCAATTCATCCCAATCTCTGCATTCTATTCTTTCCAATTTCTCTGTAAACTGTTTGCAAGTTGCAAGTTTTTCTAAATCAAACTTAGTAAGTTTAACTGACTTGGTTCTTTTAGTGTTCCTAGGTAGAAATTTCAGCTTTATTTTGGAGAGGTAGTGGTCGGAGTCCAAATTCGCTCCTCTTAACACTCTTACATTCTGGATCTCTCTATGGGCTTTCCTTGCAATGGCAACATGATCTATCTGAAATTCCCCTAAGAGGTTGTTGGGTGACGTCCAGGTCTTCTGTTTCCTTGGTAGTTTCTTAAAGGCCGTTGACTTCATTACCAGGTTGAAAGCTTTGCAGAGTCCCACTAGACGCTCCCCATTTCTATTTGTTCGTAAGTGAGCTGGGTATTCTCCCACAATGTCTCTAAATTTGCGCTCTTTCCCTAACTGTGCGTTGAAGTCCCCGAGTAGAATGATTGTATGACGCTCTGGGACTTTGCTGATGATGTCCTCTAGTTCTTCCCAAAATTTGTCGGTACTTTCAGGGTTACGTTTATTGTCCTCATTGATAGGTGCGTGAACATTTACTGCAGTGTATATCTTGTTTGTGCACCGGAAGGTTAGAAGGGACACTCGACTATTGGGCGAGTCGAAGTCAATTACCGAGTCCAGTATCTTATGGCTTACAATGAACCCAGTCCCCAGGTGTGGCACATTCTTCATTCTCCTGCGCCCTACCTTTCCCTTAAAAATACGGTACCCCTGCGAATCAAAGGCATTCTCATCTGTATACCTGGTTTCCTGTATTGCTGTGAGTAGTATCTTGTGGTGAGTCAAAGTATCAGTTAAATGCTTCAGTTTGCCTAGCTTAAGTAGTGAGTTGATGTTCAATGTGGCGAAATAGTTATGTTCCTTATATCGGATCTTATTGCTAGTAGTTCCAGGACGCTCCGACTCGTCCTCAAAGCATGTTGATGTGGGCTCCCCAGAATCCGAAGGCCTACTGACACCGCCAAAGGCGGAGGTGGATTTGATACCACCTGGGGTAATTACTTCCGTGAGTTTGTCCTCCATGCTTTAGTTGAAAATTGTCTTAGGAGACCAGAGGTTAAACCCCCTGATCGAGATATCACCGAGGTTGTGAGCTCCGGTAGGTTTATTTAGGGTTTTCTCCCTTAGACTGGTTGCCTTCCCAGGCTTATAACGGAGACCAATCTTCCCCACATATGGTGTTTATTATTATATTATCACAGACCACCAAGATGGCTCCCAGCAGTAGGCTAAGATCTGTTGCCTTAGAGACGCCTCAATGGAAGAGTGGAATGATATATCTAGTTGGTAGTATCTATGGAGACCAAGAAAATTTAGCGAGTGGGTGGTTGTTAGGGCAAGGTTAGCAGCCAATATACACTCTTGGTAAGTTATCTATGGAGTAATTGTAGTTAAATCCAACATGGAGGCGTTTATGGCAATAAAATGAAATAAAATTATGCCCTCAAATCAATTAAAACAAGCTCTAGATTCCCAAGATAACACGTTCACACAACCACCACACCAATCAAATGCTCAAATACTCCCTGATACTCACCGACACTACACAGAACGCGAGAAAAGATGTCAAGATCGCGGAGCTCCACTTCATGACAACCATTATTATTATTATTATTATTATTATTATTATTATTATTATTATTACTAGCTGTAGTACCCGGCGTTGTCCGGGTAGCTTTTGAATGTTTACCTTTAGTATTTTTATCACCAGTTAGTTAAGTGTGAAGTGGATGCTTATTGATTTAATTTTGAGATGTTGATATTACGACTTATTATGTAATTTTAGAGTTATTTAGATGTATCTGATTTCAAGTTTTAGATTATTTAATATTCGAGTAAAACCTTGTTATTGTGGAAGCTAGAATTGACTGGAAAGTATTTGATTCATTCCAAAAAAAATTTTAAAAAAATAATCTTAGCGACCCAGAAAATTATGGATTCGACACTGTTTTCGATTATTTTGATATATCACTCCCCCTCGCTCCCCACCCCAAAGGAGGCAGAACTTGGACTCTCCGGAATGTCACCATTCATCTGAGCAACCATAGAAAGTATGAATTCGACACTACTTTCGAATATTTTATGTCACCCCCCTTGCGTCCCCACCGCCCTTATGGGGACATGGGGTGTCTTACCCCACGCGGTTTATCAAAAGAAATCCGGAATATCACTATTCATCTCAGCGACCCCTAAAAGGATGGATTCGACACTATTTTCGATTATTTTGATATCTCATCCCCTTCGCCCCCACCCCAAAGGGGACTGAATTTGGACTTTAAAAAATTCCGGAGTGTCAGTATTCATCTTAGCGATCCCGAAAAGTATGGATTCGACACTATTTTCGAATATTTTTAAATGTCATTCCCTCGCCACCCCCACCCCCCCCCCCCCCGCCTCTAAGGGTACTTCGGGTGTCTTACCCCAAACGCGGTTTGTCAAAAAATCCGGAGTGTCACTATTCATCTCAGCGACCAAAAGAGTATGGATTCGACATTATTTTCGATTATTTCGATATATCACTCCCCTCTCGCCCCCACCCCAAAGGGGGCTGATCTTCGACTTTAAAACAATGGGTACACGTGGTGTCTTACCCCCACGCGGTTTGTCAAAAGAAATCACTATTCATCTCAGCGACCCCGAAAAGGATGGATTCGACACTATTTTCGGTCATTTTGACATATCACTCTCCCCTCGCCCCCACCCCAAAAAGTGGACTTTAAAAATCCGGAGTGTCACTATTAATCTTAGCGATCCCGAAAAGTATGGAATCGACAATATTTTCGATAAATTTCTTATATTACTCCCCCCTTCACCCCCACCCCAAACAGGACTGAACTGGGACTTTAAAAAATTCCAGAGTGTCACACTTCCTCTCAGCGACCACGAAGAGTATAGATTCGACACGTTTTCGAATATTTTATATCTCACTCCCCTCCCCCCTTCGCCTCAATGCGTACGTGGGGTCTTGCCCATCACGCGGTTTGTCATGAGAAATCCGGAGTGTCACTGTTCATCTCAGAGACCCCAAAAAGAATGGATTCGACACTATTCTCGCTCATTTTAATATATCACTTCCCCCTCGCTCCCACCACAAAGGGAGCTGAACTTTAAAAAATCCGGAGTGTCACTATTAATCTTAGCTACCCCGAAAAGTATGGATTCGACACTGTTTTCGATAATTTTTTTATATCATTCCCCCTCGCCCCCACCCCAAAGGGGGCTGAGCTTGAACTTTAAAAAATTCCACAATGTCACTATTCATCCCAGCGTCCACGAAAAATATGGATTCGACACTTTTTTCGAATATTTCATATGTCACCCCCTCGCCTCCCCCCACGCATTTTGTCAAAAGAAATGCGGATTGTCAATATTCATCTCAGCGACCCCGAAAAGGATGGATTCGACACCGTGTTAGGTTATTTTGATAAATCACTTCCCCCTCGACCCACACCCCAAACAGGGGGAGAACTCGAACTTTGAAAAATTCTGGGATATCACTATTCGCCTCAGTGACCATATAAAGTATGGATACGACACTATTTTAGAATATTTTATGTCACCCCCTTGCGCCCCCCGCTCCTATGAGTACATGGGGTGTCTTACCCCCACGCGCTTTGTCAAAAGAAATCCGAAGTGTCACTATTCATCCCAGCGACCCCGAAAAGGATGGATTCGACGCTGTTTTCGATAATTTTCTTATATCACCCTCCCCTCACCCCTCACCCAAAAGGGGGCTGAATTTGGACTTGGAAAAATTCCGGGGTATCACTATTCATCTCAGCGAATCCGAAAACGATGGATTCGACGCTATTTTCGTATATGTTTATATGTGACCCCCCTCGCCCCCCACCCAAAAGGGGCTGAATTTGGACTTGGAAAATTCCGGAGTATCACCTTTCATCTCAGCGAACCCGAAAACGATGGATTCAACACTATTTTCGTATGTTTTATATCAGTCTAGCTCGAGCGGTCGAGGAGAGAGGTTGCGTAGTGAAGTGCGTGCTGTAAACATGGTCGGCATTGAACAGTACCGGGCCGCTATTGGGAAATGGCAGGCAAGGCAGAAGAAGGAGACCAGGAGTGGATTGGTGATAAGTACGGACGGATTGAAAATGAGTGAAGCGGTGCTGGTGGTGACAGTGATAGCGGTGCTACTGGTTATTGGGGGGGTGGAAGTAAACCCAGGCCCAAATACCAGTGGAAAATATAGTACGGAGGATTTGGCCGCACTCAGGGTGGTTGTAAGTGAAGTTATGCAGGAAAAGTGTCAATGGGATAAGGTGCAGGAAATAAAGGACATGATGGAGGAGCAGAGAAAGGAGATAGGGAACATGAAGAAATGGCTTGAAACGAAGACAGAGGAATCGAGCAGGAGAGTGGTCAATAATGAGAAAGAAATCGAGTTATTGAGAGGGGAAGTGAAACATCTGAAAGAGGAGGTGATGAAGATGAAGAAAGAAGCGGAGGGGTACAGGCAGGAGAGATTGAAAAAAGCCATATTTATATATGGAGTTGAGGAAGGGGCGAGAGAGAGCAAGATTGAGCTGATATATAAGGTGGTGGAAGTTATACGTGATGCAATGAAGATAAACTTTAGTGAGATAGACATAGATGATGTAGAGAGAGTTGGTAAAATCAAAGGTCGGAGGCCAATTAGGGTTAAATGGTTCTCAACCTTAATGGCAGAAACTGTGTTGGGTAACAGCAAGAATTTACAAGGACTGAAAATAGGGGTGAAAGGAGACATGGGAAGAGAAGGAAGTGAAAATATTAAGATCTTGAATAGGCACCTATGGAGAGCGAGGAACCAGGGGCTAAAGGCCCGAATAAGAGGTCTGAGGTTGGAGGTGACAAACGGGCGATGGGTTAGAGTACATTCAGTGACGAAGCTAAAGGAAATGGACGAAAACGAGAGGGTTGAGGGTGGTGAGAGGACAAGGCAAGATGGGAAGAAGAAAGAAGAAAAGAAGAGGAGGAGGGACGTGGCAGGAGAGCAGAGCATCTCGGAAGAGAATGGGCAGTGCAGCCGGGAGACAGAAGATCAAGATAGGGAAGTGGACGGTGAGAGTGAGCAGCAAGAAACTGGGAGAGTAGAGTGTAGAGGTGCAGTGAGCAAGAAAGGACAAGGGAAGATGGATTCAGAAGTCCAAAATAGTGAGGGGGTGAGTGGGGGTGAGCAGCAAGAAGCGGTGAGAGCAGGGTGCAGTGGTGTAGTGAACAAGAAAGGTCAAGAGGAGACAGATCGACAAGAAGGTAAAAAAATTATGAGCAAAGTCAGAAGTAAGAGTTTAAAAGACATATGGGGAAAAGTACGTAAAGGGATGGAGGATACAGAGGAAGAGAGGTCGATAAATACTAGAAGTAAGAATAGAGGGGGAGACCTAGAAGGGAGGGAGGGAAAGTTATAACTATATTGGAAGATAGGATGTGTGAATATTGAGGGACTAAGGAACAAATTAGGAAACAAGAAAGTTCGGGAAGTAATTGAAAGTTTTGATGTTGTGGCACTCTTGGAGACGTGGTTGGAAACAGGGAGGGAGATTTCATGGAAGGGGTTTGAGATAAAATATAAATATAGAAGAAAAGAGAGGAATAAGGGACGAGCACCAGGGGGGATGATAGTTCTAATTAGGGAAGAAATTAGTGAAAGAGTAGAGGATATAGAGACCGATATGATGGAAACCATATGGCTGAGATTGAATTTGGGAGGGAGTGAGGGAAGGAGGAAGAAAATAAATCTAGCTTTTGTTTACTGCCACCCTAGTAATTCAGCATATGCAAATAAATATTTTTTTGAAGAGTTATTGGTGGATATTGGTAGGATAAGGGGAATGTATCCAGGTGAGGAGGATATGTTGTTATTTGGGGATTGGAACGCGAGAATAGGAGAACAGAGCCCAGTTTATAGTAGGGAGGATGGAATGTGTTTGTTGGAAAGTAGAAGGAGTGAGGACAAAACTACAAATAGTTATGGAGAGAAGCTCCTAGAGATGTGTGCTGTGGGAAATTTGTATATTCTGAATGGGTGGATAGAGGGTGACAGGACGGGGAAATTGACATATGTTACGGAGAAGGGGGGTAGTGTGATAGATATGGTTTTAAGTTCGGAAGGGATGATTGAGGAAGTTGTAAGTATGGAAATAGGAGATTGGATTGAATCACACCATTTCCCGGTGAGGGTTATGCTGAAAAGGGAGGAAGAGAAGTGTACAATGAAGGAAGATGAGACAAATGATAAACGAGGGAGTGGTTATAATAAGTATAAATGGACAGAGAAGGTGGGCCGGGATTGGAATAGGGTAGTAAAGGAGGAGCTACATCTTCTGAAATATGGGTGGGAAGGGGCGTTAGAAGAGAATAATACTGATAAAGCTTTGGAATTGTTGCTACATCCAATAAAGATGATAGCGCAGAAGGTGAAAGCTAGAAAAGGAAATAAGAAAGAGGGAGAAGAATGGTTTAATAGGGAGTGTGAAGGATTGCGGAGGAAGGTGATGGACGCGTTAGGAGAATATAGAAGGAAAGGTGGGAGCCAAGAAAGGGAGTTTTTCTGTAGATTGAGGAAGGAGTATAAAAAGAAAATCTCTGAGACAAAAAAGACGTGGTTAGAGGAACAAATGGAAGCCATAAATAATGACTGCAAGACAAACAATTTTGAGAGAGTTTGGGATAAGATTAATAAAATTATTAAGGGTGGAAGGAATATAGAGAGAACGAGTATTGAGGAAGTGCAATGGGTCAGGCACTTTGATGAATTACTAGGAAAAAAGGGGGGTGATAGATGGAGAGGTTCGGGAGAAGTAATTTGGAGGAATAGGAGAGTGGCAATTTATGACCTGGATAAAGAAATCACAAGAGAGGAAATCCGGAGAGTGATAAGCAGAGCCAGAGCGAAGTCGGCCGGGGGGTGTAATGGTATAAATAACAAGTTTTGGAAGGAAATTAGTAAAAATGAGATAATGATAGAGGGCATGGTTAAACTATTCAATAGGATATTTGAGGGAGGAAATTACCCTAAGGAATGGGAAACAGGAATTATATGCCCTATATACAAGGGGAAGGGTAGTAGGAACAATGTGAACAGTTATAGAGGTATATCTCTGTTGGATTCTTTGAGTAAAATATATACAGGGGTGCTAGCGAACAGAATAAGCGGGTGGGCGGAAGAAAATGAAATTTTGACAGATTACCAAGGGGGATTTAGGAAAAAGAAAAGAACAGTGGATAATATAATGATAGTAAAGACTATTTTAGAAAAGTATAAGAATATGGCTAGAAGTACGGTTTATGTAGCAGCAATAGATTTTGAGAAAGCTTTTGACAAGGTGAATAGAGAGGCCCTACTAGAGAAATTAGGCAGGTTAGGGA
Source organism: Anabrus simplex (assembly GCF_040414725.1). NCBI lineage: Eukaryota > Metazoa > Arthropoda > Insecta > Orthoptera > Tettigoniidae > Anabrus > Anabrus simplex. Next base: position 276,025,087 of record NC_090267.1, on the reverse strand, counting down.
TTTCGGATAAGATGTTGAGGGCAGTGGAAGGAATATATAGGGACGTCAGGTTTTGTGTAAAATTGGGAGAAGGGAGACTGAGTGGACCATTAGAGTCCAAGGTGGGTTTAAAACAAGGATGCAAGTTATCGCCAATACTGTTTATTTTATTTATCAACGATATTTTAGAGGGGTTTGGGGCAGAAAATTGGGCTGTACCAGTAATTAATGGTTTGGAAGTACCAGGACTGATATTTGCGGATGATGTGTTATTGATGACGCTAACTTCAGGGGCGATGAATAGGGCCTTAGAGTCAGTGATGCTATTTGCGAGGAAATGGGGATTGAAAATTAATGGAAATAAGTCTAAAATATTGGTAGTACAGGTGGACAAAAGAAGAAAGATAGAAGGGAATTGGGTAATTCAGGGAGAAAGATTGGAACAGGTAAGGAAGTTGGAATATCTAGGAGTTATTTTTAATGATAAAGGAACTTGGAGTGACCAGATCAAAAGAGTGAAATATAGAGGATTGGCAGCCTTAGACTCAGTCAGAAATTTGCTACTCAAGTACCCGGGGATCAGTTATAAAACACTGAGACTCGTGTTCAGGTCGGTAATCGTTGGGAGGGTATTATACGGAGCGGAAGTTTGGGGGCTGGATGAGAAAAGAGAGGAACTAAGAAGGATTGTTAGTAGTTTTGCTAAGTTAGTAATGGGCTTACCGAGGTGTACAGCAAATGTAGGGGCGGAATTAATGTGTGGGGAGGATTTGGAATCAGAGGGTGTGAAAAGAATAGTTAGATACTGGATGAATTTAAAAAGACAGGAAGGTGGGAGAGTATTACAGGCAGCATATGTACAGCAATTTAAGAGCATGTATAAGGGTGGATGGTTAGAAAAAATAAGGGGATATTTGGAGAGGATAGGATTAGGACACCTGTGGGGGGAGGTTTGGTCAAAGACAGAAGTGAGAGGGATGAATATACTGGAAAGGAGAATTAGAGATATCCATAGGCAGAAACTATTGGGGGAAAGCAGACTAAGAAATTCGCTGACTGTTTTGACGAAAATAGAGGAGATAGCAGGGTTGAATATTAGATACGTCGATAGGTCAAAACGATATGGGATGATGTGGTGGCTTTTAGGTTTGCCAAGGAATTCAGGCTGGTTACAGGGGAGGGATAAGACAAGGTGTGTACTTTGTGGAGATGTGAATGATGAGTTTCACTTGCTAAGAGACTGTGAGGTAACGAGGGGGTTAAGACATGGATTATTGAGTGCCGAGCATCGGGAAATATTGGGGAGAGGGGATGAGAACGCAATACTGAGATGGATTATTAAACAATGGGAAAAAGGGGGTGAATTGAACAGGTATTTTTGTGCGACAAAAAAGGCCTGCGAGAGTAAAATGAAGGAGAGTGAGTTAGAGGGTGGGCAGGGGAATAGGGGGGTGGAATAGTTATCGGTATAAGGGAAGGGGATAGTATGTTAAAATTCTAATGGATTAGGGAATATAGGGACTGAGTACTTAGTTATGTGGAGTTGGGTAAGAGGACAGGATTACATGGTCTGTTTGTTTTAAAGTTAGCTGGAATGCAAGTGCTGAAATGCTGAGTGTTGTTGTTTGATTATTGATCAGGTGTAGGTCAGTAACAAGAATGTGACGCAAGTACAGAGCATAATAAGGACACTGGATGAACACTGAGTGAGTGACCTGCTTCAGCTAATGACTGCTAATTATTCTTATTATTATTATCCTTATTATTATTATTATTATTATTATTATTATTATTATTATTACTCATTTTATTATTATTATTATTATTTATCCATTTTATCATTATTATTATTATTATTATTATTATTATTATTATTATTATTATTATTATTATTACTATTATTATTATTATTATTATTATTATTATTATTATTATTATTATTATTGCATGTGAACATGTATAGGGGCGAAGTCGCCTGTTATGTTCAATAAATGTAATGTAATGTAATGTATGTTTTATAAGTGAGCCCCTGGCCCCCCACCCAATCGGAGCTGAATTTGGACTTGGAAAATTACAGAGTATCACCATTCATTTCAGCGAATCGGAAAACGATGGATTCCACACTATTTTCGTATGTTTTTATATGTGAGCCCCCTGGTCCCTCACCCTATCGTCGGCTGAATTTGGACTTGGAAAATTCCGGAGTATCACCTTTCATCTATTTTATATTTTATATGTGACCCCCTCTCCCCCCCCGCCTATATGGGTGCATGGGGCCTTACCCCCACGCAGTTTGTCAAAAGAAATCCGGAGTGTCACTACTTATCCCAGCGACCCCGAAAAGGATGGATTCGACACTACTTCCTATTACTTTGATATATCACTCCCCCCTCGCCCCCCACCCAAAAGGGGGCTGAAATTGAACTTGGAAAAATTCCGGAGTATCACTATTCAACTCAGCGAATCCGAAAACGATGGATTCGACACTATTTTCGTATATGTTTATATGTGACCCCCTCGCTCCCCACCCAAAAGGGGGCTGAATTTGGGCTTGGAAAAATTCCGGTCTATCACTATTCATCGCAGGGAATCCGAAAACGATGGATTCGATACCATTTTCATATATTTTATATGTGACCCCCTCGCCCCCCGCCCATATTAGTGCATGGGGTGTCTTACCCCCACGCATTTTGTCAAAAGTAATCCGGAGTGTCACTATTCATCCCAGCGACCCTGAAAAGGATGGATTCGATACGATTTCCTATTACTTTGATATATCACTTCCCCCTGGCCCCCCACCCAAAAGGGGGCTGAATTTGGACTTGGAAAAATTCCAGAGTATCACTATTCATCTCAGCGAATCCGAAAACGATGGATTCGACACTATTTTCTTATATTTTTATATGTGACCCCCTCGCCCCCCCCCACCTCTAAGGGTACTTGGGGTGTCTTACCCGCACGCGGTTTGTCTCCTGATACTAAGTCGTAAGTGTACCAAGTTTGGTGTAAATCGCTCCAGTGGTTTAGGAGGAGATGTAATACATACATACATACATACATACATACATACATACATACATACATACATACATACATACATACATACATACATACATACATACGTACATACATACAATGACATTTATATATGTATAGATTATTATGATTATTATTATTATTATTATTATTATTATTACTGGATGGTTATATATGATGGGATGATGACAATAGTATACACGAGGAAAGAATGGTGAGGTGCTGGTCTGGATAACAGGATTAACAAGTCAATAAATATGTATTTTAAATTAAAGAGGTTCGCCTCTGTGGTGTAGTGGTGTCGCGATTAGCTGCCATCCCCTGAGGCTCGGGTTCGATTCCCGGCTGTGCCATAAAATTTGAAAACTGGTATGAGAACTGGAACGGCATCTACTCAGCTTGTGGGTGTCAACTGAGTAAAGGGGGTTCGATTCCCACCTCAGCCATTCTCGAAATAGTTTTCCGTAGTTTCCAACTTCTTCTCCAGGAAAATGCTGGGATGGTACCTAAATTAAAGCCACGGCCCTTCCACTATTCCCATTCCCCACAAGGGCCGTGTTCAGCATAGCAGGTGAGGCTACCAGGGCGAACGACTGATTGTCCTTTCCAGTTATATCCCCGACCAAATGTCTCACACTCCAGGACACCACCCTTGAGACGTTAGAATGGGATCTAACTCTTCTCCATTAGAAATTTTAGGTTTCATCTTTGCTAAAATTCGTATCCCTCTATGAGAAGGGAGGGGGGTATAAACAACCCCAGAGGGTAAAAGGATTAATTAAAAAATAAAGAGATTGAGAATCAAAATTTTATTGACATTAGGAAAACTAGAAGTTACGGAAGGTACAATTATTGAGACACCCATATGGACAAGGCAACGCCTTACGGCTAGATCCATGCTCAGTTTCTTTACTTACCTTTGCTTTACGTTTAAAGGTCGAAGTTAAACATCTTCCCATGCGTATTTACAAATGATCCAGTAATGAAGGGCTAATCCTATTCTACCCAAGTTTACCAGATAAATAGACACGAAAAACAGAAGAAGATACAAGACCGAAACTTAATTGAAAAGACTTTTCAATTTTGAGTGAAACGCAGCGTTATTTTAAACGGTTTCGTTAATTTCAAACTGCCCTATACTGCCCTTCGATATGACGTGAATAGAAAATTTGTATAGGTATTCCATATGCCTGAAGAGCCAAATAACTCGCTTTGAACCTGCCTGCTATACCTCCTGTCATCAAGTAATCTCTGTACAGCACAGCCAAACAAGTTCGTAGGCGAGGAAACGAGGGGGGGAAGCACAATTAATTACCAACTTATCAGATCCAAGTAAATTCAAAGGCTGTTAATTTACCCCAGTTACATTAGTGGTATCTAGTTAACATGCGAGAAATACTGAGTACGGTAAGGTCGAGAAGTTGCCGTATGATGTCAGCATGGGAGTACAGAGTAAAATCATCGACATTTTGACAGGGCGGGATGAAATCATGTCATAATTGTGATAATACTAGATAAAGTCCCTGTTCTTCGTAAGGATTTATGAGCAAGGATTAAAGTGGTTAATGTGAATTATAAACTCATTAAATATGAATCCTAAACCTACACAATATTTAAAAAATAGAAACACGGAATAAAAAATATAATACGATGACGATGATGATGATGATAATTAAAATGCCTGAATAAATAAACTACAGCCCACAGCAGTTGTCATATATGGGAAGTGCTCTTAGCACATTCAACAATACAACCGTAACCTCCAAACGCCTGGCTCGCTCATTCTTCAGCTCTCCTCTTAATGAACAAACAACGAATTTACACGAATGATGACGAACGTGGTTTCACGTTACACCTGCTTACGCGCGAAATTTGTGGCCTATGCATTACTGAAGGCGGCCACAGCGAAAACACAAGAATGTTTAATCTTCTGGAAAACCGTCAGAGTTATGAAAATATGTATGACGTTTTTTGTAGAAAAAAAAGAATTTGAAGGCCATATGGTGCACTTCATTTTTCGATAGGGCCAACAATTTACCCGATATTTTAGTTTACGTAAGGCAAACATTGCCCAAATTTGGGACACACCCCTGTACAATTCACCACTAGTTCGAAACTGTGAAATATATCAAAATCTATAGTATCCCTTGCGTGACCCGAGATTTCAAACTATATTCTTTCCAAATTTTAGCTCAATCTGTTAGGTAGTTTGCGAACCTATCCAGAACAAACCAAAAATAAACAGAAACAAACAAACAAACACCATGTCAGTTTTATTAATAGTAGCCTACAGATGATTTGGTCCTTACAATTACAAATAGTGCATTCTAAATATGACTCGTCTCTCTCATATTTAAGCACCCTCAAATGCAGACTGACTATGCTGGGCACAAAATACGCTAACTTTATTAAATGTGCTAGACAACTAATTACCAGGCTTGCTCGTGCCCTCTGTTAGAAGGCAGATATTATTTTTCCACGGGGGATTGACACGAATTCACCAAACTACAAGTTTATTGAAGTAGATAGCTATTTCATAAGTAAGGTTTTGAAGAAACTCCCATGTGCCTTTTTTCTCTATTTAATTCCAACGCCGTACCAAATGCAGTACAGGCATATCCGTGCTTCTCCTTACCATCTGCACATAAGATGAAAAATCAGTTGTTAGATGATGGATCTGACGGAAATATGGTAAAGAGTTCAAATATACAGTATGATCCTAATTCTGAAACTGTATGGCACATCATACAGAAAAGGGCTTGAATTGTTATGAAAAGTCATCGTATTCGCCTACGTCAAAACTAGGCCACGTTCAGTCAACTTCACACGTGAGTAGCTACGGCGCTGCCACTGGGAGGTTCTGCACCACCCTGTTCCGACATGGCATCGACTAATATTCATCCTTTTGGACCACTGGGGTAGCATCTACGAGGAAGGGAAATATGACTTGACAGTGATTTTCAGCGAGTCGTCGAATTCTGATGTCGAACATTTGACACTGATTTCTTCCATGCCCAGATAGATGTCTTGTTATACAGCAGAAGCAAGTACCTAGACGAATTTAAGGACTGCTTTTAATCCTTTCTGGTCTTGTGGTTTCACTAAGAAATCAAAATGTTTACTGTAGATATCTGGCGCCGAATCACTTTTTCTGGAGTTTCCTTAATGCCATCGTTATAAATGCCTTCATAATCTAGGAAATGAATCAGAAATTAGTCATTCTAAATCCTTTCAGAATGCATACAATTGCTGGAGTAATAAGAATATGTTCAGTATAACCCGCTAGAGGAGAGATCCTCACTTGGACTATGTGCAAGTAGGGTAGCATCCTGCTTCATGAATTTACCGAGCTCAGAACATTTTAAGCAAGCCGCGGACCTATGGGAGTAATGGAGTCCCACTCCCATTTGACAAAAAAGCTTCGGTGGTGGGGTCATGTGAGGCGAATGGAGGAGGATAGGTTACCTAGGAGAATAATGGACTCTGCTATGGAGGGTAAGAGAAGTAGAGGGAGACTAAGGCGACGATGGTTAGACTCGGTTTCTAACGATTTAAAGATAAGAGGTATAGAACTAAATGAGGCCACAACACTAGTTGCAAATCGAGCATTGTGGCGACGTTTAGTAAATTCACAGAGGCTTGCAGACTGAACGCTGAAAGGCATAACAGTCTATAATGATAATCTATGTAATGTATGTAATAATAGAAAGAAGATACAGAACAATAATAAAATTCAACCCAAATGTCGGAGAAGAGACTATGTTGTAGAGGTGTACTTTGTACAACACTTAAGGTACAGTACTGGACAGGATGAACATCTGATACGCAAAATTCCTCAAGAGACTGTTATCGTGAACTTCGTCGTCGATGCCCGGCGGTTCAACAATGGAAACACGCAAAGACTATAAAAATGGTAGACATATTTAACTGTTTCCATGAAATGTTAATGACTCTTGAAACTATAACATTTGATTTTCCCAATTGAATTGATGAGCCTGGAAAGGTTAAGAAGAGTGCGTATGAAGTCCGTACTATTTTCTATATGCGTGCGTGATGTCGTGACAGATGCGACTCGTGCCACTAGCGACCGCATAATCTGTAACCGTGCCGGATGCGACCGGTGTTGACAACCCAAATTCCATTTAACAAGCTATGTCGTCATCCAAGATAAGGTAAGCTAAAACAGAACCAGAAATGGTTAGAAAATATCCGAAAACTTTACAGCACTGCTTACGGTGTAGGGAATTAAACTGTTCTTTGCTCTGCTCAAATTCTATTTAAATAGCGAACTACAATAACCCCAAACTGCACAATATTTTATTATGTACACTGAATTAGTCGTCGAAAAATACAGCCTATATAAGCTTCTACGAAGAACAATTCCAGCGATTCCACCCCTTGTGGGTGGGGTACGCAGATGAAGAATATACCCACGGTAACCCCTGCCTGTCGTAAGAGTCGACTAAAAGGGGCACCAAGGGATGATTGAATTAGAACCATGAGACTACTTGTGATTAGAACCGTCACGCAATGAACACCATGGGTGGCCTTTATTTGCGACTAGGACCACTATGTTAGGTACACAATAGGTTTGGGATTAGTAGCAACAGTGGGTGGATCACTATGGGTTTACAGTACCCTTGATTAGTACCAGTATATGTGGAACAATATGGGCTTACGTTGCCTGTGATTAGTACCCACTATGTGAAGAACTCTATGGGTTTGCGTTGCCTTTGAGTGGCGCCATTATGTGAGAAACACGATATGTCTGCGTTACCTGTGCGTGGTATATTGTCTGTGAGTAGTACCACAACGTGTGGAACATCATGAGTCTACATTACTTGTGATTACTACCGGTACATGAGAAATGCCATGGTTCTACTTTACTAGCGATACGTACCATTATGAGGAGCCGTTGACCAGGTTAGACAACAAGCATCACCGATTTAGGATTGTGTTTCTGAAGCAGCCACTTGGTCACTACATACAATTGTTTCGAGATAATTTCTGGCAAGGTGGGGCATTGCGGGTCGGACCCACTGATTATTTTACGATCATAATCACTCTCCATCGTCGTCTCTTTGAATCCTAGTCAGTGGATTGATTTTAGAATTATTTTTAACTTTCAGTATTGTGAGTTGGACCCGCTGATTATTTTAAATTCATATTCATTCATTCTTCATCATCACATTTTGAATTCAGGTCAGTGGACGAATTTTGTACTTTTAAATTGTGATTACATTTCGTATATTTAGGGACCGATGACCTACATGTTAGGCCCGTTTAAACAACAACCATCCCCTCATCATTATAATCATCATCACCATCACCACCACCAGCAGCGAATATATTATAGGTGTATAAATAATAATGCACGAGTTTATTTCTATGACGAAAGTGTAAGTGAAACATTACATTACACACAAAGGTAATGTCTAAAACCAATTCAAGAACTCGTCGTTGAAAACTAAATCAGTGTAATGTATCATTTGGAATGCCATAAACAGAGATATTCCTATACACATACATATTCATTATATACTGTTATACCTTTCAGCATTCAGTCTGCAAGCCTCTGTGAATTTACTAATCGCCGACACAATCCTCTATTTTTAACTAGTTCTGTGGCCTCATTTAGTTCTATACCTCTCATCTTTAAATCGTTGGAAACTGGCTCTAACCATCGACGTCTTGGTCACCCCTACCCTTCTTACCCTCCATAACAGAGTCCATTATTCTCCTAAGTAACCTATTCTCCTCCATTCGCATCACATCACGTCACCACCGAAGCCGGTTTACGCGTACAGCTTCATCCATCGAGTTCATTCCTAACTTACCTTTTACCTCCTCAATTCCGAGTACCATTCTGCCACTGATCCCACCTGTTTGTACCAGCAATCATTCTCGCTACTTTCATGTCTGTTACTTCTAAGATATGAAGAGTCCACCCAGCTTTCGCTCGCGTAAAGCACACTTGACTGAAAACAGACCGATGTAAAGATACTATCGTCCGGGAGCTGACTTCCTTCTTACAGAATACTGTTGTTCGCAACTGCGAGCTCACTGCATTAGCTGTACTACACCTTGATTCAATCTCACTTACTATATTATCATCCTGGGAGAACACACATCCTAAATACTTGAAATTATCGAGCTGTTCTAGCTTTGTATCACCAATCTGACATTCCGTTCTGTAGAATTTCTTATATACTGACATCATTTTAGTCTTCGAAAGGCTAATTTATTTCCATACTCATTGCACTTATTTTCAAGTTCCAAGATATTAGATGTAGACTTTCGGCACATTCTGCCATTAAGACCAAGTCGTCAGCATAGGCAAGACTGCTTACAACACTTTAACCTACCCGCATCCCTGCCTACCACTTAATACCTTTCATTAGTATCCGGCTCCATGGCTAAATCTTTAGCTTACTGGCCTTTGGCCGCAGTGGTCCCGGGTTCGATTCCCGGCAGGGTCGGGAATTTTAACCATAACTGTTTAATTCTCCTGGGACGGGGACTGGGTGCATGTGTCTTCTTCATCATCATTTCATCCTCATCACGACGCGCAGGTCGCCTACGAGCGTTAAATCAAAAAACCTGCACCTGGCGAGCCTAAGGCTTCGGATACATCCCGGCACTAAGAGCCATACGCCATTTCATCAGATGATCCATGTAAACCATAGACAAAAAAGGTGAAAGATTACAGCCATGTCTAACCCCTGGAAGTACTTCATTCTACTGTCAATTCTCACTGCAGTCCAATTGTCAACATAAATGCCTTTGATTGATTTTAATGATCTACCCTTAATCCCATAGCCCCCAGTACGGCGAACATCTTTTCCCTCAGTACTCTGGCATATGCCTTCTCTAGATCTACGAAACAAGAACATAACTGTCTATTCTTCTAGTAGTATTTTTCAATAATTGGCGCATACTCAAAATACGATCCTGACAGCCCCTCTGTTGCCTGAAACCACACTGATTTTCTTCCAACTTCCTCCCAACTACTGATCGCACCCTCCCTTCCAAGATGCCAGTGAACACTTTGCCTGATATTCTGATTAATGAGATACCTCTATAGTCGTTACAATCCTTCCTTCTTCCCTTGCTTATAGATAGGTTCAGTTACTGCTTTCGTCCAATCTGAAGGTCCCTCACTAACACTCCATGCTAATCGTATTACTCTATGAAGCCATTTTATCCTTGCCTTCCCACTATAGCTTATTTTACCATTTCAGGTCTAATTTCACCTATTCCTACTGCTTTATGCAATTGAGTTTATTGACCATTGTTTCCTCTTCATGAAGTGTAATTGTCCTCCTCCCCATAATCTCGATGTTTTCAACATCACAAGGAAGATGCCCTTTTACGTTGAGAAGGTTTTCGAAATATTCCTTTCACCTCTCCAGTGATTCCCTGGGATCTATTATGAGTTCACCTGGTTTACCCAAACTGCTATTCATGTCCTTTTAACCTCCCGTCCTAAGCTTCTTTATTGGTGTCCAGAAGGGTTTCCCTGCTGCTTGACCTAGTCTTTCCAAGTTATTACCAAACTCTTCCCACGACTTCTTCTTGGATTCAATAACAATTTTTTTCCTTCTGTTTCTTTCCTCTAATACAATTTCTTCTCTGCATTAGTCCTTGTTTGGAGACATGTCTGATACGCCTTTTTACGTTTACAAGCTGCTCTCACTTTATCATTCCACCAAGATGTTCGCTTTTTCCCATCTTTACACCCAGTTCTTCCGAGACATTCCCTTACTGTATGCCACACATTCTCTTTCTATATCCTGAACCTGCTTACTGTCCACTGGTTGGAAATTTTCACTAATTATATCCATGAACTTCTGTCTAATTTCACCGTTCTGGAGATTTTCTATCCGTCTCCCTCTACAGACAGTTTTCACTTTCTCTATCCTAGGCCTAGAGATAATTCACTATATATCAGATAAAGGTCTGTGTCATCAAAAAGTCCCCGGAATACCCTCACATTCCTGACAGATTTCCTGAATTCAAAGTCGGTTAGGATTATAGTCTATTGTGGATCTGGTGCCCCTGCCCTTCCATGTGTAGTGGTGAACAGCTTTATGTTCGAAATATATGTTTGTAACTGCTAATCCCATACCAGCACAGAAGTCCAGCAAACGCTTCCCATTCCTATTAGCTTCCATATCTTCCCCACTTATCAAACACCCTTTCGTATCCTTCAGTTCGATTTCCAACTTTCGCAATGAAATCGCCTATTAGCACTATTCTGTCCTTGCTACTCACTACTATGTCACTCAATGCTTCGTAAAACTCGTCAACTTCATCCTCATCTGCACCCTCACATGGTGAATGTACTTTTTTTTTCTTTAGTTCGCACCGACACAGATTGGTTTTTATGGCGACGACGGGATAGTAAAGGCCTAGGAATGGGATGTAAATGGCCGTGGCCTTAATTAAGGTACAGCCCCAGCATTTGCCTGGTGTGAAAAGGGAAACTACGGAAAATCATCTTCAGGGCTGCCGACAGTGGGGCTCGAACCCACTATCTCCCGAACGCAAGCTCACAGCTGCGCATCTCTAATCGCACGGCCAACTCGCCCGGTGAGAGCAACATCATAGAAGCCTGAATATACATCAAGTGTATAAAGTAATTATGTTGGATGGGATTGGATTCAAGTCCCCGATCATAATACAATAATAAAAATCGTGTTTGCTATGATTCACACAACCAACAGTAATATTAGAAATTACAATTAACAAGACGTTTAAAACCATTTATACAACTGACATATATTTCCGGGTATTCTTCATGAAAAACGATGGGAGTTTGTATTTTTTACATAAGTATTGATATTACTTTTAGAGCTAAGGGACCTACAGTTTTACGTGAAATCCGACATCCATTCAAGCAATGGCTGTCTTAAGTTGTGAGGACTGCACTGAAGTATACATAAATGTGTGTGTGTGTGTGTGTGTGTGAGAGAGAGAGAGAGAGGGGGTAATAAAAGTATGTATTTCACAATATGCTTTAGTACACAGGAGTCTAATCATAAATTCGTAGAGCAATGAACATTCCAAAGCCTTCGAATGAGAGCTGCCACAACTGAAGTGAATATTACAAATTCCACGGCCCTGCACAGCTCCCGTGAGGGAAGAAGCGCAGCAAGTGGGCGCGAGGTTTTATCACGAAGTCACGAGATAGGGCGTTAATATTAAAGAGAGAAACATAATAGAAGCTTGAATATACATGAAGTGTGTTAAGTAATTATGTTGGATGAGATTGGGTTCAAGTCCCCAAGTAGCTAGACTCCCACAAAGAGCAGCTCTCGAGGATACTTAACTCACTGCTGGGGGGAATAAAAACACGGTTTTAGAGATTATATCATATACATCAACCATTATTTATACAGGTTATAAGTACACAGAGGAAGATTTATTATCACGCCAATTTTTTTAATATTGTTGTGTTTTACGATACTGGAAGTACCGTCGGTGTTGAGGGCAGATTTGACAGAATTTTGTAACTTTTAATACATTCTGCTTTTATCAGTGTTCAGTATCATGTGTGAATCTCTTATATTCTACAGTATTTCAAGTCCCTAATACTATGCAAATTTTAATATATATATGAATGAAATTGTGATTTTGTCTGTAGGCCTACACTTCATATGTTTGCATCATACTTTGAGTTTCTTATCTCAGATTCTGTCTGTCATGTCATTAACCTGGAGGTTGGTTGGATCCTCAGATAGCACCACCGATGATTTTTCAGTTGTAAAAAAACTGCAAAAACCGATGGCTCCACCTTCACGAGGCGTAAAAAGCATTCTGAGGAGCAATTTAGTTTGCCATAGCTTTCCTCACTGAACCAGAAAGTGCTATTCATCACAACCGACCCTATCAGTAGCACCTTTCGCAGTATTCAGACGAACACGCCGTGCTCCGAATGTCACTACTAAGCACCACACATACTCCTATGCCACAGTCATAATGGGATTGAGGGTTCAGTGGAAGCTACATTTTATTCTGGCCTGTGCCACAAGAAAGATGAGAATATGCCGCATCCATCAAAAAGTAGCCAAAGGTGCCGCCTCGGATTAGATGTACAAAAGTCGAATATAGGTTCAGTTCATTTTGTTTTTGGCTTCGTTTAGTTTGGTTTAATTTGGTTGTTACATCAGGGATAAAAGCTTTAACACAACGTTGTTGAAACTTTGATGTCCACTAGGTTATATATTATTTGATTGATAATAATGGTATTGGCTTACGTCCCACTAAAGACGCCGAGGTGCCAGAATTTAGTCCCTCAGGAGTTCTTTTACGTGCCAATAAATCTACCGACACGGGGCTGGCATATTTGAGCACTTTCGAATACCACCGGACTGAGCCAGGATCGAACCTGCCAAGTTGGGTTCAGAAGGCCAGCTCCTCAACCGTCTGAGCCACACATTCCGGCTATTATTTGATTAGTAGACAGTGGCAGAGAAATGCAGTGCTCTCATTTTACATGGAAACTTGCGGATCAATCATCCGCCACCCAACAACCGCTCTCCCGACCGCAACGCGAGAAACCAGGCGGCGGGGAGCATGTTTCATTACTACCGGAAAATCAAGACATTTAGCAACTACAGAACAATATAAGCCCGCGAATTTAAATATTGTTATTAAAAATACTGTACATGTATACTGTTGAAAATGACCTCCTTCTGCAATAAGACATGTCTCACATAGTTTGCTCCGAAACTTTCGAAAATGACAACAGTAGCTCGTGACAATTCGACAAAGCCGCCTACGATTGCTGCAGAGCAAAAATGAGATGAACGGGAGAGAGTCAAAGTCCGGCGCGCAGAGCCACAGTCGAGAATTTCCTGAGCTCACGGACTGTGTGGTGCGTAGTGAAGCGAGGGGCCGTGAGATGAAAAGTAACGTTCCCCTATACCGTAGTTCCGTAAGAGCTGCCAACGCCTGGGGAATGGAACCGGTGTTTGATTGTTCGTAGCATCTGAGTTGATAGTCTTGAAACTGCGTCTGCCTGTTGTTCGTGGCATCTGCTTCTGCCATTACTTTCATTATGCTAAAACAATTAACCAATGCAAGAATATTGAAAATAAATTCCACTAATTATACCAGGTGGCCGTGCAGCCCCGTACTTCCTACTTATAAGTGTTCCGCATGCAATAGTGATGAATGGGATGCATAATCACTGGTTTACGAAGGAGCGCTACAACGCTTTATACTTCGGGTGTGAGACAAATAACATTCATTTTACTACACATGTTCTGTAACACAGTGCATTTTTAAATACGCCAAAGATGCAGAAAATAAAGTGCAATAACTCATTAATTTATACACGTGCAGACATTCTACTCTACCAACCAATATGTGATACGTGCGTTGAACGATATATTTGCTCTTAATTGCAACTCTTTACAATTTTGCTTTACGTCGCACCGACACTGATAGGTTTCATGACGACGATGGGATAGGAAAGGCCTAGGAGTGGAAAGGAAGCGGACATGGCCTTAATTAAGGTATAGCACCAGCATTTGTCTAGTTTGAAAATAGGAGACCACAGAAAACCATCTTCAGGACTGCCGAGAGTGGGGTTCGAACCCACTACTCCCGAATGCAAGCTGTGAAGCTGTGCGTCCCTAACCGCACGGCCAGCTCACCCGGGTAATTGCAACTCTGTTCGGAGAAATACATGTCTAGAAGGCAGGGTGCTATTTGGAAACTCCTGCGCATACCGTCTGCAAGTTTCAGCTGCATTCCGGCCACATTCTCCATAGATTAACATTATGTGTATGTGTATGTCGTTGCTGAACACATCAGAAACTGTAGTGCTGCTGTATCAAATAACAGCCTACTACTGTGCGTGGGGCATTTGACGGGTAGTGCTGAGGAACATGCAGTGAGAGGCCGTCGGTAAGTAACGCTCCTGTGAAAATCGGTTATTAGACATCACGTCGATCATTATTGCAAGCGAGGCACTAGTAAGTAGAAAGTGCGGCCCTGGCGTGCCCTCTGGTACATTCAAGATAAACGGCACTAGGGAAATTATAAATATCTAGATACGGTGACAAGGCAAACGGGGCCATTATGTTCAATTTTTCGACTGTATGATTGCATAGCCTTCTTGACTTAGTCAGTTTACAGATCAAGGGGTCCAGAGCGCGATGTGCGCGTTTGAGATAAGAATTTCATTCAATCCTCGAATATATTTGAAGCAGAATATCTAAGTGGTTAATATCCGGTTATTAAGATGAATGATAAAAATATTCTCTGAAGCTGTACTGGAGTGAGGTGCGGGCGTCCACCATTTTGTGTTGAAATCGAGATTGTCGCAAAGCAGTAAAATCAGTACAGCTCGCGACTTCGTGGTGCTAGAATGCTGAGAATGCTGAGAGTGACACCGTTATGTTTTTCTCGTAAAATTCTATGGTACAAGCTGTAACGGTTCAAATCCCGTTACAAGGTGATATCTGTATTATTATTATGTCCGTATTATTATATTATCTTTAAGGTTACTATTATTGTATTATTATTATTATTGTTGTTGTTCAATTCAATTCTGCAATGCTTGTCGCTTGCGTGATTGTAGTTAAATGCATGTATATATACGTGTGTGTAGATTAACACTAAAAACATGTACCGTAAGAGTTGCTGTATATCAGATGTGGATGTAGTGTGTGCACTAACTTGTGACATTGTAACATTGAGAAATATTGCTAGAGTAAATGCCGAGTCATTGCTACGTCATCGTGTGCATTTAGCGGTGAGCTCACTTTGTTTGAGATACCCAGGGTGCCGCGGGCGGTTTCACCATCGGGTGTAACATTTGTCGCGAGGTGGGAGTAGATCATAGTTATTTCTGGAGATTGCGTAGGTGTGTCAACCAATGGTTATAAATACTAGGAGCAGCGTCTTATAGCTTCAGTCTACGGGATGGAGAGGCCTCAGTCGGTCATTAATTATTAGTCAAGTGGACGGTGAACAGTGATGGAGTCAATTGGAAGGTGAGACCACAGTTGGTCAGTGCAGCTAGAAGGATAGGCTTGCTATGAAGTCATATAGGACAGACTTACCAAGAAGTCATTCAGATGGAGAAGAAGCAGTCACATGGATACTTAGACGTCAGTGAAACAAAAAGGATACAGCACCAAACTAGGCTTGATACATCTAGAGCAAATACCAGTTCAAAGGAATACGTCGTAATTACACTCAAAGTGTTGAAAGTACAGTCAAGTGAAACAATAAGGGATAAATTTCGTGTATAATTGTTTAATGTCCGATCAAGAAGAATTCAAATTCATGCCTAGTTTCTTTCAGTTGCAATGTCATAATTTCATATTCTCATCTATTTTATCGCAGTAAGACTTACTATTTTTTCTACACAATTTAAAGAATATATTTTGTTCTGTCAAATTAATTTATCGTTTTATTTCAATGACAGAATTAGATAACCTCAAATTTAATGGGGAAACCGAACGCCAATCTCCTTTTCCCAGAACTTATATGGTATGTTGTCAAAAGTAAGCTTATTACCCCACACCCTAGAGATATTCAAGATTCTCATTTTATTATTACTGCACTGAGTTGTAGCTGGCGCCCTTCAAATAACGTATGTGTAAGTAATCAGGTAAGAACTAAGTGCGAGTACAAGGTCCAACGATTGAGTATTTTATTTAATGAATATTAATTTTTATATTTTTCATTTCAATTCAGATCTTATATTATTAAAGTAAGTAAACGAGTCGGGAACTCTTACAAAGCTAACACTGCCCAACATAAGTTCGTGACCAGGTCAGGTAAAGTGTCAAAAATTGTGCTAAATTTGCAAAATGTTTTAATATATTCGGTCTAAATGGATAAGAAACCGCCATACACACGTTCAATGGGATAGAAGGAAATATGATAAATCGAGTAAGCAAGAAGTCTTCATCAGAACATGCCAGAGATTACCAGCAACGCAAGCAAGTTGAGGCGTTCGTGCAGCAGGACGTACAGCGCAGCACTTCCACCGCGCCTTTGGAACTTGTGGACTGGGAGCCGGCTTTAGATGACGAAGCAGTCACTGAGGACCTCTCGCAGACCATCTTTGGCCACCAGCAGCTCGTGAAGGATGACTAGGCTCGAGTGGAGGAGACGTGTCGCGCAGCCGAGTTTGACAGCATTTGGCAAGCTGCCATTAAGCACTTTAGTGTTATGTTGTGGACAAAGATTGTCATTATATTTAATTCGATCTGTTTCATTTCATGCCTCCGACACAGCACGTGCGTCCTTTTTATCTTTATTGTTGTTACGTTACTGATATTGTTTGTTGCGAGCTAGCTTATCTGGCTACTCACCTAGCGACACGGATTGCTAAATTACATAGCCCGAGCATATTATGCTTCCATACATTTGGTAACTTTCAATATTTCATACACCACCTTCTGCCTTAATTATCCTTAGATCCCACTATCCCACTATCGGCAGCCCTAAAAATGGTTTTCCGTGGTTTCCCATTTTCACATCAGGCAAATGCTGGGGCTGTACCTTAATTAAGGCCACGGCCGCTTCCTTCCAAATCCTAGGCCTTTTCTATCCCATCGTCGTCATAAGACCTATCTGTGTCGGCGCGACGTAAAGCCCCTAGCAAAAAAAATTATCCTTAGACGCTCGCAATGGTACCGTTATGTCGAACGTAAGATTCTTTATTTAATGATATCCACGTCATGGGTTGGAATTTATATTCAAAAGTCGATATAAAAAATAAAGAATTCCTAAGCGTTAGAGAGATTTCTGACGGTACCCATATGAGGGGTCATAACTGAAATGTAGACGGGCTAATAGTCGATACTCTTTTTTTTTAAAGTAAATCTTCAAGTCCACTGTCACTTATTCACAAGCTGGACTTGTAAACGCTATAATTTCAATTACAGAAGGTGTTCCCAAAATATGTGGGAAGTAGTCAAGGATGAATAATACTGCCCCCGATTACTTTCCACACGCTTCCCACATGTTTGGGTACACTCTGTATTTGTCCGGCTGTCTGTTTGTAAACAAAGCGAGGTCAGAAACATTTACTGTGAATCATTCAACACGTTCACTCACTACGGTGCTCCAAAGTGTACTGAGTGCGCGAAATCGAGATGAGGCTTGAATTACCTCGGAATATCAAATGTAACAGCCTTCAAAAATCAGGTCAATTCCAATTTTCCGTGCATGCAGCCCTGCAGAGTGAGACGTTGTCACAGCGTAACTATTCCAAAACTATGTCCTGGATTTTAGCTCTTCACAGGCAAGTCATAAGCTTACTTCTTAACTATTTATTTGGGGTGAAACAAGGCTGCAATCTTCCACCCATATTGTTCATAGTTCACAGTACATGGATCATTTACTGAAAGGTGTGAAATGGCAGGGAGAATTGTACAAAGCAGTTTGGCCTATGCCTGCGACTTGTACACAAAGCCCACAGTCTGATATCTTGGACATGAAAAAGAAAGATACAGTACACTAAGTATGAAATGAAAATTCACTTTTGAGCGATTAAAGTCACTTGGAAGAGATTTAAAAGGATTGAATGTTAAATAAGGAATACAAAACTTGAATAAGTGGATCATTTCAAGTATATAGAATGTATACTCTCCCAGGATAGTAGCATAGGCCTAATAAGTGAAATTGAATCAAATTGTAGCAAAGCTAATGCAATGAGCTCGCAGTGGCAGTCAACAGTATTCCTTACGAAAGACGTGAGGTCTCCGAAAAATCTTTACATCGATCTGTTTTCACGACTTTGATATACGGGAATGAAAGCTGGGTGAACTCAGGCTATCTTTTTCACAAGTTGGAAATAACAGACTTGAAAATAGCGAGAATGATTGAGGGCACAAACAGGTGGAAACAATGGCAGATAAGAGCTCGTAATGATAACATAGAGGATAATTTGGGAATAAACAACAAAATTAAGCTACAACTCATTAAATTTTAATGGGAAATCTCTGTGGGTTTTAGAACATTTTCGTCGAGTTCCAGCCAATTTTCATAAGATTTGCGAATGTTTTAACGTCGTACCGACTCAGTTAGGTCCTGTGGCATCCGTCACAAAACCGTCAGTTGGCTAAGTCTATTGAAATGTAAACACAGGCCGACCTTTTAGCCCATACTTTGACACTATTAATTATGGGGAATGGCTGCATAAGGAATGGCATTAATAGCATATTTCGTATCTCAGTCAATTCCATGTTTTCAAAACCAAAGGTGATTGATGAGAGTATGGAATAATTATCCGTAGAGTTTTATAAATCGATCTTATAACGTTCCATCTAAAAATTAGTTTCCACACAGAGTGCTTCGAGTATGAGCGTTGGTAAAGTGAAAGGCTGTTCTACATCTCTTCATTATTCCTTAATGTAAGTTGTCGTATATTCCATACAGGCTAGCTCTGCCATACATTCGATTGAAATTCCTTTTCTTTCAGATGAAGACATGTTGAGTCTCCATCTAGATAACAAGTTCATCCCCAGGAGACGTCAGAATCATTTTCACCCTGAGAGAGACGCCGTTGTAATAACAACAGACTACGAAAACAACGTGCACTTGGGATAATTACTGCCTACCTGCCGTACCTAATGAAGATAAAACTCTAATCCAGCGTCGGCAGTCGTACGCTGCATGTTATAATCAGAAGTGATGGGAAAGGAACTCCACCATCCCACACAACACACACTTGTTTGAAATACTCACATAATAACAAGATATCCTGAACTCCCATCCTGCTAAGTTAATTACTGCGTTGATGGGGTGAAAGTTCCTTTTGGGGATCATTGTAAGTATCTAGGTGTTAATATAAGAAAAGATCTTCATTGGGGTAATCACATAATAGGGATTGTAATTAAAGGGTACAGATCTCTGCACATGGTTATGAGGGTGTTTTGGGGTTGTAGTAAGGATGTAAAGGAGAGGGCATATAAGTCTCTGGTAAGACCCCAACTAATGTATGGTTCCAGTGTATGGGACGCTCACCAGGATTACCTGATTCAAAAACTGGAAAAAAATCCAAAGGAAAGCAGCTCGATTTGTTCTGGGTGATTTCCGACAAAAGAGTAGCGTTACAAAAATGTTGCAATGTTTGGGTTGGGAAGAATTGGGAAAAAGAGGACGAGCTGCTCGACTAAATGGTATGTTATGAGCTGTCAGTGGTTAGATGGCGTGGAATGATATTAGTAGACGAATAAGTTTGAGTGGTGTCTTTAAAAGTAGAAAAGATCACAATATGAAGATAAAGTTGGAATTCAAAAGGACTAATTGGGACAAATATTCATTTATAAGAAGGGGAGTTAGGGATTGGACTTACTTACCAAGGCAGATGCTCAATAAATTTCCAATTTCTTTGAAATCATTTGAGAAAATGCTAGGAAAACAACAGATAGGGAATCTGCCACCTCGGCAACTGCCCCAAATGTAGATCATATTGATTAATTTGATTTTGATTGATTTGTTTGAATGTGGGATCGCACTGACACCAAACTCGAGGAGTTACAGTCCAATTCGAACTTCACCTCCCAAGCAACCACCGCTCAGCCAGAAGACCTGCAGATTAGGAGGTGACGCGTGGTCAGTAGAACGTACCCTCTCGGCTGTTATTCTTAGATTTCTAGACCGGGGCTGCCAAATAGCTTCTCAACTGTAACAGCGTAGGCTGAGAGAACCTCGAACCAGCCCTCAGATCCAGGAAAATATTCCTGATCTGGCCGGAAATCGAACCCGAGGCCTATGGATGTGAGGTGGACTCGCTAACACTAAGACCGCTGGGCCGAATTATTTAAGACATCTGGTAGTTAAATTAGTTCGGAAGTTAGAGTTGTGTTCCGCAGGTAGTACCGCTGTATATTTGCTCCCAGCTGTTCTTTGAATCTCCCAATTTTCTTGTCCAGTGATTTGCATGCTGGTTTCTTTCTCCGAAGGCCATAGGTTTGATGCTGACCGCGGCTTGTCAGAATTCCAAACAATCCATATCATCAATGGCAATCGTCAAAAGGCTTATCGGGAGCGTCTCAAAGCTAAGGCGGCCGAGCGTCCATCACGTACCATATGCAGGTTATTACGGATCCATTGCACCACGACTTTGTCTTCAAGATGTGTAAAACTATTTATAATTTAAGAAATGAAATGGCGTATGGCTTTTAGTGTCGGGAGTGTCCAAGGACATGTTCGCCTCGTCAGATGCAGGTCTTTTGATTTGACATCCCTTGGAAGTCCTGCGCTTCGTGATGAGGATGAAATGATGATGAAGATGACACATACACCCAGCCCTCGTGCCAGCGGAATAAACCAATGACGGTTAAAATTCCCGACCCTACCGGGAATAGAACCCGGGACCCCTGTGACTGAAGGCCAGCACGCTAACCATTCAGCCATGGAGCCTGACTATAATTAAGAAATAAAATAGCAATAATAACTTTTCACATAATATTTTGCTTTCAATTAAATGATATCTTTTTCAGGTATAATTTATTACTAAACGTTTTCTGTTTCAGGTATTTTCAAATTATATTTATCAGGAAATAATTTCGACAAATTGAAAAGGCTCATTCTAGAGAATGAATTGCCGTTTTGTAAGGAAATTAATGAGTGCGGCTTTAGAGTAAACTTTAACAAGACACTCAATTTCCTCCAAACCATCATGATCTCTTCCGTTGGAAAATGGTCACAGACCTACCAGGTACAATGATGAATCAAACAACGTGACCGGAAGGAGAAAGGCCAATTATGATGGATATAACGGGTTGAGCGGCGTCATCAAGACTGTATGTTCAATGATTTTTTTTATTTATTTTTTTTGCTAGATGTTATACGTCTCACCGACATAGGTAGGTCTTACGGCGACGATGGGACAGGAAAGGGCTAGCAGTGGCAAGGAAGCGGCCGTGGCCTTAATTAAGGTACAGCCCCAGCATTCGCCTGGTGTGAAAATGGGAAACCACGGAAAACCATTTTCAGGGCTGCCGACAGTGGGGTTCGAACCTACTACCTCCCGAATACTGGATACTGGCCGCACTTAAGCGACTGTAGCTATCGAGCTCGGTGTGTTCATTGAAAGACATTATGATCCGTGGTTGGTTGGTTGGTTGGTTGGTTGGTTGGTTGGTTGGTTGGTTGGTTGGTTGGTTGGTTGGTTGGTTGGTTGGTTGGTTGGTTGGTTGGTTGGTTGGTTGGTTGGTTGGTTGGTTGGTTTGGAGTCATCGGTCCAAAAATTAATTGGATCCCCAAAAATGCAATCATCAATTGTTACAGAAAGCGTAGGTGTCGCTGGAGAGGCGTACTACAGAAATAAGGATTGAAGTTCTTCACTGATTACCTGAATGAAGCAAAAGGTGCTGTTATACTGTATACAAGTGAAATGTATAGGGTGCATATTCACACCACGTTTACAAATGCTCATTATATCAAAGTCATTCTGAGAACCATCTTCTGTCCTATAAAATCAACACTCTGGTTATATTTGTGCAAGATAATGCCAGGTCGCAAGTATCCACTAAAGCATGATCAGTTTTAAAGCTAGAAAATATTCCACTTCGACCGTAGCCCTCTAGATGTACTCTAAATCTTTTAGGTATGAAAAAACTTTGCGAGCAGTTTTCCAAACACCTTAAAATTCCTTGACGGCAGGTGGGATATAACTGGCTATATTTGGAACAGAAGGACAACCTGTGCTAAAAAAGTTCGACCGACTTCCGTTCGATGACCCTAAAGATCTGAGACCAATCCCTGCGTCCCATTTACCATATATATTTTTTTTTTTTTTTTTGCATCCAGCTTTCGAACAGATCACCTTCTGTGTTCTAGAACGTATGGCGCAGTTCCGGAGTAACAATGCATGACCTTCCCGAACCAAATAATTCTCCCTTCCTGATTTAGTAGTGTCACTGGACCGGCTGGACCGCACGTCGTCTTTCAGGCTGGACTCGATATCACCCACATTCTTTAGCCAACTGCACACTGCTAATAATATCAGGGATCTCTTCCAATAAAGCTCTCCAGACAGTGATAAATTGCAAGCGGTGGAATGTCCTTCAGATTCAATAAACACGTCACGCTCCACTATTTCATTCGTAAGTCAATGTCATACGCTGTCTTGACGATTACTCCACGTGTCGTGCAGGAAGGAGACTTGTCGTTTACTGGAGGAAGGAAATGACCTTAATAATAATTCTAATGTGTTGGTTTACGTGCTATTATACTGTAAACGACTGAAACGTAGGCCTATAAAGCACCTCAGCCTGTCCTTCACGTTTTTCATTGTTTTCGGAAAAGCCGAGGTGCGAGAAACCTGCAGGATCTCTTGTAAAGTGGCCTCAACGTAGGAAGGTGTCTGTCTCGCGCATACTTTTACACCCACCGTGATCTGTTCTGACAGCTAGCCATGCACAAGCTCCTTCTAAGTAAATGAATGAGTCAGCGACTAACGGGATACAAGTGAAAAGAATATTATGTTGAAATTTAGTTACAGTGTGAGCACTTTACGAAATTTAAAGTATAGATTTGACGTATTTTAGCAGATATTTGACTTTTTTACTTTCCTTTCATATTTTCCCCCCGCGAAAATAACTTTTTCTAGATCGTTATCTATATCTTCTTACCTCTGCGCTAACATGATATAAAACTGTGACAAAATTCAGTCTTAGTTGGTAGCCCGTTAGGAAGGGCGTGGGTATTTTTTACCCATGGTCGATGGGGTATTTTGTCTTCTACTTCTTGCTACTTTCCTAATGAACTCTCCCAAACAGTCGTTATTGCTTGATATTTTACTACTATCCGTGTTATTCAAGCTGGTGACATGTTTGTGTGTTGATGACAGTTTCGTGTAATTTCTAGCCAGGGCGCGTGCTAACGTAAGTTAGAGTGAGTTTTAATTTTCTCGTTGATTTACGTTCGCAGTTCACAATGGACAGACTAGCTTAGCTGTGGAGTGGCGTTCTCGCACACCTATGGTGTAATGTAGATGGATCGCTCGCACCGATCCCATGTGTTGATGTTCGTAACAGCTATTCCGCTCACGTGAAACGTAGCGGTCACCCACCCATGCAGATTGTAGACCTATGTTGCGTAACTATGAATATCTCCGATTACGAGTTAAGGTAAGAAATTATTAAAAGGATTGAATAGCGCCGGCCTTAGAGTAGCTAAGTTCGATGTACCACGTGGTTGAATAGAGGTTGTGTCCGCCTCTGTGGTGTAGTGGTTAGTGTGATGAGCTGCCACCCCCGTAGGCCTGGGTTTGATTCCCGGCTCTGCCACGAAATTTTAAAAGTGATACGAGGGCTGGAACGGGGTCCACTCAGCCTCGGGAAGTCAACTGAGTAGAGGTGGGTTCTATTTCCACCTCAGCCATCCTGGAAGTGGTTTTCCGTGGTTTCCCACTTCTCCTGCAGGCAAATGCTGGGATGGTACCTAACGTAAGGCCACGGCCGCGTCTTCCTTGACTATCCTTTCCAATCTTCCCATCCCCCATCAAGGCCCCTGTCCAGCATAGCAGGTAAGGCCGCCTGGGCGAGGTACTGGTCACTCTCCCCAGTTGTATCCCCCGACCCAATGTCCCACGCTTCAGGACACTACCCTTGAGGCGGTAGAGGTGGGATCCTTTGCTAGCGGCGGGTGGGAGTGTCATGTACCCGGGCAGTATTATTCGCCTGACAACACAGGTCCCCCGCACAACCAAATGCCTGAAGGACATATTCTTATTAATTATTTTTGAGTCGTCCGACTCGTTGGCTGAACGGTCAGCGTACTGCCCTTCGTTTCAGAGGGTTCCGGGTTCGATTCCCGGCCGGGTCGGGGATTTTAACCTTAATTGGTTAATTCTAATGGCACGGGGGCTGGGTGTATGTGCTGTCTTCATCATCATTTCATCCTCATCACGACGCGCAGGTCGCCTACGGGAGTCAAAGAGAAAGACCTGCACCTGGCGAGCCGAACCGTTACTGGGATATCCCGGCACTAAAAGCCATACGACATTTCATTTCAGTTTTGAGTCTGAGGGAAAAACCAACCCTGGAGGGTAAGCAGATTAAGAAAGGAAGAAAGAAAAGAATAGAGGTTGTAAAGTAACATGTATATAGAACAGACCTTAGTCTGCTAATATAGTGTAGTTCAGTTGCGGTAGAGAGAGAGAGAGCCCATAAACCAGTAAACAGGAAATTAAAACTTTGCTTGGACTTTTATACCATACTGGTATGCTGTGACCAGCTCGTACATTACATTGCCGAGCTCGCGTCCTGACGTATTAAGTAGGTCAATTTATAAGACTGTCAATGATGGAAAATTAAAACAAGTCATTATCACTTTTAACAAGAAACTCCTGATAAATTCCAAGTATTATGATTTCTAACATATTTGACTCTGTATTCTTATTTACTCCATCGCAATTCAATAGTTATCTACTTTATTTCTAAATGGCAATACTCAACTCTACTTACGGCAGTGAGGGCCCCTATTTGACTTAATGGTTCCCCACAGCGGACATATTCCAACGTTGAGGCCACTGTACATTGGTCTACCGGCACGATCCTGGGGTATTGATCATCACCATCAAGTACCACTGAACTTAGCCGAAGATGAACCCGCCAACTTGAGCCCACAAAGCCAGCACTCTACCACCTGAGCCACTCAGCCTAGAAAAAGGCAAACAGAAATCTTATCTTTAACTTACGTCTTCGTTAAATTGAATTTCATGGTAAATCCCTTCAATCTCTCCTTACTTCCACAACCATTCCTAACTCTCTTTCTAACCTCTGTTATACACAGTAAAATATCATTTTCCACCGATCATAACTGCTTTCTTAAACCTCCCTCATCCCTGACTTATCAACTATATCGTACAGTTTAATTGTCCTACTAATACAACCTTCCTTTCTATAGCATTTATTTGTAACTACGACAACGCTTCGTAACTACATATACCATCTATCACTCTATCCTGTTTATCTATAGAGCTGTCCGGCTACATGGCTAAATGGTTAGCGTACTGGCCTTTGGTCACAGGGGTTCCGGGTTAGATTCCCGGTAGGGTTGGGAAATTTAACCATCATTGGTTAATTTCGCTGGCACGGGGGCTGGGTGTATGTGTCGTCTTCATCATCATTTTATCCTCATCATGACGCGCAGCTCACCTACGGGAGTCAAATCAAAAGACCTTCACCTGGCGAGCCGAACATGTCCTCGGACACTCTCGGCACTAAAAGCCATACGCCATTTCATTTCATCTATAGAGCTCACCTGGTTTTATCAGCACCACGCATAGAATATTCTTCCTTTTAGCTGGTTCCATCATTTTCTGATTCAGTTTCCCTTTCCAGATTAACTTACTTACTATTTGTTGGTCATGCTTTCTGTCATTCGCATTACCTTCCGAATTATAATTTGGTAAATTGCCGTAGTCCGCCTCTGTGGTGTAGTGGTTAGCGTGATTAGCTGCCATCCCCGGAGGCCCGGGTTCGATTCGCGGCTCTGCCACGAAATTTGAAAAGTGGTACGAGGGCTGGAACGGGGTCCACTCAGCCTCGGGAGGTCAACTGAGTAGAGGTGGGTTCCATTCCCACCTCAGCCATCTTGGAAGTGGTTTTCCGTGGTTTCCCACTTCTCCTCCAGGCGAATGCCGGGATAGTTCCTAACGTAAGGCCACGGCCGCTTCCTTCCCTCTTCCTTGCCTATCCCTTCCAATCTTCCCATCCCTCCACAAGGCCCCTGTTCAGCATAGCAGGTGAGGCCGCCTGGGCGAGGTACTGGTCTTACTCCTCAGTTGTATCCCCCGACCAAGAGTCTGAAGCTCCAGGACACTGCCCTTGAGGCGGTATAATCGCTAAGTCCGAGGGAAAAACCGAACCTGGAGGGTAAACAGATGATGATGATGATGATGATGAAATTGCCGTAACTCACTAATATCACGTTCCTATCTGTATCGTTCCCCACATAGCTGATTACTTTATCAAATAATTTTTTTGCTAGTTGCTTTACGTCGCACCGACACAGATAGGTCTTATGGCGACGATGGGACAGGGAAGGGCTAGGAGCGGGAAGGAAGCGTCCGTGGCCTTAATTAAGGTACGGCCCCAGCATTTGCCTGGTGTGAAAATAGGAAACCACGGAAAACCATTTTCAGGGCTGCCGACAGTGGGGTTCGAACCTACTATCTCCCGAATACTGGATACTGGCCGCACTTAAGCGACTGCAGCTATCGAGCTCGGTATCAAATAATTATGCATCAGCGTCGACCCTTCCAGGTCTGTATATCCCAAAAGCGTCCAAAATAATCAAGTTGTCTTACACCTAGAATTTCATGATTCTCATCCTTAATTTTGTCATAGCTTATAAATTATTATTTCACCAGCATGAATACTGCCATTTCTATGGAATCTGTCCTATCTCTACGATAAACACTCTAGTTCGAAGAGAAAATTATAGTACATCTCAAAATATGGTTTCTAATTTTGTACTTGATTCTTACTGCAATATATGCCGGTCTTTTAACTTCTGACCGGTACTGTACTGTAAAACAATGCCTCAACCCCCCACCCACCAACCAACATATGCGGTTTCATTAACAAATAACTAACATCACCGTAATAAAAGTCGTTGCGGACAAATGTAATAAAAAAGCTAATTTCAAGAAGTTACTTCTCGTTTTGATGATACTTCCCGATTAAAATCCACAAGTTGTAAGGCCATAAAGCATGTTTTATTAGATAGTGCACAGTTGGGTGCTCTGACAATGGCAGGTCAGCCGTTCTCTTGGTGCTGGCAGCGATGTTCCCGCTGACGTCACAGGGAGCTTAATGGGTGTCCTATACAGCAGGGGTTAGCCAAAGCTTTGTTGAAATGAGTCAATACTAACCAAACAGGGATTAGCAGGTATGAACTCTAACAATACCCTAGTCTCGCAGCACGTTAAACAGAACATCTGCTTCATCAGCGCAGTGCGATAACGGTGTGCATCTGGCCAGAGTATGAATGAAATAATAATAATAATAATAATAATAATAATAATAATAATAATAATAATAATAATAATAATAATAATAATAATAATAATAATAATAATAATAATGCTGTGACGTCCTATCAGCTGCCACGAATGTTTAAGAGAAGCCGAAGTGCAGAAATTTTGGCCCTAATAGAGATGCATTATTAAGACATTAAATATACTGATGCTCCCATTTCGTTAGTAAACACTTCGAAATGTCAACCGCGTGGTGAAAATTTGAGCTCGCAACCTTGAACAGAGCCGGTGAGCACCTACTCAAGTGAGCCATGCAGCTGGTCTTATTCTAACGTCTGTAGTAGAATATGCTATTGCGTCTGACAGCCTTACCAATCTCATAGGTAACTTCTAACTATCCAACCATTTACCTCCATCACAACGAAATTGTGAACTTTAAGATTTACCGGGCGAGTTGGCCGTGCGTGTAGAGGCGCGCGGCTGTGAGCTTGCATCCGGGAGATAGTAGGTTCGAATCCCACTATCGGCAGCCCTGAAAATGGTTTTCCGTGGTTTCCCATTTTCACACCAGGCAAATGCTGGGGCTGTACCTTAATTAAGGCCACGGCCGCTTCCTTCCAACTCCTAGGCCTTTCCTATCCCATCGTCGCCATAAGACATATCTGTGTCGGTGCGACGTAAAGCCCCTAGCAAAAAAAAAAACTTTAAGATTTTAATACATTCTTTGCATACACTCCTGAGTATTAACAGTCATCTTAAAATTTGTTTTTGCTGTAATATATGAAACTGTCTTAACTTCTTGTTTAAGTCACTATAAGAGATGTTTAAAATGTAACAAGTATATAGTCATTGCTCCTCGAAATAACGTACTGTGACAATGTTGAGGGGAGAAATACTAACCCGCAGCACGTGTATCACTTAGAGCGAAAATTCGTTGACATAGTTCATGCAATACTGAACCTTAGCTAATAGAACCATTCTGATCACAGTTCTTATCACATAGCGGGTTTTCTAGGCGTAACGACGATATGCTGCAATAAAATGTTATGATCTGGAATATTTCAGCTTTCACACACTGGAGCATGTATTTAAAATAGACTTCCAACTTCTTAGGTAGTGTGACGTACGTGTGTTACGTGACGAATAATTGTATTGACAGAACAGAAATGGTCAAATGTATCTCAAATCCCTGCCAACAGAATAAGAACAGCGTAGACTAACATAGCTTAATCGTAGAGCGTCACAAGTGAAAACCGGAGGTTGTAGGTTTGATTCGACCTGGTGCGCTGTTGATCATTTTGCACTGTACTTGATATCCCTTCGGTATATACTGTATTGTAAGGTGCTCAAGCGGGTGTCAGCCCCGTCGTGTCACCCTTCGATATTTCCTGGAAGGGATGAGTGAATCAGTCCGAAAAACTCCCAGCCGACCTGGGGGTGTGGCCGGCCGGCATCTCCTTGTATTGAGCTTTCGTTTGATTTCCCGTCGGCCTTCTGGAATCCGAAACGAAGCTATTCCTTCCGCAGATGAGCACCGAAGATTCTAGTAATCCATCACTACGTACATAAAAGGAGGCTAGCAGCGAACAAGGGAGGAGTTGGACAGCAGTAGTGTTGGCTGTCGTCGGAGTGTTGTATGCCAATCAGTATCAGTGTTGTTGTTGTTGTTGTTGTTGTTGTTGTTGTTGTTGTTGTTATGTTGTGAAGCTGGACAGCAGCAGTGTTGGCTGTCGCTGGAGTCATTAACTGATATCTGAATTCAGTAGAAAGGCCACATAGTTTTGAAACTAGAGCATGCAATGAAGTGTAAAACAAGCGTAGTGAAACAATGGTAGTCATATTTTAATTGAATATGAGTTTATCAGTTACAATTTGCAACTGAGGTTAATCAGCCCTTTTATGTAACGAGTACATTTATTATTGTACACAATGATTTTAAAGAGAAAATTGAAAAAGCGAAATATAAACTTAATACAATAACATACAGTATTATAATTACCTGATTTTCGCACGGGGTTTTATCGTTAATTAGAACTGTTTGTTCTTTTCATAAAGAAAAATGAAATTAAAATTAAAATGAAATATCTTCCTTAATGGCACACCGAGCTCGATAGCTGCAGTCCCATTTTCACACCAGCAAATGCTGGGGCTGTACCTTAATTAAGGCCACGGCCGCTTCCTTCCCACTCCTAGCCCTTCCCTGTCCCATCGTCGCCATAAGATGTATCTGTGTCGGTGCGACGTAAAGCAACTAGCAAATAACCTTAATGGCACAGAGGTACGTGCCCATGATTTCATTTTCTTTTGAAGTTTTCCTTAACTTCACATTCCTTTTCACTATCTGTTATGATTTGAAATATTAAGAATTTCGTATATTAAATAAAAAACGAAGAGAAAAGACAGTTACCGTTACACTTCATAGATTCTACATTGTTAGGACCTGCTATCTCGTCAATAAATACACTAAATATTTGAATAATAGATCATCACATTCTTGCGACGTATAATTTTTCGCCTACATCCAACAAATCAAGAAGCAGAGTGACCTACTGCTCCATTTAAAACTGTTGTCTGCTTGCCACAATACAGAAAAACCAACAGCAGGATGTATGAATGCTAACAAGCGACATAAAAATGCACTGTTACAGTAGCCTACGACCTATCAACGCTGCCAAGCGCCATAAAATTGTAATAGCATCCTTCTAGGAAACATTAACCATTTTTCGCATTTCTATTCCCTTATATTAGCGTCTTAGCATGTAATTTTTTCAAACGTGTGAGGTCTGCATCGAAGCCATGACAGCAGGTTTTTTGAGCGTGGAATACTTTGCCTGGGTGTTGAGTGTTAAAAATAAGTGAGTGCACAAAATTAAGCTTTAGAAAGAGATTCGTTTCATCTGTCTGAGCTGTCCTGTAGTGAACTTTGTGAAATCGAAGTATGTCAAATCTCCATCGACTCGCTTATATCATCTGCATATTTTCGAGGTTGTCTATCTCCATAGACTACACGGGAGCTTGTGGCTTGTTGTGCTCGGCTATCTCAACTTTCTTACGTTGTCTACAGGCTCTCCTTCACCCAGTCTCGGACATCTTGGGATTGATTAATTTTCATTGACTCATTATTTCAACTTTTTTCATTTGCGCTAGGCTTGTACCTTCTCTAAATTAAGATATTGAGACTCATAAAAAGTTTTGCGAAGTTCTCATACATATCACATTGTTCACGCACCTATTCTAGTTTTCTCACAAATATTATTACATATATCTATATAAATCTCGTAGACAAAACGGCGTATTAGAATTATCACCTCGCTTTTCCGAGTTATACTAATTTCACCGCATGCTCCAAACTCCGATTTCATCACAAAATAAGCGCCGTCTTTCCTTGCAAACTATTTAGGTACACTCTGTGGACCTTCTCTTTTCAAGACAGTTTTATGTTTCTCCTAGCTTTTATCGTTTTGAAATTAATTACGGAAGTCTCGTAAGGGTTTTTACCGACAGGCCCAGTACTGAAAGCCCTCAAGATGGCTTTCCCTGATTTCTCATTTTCACACCAGGCGAATGTAAGGTCTGTATCTTAACTAAGGCCATGGACGCTTCCTTTATAGTCCTAGCCCTGTCCTATCCCATCTTCTCAAAGGACATAACTGAATCGGTGCGATATTAAAGCACGAGCAGATTTCTCATGTTTATGCACTACTAGCAATTATCGTAATGTGTCCTGTTCTTCATTAATATCCTCACGGATGTACTTTGCAAAGTTTCGCGGTAATCAAATAATTTACATGAACTTTTGTGTTGATAGAATGTAATAATATATCAACAGACTCTTGAAAGTGCATCACAAAGAGAAATTGAATTACATTTCTTTCCTGCTGCAGTTTAGTACCTTTTTTAAACTTATTGAGAATTATTGATATCGATTCGCTAACTTTGTACATCTTTTCTAACTGCAAAATCATGAATACAGTGCCATGAGGTAACAGTTATTTAAGCAACTGCAACGGAAAGTGAACTTTTACGTTACTATGGTGAATTTCACTTGAAATAAGTAATACTTCTGACACGTCATCACGCAAATAATTCACGTTTGATTCATCCAGTGACTTTTGTTTCTGTTTTGTTGTAAGTATGTTCCTAATAATAATAATAATAATAATAATAATAATAATAATAATAATAATAATAATAATAATAATAATAATAATAAAAAGACGGTATTGAGATATCATGCCTCGCTTTTGCAGATGACCTTGCCATACTGACAGATGATGTAGTCACAGCCGTTAAACAAATTGAAACCCTTAGTGAATGTACTGGAATGGTTGGTCTACAAATTTCCTTCGAAAAGACCAATTTCTTCTGTTCAAAACTTGACATCCAAAATTTAAACACGACATATGGGCAAATCAGCCGAGTACCACACTTCAAGTAATTGGGAGAAATACTTGAACCAACGGGAGGCGAGAAGGCTGCCCAGAAAACTCGCCTACAAAAATTTCGGAAAGCCTACGGTAGGGTTCACAACATATACAATAAAAAGTGCTTGTCCCGCCATGCAAAGATCAGACACTATAATAAAGTAATCAAGCCCGAAGTCTTATATGCCAGTGAGACCCTACAGTAAATAGGAAAGGTGACCTAGAAAACATTTTAAAAGAAGAAAGAAGTATCCTGAGGAAAATTCTCGGCCCCCGAAAAGCAGAAGATGGATATAGACTGAGGTCACGCAAAGTGACAGAAGAGCTTTCCAACATTGCAGCAGACATCCGCAAAAGACGTCTGAAATTTTATGGGCACGTTCGCAGACTGCCGGCAAGTAGACTGACACATAAGGTTCTCACCTACATAGAACATCTAAAAAATATTCCATGGGTACTGGAAGTGAAGAAGGATCTGGAAAAAGCCCATATGGACTCAACTGACACCGCGGACAGAAACCTCTACAGGAAAAAATTAATGGATGGAAAGTGCAACCAGAGAACGAAGTGAAAAAGAAGACTGGAGCAAAGTGGACAGAAGAACGAAAAAGGATCCACGGAGAAAGGATGAGAGCTGTTTGGCAACTCAGAAAACAGAATCGTTAGAGCTTTGCGTGATCCATTGGGTCCATACGCACATAATAATAATAATAATAATAATAATAATAATAATAATAATAATAATAATAATAATAATAATGACGTGTGGCTTCCGGATACGCCTGGTGCAAGTATTTCGATTTGACTCCCGTAGGCAACCTGCGCGTCGTGATGAGGATGAAATGATGATGAAAAGAAGTAACCAATTATAGTTAAATTCCCAGTCCCGCCGGGAATCAAACACGGGACCCCCCTGACCAAAGGCCAGCACGCTAACCACTTAGCCATGGAGCCAGACAGTACGTTCCTCATAAATATATAAGAGGTTTGTACACAGAGTTATGTGGTAATAAAGCATTTTATTTGAACCAGTGAGGAGTGCACTAAACTGCCAGAGACGTAAAGATGGTCATCCCGTCCTGGATTAATGAACTAATACGAAATTTATGATATGCTGTAGTACTAGTAGTCTTATATGGGATATTTATCTCTCGGAAATGGATTCACCTAAACATTAATCAATATGGCGATGGCAGCAGATTACTTGACCGAGGGAGTTGGCCGTGCGGTTAGGGGCGCGCAGCTGTGAGCCTTCATTCGGGAGATAACGGGTTTTAACCTCTCTGTCAGCAGCCGCGAAGGTGGTTTTCTGTGGTCTCCTATTTTCACACCAGGTAAATGCTGGGGCTGTACCTTAATTCCTTCCCACTCCTAGGCCTTTCCTATCCTATCGTCGCAGTAAGAACTACTTGTGTCGACGTGATGTAAAGCCAAATTATATTTTTTACAGACTACTTGAGCCGTGAATGCAGAGACGCCAATTTTTCTGTAGATGAGTACGGAAGCGCAGTTCTGCAATCACACGGAGAAAGTTAGGTGTTCTCTGATTCACAGTCTTTCTGACTATCCGTGTTTACATTACTATGAAGCAGAGTTCAACAAATCAGAGACGATTTCTAATAAAAAAAACATTGCGGAAACTAATTACAGTACGGTGAAGTGTCATTTACCGTACTTTTTTAATACGGGAAGAAGGCAACCAGGTCACAGTAAGAAATAAACAACATTACGTGTCACACTATTAGGACCGTAAATTATATAAATTACTGTGAGTTCCAACACTGAAGCAAGCTTCATAAAACTAACCATGACCGAGCTCCATAGCTGCAGTCGCTTAAGTGCGGCCAGTATCCAGTATTCGGGAGATAGTAGGTTCGAACCCCACTGTCGGCAGCCCTGAAAATGGTTTTCCGTGGTTTCCCATTTTCACACCAGGCAAATGCTGGGGCTGTACCTTAATTAAGGCCACGGCCGCTTCGTTCCCACTCCTAGCCCTTTCCTGTCCCATCGTCGCTATAAGACTTATCTGTGTCGGTGCGACGTAAAGCAACTAGCTTTTTAAACTAACCATGAGAGAAACACTGGGTTTCCAAATTAACCCCTACTTCTTTCGGCGATTGTTCTTGAGCCTCTTTTACAGTCTTCGCGAAAACTTCGTTACGCTGATGTAGAATAATCTCACAAACCAGCATCACTTTCCACTGCTAACCGTGAAGTTATGATTTCCCCTAATGAAAAAGCTGAGGTGAAAGATTCGTAACAGACTTTCCAATTGTTGCATTCTATGACTAAAATAAATTCTCTACAGTGTAGAATAAACAGAGTCAAGAAAACAACGTTTCAGAATTAAGAAAGGAAGGGGAATGAAAAGCTATGGTGCATCCGATTCGAGCAAATAATCCACATCTAAAAGTAATCATTCCATACTCTTTGATGAAATAGATGACAATTTTCCAGATAATGAATTGCTATATTGCTTCATAGGAGCAAAACCAGCTGTAATTATTTTCATTTTATTTTTTAGGAAGCCGATAGATGGCACAACAAAATACTCAGTTGTTGAAGTTTGGGTATTGCCTCTTACTGAGCTGGAGGGAACGTTGAATGGGACATCCTTAGCTAGCGTTACCATTGGTACGGCTGGTCATTCCTTGGTCTGTTTCAAAGAGGGGGAGTTTTTTGGAAATATCTCAGAAACGATTGATTTTATGGCCTAAAATTATTGTATTCGAAGTTCTTGACGAGCGTAATGTGAGCTGTCTCCAGTGATGATAACAATATTTTTCCTAGCTTATGAATTTTTGTGCTCCCATACGACATGGAGTTCAAATTTGAATTTGACAATATAATTACACGTACGGTCTGTTCGAGTGCCTCATACACCTTGGTGAAAATTTTTGTACTGATCAGTGGAGGCGTATAGATTTTTATAATTAACAAACAAACTTACTTTTGATGGTGTTAATCAAATAATAATAATAATAATAATAATAATAATAATAATAATAATAATAATAATAATAATAATAATAATAATAATAATAATTACGTCCCACTAACTTTCACTGTTTTCGGAGACGCCTAGGTACCGTAATTTAGTCTCGCAATAGTTATTTTACGTGCCAGGAAATCTACCGACACGAGGCTGACATTTAAGCACCTTCGAATACCGCCCCACTGAGCCAGGATCCAACCTGCCAAGTTGGAGTCAGAAGGCTAGCGCCTCAACCGTCTGAGCTACTCAGCCCGGCAAGCTTACTTTTGATTTTATACTGTACGCGCACTTTTTAGTGATAGATTTTTGTACTCGGTGAGGAGTAAGAAGGGAGCACTGCCGGTTCCGGTAAATACTGCCAACTGAATGGAAATGAAATCTGAATTGAATCGACAATATGATCGATCGATATGAATTTTCTAAACCTTTATTATCTTAACGCCAACAACTGTGTCACACACACAATTCATAATACTATATAATATTTCCCGATGCGAAACGTGTTCCTAGCATGAACTCTATAGTTTGGCTTTGCTGTGTAAACAACAACAGTACGAGTACGTAAAGTGTACGCCAGATGTCGCACAGCGATGATAAGCGATTCTTAGTTTGTGTTTCAATGGTTGCCAATACGAATCTCGAAATATAACCGAAGTCGACCGATTCAGCACTAGGGTGTAAATCTATCGCTTAAAAGTGCGCAGATAGTAGATATGCCAAATCCCATTCTATGTAAAAATGACTTTTAGATGTTACTTATGACCCAAGAGGAATTTCTATACCACATTGCACTCGTTGGTTTGATGGTTCCTGAAATGTACAGATGAGTGAATGGTATTTGGCATATTCTACAGGATATCCATGAGAAATATAAACATAAAAGTGTATATTCAGAACTGAGCGAAGGTAAATAAGATACAGAAACTACATGTAAATATAATTTACTACTGATTAATCTCAAATATTACTGTAAAATGAATTAAATGAACTCGGACATTCATAAGGATTAACTGGTTTGCAATAAGCAACTATTCCGATGATGTAGGAGCAGATAGTTAGATTTCCTTAACTATTGTTGCCAAATATGGAATAAAGTTTCAAGAAAAAGGAACTTTTTTAAAAAAATCTGGATTTTAGACTAATGGTTGTTGCAATGAAACGCAGTATACACCAAAGTTCTTCGGTAATTATTGTCATAGAATGATAATTAAAACGCTCTGTCAACGCATATTCTTACTAAGAGTAGCTGTATTTGTCCAGAAAAGTGTTTTTGAGATATATATATATTTTGCTAGGGGCTGCCTGGCCAAGGCGGTAAAGGCGTGCTCAGTTCGCCCTGAAGGACATGGGTTCGAATCCCCTTCAGGAAGTCGTCAAATTTAAGAAACGAGATTTCCACTTCCGGAGGTGCATATGGCCCTGAGGTTCATTCAGCCTACACCAAAAATGAGTACTAGGTTAATTCTTGGGGGCAAAGGCGGCAGGGCGTAGAGCTAACCACTCCAACCCATCAAGTGCCGAGGTTAACCATGGTGAAAGCCTTTACCTTTCACTCCTCCAAGGGCCTTCCTGGCCTGTATGGAGGTAACTTTGCTTTTCTTTGCTTTGCTTTGCTTTGCTATTTTTTATTTTTTTATTTATTTTTATTTTATTTTTTGCTATTAGATTTACGTCGCACCGACACAGAGAGGTCTTATGACGATTTTTGAGATGTATGGTGCTGTACGAATTCGTAAATCGGTGAAGATGAGAAGTACTAAAAATCCGAGATGCCGTGCAAATTTAATATCTGTTGAATTCGGTAATATAATTTATGGGTATGATGTTAGATGAGAAGAAATGAATTCTTAAAGGAAATAGACAAGTTGAAGTTATCGCTTCAAATAAAATGCTCCGTATACTCCGTGAGGGCATGATAGTTGCGTGGTTTCTCACCAAGGCGGCCGCGGTTCAAGTCCTGTTGTTTCTATTTCTACGTTAAACTGGAGGTCGCATGCCTATGACCGCGATATCAACAGCCATGTTAAAATATAGCTAGGCTTTGAATAACATTGTTCTTAGTCATGGGTCCTGTCACTCCAAATCAGACCTCCTCTCGACTCTCATATCTGAGATATGTGTGTGTTTAATTTGTATATACATAATATGATCTCGTATGTTTATTTATTTATTTATTTATTTATTTATTTATTTATTTATTTATTTATTTATTTATTTTCAAATAATCAATGCTGTGTATATATAACATACCAGCAATCATCTACCTCATAGCGTACTAATCAGCAGGACGGATAAAACACAATTCGTGATAGGAATATGTTGAATATCAATAAATTGTGCTCGAATTCTGCCTCACAAAGTAATGAATGTGATACTAATCCGATGCAGCATGCTCCAGTTTCATTTCCTGTGGGCTGCGCATCCTGCGCGGTTTGTTCCTCTGTTACCTTATCTACACGACTGCTGCTGTTAGAGGAAGAACATAAATCTGGGGCCGGCCATTAGTAGAGACCGCAAATGACCTCCGTGCACTACCACTCTTCCTCTTGCGGGGCGGTTTCCTCTTCTCCTGTAGCTCATAAATGAGAATGGCAAATGTTCTAAGAAAACTACTATCTCCCACATGCTTCTACTCTCATACCAAGAATTCCTAAAGTAATCACCCCATTCCCAACTTATTTATGTTCACAAAATCCGTACGACCTTCTAAAGTTTTTTTCCTCACGGGACAGAGGATTTCAGAAACAAAGTCATTTGTATGGGAAATAAAATTAGGAGGGGCACATGCGCTGCGTTATTCGCACTAAACATTTTAAAGACACTGTTTAACATATAAGCCTATAAGCACTTTCAACATTATATGAGATTTTCAGGATGTTATGCCTTCGGTTTTACCACTATGTATCATTTACGTTTTCTTTATATAAACATGTGAATCCAATTTATTGAGATTAGTTTCTTTCATGGATGCAATTAGGCCTATGTGTAATTATCAATTCCCCCTTGGCACGTGTGCCCTTTTCACCTACCAAAACAACCATTGCTCATTCAGATGACCTGCAGATATGGGAGTTTCACTCAGCGTGCTCACAAACTCATCCGAATTGATTGGAATTCTTGATCGGGTCCTCTTCCTATAATAACACAATAATTTCGAGAGAGCTTCACAAGATCATCACGCGACACATTTACGCAACGAGCTCGTAGCACAACCTGTAAACTTAACGCTTAGAAAACTCAAATTCGGCATCAAAATTGAACACCCAGCATTTAAGCCTCTTTTTTATGTTTAGGTGAAGGTTTGTGACCAAAACATTCGCAAAATATTTTCCAAGCGTCTTCATCGATGTATTTGTTGATGTATTGTAAGGGATATCGTAAAGAATAATACTAAAATATGACGCGAAAAACTGCCTAGGGGAGATTCGATCCGAGTATCACAAACTTCGACAGCGGAAAGCTTGCGCGTTGCGCTGCGCGGTCATAGAAATTGTTCGTCTCGTCAGGCACTTTCGAAATATTCACATTTCATTTTCTCGGAACTGGGTGGGAGTTGCGCTTTGAAATTTGAGCCAGTTAATATTTTCACCATGGCCTGCACGTACATTGAAAGTGAATCATACTAGTGGGGGTCGAGCTGAGTAGCTCAGGCGGTAGGGTGCTACCTTTTTGAGCCTAACTTGCCGGGTTCGATCGTGGCACACTTCGGTGGTATTTGAAGATGCTCAAGTACGACAGCCTCGTGTCCGTAGATTTACTGGCACGTAAACGAACTCCTGTAAGACAAAATGTCGGCACCTCGGCGTCTTCGAAAACTGAAAAAGTAGTTAGCGGGACGTAAAAAATAATAACTTATATCGGTGGGGATACGTTGGCAAGGTTTTGTTCTAAGTCCAAGATTAGAATTCTGGGACTGGGCGTAAAATCGAACACAGAATTCCGTGTTAGATGAAGACACGTTGACTTTACTTTAACGGACAAGTTCATTTCCTAAATAGTCCAGATTTTAATACCTGCAGTAGATAGGATCTGGCATACGCCTTATAGAAAGCAATACAATAAAATAGTAAAAATCAAGCAGTCTTGTAGATTTTCTTGACCTTTGATATCGTGTTCATAACTACAGGACCTCAAGTTTTATGTAACTGTTGATATCGTGTTCATAGCCATAGTTTTTCATAGAATTAAATTTCAATAATCTCTCGTGCACTTTTTTTTTGCTAGTTGCTTTACGTCGCACCGACACAGATAGGTCTTAAGGCGACGATGGGACAGGGAAAGGCTGGGAGTGGGAAGGAAGCGGGCGTGGCCTTAATTAATTAAGCCCCGAAGATGGTTTTCCGTGGTTTCCCATTTTCACACCAGGCAAATGCTGGGACTGTAGTTTAATTAAGCCCACGGGCGCTTCCTTCCCACTCCTAGTCCTTTCCTATCCCATCATCGCCATAAGGCCTATCTGTGCGATATAAATCAAATTGTAAAAATATTGTAAGTATTTTTTTCAGTTCTCTTCAATCAAATAATTTTACCACTCTCCCTTTCCATTACTGGAAATAATTTTAAAAGTTAAAATCTTAAAGCAAATCATACATTTCAGGAAAAGCTAAATAAAAACTCCATAATAGGCTGAAACCACAACCGAGTGTCATATTTCCACTTGTAATCACGCTTAGAAAACATCGACAACAACAACAACAACAACAACAACAATAATAATAATAATAATAATAATAATAATAATAATAATAATAATGGCTTTACGTCCCATTAAGTACTTGCACTGTTTTCGGAGATGCTGAGGTGTCAGAATTTTTTCCCCACGAGAGTTTCATTCCTGTGCCGCTAAATCTATCTATTTACAGGAGGCTAACTTATTTGAGCACCTTCAAGTATCACCGGACTGAGCCAGGCTCGAACCTGCCAACCTGGGCTCAGAAAGCTAGGGTCTAAACCGACGATAATAATATTTTGTCTACTTTACCCCAAAATCATGCCAACGTTTTTAGGCCTGAAAATTCGCTCATCCGCTTCGTACGAGAGTGGAAATTTTCGGTCGTTGGGCAGGATTATACCACATTTCTGGTCATTTACACAAATATAGCGAAATATGCGAGCCATCCTTCCAAACGTATGTTGTTAGAAGACTTAATATGAAGAGTAAATTATTTTGTGTTAATTAACTGCACCTGAACACCGTCCTCTTAAATTACGCATTTAGTCCCGTATTCATACTTTTTGGGCTTTCTTTTTCACTGGGGAGAAGCATCACAAGTATACTGTAGTATCTGGGAATATTTACATGTAAGAATTTTGAACTTTATGTATATCCACACAGTATTAAAAGGCCCCTATTTACATTGATGAGTACAGCGGAGTGAGCTGTTTGCCAAACAGCTGCGATTTCAACATGCTCCGCTCGCTACAGTGATTCTCTCGTAGACGGTGGCGCCAATGCTACCTCTAGTGAATCACTTACTAACTCTATGGTTTGAATCATTTCCTTCCAGGTGAATTATACATGCCTTTATCATCTCGGTAGATCTTCAGTGCAACACCAACTTAATG
This sequence comes from Anabrus simplex, assembly GCF_040414725.1. Classification (NCBI taxonomy): domain Eukaryota; kingdom Metazoa; phylum Arthropoda; class Insecta; order Orthoptera; family Tettigoniidae; genus Anabrus; species Anabrus simplex. The sequence continues at coordinate 275,984,118 of NC_090267.1, read as the reverse complement.
AAAATACCTATCCCATCATCTGTCAGTTAAGTCATCAGCCTGAATTATTTATTTATTTATTTATTTATTTATTTATTTATTTATTTATTTATTTATTTATTTATTTATTTATTTATTTATTTATTTATTTATTTATTTAATTTTTTATTGTATGGTACTTCACAGTTAAAAATGGAAGTAATGATAGGAATGAACACAACTCACTTTTAAATATTCATAAACTATTCAATCGAGATATACAGTATTGCATTATTCGTTGCGTTGAGGAGTTCTGAAAAGCGTCCTTGATGAAATCTCAGGGGCCACTCTTGGACAATGTGATGGATGGTTTGTGTGCCATTCGCACAGTCGCACTCTGAAGAAGGCACCTTAACCCAAGTGAAGAGCATGTAAGCGCATCCATCGTAGTTTGTGCGAGAGTTTGTGAGGCAAATCATAACCGGGTGATTTCTTCAACAATATATTTGAGTGTTCTGCAGTCACCAGCTGAATTGATCTTTCCCATTTCCTTTTTAACGTCAAAGTCTAAGCCACATAGAGATTTGGCCGATACCAGTAGAAATTGTCATGACCGAAGCCCGTGTCAATTAAGATCTGCTACGACTAACTGACACGGAAGTTGAGAGAGCTGCATGGTCTAGCGGCATTGTCGAATTAATGCCGGTTTTGTTCCAAGCTATGGTGGCAGAATATGAGTATCGGAAGCCAGTACTTTATTGCTCTAGTTATCGTCATCATTCGTTGGATGTCCACCAAACTTGAGTACGAGCTACTCAGCCATACGCAACGGTAAGCCAAACCAAGTGTGGAGCCTCTTAGTGTTGAGGCTGATGATTCCCATCTTTTACTGCACAATTTCTAGATGATGTTCCTCGTATTTATTTTGTTTTCAATCCAGGTGAGTTAGTGCCTAGATTACACGGTTCTGTCCCGGGTGATATCTAAGAATGCATTGTCACTAAACTCATTATGTTATGCTAGATGTAAGGGAATGTTTATGAATATCCATAAATTTCGTATCAATTTCTATGCGATTGTTTCATTATTACGTCAAAGTACTCGTAAGTAATTTTTTAATTGTTATGCATATGCATTTCTCGTTTTAATGTATTTTTTAATCTTATTTTCCATAACAAATATTTTTGTTTAAACCTTATTTCGTGTAATATTTTGTTTTCATGCATTATTGTTGTATTCTTTGTTGTTATGTAGTTTATGTTTTATTTTTTATTCAATTTCGTTCCTATACTACTGTAACCAGGAATGTCTCCCAATTACAATGTATTTCTTCTTCTTCTTCGTTTAGGCCTACGATGGACCCCGTAGTTTTTAACTCTGGTGAGCTCTTTTCTTCCTCTTAGCCCAGTATTCCTTCATTCTCTTTTCTTTCTTGAGTCCATTTCACCCCTACTCCTGGACGCAGTGATTTATTTATTTATTTATTTATTTATTTATTTATTTATTTATTTATTTATTTATTTATTTATTTATTTATTTATTTATTTATTTATCGTGTATGTGAGTGACAATATAATGCTAAAATTACTTATTTACAACTACACATATTTTAAAAAATCATATTAATCTAAATGAAAACACTAGATCTTAATGTCCAGTCGGTCTATCTATGCACGTGTTGTTTGTGGAGCAGTATTGAAGTCATTAAAACTTCCTTGATAGGCCCTCAGCTTGTAGTGTATTACATAGTCTGGATCTCGGTGTTTGAGGAACCTTTACCCCGTTTGTCCGCACAGATGCTATGTCGGTTGCGAACCCTGTTAAGTGTCTTACATACATGGCGTGGTAGATCCATGCCAGCTGGTGTCTGAGTAGAGTCTATACTCTGTGTTTCATTCCACGTCTGTGACCACGATGTTCACGTTGAATTCTTTTCGCTCAATAGTGAACTTTGAAACTTTATCGAACATTTCCCTTGATAAATTATTCCAATCCCTTACTCCTCACCTTATAAATGAATATTTGCCTCAATCTGTCCTCTTGAATTCTAACTTTATCTTCGGTTCAAAGTATTTGATAATAATAATAATAATAATAATAATAATAATAATAATAATAATAATAATAATAATAATAATAATAATAATAATAATAATAATAATAATAATAATAGATCCCAAGAATTATGATAATATTCAGAAAACGAGTAACACGAAGTTGATGACAAACGGCCCGAATGGAAAACAACTTCAACTGAAATTTGTGCTTCTAGTTGAATGGAGAGCTTCCTTACATTCTCACAGCAAATTTTCAGGTTTAGGGAGAACATTTTTGCCAACGCAGAAATTATTGTCACACTAACAATGACGAGAGCACCCGTAATAGAACTTGGTTGGATTATAGTTTCATTTGGAAAACAGACAGCCTGGCATTGGATTAACATCACGTTCATTACTGGCTACTGACATTACGTTCAGCTGCCCCCAATTACAACACAATTTACAGAACTTCTATGTAATGATGTCACGAGCATGGCTGGGTTTTCTGTTCCGCTTTATTGGCGCGCTACGTGTTAGATTCATATTTTTGTTCAGTAATTGAAACGTATTCACATAAATGACTTTCATAGTTTAAATGGATGACTTTTATGTTTTCTTTATATTCATTGTTCCCTAGTGCCTATGGTGCCATGACAAATATAGAATATTCTCTTCATGAAAGAATTAGTTTATATCTTGAGTGACATTCCAGTAATCACTTGGATTCCTTTCAACTTTCTGACATAATCTCATAATCATGCCATTTTAAACAAGCAGCATCACCATTCAGCTCCTACAATGCTGACTGTGTGTACAAGCAGGCAAGCAAGCTTCAATTATCCGTATCCTTTGATCTTGTAATCAAAAACCTCTACACCTACATTGTTAGTTAAATATGAATAACTTAGACGTGACTTATAGCTTCAAAATTTCCAGATTTAACGGGTCGTGTGAGTTAAAACTATCATGTACTTATTTTAACCTATACAAGCATTTAGCTGACTTTAACACGAATTAAAAAATATTAAGAACTAACTAGACTAAAATTCTCCGATGCCCTAGTTCTTGCTAAGAAACTGCTGTAAATAAAACTTGTAAATAAACCTAGCAAGGGCTTATGGCCCTCAAAGCATAGTAGGAGACATGCCAGCTTTAGTTAGTTGCAGCTATGACAACGTTCATGCACGTTTGTAGACGTAAATCGCATATCGAAGGAAAAGAAATAAGCTTAAATATAAACCAAGAACTTTTGAGGCTGGGGAATAAACATGTGGACTTTCTAACAGTAGAGTTTTCACGAAAAGGACTGAAACGTGGAGTTTTACTGGTTTAGTTCATAAACTTTTATATTTTTCAGTAAAGAAGGAGTGAAAGGATATTATCAGGAACTCATTTTTATTACAGTTGCAATTTCTGAAAATTTAACAATCTTCCATATGATAAGGGTCGGTGTGAATAGACTTCACAAATAAATGCTTAACTAATTTTTCACGTCCAATTTGTAATTTGTTCAATTCGAATTGTTGCAAAATAACTTATTTTTAAAATGATGCGCAGCGTAAGTATATCTTTTGTCTCCTCTGTTTCAAACTTCTGAGCCATTTCCACACACTTGCCTATCTTCAACTGGCGTTGTGTTGCAACGCATTCAACTTTGATATGGTCACTGGTTGGTACCAGCTGATGAATTCCCAGCGGGCTGTAACAGTACCAGCCGAAAGACTTCCCGGCATTTTTCAGAAGACCATGTTATGTTCTTTACTGCGGAACTCCAGCAACAGTCTACTCCTTCAATTGTATAAGGTGGTTGCCGATTGCCTTCAAATCAGTCTTCTTCACAATAAACTTCATTTTACTGAATAATGTTATCAGTTACAAGGTGGATACCTTTTTACCAACAACTGCAGCCTACTCATTCATCAATTCATCCTTAGTGTTTGCCTTCATAGCTGAGGGCACATGCGATTTATTCACGGATGCCACCCATTCTCTTTCTATATCCTGAACCAGCTTACTGTCCATTGTTCGGAACTTCGTACTTCCTATCCATGTACTTCTGCCTAATTTCCTCGGCCTGGAGATTTTCTATTCTTATTCGTTTACACACAGATTTCACTTTCTCTATCCTAGAGATACTTAGTTCACTACAGATCGGATAATGGTCCGTTTCATCGAAAAAATGCTGAAAAACCCGTACATTCCTAACAGATTTCCTGAATTCGAAGTCGGATAAGATATAGTCTATTATGGATTTGGTACCTCTAGCCTCCCATGTGTAGCGGTGAATAGCCTTATGCTTGAAGAATGTATTCGAAGCTGCTAAACCCATACTAGCACAAAAGTCCAGTAAACGATTCCCATTCTCATTAGCTTCCGTATCTTCCCGACATTTACCAATCACTTTTTCGTATCCTTCAGTTCTATTTCCAACTCTCTCATTGAAATCGCCCATTAGCACTACCCTATCCTTGCTGTTGACTCTGACCACGATGTCACTCAATGCTTCATAAAACTTGTCAATTTCATCCTCATCTGCACCCTCACTTGATGAATACACTGAGACAATTCTCGTCCTAATTCCTCCAACTGCCAAATCTATCCACATCATTCGCTCTTTTACGTGCCTAATAGAAACTATGTTGCGTGCAATAGTATTCCTGATGAACAGCCCTACCCAAGACTCTGCCCTTCCCTTTTTAACACCCATCAAATACAATTTATAATATCCTATTTCTTCCTCGTTATCTCCCCTTACCCTAATATCACTTATTCCTAGCACATCCAGATGCATCCTCTTTGCTGACTCAGCCAGTTCTACTTTCTTTCTTCCATAAGCCCCATTAATATTGATAGCTCCCCATCGAATTCCATTTCGTTCGCCAAGTTGTTTCCAAGGAGTCCCTCGCCTGTCAAATGGGAGTGGGGCTCCGCTACTCCCATAGTTCCGAGGCTTGCTTAAAGTGTTCTGAGCTCGGTAAATTCATGAAGCACAATGCTACCGTACTTGCACATAGTCCAAGTGAGGATCTCTCCTCTAACGAGTAATGGAGCAGCGGTGAACTGTATAGTCCTAGCCGCCTGAGCACAAGGAGGGCCATGACTCAGTATATGTCCGAGATGCCCACTCCCATTCCATAGCAACTGGTATCCCGACTCTCAGGACCACTTACTAGGCCACTCAGCCGTTGCCCACGGTTCATGAACTACATTAACCAACACCGTGAACCATTTTTCTGAATTGCCATGAATTAAATTTTATGTATTGTATGAAATTAATTCGAGTTACTATATATATTGTAATAATAAATTAACAATAATAAACTTATTAAACTCTGTTATTCACTAATAAAATAACAGTTTCGTACAAAAAATTCCAATGTTTATTGTCGTTTGTAAATTATTGTTTAGATATTTCTTAACTCTTTGGTAATTTTTGTACTATCTTTAGGTAATAATTGCATTTTTATTTTGCATATATTGTGATTTTATAGGTCTTTAATGCATTGCCCTATTATTTTTTTTGCTAGGGGCTTTACGTCGCACCGACACAGATAGGTCTTATGGCGACGATAGGATAGGATAGGATAGGATAGGATAGGATAGGATAGGATAGGATAGGATAGGATAGGATAGGATAGGATAGGATAGGCCTAGGAGTTGGAAGGAAGCGGCCGTGGCCTTAATTAAGGTGCAGCCCCAGCATTTGCCTGGTGTGAAAATGGGAAACCACGAAAAACCATTTTCAGGGCTGCTGATAGTGGGATTCGAACCTACTATCTCCCGGATGCAAGCTCACAGCCGCGCGCCTCTACGCGCACGGCCAACTCGTCCGGTGCCCTATTATTATTACCTAGGTATTATTAATAGCAATAGTATTATTAATACTATTATTATTGTTATTAAATATAACGTTCACAGTTAGGCATTTTTCCTTTTTCTCTCATGGCCGAGCTCGAGTTATACGTTTGAAGCAACCTTGCTCTTTTCCGCGACTGTGGATTTCGTGACCATTGTCATCGGAACTACAGTATAAATGGGTTTGTATTTTTCCACTCAATCAAAATGGACTCGTACCTTTGAACTGATGTGGCCTTCGGAGAGGTCTAGTGCAGGTCTTTCGAGTTGACGCTCCATAGGCGACCTACGCGTCTGTGAGGATAGGGCCCTACCTAAAATGAAAGGCGGCACAAACAACTGGTCCTCGAGCAAAAGGAATTAAAAGTTAAAATCCCTGACCCAGTCTGGAAAGTTTTGTGTGCGTATGGAGAAGTGTGTATCGGGACATATACGAACAACCAGTCACCGAATCAGAGGAATTAATCAGAAGTGTTTAAAATTCGAGACCCAGTCGAGAATCAAACACGGGAGCTTCTGAGTCGAGTAGACAGATTCACTACCTGTGAGTATTATATCTCTGACTATTTGGGTAAAAGTTTAAGTTATTACGATCAGTGTCGGGTTCTTTAGCAGAATGGTCAGCGTTCAGGCCTTCGATTCAGAAGGAGGACAAGGGTTTACTTTCGTTCGGCCCTATGGCTAAATGGTTAGCATGCTGACCTTTGGTCCAAGGGTTCCTGGGTACGACTGCTGGCAGGATTGTGGATTTTAACTTTCATTGGTTAACTCTTCTTGCTCTAGGACTGGATTTGTGCCATCTTCAACATTACAAATCAATTTAGATAGGGCCCTGTCCTTACTGACGCGTAAATCACCTATAACTTTACCTCGAAAGACCGGCACCAGCCCTCTCCGCAAGCCACACGCTATTTTATTGTCAGTTCAAAGTATGAGTGTATTATTTTGATTGAATAAAGAAACACATGTCCATGTTTAAGTCCGATGGCTATTGCTTCCAAACTTTATAAATGAAGATCAACCATTAGAAAAAATAAAAATAAATACGCTGTATTTAACAGACCCATTCATCGAACTGAAAGAGTCGAACATTTGTCCAATAGCTGATGAGTGATGACAAAGACTTGGTGCAAGTAGGCCTGTATCTCCTTTAATGTGTGTGTGGGGGGGGGGTTCTCTCTTGTTCGCTGCTATCTCTATGTAGAATGTAACAGCCATGTTTACATTCCTCATAAGCTCTCTCCGAACGTTTATTCATCTCTGGAATTCAGCATAGCATAGATCATTTCGAGGAATTCTATACGCTTAATCTGGCCACATTCAGTTCTGGGAAACAGCTGTGCAGTTCGCATATTAATCAACAGTAATAACTTTGAGAACAAATGGAGCCGAAATTGACCATTCACAATCGGAACTCCCTGCTGTGAAGTTATCTAAGCTCACGTCCACGAACAAATACAAACTAAACGAGACTGGGAATTCTCATTATAAACTACGGATGATTCATTCATTGTCAAATAGGCAAATAACATTACTTAGGTTGAGGAGAAGTGCATTCGCCTGATTTTTCTTTTTGCAAGTTGCTTTACGTTACACCGGCATAGATAGATCTTATGGCGACGATGGGACAGAAAAAGGCTAGGACTGGGAAGTAAGCATCAGTGGCCTTGATTAAGGTACGGCCCCAGCATTTTCTTGGTGTGAAAATGGGAAACCAAGCAAAACCATTTTCAGGGCTGCCGACAATGGGGTTCGAACCCACTATCTCCCGAATACTCCTGATCAATTCTAGATGGCTGGAAATATAAATATTCTCTCCAGCCAGTAGCTGAAATGGCTGTCTGGATACAACTGATGATTCTCTTGGGTAGAATTTGACATTTTCTTGTGCATTTATGAAAATCTGCATTTGTCTCATGGTACTCATATAGTTCCTACCATTTAATACGATCATGGCTCTCAACTTGGGAGTGTGGTTTAGCGACCACGCAGTCCTTAGCTGCGTGTGATATTGTTTCCACTTACTTGTGCCAGAGTCCTCACTTTCAAATTTCCTAGCTGGCCCTCCTCTGTCGAATATCCTTCTATCAGCTTTGCAAGGCCCAGGAAGCCTTTCGTGACCCTTCTTTTTTCTTTTCCGATACTCGCATTTTTCGAAGAGTCTGACTTCCTCCTTTTTTGGCTCCGACTCATGGTAAGAGAGTGTGATTATCAAGTTGTGCTTCGTCTTAAAATAATTTCCTCTCTAAATGGAGGGACATATTCAACTAATGCGTGTTTCTGTGGTGGTTGGTAGTGCAGTGGGTTGTGTGTAATTAAGAGTTGTGTATTAAGACAAACACCAACACAAGCAGAGAAATTAACCAGACGTGATTAAAATCCCTACTACGGCCTGGAATAAACTCGAGACCCTCTGAATCGAAGTCCTCTGTGGTATGTATTCAAACAAAGAGCTGAAAAAAAGTATCGTTCGTGAACATTAAGTGAAATTTAGGTAACTTTTCATTGTGAAAGCACTTCTATCCTAAGAACATCGCAAAACAGAACTGTTCCGAAACTTATGATGTTTCCAACGCGTGTTTCTCGGCAATATAGTGTGAAGACGATACCTAAGATGAATGTATCAAAGAACATCCTCGTAGTACAGCTAAGGTAAACTTTGCTAGGAAGTAAAGTTTGGGTGCATTCCACATTCACTTGGAGAAATTACATCACATTATTCAACAGAAAAAGCTAGAATTAGGTTAGTGATTTTATTCTGAATGCATTTCTTCATACTTACAGATATTTCAGACGGACAAAGGTAATAATGAAATTGGCATAATATATCAAGTGATATTTTGAAGAGAACAAAATAACATAACAGAAGAGTTTAAACTAAAGTTATCAGGCACAGATATAGCAGTGGCCCTGGAATTATATTGAAACTGCAATAAATTATACTAATTTTCAACTGCGTACATTATAAAGCACATGAATTCTGTTTTAGGTAAAGGGAATCTTTCACAGCTTGTATACATTTATATAAATAAAGTGTGTCGCAGATCGCATTCTTTACAGAAATTCATGAATCTCGAGGACATTTTCCCTCTGACACAAATCATTGAACCAATTATTTAATAGATATAAACTTATACGTTCCACGGTAGGATGGGATATTGAGGTTGCAGATTTGACACTGTTTCGCTGAATTGTTACAAAAACTTGCTTCAATACAAGCTAAAACAGAGCAAATGCCAAAGGGCCTAAGTAGGAACCGAACCGTTAATCTCATCATTAGACTATGTTTTTCTTATGCTAAGATGTTCCTCATACCGCGAACCTACGTATTAGGCAGAAAAATTTTGTCCGTTTTGCTCTACGATATTTAACATTTTGCATTTAAGCCCCAAATTTAATGAATCGAACTAGCACGGCACGTTAGCCTGTAAGCTAGCTTTCTTCATAAGAGCAGCAGCCATCTTGTACAAGCGCTCTTAAGCCGTCTCATAAGGAGCTATGTATAGCCACCATTTTGTGCCTGTCATCTTGCGCAAGCATCCCTAGGACGTCTCAAGCCATCTGTGCAAGGACCCTTAAGCCGTCTCATGAGAGCAGTCACCATCTTGCGCAAGCATCCCTAGGGAGTCTCATAAGGAGCCATGTATAGCCGCCATCTTGCGCAAACATCCCTAGGGAGTCTCATAAGAACCTGTGTATAGCAGCCATCTTGTGTAAGCACCCTTAAGGAGTCATGTATAAAAACCATCTTGTGCAATTAGCATCGAGACATGGCTGTTGTTGAATTTTTTAAATTATCCGCCACCATATTTCAAAGGTATTGTACCAGGAAAAGTTCGTGGGTATTGGGCATGAGAAGGACCTCAGGTAGTGGAAGATGATTTTGGAGCCGATACAGATCAGGATAGAACCGCAGGGCGAATAATAGATGGTTATACTTTTGTTAACAATTTATTTATAATGTTCAAAGATTCATTGCCCTGAAATATTAATATAGGACGCAAATCTTTCATCAAAATCAAAGGTTTAAACGGAGATCTTCTTTGAAGTCAGTTCGAGAAAAACTAAATGATTATCACTGATCCTATAGTTTTTTTAACTTTTATGAAAACACTAAGTATTTGTCTTGAACCTAGAGTCTTTCTAAGTATTAAATCCAAAAAAAATGAACACACACTTATTATTGAAAAATTGAAATAAAATTTAACTTCTTGATGAATGTTTCTCAGTTCGTTGGCATTGAAATTAAGGATCATAAAACACTTGAAAACCCTAAAGTTCTTCTACGTAATGTGAACATGAATTAGTTATTAAATTTGAAAAATAAATCTATCACTAAATATGAACTTCTTGGTAATGATGAAAAGTTATGAAATATTGTTCACACGTAGCACTGAGAATATCACTGCTCAGAATTAATGAAAAGAAAGTCAGTCAGTTTGTGACTACTCACTTAGAAGAGAAGATTTTGCTTACAAATGTTGAATGGGAGTCTGGAACATTCCGCGGAGTGCGGACGGCGACTCGAACTCGGCGATGTTCCATGAAGAGACCACGTTGACGTCCCTCGATGGGTACCATTGATGAAATGGTGTCTGATGTAACTGGATCTTGAAGTACTGTATTTCACCAAGACTTCCGCTGCTCTGGGAGGTGATATTTGAACACGGAAAGTTCAAGTGGCGCGATTAGTAATCACAGATATTATCATTCACTGTCGTAAAACACAGTTTAGCTCGTATTCTAATTTTATGATGCTAAGTGAATAATTACAGTCCTTGCTGCATAAGACACTATTTAAAATCGTCACTGATAACGTCTATAAATACACAGTTCAAACACTTGAAAATGCTACGCGTAATAATTTTTATCACAGTCTCTGAACCAATATCGCAAACAGATAAAGCTGATTTTCTGATCGTGATTATATTATATTAGCATGAATTGTCTAATAAAAAGTTCTTAATATTCACCAAGTTTATTACTGGAGAAAGTCGTGTCCTGATATGGCACGAACACTGAGTAAATAAAGAGACACAGTTCAAGGATGTACTGTTTTAAAAGAAATGAGTCCTAGAATAATTAGGGTTATCGTAACTGATGGTTTCTGTTTATCACACACGACAGTTTGAGATATCGTAGTAGTTCACTATTATGCGAAATTAACAAAGTTCACATATCATGCGCTAGTCTGTGAATATCAAATACTTGACTTCTCACTTCAATAAGTTCACAAGCGTGATCTTCCGAAATGTCCTGAATTTTATCGTAGTCACTGCACGATAGAATAAGTACGGTGCAACGTCTTTTACAAGATCACCGGCGATCGATTATGACCATAATTACGGACTCACGAAATGCGACAGAGTGTACTTCTTTCGCGAACGAGACTACACTGACAGACTGTACGAAGGTCAGACTGCTCTCTCCCCCTCTGTCACACACACACACTGCTTGCCGGCCTTGACATAGTGGCATATATATCCCTGCCAGGAGGGGTGGCGCTATGAATCATGTGACTGAGAGTGCACATTCTTCTCAAACTTTAAATTGTAATAATTCAAAAACTACCTGACAGATTGACTTGAAATTTGCTGGGTTTTACTTTTATGACGTCAGCTACAATTTAGCGTTGGTCCTGTTGCAATCGGGTAAGGCGTTAAAAAGTTCATGAAAGAAAAACTTCGAGAAACGTCTCTAGGGGAGGCAAGTTACAAGCGGCAGGTGACGTCACTTGACCTTGCCTGGCTTGCTCGTGGAATCTGGTAGTTACTGGAATGTTCCTTCGCTCAGCTGTTCACATATCGGAAGGGAATTATATGCTGAAATAAAGTTTTTAATCCATATGTGCCAGGGCCTAGGCATGCCTGGTACAGCATGTACCTAAAGAGTGCAGCACTGAGGTTTGCGATGTATGATGACGGATGACAGCTGACGGAATATTTTTTAAATTGCCTGCAAGATAGCAGCACGGTGCTCTGTTGATTAAAGATGGCTGCTGTCAAAAAAGCACGTGGGTTTGTTCCCAAACAAGAGCATGTGGAATTTTTCAAATTGTCCGCCGCCACATTTCAAAGGTAAGTAGCTAAAGAGGGCAGCACTGAGGTTAGCGATGCAAGATGGCGGATGACAGCTGTGACGTAGAAATTGCCCACTATTACGATAAAGATAGCAGCACGATGCTCTGTTGATTAAAGATGGCTGCTGTCAAAAAGAATTTTTCCAATTGTCAGCCACCACATGTTAAAGGTATGTAGCTAAAGAGGGCAGCACGGTGCTCTGTTGATTAAAGATGGCGGATGACAGCTGTCAAAAAAGCACGTGGGTTTGTTTCCGAACAAGAGCACGTGGAATTTTTCAAATTCCCGCCACCACATTTCAAAGGTATGAAGCTAAAGAGTGCTGCACTGAGATTTTGTGATGCAAGATGGGGGATGACAGCTGTCAGAAAAGCACGTGAGTTTGTTTCCAAACAAGAGCACGCGGAATTTTTCAAATTGCCGCCACCACATTTCAAAGGTATGTAGCTAAAGAGGACACCACGGTGCTCTCTTGATTAAAGATGGCTGCTGTCACGTGGAATTGCCTGCCACCACATTTCAAAGGTATGTAGCTAAAGAGTGCAGCACGGTGCTCTGTCGATTAAAGATGGCTGCTGTCAAAAAGCATTTTTCAAATTATCCGCCACCACATTTCAAAGATATGTAGCTAAAGAGGGCAGCACGGTGCTCTGTTGATTAAAGATGGCGGATGACAGCTGTCAAAAAAGCACGTGGCTTTGTTTACCGATTCAAATCACGTGCTAGTAAGGTTAAGTTGGCAGCACTGAGGTTTAGGCCCGTTAAGATAGCAGCACTGTGCTTAGCGATACGTTGTTGTCGATGATAGCTGTCAAAAAGCACGTGGCTGTCAAAAAAGCACGTGGATTTGTTTACCGATTCAAATTTCGCGCTAGTGAGGTTACGTTGGCAGCACTGAGGTTTAGGCCCGTTAATATGGCACCAGTGAGGTTAGCGATGCGTTGTTATCGATGATAGCTGTCAAAAAGCACGTGGCTTTGTTTACCAATTCAAATTTCCCGCGGGAGGAGGAGCGGGCCCCTGGGAAGGCCGCCGGGAGGAGGAGTAGGAGGCCCCTGGTAAGGCCCCCGGGAGGAGGAGGAGGAGCGGGCCTCTAGGAGCCGGAGGAGGAGGAGGCGGCCGAACCCCCCGTTATATCTACTATTACAATAATTCCGCAGACTGCCTAAAAAACCTACATATAAGTCCTAACAACATAAGAAAACCCTACATTAAACTTACCGGACACGCATATCGACCTAACCGTTCCATGCTAAGGAGAACGCTGGAACTCTTTGTCACGCGTAGGTAAAGTTCACATAGTTAGGTGACAGTTCTGCTTTACCGTAAGTCAGGACCTGTACGCCAGACCAAGCCCCAAGCTCATCTGGCATCCAGAAAGGGAGACCTCCTAAATTAGCGTAGGACTCTCAAAATCCCGTTGAAGATTGAGACGTAAGGTTTAAATCTACAGCGATATATATATATATAGTGACAGTTCTAGAACAATGATGTCATAAACTGTTTGATTAGTGGAGCTTTATGTCGTTAGGCAGAAATCTGATTGGTTGATGAAAGTTACAGATCGTAATGACAACTCAAAAATAAGTAACAAATCAATTGAAAGCGATGAGCTTATTAAACCTTGAAAATAAAACATTCTCAATTAATTAATTACACATAAGTACACTAGGTGGCACTAAGAATCAAGAGCAGTATTGATGTCGTTAGACGTTGTCCTTGTGGCAATCCAGAATGTCTTGAAAGTAGTTGAGTTTCTCAAGAAATATATGCAGGGTGGTCGGACACAGCGTGAACAGGATGGGAGTGTGATAGGTGATTTGAAAAATATACGTCGATATATCGCGCCGTTGTTATTTAATCAGCTGCATAAGTTAGCCAATCAGATCGTTTCGTGGGCGATTTCAGATAGACTTTGCGAGGCGGTGTTGCTAAATCTGCACGTGGCTTATGACCGGCTTGAAAGCGCCAATAGAAGAAATAAACTTCTCCGGGGGAGGGATCTCAACAAGGACCTTTCTCTGATAGGCTCGGCCCACAGCAAGTACGCTACGATGGCATTGGCTAAAACCCACAGTGTGTTAGTGTCTGATGCTCATTTGTCGGCATGACTCTGAAGCCTGATCAAGTCAAGTGCAGATTTAGTAACACCGCCTTGTAAAGCCAATTTGAATTCGCCCGCAAAACGATCTGATTGGCTAAATTCAGCAGCTGATAAAATGACAACGTAGCGAGATATCGACGTAATTTTGTCAAATTACTCATCAGCAGGACCAACGCTCTAACGCTCACGTTGTTTCCGAGCACCCTGTATACATCTAGCTTAAGATATATTGAACTGCTTGGAAGTGGCAAAGTTTGATCAGTCTCTGTAAGATTTCACTGCTATCACGCGATATAGCGGGAGTTCAAACTCAGGGAGAAGTCTAACTCTTGTCACAAGAAAAAGAAGAAAATCATACAGTACTAAGCACATAATCGTCCTGGAATTGCATTTTCCTAGATGAGAAATACAAGGGGGCTGCCAATTTGAAACGGTAAAGGAGTGCTCGGTTCACTCGAAAGCTCGTGGATTCGATTCCCCGTGCGTAAGTCATAAAATTTAGAAACGAGACTTCTGATGAGCCACATGAACCTGAGATTCACGCAACTACGCCAAAACTGAGTACCTTACTAATTCCTAGCGCCAAAGGTGACCGGGCCAACAGCTAACCTCCATTTCTCACTAAGGTTACAGAAAGTGGACGCCTTTAACTTCGACTCCTCCAAGAAACTTCACGACCTGTACAGAGATGGCTTTGTTTTGTTTTTTACATCAGAAATGAGTCCAATATTAATTTCTGGCAGCAAAGACGGCCGAACATAGAGCTAACCACTCTATCTCAAAAGCACTGAAGTTACAGATAGTGCAAACCTTTCCTTTTTGTGACAGGTAAAATATACCTATGATAAAGCTTCATAGCTTCCACCAGTTGCGGAGCTGTATCCACAATTGTAAAACTCGTTATCGGAGAAGCCTGTGCTTTAATTACGATCTGAACTCTATCATCAGTGGAGTAGGTATTAATATTTAATGTCGGAAGCATGTGTTTTAGCATAATAACTAGCACTAATTAAATGAGCAATTAGTGAGCGAAATAATACACGTTGGCCAGAGAAATCTCTGAATAGGATTGCATTGCATTTGATCATTAATAATTAATGATTCGCCGAACAAACCGGTTAAACACATAAAATCTTTTCTCTGCTTTGTAATGGGTTATCAATTCCTAATTAGTTCTGCCATGGCTGCACAGACATCGTCACGTCTGACACAGTATAGGTCAATGAAGAGAACTGATTCCTGTGAAGCTTTTATTTAAACTAATACTGCTTCAATATAAACGTTTGGAGACCAGTTAACAGTATTCAGTCAGTATGTTTGATCTTGTTCAGAAATGCATCATCATGTTCTGTGAGCACGTTTAAGGTAAAATGTTCAAAGCTCCCATTTGTCGGAGTTACATACCCACTATCTCTGATAAACCAACGGATTACGGAATAGGCACTGACAGCCAGAGTTCATCCTGTTTGTGATAGGACAGTCAGCTCCTAAATACACTGTCTCAACATGACTCTGGAAAGCCAATAGTGAGTGAAGTAGCATTCAAACTACAACCGGAAGGAACGGGCAGGTCACTCATTCAGTAATGCCTACTCTCTGGCCAAGAATAGTAAGAGGGTTGAAGGATATATGATCATGGAAGCAAATAGATAAATTTAAGAGACTTTAATTTAGTAATGGCCAACCCCGCATGGGGTCATGGTTTTGATTCCCGGCCAGACCAGAGAATTTTCTTACTTGGATCTGAAGGGTTGTTCGAATTTACTCAGCCTACATGTGAATGAGAATAGCGTGAGAAGTTATCTGACGGTGAGCCTGGTCTAGAAAGCCAAGAATAGCGGCTTCTTCTTTTCCTTCTTCTTCTTCTTCTTCTTCTTCATTTCTTTCCCGTCCCCTTTTGAAGTCGTTGCATTAATTAACTACTCTCAGGCAACCAACGTCGGAACTATGGACAAGGTGGGCTGCATCGATGCGGGAATCTAAAGGCATTTGTTGTGCTTCTGGAAACGTAGCCATTCCCTTCATAGAGTAGACCCCACGGCCCTTCGATCTTGGTCTTGGTTGTAGGAAGACTCGTCCCATTCCCATAACATCCGTATGTACATCAGCGCTTTCGAGATTACATCATTGCGAGAGGGGAGGTATGCCCACAAGATCAGATGTACCACCCCATCGGTTCTCTTTTACCACCGCCCGGACAGCAAGCCTCCTTTCTCCAAATCTATTTTCTTGGTGATGGCTAAGCACAGTTAGAGACGAGGGTTTCTATATTTCTGGAGCTAGACGCCAAAGTAGTGGATGCTCTCCAGACCATGCTTCAAGAGAGAAACTTATATCTCCAGAGCTTCAAGACGACCTACTGGTGCACCTGACTACCGGATCGTAATCAGAGCGGAACGGTGTCAAGCTGAAACACACCCAGGCAGATACTACGAGCCCACAGTCAACGTGGTTGCTCTCTTGATGGATCGAGAACCCAGTGACCGCAGAGACACCCACCAGAAGAACTTAGAGCGGAGAACTATATCCATCTTCAAGACGCTCTGAGGCGGGAGGACTGCGAGCAGCAGCTGGATAAGGTAGTTATCGATTCCCTCCACCTTTACAGGTGGTCTTCTATTCATGCACTCCCGCGCTGAAGACACTCTCTGCTATGTTCGCAAATTCGGTCACCCTGACCTTTTCATTACCATCACTACCAATCCTAAGTGGTCTCATTTCATATCATCGATCGGAGAACGACAGACTGCCATGGATCGGCATAAAGTTACATTCCGGGTGTTCCAGCTCAAGATTACGCGTCCCATGGCGCTTTTTATCAAAGGTAAGATTTGTATATCCATGCGCTGCTTCGTATACTTCGTCAAATGGTAAAATCAAGGTCTCCCCTAATCTGGTTAGGGGAGCCGACCTGAACGAGTGGAACGGATTATTAGTGCCAAGCAGTCAGACACTCAGACAGATCCCGAGCTTTCCTAGACCGTGAACCATATACTGCACGGTCCGTGTGGTGTGTTCAGAGTGGGCTGCCGTCAACTACCCTGCTTGAAGGAAGCCTTCTGCAGCAATAGGTGCATCGCTATTTCGTAAAGGAGACAACGATAAGTGAAGACGGGTACCCAGCATACAGAAGGTGAACTTAGTGTTCACCATGTGCTTATAATGGTTGGCAGTGAGTTCATCCCTATAGGTAACTATTGGGTGGTTCCCTACTCTCCTATACTGTCTCGAACATTCAAGATACACATTAACGTCGAGTGCTACAGCAGCGTCAAATCCATCAAATGTGAATACTTTAACAAGGGATGCAACCTGGCCACATTTGCTGCTAGTGACGAGATAGATGAGGTCCAGAGGTACCAGAGCGGGCATTATATATACACTTCAGAGGCAGCGTGTCGGATCCTGTCCTTCCCCGTCCATGGCAGGTACCCTGCCGTCTCCCACCTCGAAGTTCACCTTCCAAATGAACAGTGTGTCTACGTTCAACCAAATAATGTAAGGGAACAAATGGAACGCAGCTCTACTCTGATGGCCTCTTCTGGCACTTTCCAGACCTATGATCTTGCCAAGACGCTTTGTATTGTGAATTACCTTTCTATTTCACGTACTCAAGGCAAAGAGCGTAGGCCAGGTGAATGAGATGCAATAGATCGTCATCCAGATTTAAGGTGAGATTCGTGCATCAGTTTAGAGTACACCGACAACCCTAGCAACAGTGAGCGCTATCAACTCCGCTTACTGCTACTCTCTGTGCAGGTCCCTATTTCTCTCCACGCTCTAAGGACAGTCCGCGGAAAACTTCAAACAAACTACCAAGCTGCTCGCCGGGCCCTCGGACTTCTGGAAAGTGACTCCTGTTGGAGGGAAACCCTCAGTGATGCTGCTGCCCCTAAGTTGACAGTCTTCTTCTGTGTACTGGTGGTGTTCTGTAATTTAAACATCTCCCTGGATCCGTGGATGAGTTTCCAGGATTCCCTATCTGAGGACTTCCTGAGGGTAGCTCAACAGTTAGACCTGGTTATATGATGTGCCTGACAGACATGCAAGAAATAATTGCAAGTATTGGGGTTTGTCTTTAAATACGACCTTCCTACGCTTTCTGCAGCCCGTCATCGGATGAAAGTAGAGTACGTCAGGGAGACTAGCTACAACCCACACGAGTTTCTGGGATTTGTTGCACGGAATTACCCATGCCTGATGGGCAAACAACAAGTTACGAGAATGTTATCTCCAGTATTCGCAATGCAGTACACCAGAATATTTTTCCTTGGCGCTCCTGGAGTAACTGGAAACACATCCCTCATAAAAATTATTCTATCCAAGATGATAAGTGAAACCAAAATAGGACTGTATGTGGCTTCATCAGGAATCGCAGGAACTAACTCCCTGAAGAAAAAGAACCTCAAATTCGATCCCGATCAATGTCAATCCAAGTGATCCGATACTTCTCACTCATCGTGTGGGATGAATGCACCATGGCCCGTAAGTTGAATATTGAGGACTTTTTTCTGTCGCACTCCTCCCGACATTCGATGTCATTCACATCCTGCCTTATTCAAGACTGATTAATTAACGGCACCCTTATATTTCAAGTATGTCTCAGCCTGAAGTTTTAATTGTACATCTCTGGCTATCTGTACTTATGGAGTAGACGTACAAAAAGCATTCGGCTTCATCAGTAGTGCGAGGAGTTCTTGCTAATGAACTCATTTCTAACCAACCGACAGCGTCGCGTTGGAAGATCTGAAATTTAAACGTTGCATGCCACCCAAGGATCGATTACCTGAAGTGTTTTACGTTTTTCAATGACTGGATTTGGTGCACATTCATTCTTCACAAAAATCGCCTTTAGCAAACTTAGTGCATTTTCACTGCGTTGCCGGCCAGGTAGTATGCAACTTTACTTATACCGTACATCTATTTTAATTCTTTCCTTCAGTAGCACTCAAATTAGTTTCATTTCTACCAACATTACTTCAATCCTCAAATCACTGATTTTATATACCATACTCGCTATTTGTGTGTTCATGTTTTAAACTTTTAATACTGAATCTTCAGTCCTAAAGACGGTTATAACGCCAACAAATCTGCCTCCTTTATGAGCCAAATCATTTTGCCAAGCTTGTAATATTATCCTTCTTCTTTATCTGTTTACCCTCCAGGGTCGGTTTTTCCCTCGGACTCAGCGAGGGATCCCACCTCTACCGCCTCAAGGAGCTTCAGACTCCGGGTCGGGGATGAAACTGAGGAGGATGACCAGGCGGCCTCACCTGCTATGCTGAACTGGGGCCTTGCGGGGGGATGGGAAGGTTGGAAGGGACAGGGAAGGAAGTGGCCGTGGCCTTAAGCTAGGTACCATCCCGGCATTTGCCTGGAGGAGTAGTGGTAAACCACGGAAAACCACTTCCAGGATGGCTGAGGTGACAATCCAACCCATCTCTACTTAGTTGACCTCCCAAGGCTGAGTGGACCCCGTTTTAGCCCTCATACCACTGTTCAAATTTCGTGGCAAAGCCGGGAATCGAACCCGGGCCTCCGGGGGTGGCAGCTAATCACACTAACCACTACACCACAGAGGCGGACGCTTGTAATATTAATAATTAACATGTTACGAGTATTACGTCCCATTGATTACTTTTACGATTTTCGAAGAAACGAGGTGCCGGAATTCTGTCTTGCAAGAGTTCTTTAACCCGCTGGTAAATCAAATGACATGAGACTGACGTATTTGAGCACTTTCTAAGAACCGGGATCGAACCTGCCAACTTGAGCTCAGGAGGCCAGCGCTCTACCGCCTGAGCTACCCAACCCGGTAAGTTTATGATAACGTATAGGCTACACTAACTGACCTTACAGTCCAATCCACACTTTCGCACCATTCACCACAGGGACTGGCTGTTTAAAGGATGAAATTATTAGCACCTCTCATGCATGTTAAAGCCATGGATGAGACTGAAAGCGGTATAAAAATACGTAACTATATTGCTTTAGCCCAAACGATGTCACCATGCACTGTAAACACTGTTTCTCGCCTGAGAGCTGGGATGAATAGCTTAGAACAGGGCCTCTCAAAAACCCAAAAGTTCACGCGTGCAAAGTGAGGCGCAGAGTTCCTGTGCACAGTGCATCGGTCCCACTCGGCTCGGCTCAGACCAATGCTTCGTCTCTGGGCTACTCGGCTAAGCTCGGCTCAACTCGGCCCGGATTTGGAGCGCTACGGAGCAAGTGAGGAAGAGGGAGACGGGCGGAGCGAGCGAGACAGGCGTGGGGAAAAAGAGAGACGGCGCTATTGCTCCAAATCGAGGAGTGGGGGTCTGCACTCTGGTCAACCAAGCGAAGTAGTCTTTTGCACCGTGCACAGTGCCCTGAGAGGCCCTGGCTTAGATGGAAGAAGTGCTGGCCCTCTGGGCTGGAGCTGTCAGGTTCAGTTCCGATTCAGTCCGGTGGGCCATGGAGGTATTCATTTACGCAAAACCAAAGATTTATCTGAGTTCGTTCTCTGCTATAAGAACCCATTTTTAAAAGTCTCACCAGTTCACTTTAAAATGAAGGAGCTATTTGTGGAAGTTTGTGCTCTTGATTATATCGCTTTAGACCTGTCAAAATAGTGTGTGCCTTATCATTATAATGGAACTTAATCAAGTACGAATTTGAAGTACACTCCGCCTTGGAACTCCAGGAAAACACTAAAGAGTGAGGGAGAATTAACACGTCAGATAAGGCATCTATATTCTAATGCAATGTTAGATGATCGTGATATTCGTGCAGCACGCGACCACCTCGTGTCCATCTTCTTTCCTCATGCATCTGAACCTTGAGTTTACTTTACTACCTTCGTGTGCTGATAACAACGGATGAGCTGAGTGAAATATTAGCTTTGTAAGATTTATGTTACAATGAAACTCCTGGAATTCCCTTTTACGAAGTAAATCAATCATAAAAATATTAAAATAGGATGTATTTTAAACTCAACGTTAAAATGTATTAAGTTGTAATCTACTTCCCCCAGAAGGTAAATGGAAGCTGCCTTACTGAGATAGTTCATAACACGTAAGTACATGCACCTGCGAGTTGAGTCCTGAGCTAGAAGGCGGGATGGGATATGCGGATTGAGGTAGTTTCTTGTACATTTCACACGTGATAATGCTTGTGTTTACATCCCAATAACCTCTTTCACAGTTTTAGAAGACTCGGAGGTACCGTAACTTCGTTCTACAAGAGTACTTTTATATGCCAGTAAATTTAACGACACGAAGTTGAGCATTATCAAATACCATCGGACTGAGCCTAGATCGAATCGGTCAACTTGGACCTTTTCTTTTACAAGTTGTACGTCGCACCGACACAGATAGGTTTTATGGCGACGATGGGACAGGAAAGGACTAGGAGTGGGAAGGAAGCGGTCGTGGTCTTATTAAGGTACAGCCCCAGCATTTGCCTGGTGTAAAAATGGGAAACCACGGAAAACCATCTTCATGGCTGCCGACAGTGGGTTTCGAACTCCAACTTGGACTCAGACTCCACCTTATGAAACACTCAACGTGGTTTTCCCAGCGGAGACAAATGGTGCTGTTACATATCGGTGTTCCAAACCCACTGAAACACCCGTACTAACTGACCTCATAAGAGACACTTTTACACCATTTATTTTGAACAGACACTGGCAGCATAAGGAATGGTATTACGTCAGTCACTTTCATATTGTCGAAGCCAAGGTTAAGACTGAAACAGGTCAATGCAAGTAACAAATTTGTTCTAGCTCGCATCAGAAAACACAGAGCACACTGTAAACACTACATCTCGCCAGAAATCAATATGGGCTCCTTTCATGCCTTTCAAATCTGATCATTTTCCCATGGGTAGAAGGAATAATTTCAATGAAATTAGACCACTGTAGAGAACTAAAGATGAGCATGATCATTCAAATGGAAATAACTTTTTTTTAAATTCTTATGCATGAGAAATCCATATTGATGGAGAAGTTGAACTATAAGATGTCATTTTCTATTTTGAAATATTTATAAATACATAGAGTAGAAGCCTCCGTGACTCAGGCGGCAGCGCGTCGTCCTCTCACCGCTGGGTTCCGTGGTTCAAATCCCGGTCTCTCAGGTTTTTCTCCGGGTACTCCGGTTTTCCCTGTCATATTTCATTCCAGCAACACTCACCAATATCATTCCACTTCATCTCTCAGTCATTAATCAATGCCCCAAAGGAGTGCGACAGGCCTCGGCAGCCGGCACAATTCCTATCCTCGCCGCAAGATGGGGCTTCACTCATTCCATCTCTGACCTGGTCAATGACTGGAAAACAGGTTGTATGTTTTCATATAAATACATAGAGTACAAAAAAAGAGTGTATCGGAGTGAAGTAGGCCTGTCTGTTATATATAACATTAAACAAGATTTACTCGTAAAAGTAAAAAAAAAAATATTTAAATTATTTTGCGCTTCTTGGTCAATAGTCTAATTTTCCAAGTCCTGACAGGCAGCACTATGTTACTAAAAGTGTAAATATACAGGGTGTAACAATAAGGTGTGGCTAAACTTTCAGCACACATTCCTCACACGTAGAAGAAGAAATTATGTTATATGGACATTGGTCCAGAAACACTTTATTTCCATGTTATAACTCATTTTCTAAACCTCTACATAATACATTAATCATGGGAAACACACACGAACAGAGCGTACCAGCACTGCACATGAAACTCGTTCTTACATGAAATGCCTTCCGTTAGCATTAATACATCCATCAACTCACCGTCATATTGAATCCTGGATGCGCTGATGCGGCGGGTATCAGTACTAACGGAGGGCATTTTGAACATATCATGTGGTATGCTGGTACGTCCTGATCGTGTGTATTTCCCGTGATTATTGTACTATGTAGAGTTGGAGAAAATCGGTTCTATGGAAGTACAGCATTTCCAGATCCATGTCCATATAACATATTTTCTTCTTCAAATGGTGAGTAATGTGTCCTGAAAGTTTAGCCACACCTTGTTGTTTCACCTTACAGATACCCATAAACGCAAAAATGCATTTCAGAAGTTGCTACGGGCTTTACGTCGCACCGACACAGATAGGTCTTATGGCGACGATGGGATAGGAAAGGCCTAGGAGTTGGAAGGAAGCGGCCGTGGCCTTAATTAAGGTACAGCCCCAGCATTTGCCTGGTGTGAAAATGGGAAACCACGGAAAACCATCTTCAGGGCTGCCGATAGTGGGATTCGAACCTACTATCTCCCGGATGCAAGCTCACAGCCGCGCGCCTCTACACGCACGGCCAACTTGCCCGGTAATTCAGAAGTTGTAACTGAGGTGAAATATTTCAGAAAAATACTAATAATAACATGAGGCCTCTGAAGAGGCCTGGTGTAGGTTTTTCTCGTTGAAGTCCAAGGACGACTTGCGCTACTGTGAGGGTGAAATCTAATGCTGAAGACGACACAAAGACGTAGTCCCCGACCCGGCCGGGAATCAGAACCGGGACCCCTTGGACCAAAGACCAGAATTCTAGTCAGTTAGCCACGGAGCCGGGCCATTAAAATACTAAATGATGTGTACTTTAAAACGAACGCTGGATTTGAAGAATATTTGGAAGAGAAAATATGAAATGATTACATTAAGCGTGGTTATCAACAAACAAATCTCCCTCTTAACAGCAAGGGCCGGGTTCGATTTCCGGAAAGGCCAGTTAAAGGTTCATTCAACCTGACATTAAGATAGTAGAAAGCCAAGAATAATGGTTGAGAGGATTCGTCAATCTGACTTCCCGTGACCTCGTAATTTTCAGACCTTAGGGCCGGGCAGCTGTCCCTTGGAAGCCCAAGGCCCATCAGGGCTGTAGAGATAAGAGATCTGTTGCTTTTGTATTTTATCAACAAGAATTAATTCATTTACCTATTGCCATCTGTTATAAGGATGGTTCTTGAACATGTTCAGTGATCCATTCACGGTGCACAAACACGCTTCGATCAAGCAAGTTGGCTATGCGGTTCAGATCGTGTAGGTGTCTATTCAGGAGATGGTTCCAACCCTATCGCCGACATCCCTAAAGATGGTTTTCCATTATTTTCCGTTTTCACTCAGGCAAATACAGGGGTTGTACCTTATGGTCATAACCACTACCTTCCTTTTCCAGCGTCCTCGGAAAATGTTGTTTCGCAAAAAAAAAAAAAAATGGACGCTCTGTGTAGGAGGAGCGGGTGCAAAGAAATCAAGTACATTGAATTAGATGTAACACCAAACCCTGTCAAATTCGGCCGCACGCCGGTACCTCATTCACTCGGGCCTGGTGGTCAAAGATGACCTGCAAGAGCTCCCCAGCAACTGTCTCGTCATCTAAATCCGACTGTCAGTCTACAGCCTCCACAGGCGCGGTAGAGTGCTGGACTGTACGTCCCACCGCGCGGATGTCTCCAAGTTCTTAAGCTGCTGTTATTCTCTGACACGTTCTGCTGCTGACTTCTTGGATTTACCGGATTCCTCATATTTCCTTTATCTTCCTAAAAGCGTTTACGATAGTTTCTGATCCATCTCAAATGAGGATATTTGGATATTTTTCAAATTTAGACTAATTTTCAACATTTCAATTGACCTGGTCGCCAACGGCCGTAGCCGTGTTGAAACACCGGATCCCGTGAGATCTCCGAAGTTAAGCAACATTGGGCGTGGTCGGGAGTTGGATGGGTTGCCACGCGCTTTTGGTGGGGGTTAAGGGAATGGAGGAGCGGAAAGGAGCTGGCCACCCTACCGCACGTAAACTCCGGCTCAGGAACACCTCTGCGGAGGTTCGGACCTGCCTTCGGGCAGAATAACCCTTACCTTACCTAATTGACCTGGTCAAGAAATTATGGTGACCAATGTTAGCTAGGAAGATAGTGTTCTACAAGACAAATGTCATTATACCACTCGCAACACTCTAGCACTATGCACTCGCGAGCTATATTAGTTTTACTGTGTCGTGACAATACACAAACTACCCGCCATGACGTCAGCGATAATTGGAACTAATTTCAGAGAACATTTTCGTTCTTCGCCCTTAACATTTTATATATGTCCGGCTCCATGGCTAAATGGTTAGCGTGCTTTGGTCACAGGGGTCCCGGGTTCGATTCCCGGCAGGGTCGGGAATTTTAACCATCATTGGTTAATTTCCCTGGCACAGGGGCTGGGTGTCTGTGTTATCTTCATCATCATTTCATCCTCATTACGACGCGCAGATCGCCTACGAGCGTCAAATCAAAAGACCTGCACCTGACGAGCCGAACCCGTCCTGGGATCTCCCGGCACTAAAAGCCATACGCCATTTCATTTCAACCTTTTATATATCATTCATAGTTGCAAAGTAGTAGTAGTAGTAGTAGTTTGGATAATCAGTCCATAGACTGGTTTGATGCAGCTTTCCATGTCACCCTATCCTTACAGCATCCGCTGAACTAGTAGGCAGATAGACCTGCACAGTTTTGGCGGGCAATGGCTTCGTGTCTATCTTGTTCACACTGGATGCCTATAGCATATTGTATTTGTAGCGGCATTTGAAGCAGTTGTCATGGCACCGCACAAGTTTTCTAATGAACAGATGTCCGGCATCCAACTCATGTACAGATGTGCCAACGGTACTTCTCGAGAGGCGTTCGGCTCCATGGCTAAATGGTTATCGTGCTGGCCTTTGGTCACAGTGATCTCGGGTTCGATTCTCGGCAGGGTCTGGAATTTTAACCATCATTGGTTAATTCGGCTGGCGCGGGGGCTGGGTGTATGTGTCGTATTCATCATCATTTCATCCTCGTCATGACGCGCAGGTCGCCTACGGATGCCAAATCAAAAGACCTGAACCTGGCGAACCAAACGCCATTTCATTGCACGAGAGGCAGTACAATTGTACCACGAAGCTTTTCCTCGCAGAAGAACAGATGGTGTTAGAAATCCACGTGATACAATCTCGCGACTGAACAACGTTGTAACATTTGCTGATATGTTTTTGTCATATCCCCGAAACGGTTTGTTTTCGGAACTATGACTGTTAGACATGTCTTCCTTGTTTCGTTGCACTGTACTCACCCCCTGCAGTTTATACCTATAATTTCCCGACACCCTGTTTATACCTCCACATCAGGTGTTACATAAACAAAACCCTCAATCTTCCAAGGTAAGCCCGCAATGGAAGCTCATATAGTGTATGACTTACTTTCTGTCGCTCAACACAGTGAGGAAAGTGCATCTTATTCCCTACCGGGCGAGTTGGCTGTGCGGTTAGGGGCGCGCAGCTGTGAGCTTGCATCCGGGAGATAGTGGGTTCGAATCCCACTGTCGGCAGCCCTGAAGATGGTTTTCCGTGGTTTCCAATTTTCACACCAGGCAAATGCTGGGGCTGTACCTTAATTAAGGCCACGACCGCTTCCTTCCCATTCATTGGCCTGTCCTATCCCATCGTCGCCATACTTATTCCACTTGTACAATGTGTCAGCTCAGATACCATGACTGATCCTAGTTCTTCTGTTCAGCTTGGGCCAATCTCTCTGGGCAGATTAATCCCAGGCACCTTAATGGAGATAGATGCCATGTCGCGGAATTTTGAAGGAATGAACAACCTCCAATCAGATGACCACTTTATTATCACGCAAAAGTTCTCAGCTACTAGCTGCGGAGCTGTGCTCGTAATAGGTGGGTGTCTTCATTGGAGCCTGGTAGGCCGTAATCTTCATAAAGTGGCAAAGCCATACTTAAAATCAATGCTGATGATTAACAATACAATTAAATAATAACATTTCTTGTCCAGAAAAAATGTCAGAGCACACCAACACTGATTTAAATTTTTTAAATAATCTTCCTAGAAAACCATTAATATTACAATATTATTGTTAAAATTTTGTAGATTTTTTAAATATCCACTTCCCATTACTTTAAGTTTAATAAGATATTTAATGAATCTATCGCTGAAAATATTATCCATTTAAGTCTAATATGATATTTGAATCACGCACTACTTACAAACGCATGACACTAAGTTGAACGCACCACACAGCACAAGGTAAACAACTAACTCACAATAAGATGCCATACGTCTAACCAGTCCTACTATTTTCAAGTATGATTTAATCCGTATGTATGCTTAGTCATCAGCCCTAAGGCTGGTTGGATCCTCAACAGTTCCACCATGAGCTGTCATAGATGGCTAGGCATCACTGAAGAGGCGTACTAGGGAAACGAGGAGTGAGGTAGTTTCCCGTTGCTTTCCTCACCGAGCCAGAGTTGCTATTACATATCAGTCTGCCAAGCCCACTGAAATGCATGCACCAGCCGACCCTATGAGCAACAGTTTCACACCATTCACAGCAAGGACTGGCTGCGTAAGGAATGGCATCACTCATAAGACTGAGACAGATCAATGAAAGTAACAAAATTGTTCTAGCCTATACCAGAAGACTTAGTGCACTGTAAACACTAGGTCTCGCAGCAAAGGCATATGATTTAATCTAATTTAAATAAATAATTTGTTACTAATAGTAGAATTTAATTTCCGAAACCCGGTTCTAACAAAGAAATGTGATTTGTGCTCACATAGACTGTGTTTTTATTACTTAACTGTAGAGAAATTCAAGTCATATTTCACGAGCTGGCCAATTAAACACAGCTAGGTATTAAGTAATCTTAATGTAGTTCACCTTTAAAAGTTTATTTTCTCTTAAATCAGTGATTACGACTTTATCTTCAGCATGATGTGGAAGGTGGGAAAGTAAAATGAAGGTTCGCCAAGAAGAGGAGATGGATCTGACAGGCTGTGCTCGCGTGCTGCACGAATACCACGCCAATCTCACTCTATATCTAACATTATACATCACTGTTAGTGTCTTACTCAGTATTATAAGTCTAGCTCGCGGAAAGCAGATGATTTTTTTTTTTCTTGCCATGTTAAGTGAATTCATCTGTCACGGCTCGGAACCGGATCGATTTCTTGAGAGAATCTTGTTGAAGATCTGATAGGATAGGACTGAGTTTAAAATGTGATAGTCGAAATAGAATAACTTATTATAGTAGTGGTGATGGTGGTGGTGATATTTATTGTTGTTTATTGTGTGTGTGTTTTCCAGCATAGCTCTCAACCAAATTTGGTACAAATATTGCTTACTATCTGTAAACATTTCTGTAAGGGTAAGACACCCCTAAAACCCCCTAGGGGAGGGGGTGAAATATAACCAGAAACGACCAATAATAGTGTCGAATCCATAGTTTTCAGGACTGCTGGAGCAATTTGAACCAAACGAAAAACTTACGACTTAGTATCAGGAGACTAACCACGTCTAGCACCCTTAGGGGTGGGGGTGAGTGGGTGAGATATAAAAATATTCGCAAATAGTGTCTAATCCATAGTTTTCGGGGTCGCTGAGTTGAATAGTGACACACCAGATTTTTAAAGTCAAATTTCATCCCCTTTGGCATATGGGTTGAAAAGGGTAAAAAATAAATTGTCCAAAATGATCGAGTTAATGGACGTATGTATGTTCCAGGGTAGCTATCAACCAAAACTGATACAAGTATGACTTACTATCTGGAAAATATACTGTGGGGTGTAAGACACCCCTGGAACCACTAGGGGAGGAATGAAATACAAATAAAACTAAAAATGACCTATGATAATGTCGAATTCATAGTTTTGGGGGCTACTGGAGCGATTTCAACCAAACTTGGTACACTTATGACTTACTATCGGGAGATATACCGCGTGGGTGTATGACAACCTTAGCACCCCTAGGCGTAGGGGTTGGAGGGGGGAATATAAAAATAATAGAAAATAGTGTCGAATCCATACTTTTTAGAATCGCTGAGGTGAATAGTGACACTCTGGAATTTTTAAAGTCCAAGTTCAGCCTCCTTTCGCATACGGAGTGAGAAAAAGCGAAAAAGGAAAATTTCCAAAATGACCGAGATAATGGGCGTATGTGTGTGTGTTACAGCATAGCTCTCAACCAAATTAGATACAAGTATGACTTACTATCTGGAAAAAGTACTGTGGGGGTTAGAGCCCCCTATGGTAGGTGTGAAATGAAAAAATAATCGGAAACGACCTATATTTGAGTCGAATCCATAGTTTTCGGAGTCGCTGAGATGAACTGTGACACTCTGGATGCCATTTAAGACAAAGCTCAGTCCCAGGGGGGGATGAGAACGGATGGAGAAAAGATGTCCAAAGTGGCCGAGTTTTTGGACGTATGTGTGTATGTTCTAGCATACCTCTCAACCAAACTGGGTACACATATGAATTATCTGGAAGAAATTATTATGGGTGTAAGATACCGCTAACACCACTAGGGGCGGGGTTGAATTATAAAAAATACGGAAAGAGGGGTGAAATACAAAAATAATAGACAGCGACAAACATTAATAGTCCATAGTTTTCGACGTCGCTGAGGTGAATGATGACACTCCGGCAGTCGTTGAAGTCCATGTTCATCCCCTATCGGCATGGGGATGAGAAGAGTTGAAAAAGATGTCCCAAATGACCTAAATTACGCATGCATGTGTGTTTCTTGCACCACAGACCTGATACAGTATTAGTACACATATAACTTACTATCTAAAAAAATACTGTTGGAGGCAAACACCCCTAACACTCATAGGGGTGAGGGGAAATATAAAAATAAACGAAAAAGACTGGTATCAATGCTGAATCCATTGTTTACGAGGTCGCTGAGTTGAAGTGTGACACTCTGGATGCTGGTTCAGCCGCAATCAGAATGGAGGTTGAGAAGTGGTGAAATTGATCGAGATTATAGATGTATGTGTGTATGATTCAGAATAGCTCTCAACGAGACTTGGTACACATATGACTTACCATCTGGAGAAAAAAAACTATGGACATGAAACATCCCAAGCCCCGCTAGGGGTGGGGAATGGGAGGAGATGACATGTAAAAATAATGGAAAATAACCTATTTCATTGTCGTCCGACTCTTTGGCTGAAAGGTCAGCCTTGCAGCCTTCAGTTCAGTGGGTGGTTTTCCGTGGTTTCCCATTTTCACGCCAGGCAAATGCTGGGGCTGTACCTTAATTAAGGCCACGGCCGCTTCCTTCCAAATCCTAGCCTTTTCCTATCCCATCGTCGACATAAGACCTATCTGTGTTGGTGCGATGTAAAGCCACTAGCAAAAAAAAGAGGTAAAACAATTCGGAGGAAACCTTAGAAACGCTGGTTATATTCATTTTTTAAAGATTTTGGGGAAAAGTTTTAGAATTGGGTGAAGCCACCACATCGTAGAGGCAATAAATTAAAAAAAACACGTGTTACGCTCGTATTCCGATAAAAGTTTGCATGCAGATATGTGAGCTAGTGTACATTACAGAATTTCGTCTGGCTATTTCTAGCCGAGTGCAGCCCTTGTAAGGCAGACCCTCCGATGAGGGTGGGCGGCATCTGCCATGTGTAAGTAAATGCGTATTATTGTGGTGGAGGATAGTGTTATGTGTGGTGTGTGAGTTGCAGGGATGTTGGGGACAGCACAAACACCCGGCCCCCGGGCCAGAAGGTTAAAATCCCCGACCCGGCCGGGAATCGAACCCGGGACCCTCTGAACCGAAGGCCAGTACGCTGACCATTCAGCCAACGAGTTGGACATTACAGAAGTGAAAACCGAATATCGGCGTCACCGAAAACCGAAAAAGTAGTTAGTGGGACGTAAAGCAAATAACATTATTATTATTAAAACCGCGTGTGCCCATATTAATATTTAATGCTGTTTATTCAACGTTTAATGATGTGAGAATACGCGCGGGGACGCGCCTTGTAGTAGCAGCGGCCAAGGCAAGGTACAGCCGAACCTGCAACAAGTAGATTAAACATATAATTACACGTCGCCGCAGTTAATGCAGTCCGCCTCTGTGGTGTAGTGGTTAGTGTGATTAGCTGCCACCCCCAGAGGCCCGGGTTCGATTCCCGGCTCTGCTACGAAATTTGAAAAGTGGTACGAGGGCCTCGGGAGGTCAAATGAGTAGAGGGGGGTTCGATTCCCTCCTCAGCCATCCTGGAAGTGGTTTTCCGTGGTTTCCTACTTCTCCACCAGGCAAATGCCGGGATGGTACCTAACTTAAGGCCACGGCCGCTTCCTTCCCTCTTCCTTGTCTATCACTTCCTCACTCCCCATCCCCCCCCCCCACAAGGCCCCTGTTCAGCATAGCAGGTGAGGCCGCCTGGGCGAAGTACTGGTCATCCTCCCCAGTTGTATCGCAAGACCCAGAGTCTGAAGCTCCAGGACACTGCCCTTGAGGCGGTAGAGGTGGGATCCCTCGCTGAGTCCGAAGGAAAAACCAACCCTGGAGGGTGAACTGATTATGAACGAACGAACGCAGTTAATGCAGTACTCTTCACGCTGACTACGTACCTAACTCGTAATCTGCATGCCTTCGGTCTGAGCATGGGCCCATCAGTGCAGTGCTAAGAGGTTTGTTTGCTTGTTATGAATAAGAGATCAAGAATTTCGTCCTATTTTCATTCAGGTGGAATAAAGTCGGTCTGTACACACAACGAGCTAAAAATACTTTCACAGAGCAAGTTGGCCATGCGGTTAGGGGCACGCAGCTATGAGCATGCATTCGGTAGATAGTGGGTTCAAACCCCACTGTCGGCAGTCCTAGAGATGGTTTTCCGTACTTTTCACACCAGACAAATGCTGGAGCTGTACCTTAATTAAGGCCACGGCCGCTTCGTTTCCACTCCTAGCCGTTTCCTGTCCCATCGTCACCATAAGACCTATCTGTGTCGGTGCGACGTGAAGCAACTTGTAAAAAAGGCGTCTGGGAGATTACTTTCTCATACAGAATACCGCTTATCGCAACTGCTACCTCACTGCATTAGCTTTGTTACATCTGACTAATACCGAATTATAGTAGTACATTAAAGCCTGTCTTCAGCCGAATCGAACGGGACTCGCAAATTTTTCCGTTAAAGATATGTTTCCGGTTAATTAAACCATAAACATGCATATATTTGACACAATGAGAAAAGAATAAAATGGTGCACAAACCTTATTCAGTATTGTATTTACGTATTTCTGCTACGAATTAACAGAGTACTAGCACAATTTAAATTGAACAGAAAAATAACTGTACACACAATTCATTTATTTTCTGAACACATTGCTACTTACCTACTCGACTTTCCACCAACACTTTAGTCTGAGAAAGTACGCCTAGCATATCAGAATCATTTCTCCATAGGAAATATTGCTGTAGTTCATTTAAATTCTTGACAGCATCTTGATCCGTCTTTAACTTACACTCTTTTTCCAACTCAGTGCCATATTCTTCTCTTTTCTTATTCTTCCGCCTCCTGTTCTCCTTTTCTTTATTTTCCTTAAAATTCTTAACTAAGTCACCTACACCCACAACGTCTTTTTCGGTTTGCACATCACTGTCTAGGTTTACGCAGTCCTCGGAATTGCAACTGGAAGCAGTTTCATTAATGAATTTTTGTAATTCTTGCTGTTCATCCTCATTTTCCTCACTATCAACAACTTTTCTCATTGGAAGCGCTGCCTTTCCGAAACACTTTGTGACTGTTTCTGGCACAACTTTTTTACACCTTGGTTTATCCAAAATTCCGCATCTAGCACCAAGACGGTAATAGCTCGTTCAGGTGCGGATGACGTAGAATTCATGTTGGCGATCAAAGATTGCATTAAGAGTTTACGACAATGCACTTTAACATTGTGAATGATGCCCTCGTCCATTGGTAGAGTAACACTTGTGGTGTTCGGAGGGAATCAAGTAATTCGTACGTTGGAAAGTTCGATGTGGGGGTGACATGTTGAGTTATTAAAAAGAATCTGACCGTGACATCATCCACGCCTTTTTGTTGAATCTCCAATCAACGGGTAGGTTCCTTAGGTCATTAATTTTGAAACATCGTGGTCTAGCAGCCTTACCGACCACTAACAGTTTCTCCATTTCAACTGACATAAAACCACATAAAAAAAACAGTCAATGTTTCCCTGAACAATTTTTCTTCCGAAAACTTCTCACTTTTCAAACACAACGATTTATTCGGTAAATCGCGGGAAAATATTTCCATCTCGTCGTAATCTGCTTTGTTTTCCGTTTCGTATCCTTCGATTATGGAAGGTAGTTTAGAAATCCACTCAGCAATGGTCTCGCTATTGACATCACTCGATTCACCACGAAGTTCGTTAAAAGCTATCTGATGTCTCTTGCGGAAACTCTCCAACCATCCATTAGATGCTTTGAATTCAGTCTTACCTAGATTTTCAGTCAACTTTTTAGCTTATTCTTGTAACATAGGGCCCGAAGTTCGATTCCTTTTTGCCCTAACACTAACAATTCACTCCCATATTATTTCATTACCATCCTGGTTTTCAGTTTGCTTGCGTTCTCTCTTTATTCTTTGATTAGCACAGTTTTCCCACCGCTTCAAAATGTCCATGTTCTTCTTTAAAATCTAGTACACTTGACTTTTACCTA
This sequence comes from Anabrus simplex, assembly GCF_040414725.1. Lineage (NCBI taxonomy): Eukaryota > Metazoa > Arthropoda > Insecta > Orthoptera > Tettigoniidae > Anabrus > Anabrus simplex. Next base: position 275,950,602 of record NC_090267.1, on the reverse strand, counting down.
CGTTGAACATCCTTATAATCTGTATTACACTCAAGTTATCTCGTTCACGAGCGTGAATCACTTTTACTCTCGTGTTAAAATCAAATCCAACTCTCGCTTTCGAAGCCATAATGACTACTACCGAACTATGTCAGTATTGTAAGTTTCGAAGTGCTCAGTTAAAAGATGAATTCTATGCTGACTGACAAGAGCCGAGACAATGATAGGAATTTGTTGATTGACAGTTCATTAAAGCGGGAATTGTGAAAGACTTGAACAACAGTAAACAGGCAATTAGCCGTACACTTTCGCGTGTGTATTGGTGAACAAAAGAAAGAAGACCTGTTTGCCTATTCCTTGTTAGCTACAGAATCAACTTCTATAGGAGACAAAGTAGAATTTCACAGGTTGCCTGAACATTTTCTAAACACTGGATTCCGAGGGTGAAAATTTTTCAGTTAAAACGCGTATTTCCGTTTTCCGCGTAACACAGTTTTCGTTTAATGAAGGGAATTTGACTCATTTTTCACCCCTAAATTCACGGAACCGTCAAATATATCCGTTTGAGACAATTTTTCATTTAATCAAGGGTGCGTCGAAGGCAGGTTTACTGTAGTAGTAACATAATTAAAAGAGTCCAATGCATTCTTGACGAACAAAAATGAATAACGTATGCAATTTCCCGCTCCCAGTTTTCGCTTGCCTACCGTCTTTCAATAGTGGTAATCTGCAGCCTCTTTTCTATCTCATTTGTTGAGGGAGGGGCTTCAAATACTCGACAGGGCGAATCCATCAATTCGGACAATGAGCTACATAAGCTTCATGATATGAAGTTTTCTTACCTATTAGCAGCTCTACATAACAGCGAAATCAGCGTGTTCGCTAATCTTCCAGGACTTGTCGCGCTGTTAGATGACACACGACTAAAGGTGTGCAACTGGCTGGCAAAAAGGTGCACTGCATATAAATATTTGTTCTCCTCTTGTTGTAACTGGTGAGAGGGGCGTGGTTGTGGTTTTCCACATCACAGAGAGGGTAGATACGTTCAAAATGCTGATTAACGAACCCTGCCTCGTGCCTAACTGCTTTGTACCTGGGCTTCACTCACTATTATCATCTATAATGGAACATGTGCGCGATTGAGGGTCATGATTAAAACCTCCCCACAGAGATTAATACATTTGAACGTTGTAACATACCTGTAATAAATCCAAATCTCCACGTTTAACCTGATTATAGTGAATATTTCTAATTTCGGTGATGGAATAATGACAAAACTAAGAAGAAGAAGAAGAACTCTTGATTGTTTTTGTTTTTTTTTTTTTTTTTTTGCTAGTTGCTTTACGTCGCACCGACACAAATAGGTCTTATGGCGACGATGGGACATGAAATGCCTAGGAATGGGAAGGAAGCGGCCGTGGCCTTAATTAGGGTACAGCCCCAGCATTTGCCTGGTGTGAAAATGGGAAACCACGGAAAACCATTTTCAGGGCTGCCGACAATGGGGTTCGAACCTACTATCTCCCGAATACTGGATACTGGCCGCACTTAAGCGACTGCAGCTATCGATCTCGGTAGAAGAACTCTGATTATCGAATAATTATATTGGTAAAGAATAGAGAACATAACATTTTTTCCGGTAACTTTGGGGAGAAAAAAAACAAAGCCATTGAAATAAATTGCCTAGCATTTGCAGACAATTTTGCTATATTGTCAGAAAATCTAACAAGTGAAACAACACAAATCAATCTCTTGGTAGAAATAGCCAACAAGACAGGTTTAAGAATCTCCGTAGAAGGAACAACATTTATTACAAACATGAAGAACGTTCCAAAATGTTTGGCAACAGATATTGGTCCAGTGGAAAAAGGAATGAAATTCCAATATCTCGGAGAAATAATTCAAGAAAATGGTTTAGACAAATCTGCAGTAGAAAAAAGGGTGCACAAGATGGAAAGACCATATGCTATCCCAAAGAATTTTTATAACAAAAAGTATCTATCTAAAAAATCTTAAAATAAGTCACTACACTACAGTGGTGAAACCGGAATGCTTATATGCAAGTGAATGCCCGGTACTAAACTATAGATTAGATAAACTTAAGGTACTAGAAAGGAGAACCATGAGAAAAATCTTAGGCCCTGTGAAAACAATATACAGTAAGTATGAAAATTGAGATCTAATGATGAAATAGAAATCATAGCATAAACCATAAGAAAAATGAGATTGCAAATTTTTGGACATATTTACAGAATGGATTATTCCAGATTTTAAAAAAAGGATTTTCGAGTGCCTTTGGGATAAAAAGGCAACAACTAGCTTGATTCAAGGAACAAAGAAAGATTTAGAAAGAAATAATATACAAGAAGGAACTATGGGCAGAGAGATTTTTATAAAGAGGGTAGTAAGTATGGAAGGATTCCAAGGAAGATTGAACAAGAAACCTGGTGCAAACTGGTCCGAGGACAGAAAGAAACAGCATAGTAAAAGGATGAAATAATATTGAAAGGAACGAAAGAGAAAACAACAAAGTATGAAGAACTGAACTGAAATTGGCATGTGGTCCTTAGCAGTCCTTATCGGTAAGAAGAAGAAGAAGAAGAAGAAGAAGAGATGGGCCAGGAAGAATGAGAAATCAAGGAATATCTTAACTTTCCAAACTTAGAATATAATAGAACAGAACAGAATGGAATACTCCCTTCCCTTAGTTCCAAATCACCAGGGACTGAGGAGAGAATATTAGTTTACTTTAACCCAAATTATTCTGATACATTTACTTTAAATTACCCTTATTATAGTTATGTGTGCCCACTAGAGTAGTGTTATTATACCCATTTTACACATTATCAGGATGTTTCGATAAGCCTTAAATATTAAACAGTGTTATGTGTGCCATATATGCTATGACAAACCTATATCATATCTTTCATTATTTACAAGAGTGCAGATTTTAAATTATTTGATTTTCCTTTGCCACATATTATATACAAAATAATTTACTATCTGCGTAGTCATAAATTAACAGAAAGTGACTAAGTTAGGATCAAGTGCTTAAATATTTCTCAGATCATATGAGGCCCGCCTCTGGTGTTTAGTGGTTAGTGTGATTAGCTGCCACCCCCGGAGGCCCGGGTTCGATTCCCGGCTCTACCACAAAATTTAAAAAGTGGTACGCGGTCTGGAATGGGGTCCACTCAGCCTCGGGAGGTCAAATGAGTAGAGGTGGGTTCGATTCCCACCTCAGCCATCCTGGAAGTGGTTTTCCGTGGTCTCCCACTTCTCCTCCAGGCAAATGCCGGGATGGTACCTAACTTAAGGCCACGGCCGCTTCCTTCCCTCTTCCTTGTCTATCCCTTCCAATATTCCCATCCCCCAATAAGACCCCTGTTCAGCATAGCAGGTGAGGCCGCCTGGGCGAGGTACTGGTCATTCTCCCCAGTTTCATCCCCAGTTCCAATGTCTCATGTTCCAGGACACTGCCCTTGAGTCGGTAGAGGTGGGATCCCTCGCTGAGTCGAGGGATAAACCAACCCTGGGGGTAAAGAGATTAAGAAAGAAAGAAAGAAAGATCATATGAGGTTCAGGGAGTACAGCAGTATTTGGTATCGAATAATTTATAAATATGGAATATTATTGCTAGTTATGTACTTCAATTTGCCCTGCTCTCTACTCTTAACCATAATTCACAAATTTTCGGCATATAGGCCAAAACAGTGACACAAATCGTTAATAATAATAATAATAATAATAATAATAATAATAATAATAATAATAATAATAATAATAATAATAATAATTTTACACCACCAATATTACTTTCGGTTGTCAGGCTTCACATTATAAAAGTAGATCACAAAAATTAATCACGTAAACATGAAACATGAAATACTTCATATTTATCTGAATAATAATGTGTAGACTAATCCACTCAGAAGTAATTCCGCTTATGCTAACCCACTATGAAATAATTTCGAATGTCCCTCTCGGCAGCCCTGAGTTTTCTGTTGTTTCTCATCTTCACACCAGGCAAATGCTGAGGTTTTACTTTAATAAAGGCCACGCCGTTACCTTCCCAATCCGCACCATTTCCCATCCGAAAATCGATGCGTTAGTGCGACGTTAAACCGTTAGCAAAATAAATAAAATATCTCAGACATCGATTCTCCTGGGGAATATACTGCACCCATGGAATTGAGCTTAATTGCATTATATTAAAATTGTAATCAGTATCATAGGTGGAATATTTCCACACAGTGGAAACTCTGTTTCTCACAATACTACAGGAAGCAAGATCACACACAATAGAAGCTTAAGCTGCTGAAGTCCCTCTAAGTCATGCCTTGTTGTCCCCCAATAAAGCCATTAACTCCGAACAATACTGCGTGAGGACGCGTAGCTACCTAGAAATCTAGGTCATGGAGCGGTAACTTTCCGCTGTTTGCAAGACAGAGAAAACACTCAAAGGGAGACAGTGATATCTACCCAACAACCAATCGGAAGCCTTATTTCAAATATTTCAAAAGAAGCGCTCTTAAATATTCAGTCGTTTGGCAGAAGCTGACAGTAATTAATAAATTTTCAACTGCAGTAACCCTTCAATTCGAATATCATAAGTAGTGAGTGAGGCAAACCGTGCTAATGTGCAGCGAATATTTAATTAGGAGAGGATGTGTCTGTGGACGAGAGGGTGAGGATATTCCCGCCATTGAGGTATTACACCCAGCATTACGACAGGTGAAATAGTTCGACCGAAGCCATCTAAATTATGTAAATGTCTGTGATTACTTCGGTGAGCGCAGTGTATTAATCGACTTACCGGAATTTTATTGACGAAGTGTGACATTCATGTAGTAGCAGAAAGGGATGCATGACTTAAACGTCGTTCCCTAAGTCAGTTCAGATCACTCCGCAAAGAAATCCAGGGAGGCACAAGACGCCTAGCAGAAGAATCACTTGTTGTTCAACGTTCGTGTAGAGTAGACGCGTAATGTCAATTCTCCTATTTGAGGAGTATCTTAGGGGACTGTGTAAGACAATTACTTAACATGCAGAGCTTCAAATGAATCTTTAGATTTATTTAGCAACACTATCGCGCACGGCAGATATGTTAATACATCTAGAACTTTTATACCAAATTTTGTTATGACAAGTTGGTCACATATGATATTTTCAGTGCGTATTAACTGGTTATATTTGACTGTTACATGGGAGACGGAGAAAACTTCTTTCCATGAAAGGCGGGCAGTACTCCAGCTGGCTCGGAAACACTTTTGATTTCATTAATTCATAACAGACAAGTAGAGGGAAAGAGAGTGAGTGAGCTGTTCTACTACAAATAAGTCATTAACATTACTACAGAGGCCAAGGAACTGGTAAATAGGATTAAATCGGCTCGAGGACAGCAAAGCAGGTATGCAGGGAAAATACTTTCACACAATAGGGAGTCCAGCACATATAGTAAACAACACTAGAGACCTTCAAACTCGGGTTACGCAGAGAAGAAGTGAGAAATAAAAAGTGTATATAATTCTCTCCATATTATTGTGTGTTTTTAAATGTTAAAGTGTTAGAATTAAGGCATCAAGAATATATAAAATGCGTGTGAATAGTGCAACCAATATCATGGATGGATACGTCGGTATTATGAAGATGCATATTTTCTTTGTAATCATGTTCTAATTCCACATCGGCGGATGCCCTAGGAAGGGCGAAACTTCATTGCAAAAATGTGAGTAAAAATGATTTATATAAAATCTAACATGGAGTATACTATTTTAATTATTCAGTTACGCGAGCTATCAAGTAGATATGTAGTTATTGTAATTATATTTTAGGGATTAGCACAGAGGAGATTTGATAATGACAATTTATTCACGCATGATGGGATCAATTTTATTTGTTTTCTTATTTTTCTTCTTATTATTAATATTCCTTTTATTATTATTGTCAATTGGACTAATTTGTTTAAATGCATAGGCCTACATTTAAACGACATTAGGGACCGTCAATATATTTTTTTTGATGATTGCACATTATGAACCTACGATTTGATAATTAAATGATATAATTGTTTTGATTGATATCAAATTTTCTTTTATTCACGGTTATTTGTATAATTTCCGTTATTTTGATGCATACTTCACCTGAATAACAAGATTATGGACAGGTGAAGAATAATCATTTTGTTAATTGGTCATAGTGGATTTGAATGGATTTGATTAATATTATTACGATACGATATAAAGCACTCAATTGGGAGATTGTAGTTGAAAAATTTCAGTAACTGGGAAGAATGAACCCAAGGAAAAGATGTTATGTCATGAGGCTCAAACGATGATAGAGGATGACATTATGTGATAATTGATTATGCACTGAGGACGAATGTCTCAAGGTAAATGAGAAGTTAATTATGTGTTACCAGCCGCCGAGCTGCGATGGAAATAATTAAGCCGTAGGTGCTAATAAAGTGAAATAATGTTCATGCTATGCAAAGCTGATATTGTGAATGTGAAAATAAATGCCGGCCATGACGAGCCGAGGGTATAATGCAAGTGCGCGGGAGGAGAGGCCCGTGTTTTTCTTGCAATTAAGGTGCATTAATAATGATGATTATCCCAAAGAACTGATGCTGAGGCAACATGACATACCATCTTAAGCGAGATAATGATAAGCAAAACCAAGTAAATTGATCGATGTAAATGACTTAAAAGGATAGTCTGTGATCCCAATTGATATGCGAAAATTGTGTTACAATAAGTATTCATGAGAATTTATTCGATGTGATTCAATTTGTTATCATGTTTCTTTTGGTTTATTGCCAGTTAATTATGGATAAATTTATTTTCTAATATTCCTCGATTTATATTAGAGAAATGGAGTCAGGAAAGCCATGAGATGTTGATATGGTCGTGGTGACATACCATCCTTACTCAGAGATTTGAAGTTAATGGACTCTGAGCAGGATAATAATTTTCTTATGCGTAATGATGCAATCTGAAATCTATTATGTTTGATTTATAAACAACAGTGCGTGAGTGAATAAGATAGTGTAAATAGAACATGAATTTGTACGCAAATTACTAGTTAACCATGATGGTCGTTTTTATTTGAATTATAAATAATTTGCATAAGTAACCCCTCTGTGACTATAATGTAATCTAGTTTGTTTCTTATTGATTTGATCTATTTTGAGTGTTAATTATAATGTTCATTTATAAAGTATTAGAAATGGTAGTGCGCGTAACAATTAGTATACGAAGTGTTAGATTCAAAATTTCTCCTCGCATAACAAGCAACAACAAATTTCTCGGAATTACTGAACGAATAAATTGAACACTGAATTATAATTTTTCAAATATGAATGTGATGATACTGATGATAAATATAGTCAGAAAAATTTTGTGAAATAAATCTTTTCATTTTTCAATATTATATTTGTATAAAAGTTTGTATAGTCCAAGGTGATATCAAAAATTAGAGCTATGCTTACGGAAAGTTCAGTAATGTCCAGATTTTCAATAAAAAATACTGGCAAGACTTATTGAGTCTAAAGATGTCACATTTCACAGTGGTTTAATTTAAATGGTGTATTTATCCTCATTATTATAAAATGAGAGTTCAAATGCTAAATAATTTGCATTAATTACGGAGAATATACTCCTAGAAAATGATTGGAATGTTCTAAATGTATCAAAAGGTGGCAATAATTGGTAATAGCGTCATAAAATTTTATTTTCAACAACTGTGTTCTTTTAAATATCATGCTCAAACTTAACTGATTTTTATTGAGCCAAGCTATTGAAGCTGTAGATTATTTGTGATCGAGAAGATTGCCATGACTTATTTAAATATTTGACGATGAAATATGGTCACAATAAATGTATGATTTAAATGGATAATTTATATCCTAAAATTGTGTTGACTAGTTATTTAATAAATTAATTATATTTTATTTGGTTTTAAATTAATTGTGTGTGTAAAGCTTGAGTTTTCACTTATATAATTTGAATACTATCAGTTTGGCTCATTTTCTAAATCCATGATTATGGTTTCACTTAATTTGTAAATAAAGAATTAGTTTATTTTACAAAAATCAGTCTGAGTCATAACAGTTATTTATTCAGTAGTCATATGGTAACCTTTAGATAGGAAATCCCTCTGCGACACCCTCCAGGCGACCAAGGACTGAGCACACCTGAGACAGAATCTCAAAATGCGGTGAGTATATATTTTTAGCAGCCGAGGCAAGATAGAAGATGTTCCGCAACTCTACCGACTAAAGGGTGCAGAAGTGTTTTTGGCGCGCAACAGTGGAGCTTGACGTCGCCTAAGTAATAAGTAACTGTTTTGTCACTCAACAGTGAAGCCCGACGTCGCCTACGTATGGTAAGAGTAGTTAGGTCATGACCAGACTGACATTTAGAACATTCCAAGGAGGTAACAGTTAAATATTAACACTGTGTAATTATGTGATTGTAAAATGTTGTTCATGTTGATAAAGTATGTTGTTCATCACATTGTAAGGATGAATAGGAAATGTTGTGCTTGTTAAAAACAGCAATTAAGTTTCGCCTTAGCTTAAAGGGGGTCCGCTATTCTACATATCTGTTAATATGGTCATAAGTGACGAGCAATGGGAGCAACTCATTGCGAGCATAAACATGCTCAATGTGAAGGTGGATACGGTCCAAAGTGAAATTAAAGCAGATCAGAACACACTAGTTGAAAACATTAGTAAACAGATAGAAGACACTCAGAACTCACTTAAAGTAGAGCTGACGGAAAATCTAGGTAAACAACTGGAGGTAAATCAGAACACATTCACTGAGGACATAAATAAACAATTAAAGGACAATCACGACGCACTGAACGAAAGTTTAAATAAACAATTGAATGACATTCAGAACCAATTCACTCGTAATCAAGAGGAATTACGTAAGGAATTGTTGGATAGTCAGGAAAAGCTATTACAACAGTGCGAAGAGAACAAGCAGCAAACCAAACAGGATCTTAACAATTTTGCGACTGCACACAAACAGCTGATCAAGCAGTTAGGCGATGTGACATTATCACTTAGTAATAAAATAGAGGAAACAAAGAATGAAGTCGAGGGACAGTGTCAGAAAATGTCAGAAAGCATTCTTATGGTACAGGATCAAATGAATGCACTGGAGGAGGACACACAAAAAAGTCTAACCTCAATAACCACCAAAGTTTGTGAAGGGTTAGAAAAAATGGATCAGGGATTTAAAGTCATGGAAGCAGCTAGGACCGCGGACAAGGAAGACGTAACCCGGCAATTGGCAGGAATGAAAAATGAAATTAAAGTTTGGCAGGAGGAAATGAATAGAACAATTGGTAAAGAGATTCAATTAGGTGATGAGATAATGCGTGAGGAGGTGAAAGAGGTCGTAAACGGTGAAATGCATAACTTACAGGTACAGACCGAGAACTTGGCAACATTAGTTAAGTTCATTTCGGAAGAGCAGGCTGTCATTAAAGCAGGTATGCGGCAGGAAGAGCCGGCATTCCAACAGCCAGCAGCTGCTAATCCACCCCAGGTAGCGCCAGAGCTAAGTGTCAACACAAGCACTCAGCCAGTTTCTAGTGGGAATGTTCAAACAATCGTGACACACCCGAACCTCGTCAACATATTGAAATTAAGTGATGAGCAACCGCGGAAATTTAACGGCACCAACTTAGTATCACCAAAAATGTTCCTTAGGGAGTTAAAGTCGTACTTCCGTGAAATGCAAATCCCAGAGGACAAAAAGTTAAGGCTGACTGAGAGATACTTAGAATCAAGTCCCAAGACATGGTTTATAGGTTTTCGCTCGTCATTAAACACATTTAAAGATTTCGAGAAGGCCTTTCTCAATCGATTTTGGGGCATAGGAACGCAACAGGATCTGCGTCTAGAGCTATATTCTAAGAAATATACTAGCACTCTTCCCACGCAATACAGCCGCTATTTCTTAGACCATCTAGTAAAAATGCAGGAACTAGATAATCCCCCATCTCAGAGCGAACTCGTTCAAGCGCTAATTAAACAATTCCCAGTTGATGTCCAGAGGATGTTGATTACATCCAAAGTTCAGACTCCAGAAGAGGCGGAGGAAATTCTAAGGCAACTGGACGGCACCACTAACTTAAATACACCCAGGCCAGCGCGCAACATAGAGCACAAAGTATTTGTAGTGGAAAATGTTGAGGCTAACAATCACCAGGGTAAGGTAAGCTCAAATACAGGAGCGATGCCGCGTCGAAAGCCTGATGATAGAGGAGAAATAAAAGATGTACAGTTTCGAAATGAGAGGCCGAATCGGAATAATTATGAGTACAGTAGGCATTATCCTAGAAGGGAACTTAGAAGGGACAGAAGTAGATACGAAGACCGGAACCGTAACCGTCCTTACCAGCGATATGACCAACGCGGAAGGTGGAACGATAGGAACCAACAACAACAACACAGATATAGGTACAGGGAACCAGACTACCGTAACAGAGAGAACAAGCGTTATGTCCAGGATTTAAACTCGGAACGCCAAGAGAGAGAAAGATGGCGAAAGGCCATAAACCAAGCGGACCTAAATCCTGATATTGTCGGGGCGGAAAGTCTCGAGTATCAAAAAGCGCGCAACCAGACAGACAGAAGACAACAGTCTTTAAACCCTGAAGCCCAGCCATATTCACACAATGGCAACGGGCAACAAAAAAAACGCCAATTTAAAATCAACGTCTCCATCCGACCAGTACGAGCCTGTGCTAGTGGCCGACAACACAGATGATTGGGTTGTAGCGCAGGTGGATTCGTGGGTCGTGCAACCACAAGATCTCTTGGAAGATCCTGTTATAAAAGAGGCCAAGCAAATACAAAAGTTGCCAGTCATAAACGTCAAACTACACGGTACTAACACTAGAGCTCTTACAGACACAGGGGCGTCCATAAGTATTGTATCCAGGATACTATATAATGACATCAAAGACCGACACAAACTACCCGAAATTCCTGTATCTACGGTCAAAATAAGAGGAATTATTCCTGACAAGACAACTGTATGTAAATCCCAAACACTGCTGGAGATTCAAATAGGGAATTCTACTTTTACGCACCCGTTTGTCATAATGTCAAGAGTTAACTACAATTTAATTCTGGGGGCTGACTTTCTAAGGCTACTAATGCTGTGATTGACCTGGCCAGGAACGAAGTCAAATTTCGAAAACCAGAAGGTGATGAACATGTTTTTCTAGACCACGAGACCAATAGCAAAACTGACATGAATTTTAGTAATCAGGAGGAAATCATTAATGAGGATGTTGAGAAAATTTTGGACAATGAATGCATATTTGCGGATAATTTTAATGCTGAAGCCGAAACAGAAATTGAGAATTTGATATCAGCAAAGGTGGCTGAATTCAAGGGAACCAAGGAGCAAAAAGACAAATTGCGAGCTCTGTTGGAAAAATATAAAACTGTTTTCGACTCGAAGGTTGGCATGATCCCTAATTTCAAATACGTACTAAATGTTACAGACTGGCGTCCGTACAAGTATAAAGCCTATCCAATTCCGGAAAAACATTATCCTGAAGTGAAACGTATCATTAAGGGAATGGAAGAAAACGGAGTTGTGTCGAAAAGGGTCACTCCCTACGTAAACAATCTCGTGACAGTGGTCAAACCGGACGGGTCACTGAGAATTTGCATCGACGCGCGTGAGCTCAACCTGAGACTAATACCAGAGAATGACCATGTACCATCTGTTAAAGACGTCATTAGGAGATTCAAAGGCATGAACATGTTTTCCGGAGTTGATCTCACCAGTTCATTCCACCATATCCAGCTGGAGGAAAAATCCCGACTGTTGACTGGATTTCTGTTCGACCAACACACATACACGTATAACAGGTTGCCATTTGGGACCAAGAATAGTAGTGCCGCTCTCATTCGAGCATTAGAAAGAAACCTTACTGACGAAGTTAAAGAGGTGACAACCCGATTTATTGATGACATTATCATTCCAAGCAAAGATTTCGAGGAAAATTTAAAGTATGTGGAAAAGTTATTTCAAAATTTGATGGACACATGTTTTAAGATAAATTTAAAGAAGTCCCATTTCTGCCAGTCAGAGATACTATTTTTAGGGCATGTGATTGATGGTGAGGGAATACGCCCCAACCCTGTTAAAATTAAAGCTATCAATGATTTCCCGAGGCCAAGAAGAGTTAAACACATCCGGCAATTCTTGGGCCTCTGCAATTTTTTTTCTGAACATTGTCCTAATTATACAGAGGTAGTAGCACCACTGCAAGATATGCTACATAAGAATAACAAGTGGAAGTGGACTGAAGCGACCGAGATGGCATTTCAACGGACAAAGGAGTTACTGGCACGCTGCATAAAACTGTCGTATCCTGATTTTGAACAACCATTTGTGCTACAAACGGACGCGTCCAACGTCGGAATCGGGGCAATTCTATATCAGGAAGATGAAAAACCACCGCACTCAAAGAAATTTATATCATTCTATAGCCGTAAATTGAGGAAACATGAAACTAATTACAGTACTACCGAGCTGGAAATGTTAGCGATAGTACAGGCCTTACAACATTGGCACAAGGTTATTTATGGTTTTCCAGTAAAAATTCGGACTGACCATAAAGCCTTGACATTTATGCTAAAAACAGCTATTTCTAGTCCAAGAGTATCACGCTGGTCACTATATGTTCAGCAGTTCAATTTTACAATTGAACATTGCCCTGGTGAAGATAACGTTGTAGCAGACGTATTAAGTCGAAATCCTAGTGAGCCACAAGAACAAGTGAACTACGTAGATTTGGTACCGGAAGATCATGAAGTCCTACTCCATCTTAGTCAATTACCTCAGTTTCAACAGACGGACAACTCATTGAGCAGGCTGATAGACTTTTTTCAAAACAGAATTCAACAGGGAGACCCGAACTACAGTGAAATCCAAAAACAAGCTGAGAAATATTTATTTGTGAATAATTTGCTGGTTAAATATGTTGACAAAGATCATACCAAATTGAGAGTAGTTATCCCATCACAACTTCAAACTGAAATAATTTGGCATGTACACCGAATCTCAGGACATGGCGGTATAGACAAAGTAGTTGCTACAATGCAAGAGAGTTTCACTTGGAAAAACTTGAGAGAATCAGTGAGAGATGCTATTATAACATGCGACACATGCCAACGAGTAAAAGCTAACCCATATCTCATCAAACAGGAACCTATTCCTTTATTGCCCACTGCGCCGAAAATGCTGTTCGCTATGGATATTTTCGGACCAATTCCAAAATCAACCCGAGGGAACCGATTCATTCTAGTGACAATGGACGTATTTTCGAAATACACAACCCTATATCCGATCCAGAAGGCAAATACTAAGCTTGTACTAAGATGTCTTACAAGGAACATCATACCCAACATGGGTAAGCCACAAAGCCTGTTGACAGATCATGGAACTCAATTCACCTCCGCTCAATTCAAAAATGCTTTACAGGAGCTTGAAATAAAACATGTAATGAGCTCAATTCGTAACCCTCAGAGTAAGCCATCGGAAAGAGTAATGAAAGTTATCTCTAAATTTTGTAGGATTTACATACCAAATCAGCACAGTAAATGGGTCCAATTGTTACCGGTCATCATGGACTGCATAAACCACACTATCCATGAAGCTACGGGATTTATACCTTCGATTACCCATTTAAACCATTACCCAATCAGACCGTGGACAGCAGTTGTTAATAGCCCAGCAGATGCTAGGCCAGCTCCTGACATATGTGTAAGGAAGGTTGCCGAACACTTACAGCAGCAGGCGCAACGCCGATTGAGAAGAGTACGAGGAAAGAGGTTTCATCGTCCACTAAGAGTAGGTGAATATGTTCTTATCCGTCGTCCAGCGACATCTGCACCAGAGGAGAAATTTTATGCTAAATTCGCACCATTATATGTGGGGCCATATCGAATTGCACAATCATTTAATAATAATGCATACAAGGTAATCAGTCTAGATGGTCGAAATGAAATGACTTTCAACGCAGCCTCACTAAAATTATACAGAATACCACCCGGAGGAATTCCACAAGTGAACCTTGTAGAATATTTCCAGAATGAAGAGGATGAGGATTTATCTATAGAAGAAGAGTTAAATGGAAACGAAGATTTGTCTATGGGAGAAGAAGAGGAAGACGAGTTTTCTACAGATGAGGAAAAGGAAGATGATGATGGCGAAATACTCAGCCCAAGAAACAGCGAGGAAGAAATATCACCTACCAGCGCAGACCTACCAACTACGGATTATGGGAAGAAGAGAGAAGAAGAAGAAAGAGATGACTGCCCGATATGTCTACAAGAGGCCACAGAGCTAAAGGAGATCATGAAGATGATTATTACTGATTTACATGAGGAACGAAGACAACTGGAAGAAGAAAATATGCAAATACGAAGAGAGATCAGACAGGCTAAAGGAAAAATATAATCAAGGCTCAATTATGGTTGCATAATAGTAACCAAGAAGAGAATAAAGAACATAAAATCTAGAAATCTTCCTCGAATTATTTTCGGAACATTTCTATTCTAAGTGGGGGAGGTGTTGCACCCATGGAATTGAGATTAATTGCATTATATTAAAATTGTAATCAGTATCATAGGTGGAATATTTCCACACAGTGGAAACTCTGTTTCTCACAATACTACAGGAAGCAAGATCACACACAATAGAAGCTTAAGCTGCTGAAGTCCCTCTAAGTCATGCCTTGTTGTCCCCCAATAAAGCCATTAACTCCGAACAATACTGCGTGAGGACGCGTAGCTACCTAGAAATCTAGGTCATGGAGCGGTAACTTTCCGCTGTTTGCAAGACAGAGAAAACACTCAAAGGGAGACAGTGATATCTACCCAACAACCAATCGGAAGCCTTATTTCAAATATTTCAAAAGAAGCGCTCTTAAATATTCAGTCGTTTGGCAGAAGCTGACAGTAATTAATAAATTTTCAACTGCGGTAACCCTTCAATTCGAATATCATAAGTAGTGAGTGAGGCAAACCGTGCTAATGTGCAGCGAATATTTAATTAGGAGAGGATGTGTCTGTGGACGAGAGGGTGAGGATATTCCCGCCATTGAGGTATTACACCCAGCATTACGACAGGTGAAATAGTTCGACCGAAGCCATCTAAATTATGTAAATGTCTGTGATTACTTCGGTGAGCGCAGTGTATTAATCGACTTACCGGAATTTTATTGACGAAGTGTGACATTCATGTAGTAGCAGAAAGGGATGCATGACTTAAACGGCGTTCCCTAAGTCAGTTCAGATCACTCCGCAAAGAAATCCAGGGAGGCACAAGACGCCTAGCAGAAGAATCACTTGTTGTTCAACGTTCGTGTAGAGTAGACGCGTAATGTCAATTCTCCTATTTGAGGAGTATCTTAGGGGACTGTGTAAGACAATTACTTAACATGCAGAGCTTCAAATGAATCTTTAGATTTATTTAGCAACACTATCGCGCACGGCAGATATGTTAATACATCTAGAACTTTTATACCAAATTTTGTTATGACAAGTTGGTCACATATGATATTTTCAGTGCGTATTAACTGGTTATATTTGACTGTTACATGGGAGACGGAGAAAACTTCTTTCCATGAAAGGCGGGCAGTACTCCAGCTGGCTCGGAAACACTTTTGATTTCATTAATTCATAACAGACAAGTAGAGGGAAAGAGAGTGAGTGAGCTGTTCTACTACAAATAAGTCATTAACATTACTACAGAGGCCAAGGAACTGGTAAATAGGATTAAATCGGCTCGAGGACAGCAAAGCAGGTATGCAGGGAAAATACTTTCACACAATAGGGAGTCCAGCACATATAGTAAACAACACTAGAGACCTTCAAACTCGGGTTACGCAGAGAAGAAGTGAGAAATAAAAAGTGTATATAATTCTCTCCATATTATTGTGTGTTTTTAAATGTTAAAGTGTTAGAATTAAGGCATCAAGAATATATAAAATGCGTGTGAATAGTGCAACCAATATCATGGATGGATACGTCGGTATTATGAAGATGCATATTTTCTTTGTAATCATGTTCTAATTCCACATCGGCGGATGCCCTAGGAAGGGCGAAACTTCATTGCAAAAATGTGAGTAAAAATGATTTATATAAAATCTAACATGGAGTATACTATTTTAATTATTCAGTTACGCGAGCTATCAAGTAGATATGTAGTTATTGTAATTATATTTTAGGGATTAGCACAGAGGAGATTTGATAATGACAATTTATTCACGCATGATGGGATCAATTTTATTTGTTTTCTTATTTTTCTTCTTATTATTAATATTCCTTTTATTATTATTGTCAATTGGACTAATTTGTTTAAATGCATAGGCCTACATTTAAACGACATTAGGGACCGTCAATATATTTTTTTTGATGATTGCACATTATGAACCTACGATTTGATAATTAAATGATATAATTGTTTTGATTGATATCAAATTTTCTTTTATTCACGGTTATTTGTATAATTTCCGTTATTTTGATGCATACTTCACCTGAATAACAAGATTATGGACAGGTGAAGAATAATCATTTTGTTAATTGGTCATAGTGGATTTGAATGGATTTGATTAATATTATTACGATACGATATAAAGCACTCAATTGGGAGATTGTAGTTGAAAAATTTCAGTAACTGGGAAGAATGAACCCAAGGAAAAGATGTTATGTCATGAGGCTCAAACGATGATAGAGGATGACATTATGTGATAATTGATTATGCACTGAGGACGAATGTCTCAAGGTAAATGAGAAGTTAATTATGTGTTACCAGCCGCCGAGCTGCGATGGAAATAATTAAGCCGTAGGTGCTAATAAAGTGAAATAATGTTCATGCTATGCAAAGCTGATATTGTGAATGTGAAAATAAATGCCGGCCATGACGAGCCGAGGGTATAATGCAAGTGCGCGGGAGGAGAGGCCCGTGTTTTTCTTGCAATTAAGGTGCATTAATAATGATGATTATCCCAAAGAACTGATGCTGAGGCAACATGACATACCATCTTAAGCGAGATAATGATAAGCAAAACCAAGTAAATTGATCGATGTAAATGACTTAAAAGGATAGTCTGTGATCCCAATTGATATGCGAAAATTGTGTTACAATAAGTATTCATGAGAATTTATTCGATGTGATTCAATTTGTTATCATGTTTCTTTTGGTTTATTGCCAGTTAATTATGGATAAATTTATTTTCTAATATTCCTCGATTTATATTAGAGAAATGGAGTCAGGAAAGCCATGAGATGTTGATATGGTCGTGGTGACATACCATCCTTACTCAGAGATTTGAAGTTAATGGACTCTGAGCAGGATAATAATTTTCTTATGCGTAATGATGCAATCTGAAATCTATTATGTTTGATTTATAAACAACAGTGCGTGAGTGAATAAGATAGTGTAAATAGAACATGAATTTGTACGCAAATTACTAGTTAACCATGATGGTCGTTTTTATTTGAATTATAAATAATTTGCATAAGTAACCCCTCTGTGACTATAATGTAATCTAGTTTGTTTCTTATTGATTTGATCTATTTTGAGTGTTAATTATAATGTTCATTTATAAAGTATTAGAAATGGTAGTGCGCGTAACAATTAGTATACGAAGTGTTAGATTCAAAATTTCTCCTCGCATAACAAGCAACAACAAATTTCTCGGAATTACTGAACGAATAAATTGAACACTGAATTATAATTTTTCAAATATGAATGTGATGATACTGATGATAAATATAGTCAGAAAAATTTTGTGAAATAAATCTTTTCATTTTTCAATATTATATTTGTATAAAAGTTTGTATAGTCCAAGGTGATATCAAAAATTAGAGCTATGCTTACGGAAAGTTCAGTAATGTCCAGATTTTCAATAAAAAATACTGGCAAGACTTATTGAGTCTAAAGATGTCACATTTCACAGTGGTTTAATTTAAATGGTGTATTTATCCTCATTATTATAAAATGAGAGTTCAAATGCTAAATAATTTGCATTAATTACGGAGAATATACTCCTAGAAAATGATTGGAATGTTCTAAATGTATCAAAAGGTGGCAATAATTGGTAATAGCGTCATAAAATTTTATTTTCAACAACTGTGTTCTTTTAAATATCATGCTCAAACTTAACTGATTTTTATTGAGCCAAGCTATTGAAGCTGTAGATTATTTGTGATCGAGAAGATTGCCACGACTTATTTAAATATTTGACGATGAAATATGGTCACAATAAATGTATGATTTAAATGGATAATTTATATCCTAAAATTGTGTTGACTAGTTATTTAATAAATTAATTATATTTTATTTGGTTTTAAATTAATTGTGTGTGTAAAGCTTGAGTTTTCACTTATATAATTTGAATACTATCAGTTTGGCTCATTTTCTAAATCCATGATTATGGTTTCACTTAATTTGTAAATAAAGAATTAGTTTATTTTACAAAAATCAGTCTGAGTCATAACAGTTATTTATTCAGTAGTCATATGGTAACCTTTAGATAGGAAATCCCTCTGCGACACCCTCCAGGCGACCAAGGACTGAGCACACCTGAGACAGAATCTCAAAATGCGGTGAGTATATATTTTTAGCAGCCGAGGCAAGATAGAAGATGTTCCGCAACTCTACCGACTAAAGGGTGCAATACACACCCGTTCGACACGATATAGAGAAGCATTCACAGCGGGTAGAGATCGGGCCAGCTAGGAAGACATCTGGGAGCGCGTGCGCACTTTGGACATCTCGCGTAGCGTATCCCCTCCTAACAGAGCTCCTGCTACAAGGACAGTTCAGTGCATAAGTTTACACTCAGCTGCCGCGCTCTGCTTTCTAATTTCCCGTTGAGTAGTAACTGTGGTTAGTGGTGGTGTACGTTAGACCTATCTGTGACACTATGGAAGGCGTTAAAAGTAGCCTGCATCGTAAGGTACTAAAGAGTCAGACTCGTGCAGCAATCTTGAACGTTATAGACTTTATGGAAAGTGAGGCAATGGAAGAAAAGTTCGTGATAGATTGTAAAAAAAAGTGCAGGAAAGAGTAGCAGCAGCTGTTGGAGTGTCAGAAAGTTATTTGGTACGGATTAAGAGCGAAAAACGAAAGAATTAGGAAAACGTATGGATAGTCTGTTTGAAACACCAAACAAAAACAGAATGCGTACAAAGAAAATTACTGGATTGGACGACTTTGACGAAGGTGCCGTATGTCGTATTGTTAGCAAATTTAATTTAGACGAAAAATGTTTACCTACAGTTTCAAGAATTCGTGCAAAGTTAGGTAAAGACTTAAAGTTCAAAGGATCCATAACTAGTGTCAAGCGAATTCTTCGATCATTAGGATATCATCAGAAAAAAACTAAGACTAACAAGCGCATCCTAACGGAAAAACATGACATAAAATACAAAAGGTTTGTTTATTAAAAATGTCTAGTATCCGGCGGAGGATAGTTGTACATGCTGGCTGTGAAATTGGTTTCATCCAGAACTGTCTGCTAATCTGGAAGTTTGGTAGCAAGTGTGGCGACTACCACGATGGCATGAATAGTGACTTTTCTTTAAGAGTATGAAAGATAACTTCCACCTCGCAGTGTTCTCGTAATTGACTACGCGTCATATCACAACAAGGAAGTAGATCGTGCTCCATACTCCAGCTCACGGAAAGTGACGATGATCTCCTGGCTAGTGAATAGGAACATTCCACGCCGTGAGACGATCTAAAAACACGAGCTTTATGAGCTTATCAAATTGCACAAGCCGGCACACAAAACCTACGTCCTAGATTAACTCATGGAACAGTACGGACACTCGGTAATTCGACTGCCCCCATATCACCCTGAATTAAACAGTATTGAAATAATGTGGGCAAAAGTGAAGAACTGGGTAGCTTCACACAACGTCACCTTCACTATTGACGACATAGAGAAACTCACTTGACGGAAATTTGTGTCAATATCCGCCGAAGACTGAAACATAAGGGATGGGGAACATTTTAAAGACATTATGGAGTCCTTCGCGATCCAGCTGGGAGCCGACGACACGTCATCCGGTGAGGACGACAGAAGTGATGACGGAGGACTCAGTGGAATTGAAGAGATGTAGTGGACATAATAAAACAAGAATGTGCTCATTTTGTGAATAATTATAGTGTCATTATTTTATTACTTATTACTTCTAGTGCCATTTAAGTTATCTTCGTATACATACGTTGTTACTCAGCATATGTAGACCCTTTATGGTGTTTCCTTTTATGAATTATATTTTGTTTCTGTACCTGAGAACAATTATATAATTATATATGTCATACCGTTAAGTCACATTTCTTATTTTACAACAAAACATTGGCATTAAGGAGCTAGGGACAAACGATCATATAGTCTAACACTGCTTTCTCACCTTAAAGCAAAAATACTTTATTATTATTATTATTATTATTATTATTATTATTATTATTATTATTATTATTATTATTATTATTATTATTATTATTATTATTATTATTATTTCTTAATCTGCTTACCCTCCAGGGTCGGTTTTCCCTCGGACTCAGCGAGGGATCTCACCTCTACCGCCTCAAGGGCAGTGTCCTGTAGCGTGAGACATTGGGTCGGGGGATACAACTGGGGAGAATGACTAATACCTCGCCCAGGCGGCCTCACCTGCTATGCTGAACAGGGGCCTTGGTGGGGGATGGATAGATTGGACGGGATAGACAAGGAAGAGGGAAGGAAGCAGCCCTGGCCTTAAGTTAGGTACCATCCCGGCATTTGCCTGGAGAAGTCGGAAACCACGGAAAACCACTTCCAGGATGGCTGAGGTGGGAATCGAACCCACCTCTACTCAGTTGACCTCCAGGCTGAGTGGACCCGTTCCAGCCGTCGTACCACTTTTCAAATTTCGTGGCAAAGCCGGGAATCGAACCCGGGCCTCCGGGGGTGACACCTAATCACGCTAACCACTACATCACAGAGGCGGACATTATTATTATTATTATTATTATTATTATTATTATTATTATTATTATTATTATTTTATTATTTCGTTTCACCCTCTTTGGGGTATGTTGAATCAATTCTTTCTCTGTGTGTTGTTCTTTTCTTAGTGCCCAGTATTTCTTCATTCTTTCTGATCTTCGTTTCTTCTCGTCTTCCGAGATAATAGGCCCTAGATGTGTCTTTTAATGTAGATTTGTTTTGGAACGTTATGTTTTCTTTAGTTATTACTTTAGCTGTTCGACCGAACAGTGAATTTTCTGTAATTTTTAATTCTAACAAGTCTTTTTCAGTTTCTTTAAACCAGTTCGGTTTTGTTTTGGGTTACGGAAGAAGTCAAGATTTGTTCAGTTAATCATAGAGTTCATTCCGAGGAGAAGATGACCGTAAAAATTTATCCTCTTTCTTCGCATAGTATCTGAGAGTCTTCAATTTTCTTGTAGATTATTATTATTATTATATTATTATTATTATTATTATTATTATTATTATTTTTATTATTATTATTATCGAGTTATTTTACATGACGTGGCTTAGGTTATGAAGCCTGGTGTTATAGCAAACCATATTTTACACTGTACATTTACAGCGTCGTAAAGTTAATTTTAAATCAAATTATAATTTAAAAATAAGGACTACGCAAATTGATACACGGGAAGGATTTTGACAGCTAATGTAATAAGAGGTTAAATTATGTTCTAACTCCTTCAATCTATCTGTCATCTGTAACACTTCTAAATGCATTCATTTCGGCTAGGTATGTCTGTTATTTTCAGCCGGAAGGGAATTCCACTAACTGAATATCTGCGGAGTGTTACATGTCAGTTAATACAAATATTTCGGGTCAACTGTACGTCGCCACAACACTGAGCGAGAAGGGGAAGTCAGCGTTCTCGCTCCCACGGCTCTGCTTTCTCACTCGCACACTTCCCCTCACCAGATGTCTTCCTAGCTGGCCCGATCTCTAGCCGGGAACCTCCGTGGCTCAGGCGGCAGCGCGCCGGCCTCTCACCAACTTACACAGCCAGTCGCAAGTGTTGTGATAAGTAGATATAGACTAGAGAGATACCGGTTGTGTAGATAGTACACGTCTTGTGGTGTAACGGTAGCTCTTCATTCTAGTCTGAGAATTCAATGGTATTTTATGTCTTAAGAGGTCAATTGAGGATAATCCTGACAAGAGAATAGGTCAACTTGGTCACGAAAGCCAAGTAATTCTAAAGGACCTGAATCAGGCCGATTAATGACCTCCAATACAGAGAATGTATGACCTAAAATTACCACTACGAATATTTCGGAAAATAAATGTGCAACTGATGCACCGTTTTCACAGAATGGAAGTATATACAGGAACTCACAAATTTAACCCTACAACGATTCCAAAAATGCCCAGAAATATGTTTTCAAGCACTAAGTTTGAGACGAACAAACTCATACTGACTTTTGATGCAGGGTCCTAGTACTAATAGTTCATAAAGTATAGTCATTTCCATCTAGTAGTGCTGTCTGCTCCAGTTGACTGGCCAGTATTAGCGTATGCGAGCCTTCCTCGCCCCTGTGTGTACGTTTAACACTTTTTTTTCAAATGATGGCCATTAGTCTCAATACATGCTTCTAGTCTTTCACGCTAAGATCGCTACAAATGATGTACTTCCAGGTTGGCATTCAGTGATCCATCTATGAAAAATCGTCCTACAAGATGATGGCGGTGCTAAAAGGGTCACACCAGCTCCCACGGGGAGATATTTTGAGTCAGCGACTTTCAAGTCAGTTCGGAAGGCATCATGTTGGAATAGCGTTGCTTGTGAACACTCGGGATATATTTTTCGTTTTGGTAGTACCACGCTGTCACCATAGCATGCAGCGTGCTCTTCAGCAGTTGTTTAGCTTTCTGCGTGGCCAGAGATTCCAGCAACTAGCAGTAGCATTTCAGAGGAAATTTCAACAGCCAAAGGACACAGAAAAAGAACACAGTAAAACGACAAAGAACAACATAAAGCACAAAATTATTTACCTTAGGGCAGTAGCATACAAACATAAAATGTGGAAGAGGACCCAAAAGGGCCGATGACCTAGATGTTAGGCCCCTTTAAATAACAAGCAAGCAAGAGGACCCAAAATTAAAAGGGGATTAAAGGCCACTATCTTAAATTAACACTTGAGTGGTTGCCAGGTCAAGGTAACTAAGCATACCAAAATAAACACCAATTTAAAATTGGAGTGAAATATTTAATTTACAAGAATCATTAAAAATTCATAAATAAATCCCATTATATAAAAGTAGAAAATACATAAAAGCTGGAACCTACTTGAATTCTAATAATGAATTGAAACATAAGGAAAACGATACCTTTAAAAAATTAATGATCAATATTAAATCAAACATATTCTTAAAAGCTTAAAATGTGTTGAAAAATGAGGAAAATCGTGTTGATATATTTAAATGAATAAATATTAAATTAATATTAATCATAAATAATTAATATTATCTTATACCTGTTTAGAACAAAAATTAGAATACTGGCCAGTAACTTTAACTATGCAGACTAATCTATTTAAAACTGAAAGTGTTTCTAATTAGGTTTTAAGAAAATCTTTAAACAGGCACGATAATACGGTCACACACACTCAACACAAAATGTGTAAAGAACAGCAATGAAAAATTTTACTCGGTAAAATAATTAAATGAAATGACAAACAATTGCAGAAAAATTCCCCAAACAAGTTACAGATTACCAAGGAAAAAAACAATATTAATGTTCCACAATTAACATAACGACACACGAACTAAAGCTTGCAACTACCCAAGCCAAGCTATAATTCATTTTAATAACAGGCAAGGCCTGCCAAAATCAAAGCGTACCCACGAGATAAGCTAAAGGGTCCTTAACTATGAGCCGGGCACCCATCCTACTGAAATCACATGTTCCTTCTCGTCTACACCGGAATGTTCTCTAGCATCGGTGTAAGTTCTTGTGTTAGGAAAGTGACATACTAGTTGGCATTCTGTAGTCTGTCTATGAAAAATCGTCCTATGAGATGATGGTCCACTATTCCCCACCACACGTTAACCATCCATGGATGATGACGTTCCACTTGGCGAAACCAATGTGGATTGTTTACTGACCAACAGCACATGTTTCTAAGATTGACTTGGCCATGATTTGTAAACATTGCTTTGTCCATAAAAACGATATATGAGAACTCCGTTGCATCATGTCTTAAAACCCATTCACAAAAACTGACATGATTCTGAAACTCGTTTCCATGTAGCTTTTGATACGTATTGAACCTATCACGGTGCAGAATACGTAGCACACTTGCCTGACTAATGTCACATCCCCTCATGATATCATGAAAACTAACGTGGAGAAACAGCTACTACTATATTAATTTCACCCACTTCTCCAGTCACTCCTTTGTTTCAGGACCGTTTTCGAGTGTCGCGTAGTTGATTAAAGAGATTCGCAATGCGTGATGTCTATCAGGATCTCTCAGTGTACACATTGCGTGAAAGTACGCCATTTTTTCTACATTCGATATACACTTGGATCATGTTAGATTTTTACACATTTGTAAATACCATCGTATCTAGCCCATCCCGTACGCTTCCTTCTACACAGTACCACAAAATACTGAATACAAAATCGCAACGTAATTACGTATTCAGGACACAAAACACACCAGTACGGCCCAGAGAGCCACACATACCCTAGTAGTGGCCAGTCAACTGATGGATTTCAACGTTTGAAGTCTAGGACGCACCGATTCGAGCAGTCCAAGAGCTCTTTCCAAGCATCTTCAGTGCTGCAAATGAATGGCGCAACGACTGGTGGAGCCAAGTTTCTCATGACTGGCAGCCTTTACTGAACGTACACCATTCCCTGCCTGGTTTTGATCTACCACAGAAAACTTGGATTGCTTTCAAGAGAGTTAGAACCAGTCATGGACGATGTGCTTCATCACTTCACAAGTGGGGCTTGCGATCTTCCCGTAGGTGCGATTGTGGTGAGATGGAGCAGAAAAGCCATCATATAGTGAAAGAACATTCTCCGGACCTGTGGAAGAATTTGTGACAGTTTCAGTGCAGGCCATACAGTGGCTGGACAATCTGGACATTATTTTGTGAAATCCTCTTTTGAGTTGTTGATTGTCTCATATTCCATCCTCGTTTTTGTATTTATTTATTTATTTATTTATTTATTTATTTATTTATTTATTTATTTATTTATTGTGATATGAGTACTTACGTAATATGTGTGTCGTGCCACAAGCTGATAATAATAATAATAATAATAATAATAATAATAATAATAATAATAATAATAATAATACTTGGAGCAGGCAGCATCCCCAGGTGGAAATGACGATTTTGCATGAACTAATTGCTCTAGAACCCGCAAGAAAAGACACTGTGAATCTAATTTTCTCTACGTTTATTTTCTCAGTGTTAATAGGCATTGTTCCATTTAAGAAACCTAAGCATAATGCTCGAAAACCATTTTCCAAGCATTGTTGGAATCGCTGTATGGGCTAGATTTGTTAGTTCCTATAGGCAGTGAAAACAGTGCAACGATTGCACATCTCATTTTGAAAATACTTGCGGTTGTAGTTTCAGGTAATTCGCCTTGCGTGCAGGCCATTTGGTTGGGCACCGGTCACCTTAGCAGGCCCAGAGTATTTAATGAGATTTATGGGCTTTGGTTTTTGTTTCTTTCAATCCATTTTTTTTTGTTTTGTTAAATTCATATTAGTTTATTTTATCTTATCTTAATGTTATTTCTTTCCTATTCCAAAATATATTTTACTTTATTTTCGGTTAATTTAGCTTAGCTTAATTTAGATTAATTAGTTTAGCTTGATTTTGATAAGTGTAGTCAACTTTAAGTTACTTTAGTTTACATTTTTTTTCATTATATTGTTTCGCTTTTTAATTTAGTTTAGTTCACTCTAATTCACTTTAGTTTAGGGTTTTTATTTTGTTCAGTTCATTTTGCCATGTTTTGTTTTTGTTTTGTCTCCTATGGTCTGTTTGGATTTGTTCAGATAAACTGAGTTAAATTCATTTTTGGCTTACTTTAATTTAGTTTACTTCGGTTTAGTTAAATGTGTTTTATTTTAGTGTCGTGTTTTTCTTTTCGCTCCTGGTGAGGTTGGTGGCATTTCAGCTGTTTAAACGCAATAAGTGCCTGTAGTTTTCTTCCAGTAGGTTAAGGAACTCCTGGAGGACGAACTTCCGGCATCCTGCAATCTCTAAATATACAGAAATTGAAGAGACTATAAAATGGTTAGTAGTAATAGTAAGATATATTAAATTAACTAAATCTGTTCATTACAAATCCAATCATCATTATTAACCCCAGGTCTGCTGATGATCTCTGATACTTCAACATTGTACTACCACCGAACAGCCATATTCTGTTTCAGCAGCCATGTACTGTACATCAATAATTCATCTATGGCTGCTCATTTCCAGCCAGGAAATTACAATACTAGTAGCAGCACAATACTGCGCCTCGTTCGTTACACACCACCGGACTGTATGAGGACATGGTTCGATAACCACAAATAGAGAGTGCTTGCATTATGTAGCCCAACAGGAACGCGAGAACTAAATCGTTCTTCCCAAATACAAAGACAACAGTTTGGGTGAGAAAATAAAATTAAAATTATCTCAATTGAAAATATAGCCGTAGCGTGGAAACCTAGTGGCACTGACACAGGTCGCAGTTCTAATCCCATTCAATGCACGAGAGATTTCAAAAATTTGAAGTTCCGTCCATGTGAATCAGATTCGACGTAAAATTTAAGGTCATATGACTATGATCATGTTTGTTTTAAAAATGTGGCTGGTACCGGGCGAGTTGGTCATGCGGTTAGGAGCGCGCGGCTGTGAGCTCGCATCCGGGAGATAGTGGGTTCGAACCCCACTGTCGACAGCCCTGAAGATGGTTTTCCGTGGTTTTCCATTTTCACACCAGGCAAATGCTGGGGATGTACCTTAATTAAGGCCACGGCCGCTTCCTTCCCATACCTATGCCTTTCCTGTCCCCTCGTCGCCATAAGACCTATCTGTGTCGGTGCGACGTAAAGCAACTAGCAAACATAAATGTGGCTGGCGAACATACGCGCCATTTTATGGGGGCCAAGTGTGCATAACCGCAATACAAAGCCGTGCAGGCGCACTACACTTGCGCCAATCACGGTATGATAAAAGCTCCCACCACTAAGTAAAATTACTCTACTTCCTTTTCTATTTTTACTATCGATATGGACTTACACAAATTGTTCATTTTTGTTGGTCAGAATTTGAATGATTTTCAATTGTAATCAAACCTGTTTGTGACTTTAAAAGCAACAAGGAGTGATTTTTCTCCTTTTTCTGTACATAGCAGTTCGAATATTAAAAGTTGTTGCAGAATTATAAATTACGTATGTTTCGTATTATTTTGCTGGGGGTTTTTTTCATGTAACTCTTCCTCTGTTTTGCGGTTACAACTATTTTATAAAACGTTTCTATCCAATGCGTACATGCTTAATGTTTCATGTATATAATTTTCAGATTCCCTTAAAACACAGGGTGTTCCCAAACGTGTGGGATGTAATCGGGAGGTAGTAGTACACCCCACACAACAACACAAGAAAGTCCCAATGAAGATGCCTTACGGTCGACTGGGAGGGGGGTTAGTTTGTATTAGTCTGCAGTCAGACAAGCCGTTACGGACACTGCAGTACTTTGCCGGCGTGTATAACAAGGTTGCCATCGAATACGTGGAATGCCTGGAGTGTTCAAACGTGTCCCACAATCAATGAGAAGGCGTGTTCAGGCGTCAATTCAGGCGCATGATGGACATATAAGCACTTCCTGTATTAGAATGCAGTATCTCCGCTGGTACATCAACATGGTGACAGCACCCCGACAAGGGACATGCCCGGTAAGACTATTGCCAACACTTCCCGTACAAAGTTGGAAAGTCTGTAACTCGTGAACGATCGACATAGGACATTTAGCGTTGTTTGGGGTGTACTATCCATCCCCGATTACTTCCCACATGTTTGAGAGCACCTTGTATTTATGTACTTTTATCGTTGGTTACAATTCTACTTGAAAGTTTTAAAAGTACAGCTCCAAGATATTTCTGCACGGCTCAACATACGTAGGGAGAGTTTCGAAAATAGTACCGGTGCCCAAATCGCACCACAGTCGTAAAAGTAGCAACATCATAACATGCTGTCATCTAGCCCAAGCACTGAACAATATATTTCATCGGAAGCCATTTGATGAGAAGTAATTGTTATGCTAGAATTTGTCACGAACTGACGCAGGAAAGTTTGCTTTTCATCAATTCACTGTAACTTTCTAATCACGTTGTGTAGACGAGAACGTCCGACGGAAAAGTCGAAAAAGGTTGTTCTATATCTGCTTTGAAATTGCTTTAATATGTTCTCATTCTGATGTACATGAGTAAGCGGTAGTTTAGCTTCAGGGATCTGAATAATTCGTACCGACTCCCGTCTCCTACATTGTACAAATACATGCGTTTGACATTGCAGATAAAAACGAGATGCTTTTCAACCATGATCAACATCTGGTAGGCAAAGAATGGTACTCTACATTCTTGGGAAAACGCCCTAATACGTCAAGTAAGCAGCCTGAAGCAACTTCCACGGTTCGAGCAAGAGTATTCAATAGGGAACGAGAGGATGAATTCTTCGATCTACTGAAAATCATATGGCAGAAATAACTTAGATCCAATCAGAATATCCAACGAAGACGAAAGTAAGATCTCTAAGGTACAAAAAGAGAACATCAAAATGAAACTACTTTCCTCTTTGGGAAAATCAAATGATAATAATAATCGTATTAATAATAATACGTATCTCCATACTCTCCTTCAAATCAGGTAATAAAGCATACACAATTATCAATGCACATGCACCCACAAATGACCATTACAGAAAGAAGCCACAAGAAATTGAAGAGTTCTGGGAAGACATGGAAGAAGTAACCAACAACGTACCAGAAAGACATTTGAAAATTTTAATGGGAGACTTCAATGCGCAATTAGGTAAGGAGAGAAAATACAGACAAATAACAGACCCATACTCAGCACACATTCGCACAAACAAAATGGGGAACGCCTCATAAAATATTGTCAAAAGTTTAACCTCAAAATTATATCAACGCAATTTCAAAAGCCAAGATGAAATCTTACAACATGGAAAGCACCCAACACACTGTGGGGAGAATTCCAGATTGATCAAGTGTCAATTTCCAAGAAAATTCACGGGAAATTTTAAATGTCAGAACGCGTAAAGGATTCTTCGAGTCTGATCATTATTTACTACAAGTTAAGATTAGGCCAATCCCAAGACAGAAAAAGACAGCGCAAAACAAAATAGTCAAACCTGATCCGGAATACTTGAAGATAAATATGGATAAAATCGTTGAAAAAATTCATAGGCATTCAACAGACACTTGGACAGATCTTGCGAAGACAGTTCAGAAGGCAATGCGCTGGGGACAACCTCCTAGAAAACGAAAACATAGATGGTGGAACGTCATTTGTGATCAAGCCATTGAGAGAGGAACACAAGCATGGGAGAAATTCCGCAGTAACAGAACATCAAAAACATGGAAGGAATTTCACTTACTTCAGAAATAATCATCGAAGGAAGTAGGAAGTGAAAAACGAACATACGACATTAACAAGCTAAAAGAAATTGAGTAAGATTTCAAGAGAAGTAACACAAGAAATTTTTACAGAACTTTCAAAGAAAATATTAAGGGCTATCAACCTCCTAGTCTCTGCTTCCGAAGAATAGATGGATCCCTGGAAACGAACACGAAAGGAAACTGTAAAATTCTCAAACATTACTTTGATATTCTTAATTGCAAGAACTCCACAGAAAAACTAACATTCCAAGAAATCTACATCCAACCCCGATTCTAATCCACCCACAATAGAAGAGACAGAGGAAATCATAAATCAAATGATTTTTTTTTGCTAGAGGCTTTACGTCGCACCGACACAGATAGGTCTTATGGCGACGACAAATGAAAAATAACAGAGTAGCAGGAGAGGATGGTAATATCGCCGATATCTGGAAGCTCCAAGATGAAAACATCACCAAAAAATCCATAAGATTATCACAGATATTTGGGTCACAGAGAAAGTGCCAGAGGAATGGAAATGTCATTAATCCATCCATTACATAAAAATGGTGATAAGTCAGATCCAAATAATTACAGAGGTATTTCGCTAGTACCAGTTGCGTACAAAATTTTCTCTAAGGTGCTAAAACAGGCTAGAACCACAAGCAGATCCAGGCAGGCTTCAGAAAGGAGAGATCATGCATCGAAGAGATCTGGAACTTGAGAACACTTTTGAAAATCAGACAAACAAGAAGCACTGTAGTTGCCTTTGTGGACTTTAAAAAAGCTTATGACTCCATAGTCAGACAGACGCTCTTTGACTTACTGGAGGAATATGGCGTTGACAGAAAAACCAGAGCACTTACACAACATACACTTACAGACACTACCTCCAAGATTCAGTTCATGGGAGAAATTTCGGAACCCTTCCAGATACAGACAGGTGTCCGGCAATGAGACAGGCTCTCCCCAATCTTGTTCAACATGGTGGTAGACAAAAGTATCAAGGAGTGGGAGGAACAAGTTAAAGGAATACAGCTGGGAAGAACACGTGAAACAAAAACAATCATAAAATGTCTGGCATTTGCAGATGTAATAGCTATACTCAGCAATAATACATAGGAGGCAAAGGAAGCGCTGGAACGCTTGCATAAAATAGCTGCCAAAACAGGTCTACAGATATCTTACGACAAGACCCCATACATGGAACTACAGAACAACAATGTGCATACTATGCATACTGTATGCGGGTCCGTAAAAAATAGTCGAAAATTTTAAATATTTAGGGGAATACATGCAAATAGGAGGATCAAAAAGGGCGTCTAACATAGAACGATCGGAAAAACTCCAGAAAGCATACAAACTCACATGGTCACATTATAATATGAAAAGCATATCAAGACAGGCCAAACTTAGACACTACAAAACAGTCGTGTTACCAGAAGCATTGTATGCGTCAGAAACGACCACAATTGGAGCATCAGGAAACATAGAGACAGAAAAAATAGAACGTAAAATTCTTAGAAAAATATTTGGACCAATACACATAGATGGCATATGGATGAAACGACCTACCGAAGAGCTTGTACCAGCACTCTGACAGACTCACAGACATGATCAGGAAACGCAGACTAACTTTGTACGGGCTTATACAGAGAATAGACAAGAACAGACTTACAAAGAAAATCTTTGATGTAGTGAACAGTTCAGGCAAGAAAACAAATTGGTATCATCAAACAGAGGAAGACTTAAGGCAGGTGGAGATCAACAGGCAAATGATAGGAGACAGAAAAGAATCCAAACAAAATTAGGAATAAAAAATTTATAGTAAACTAGCTGATGTACCCGTGCTTCGCTACGGAATTCTACGTTGTATACAGAATTCTAGGTTAGGTAGTGTACACGTGAGCAAGATTGTCGTAAACTGTATAGCTCTTAACGTTACCCTAAAAACGCGACGGGAGGTCACCAAACATCTTTTCTCATATGAAGACTGAGGGTATTTTCACTGTAATGGTAGACCCAATTTTATACCATCAGTTTCAATCAGCTTGGGATGTTTTCATTATAATGCCTTATTCCATCCTCAGAAAGACTGTCTTAGTGGTTTTCCCAACTGACATGAACATACAATGACGTCAATAGGAATGGCGCGATTAAAAGCAATGCTTTCGTATTGCAAAATACTCGTTGAAATGAAACACCACACATTTTCTCACTTTTAACGAACGGGACTACGCTGCCTATCTAACAGTCCAAAGTTCCAGACCTGGAATGACCAAACCGCAGACAGCCGTAATCCATGAACACTCTTCGACTTTCTTCGGCGGGGAGAGGGTCGAATAGTGGAGACTCCCAGGGTAAAAACTATGCCCAATTACTAATCTGTTTCCTAGGAATACCCGATGAGTCGGAAAATATCAATTCACTACACTGGCGGCGGAAAAATCTATCTGACTTGAAGGCAAATTTTTCCTCCAAAATAAAAGAGAAACACCCTCTTCACTGCTAGTGTGGAATAAATTGAATGTAGACTTTAATAAAAGTGAAGAGAAACGCTTTTATTAAGAAACGGCTCTTTTCAGAGTTGAATTTTGAGTTATTTAGTGAATATTGCGGTGCTATAATTTGGAAAAGGCCTAATTATTATTCTAGACCAGGCCATAATACTACTACTACTACTACTACTACTACTACTACTAAGTGCTCATTCAAAACAGCGCGTCAGAATAGGGATCGAATAGCTGAAATACTATGATGAACCAGTGTGTTACGTACCAGCTGTATCAGAAAATGTATGAACCAGAGGAATGGCATGCTAAAGAAGAAAGTTTCATAACTCCCCGACTATTTCCTGCCAATATTCAGTCAGGCTGTTATACTCGGTACGCAGTAGTAATCCCATCTACCGGAGTTGAGGGGCAGCATAAGAGACAAAGAACATCACAATAAACAATGGTCAATGTAATGTTATTGTTGATCAATGTTATGCACTTTCGATATTATAGGCCTTCACATTTCGTTTTCTTCCGACTCTGAAATACCACTCTTATCATGGTCGGTACAGTAAAACTGAATAAAAGATAAATGATCGGAAATTGTATTCTCTATAACTTTTTATATAGTACTTTTCGATAGGACCAATAACATTGGTATTTAAAAATTACATTTTAGGCACCTTCCCCTAAACTACATTTTCGTCCAGGATGAGTAAAATTGTTTATAGCTTATACTGTAGTTTATTATTCCCCGACTCTATATACCGATTTTCATTAAATTCTGTTAACCCATTTTCTCGTAGCTCGGCGTTGATATGGACTTAGCAACAAAAATACAAATTCATAAATATCTGTTATCATAGCCGGTATGGTAAAAATGTATAAGACATAAATGGTCGGAAATTTAATTCTGTATAACTTTGATTATGTAGTATTTATCGATACGACAACTAATAATATAAATATTTGAGAATTACATTTAGGCCTTCCCCTAAACTACTATTTCACTCAACGTAAATAAAATTACTTATAGCTTAAACTATAGTGGCTTATTCTCCGACTCTGCATACCAATTTTCAATGAAATAGGACCACTAATAACGTAAATATTTAAAAATTAAATTTTAGGCCTTCCCCTAAACTACCATTTCACTCAGCGTGAATAGAATTATTCATAGGCTAGGTTGTAGCGACGTATTCCTCGACTTTGCATACCAATTTTTATTAAGAGGACTTCTAAAAACATAAATATTTGAAAATTAAATGTTAGGCCTTCCCCTAAACTACCATTTCTATCAGCGTGAATAACATTATTCATGGCCTAGATTGTAGCGACTTATTCCCCGACTTTGCATACCGATTTTCATTAAATTCTCTTTGGCCGTTTTCTATTGATGCGTGTACATACATACATACAGACAGACAGAAATTACGGAAAAGTAAAAAGTGCATTTCCTGGCTACTGTGGACATGACCGATACAGAAATACCATTCTTTTCAAATTCTGAGCCATGTACAGACAAAACTCTTATTTTATATATAGATGAGAAGAAGAAGACAGGAACATTGTGGACAGAACAAAGAAACAGGAGCACAGCCAAAGGATGAAGAGATTTTGGGAAGAGAAGAGTAAGAAGGGAAAGAAGTGAAAATTGTGTCATCATGAGATTTTCGAGTTCACGCACTGTCCGTAAGGGCAAAATGAATGAATGAATGAATGAATGAATGAATGAATGAATGAATGAATGAATGAATGAATGATAAGACAGTGTGCTCTCTAACATCAGTCGCATAAGAAAAGAGCAAGCACCCGACTGAGTGGCACAGCTTTCCCAGCGCACGTTGCTGGGTTCAATTCCGTTTCAGTCTGGTGCTATTTAGAGGAGCTTAAATACATCAGCCCCGTATTGATAGATTTAACGGTGCCTAAGAGACCTCATAAGGGGACAAACTTCCGGCACCTCGGCGTCTCCGAAAACCGTAAAGGTAATTAGTGTGACGTAAAATAATTAACATTGTAAGTGAACAGCGATCCTGAGATCCCTGTAGGTGGGCTCTTCTCTACGTACTACGTTAGCAAATAGTTCCAAACTATTGCGCCCCATTTCTCACTTAAGTCAGCGAAATAGGACGCGACTGACATGAAGCAGTCTTGTAGTATTGACCGCGCCGGTTACCTGCGCATCTCCGACGTCGCAAGGCAGGCACTCTCTAATTACAACAAGACGTCAGCTTAATTACCTACAGCTGCCGGCGTCTCCCGTGGCCTAATGGCGCGCAAGGTCACGTCTGGTTGTCATAAGGCAAACAGGAGACAGCTACACCCAACGGCGACGTGACGTCCACGCCTCATTCACGTCTCGTGATAATTAGCACTCTCAAACCAAAGAGGGTGAGTAGTAGCAATAGTAGTTGTAGTAGTAGTAGTAGTAGGAGTAGGAGTAGTATAAGAGGAAGAAGGAGTATTTATTTATTTATTTATTTATTTATTTATTTATTTATTTATTTATTTATTTACATTCGTTCCAGTCAACTGCACGTTTCTGTTACCCAGCTTCGTTCATTTTCTCCTTTCCCTTTCCTTTCTCTTTCGGCCTATTCCCTCATATTCTGACTGGAATTTGCTCCGCGGGACTCACAAAAAGGATCGTCAAATTTTGGTAAACGTAATGCGTTCTGATATTATTATTATTATTATTATATTTTTCCTCGCATTTTCACGGTAAAGTAAAGTAAACTCGTGTCCTCATCCCGAGGGGGTGCAGCTCTTTTCAGGTACACCCCCATTGGAGGTGAGCTGCATGTACCATTTCAATCACATACCAGCCCTCCTGCCATTCTTAAATTTCTGGCAGTACCGGGAATCGAACCCAGGCCCCCGAGGACGGCAGTTAATCACACTAACCGTTACGCTACAGAGGCGTTACGCTACGGTGCTACCATACAATGGCCATGACACTCATAATACACGGACACAATACGAGACGGCGGTGCGTTAGACAGGTACCATGCATGGGGCGATGGGACCACAGTAGTGAGTCAGGCTCCGTGGAGAATGGATGGGACGAGGCAACAACAGTGTGGGAAGTACTAGAACACTCGCCATACTCACTGAACCTGTCTCCGTGCGATTTTGACCTCAAACCCAAAGTGAAAGAACCAATGTGTGGGAGACGGTTTGAGACACGAGAGGACATCGCCAACGCTAGGATTGCAAAATCCAAACGTGGTGAGACGACTGGTGTGCGACGTCACCCCGCATTATTGCCAACACGTTGTGGACAGTCTGGGGAACTACGTTTAGTGTTTACTGTAAAGGTTACTTACTGTACTCTCTGATAATAAACGTTATGTAACAAAAGGATTTCATGGTTAACAGTTTCTTCGCTTCTTATCCTACACCTAGTTAACCTACTCCCATTATTCATATATTGCACAGCACTCCCATCTGTATATTTCCATTTGTCTGGTAGATCTCGTATTAGTGCTAAAAATAGTTGTCACATCTTATGTCTCAACCCTGAATTATTACGTAATTAAAACTTTCCCGATGAGGAAGCTGTCACAAGGACAAAGTACTCGTACATCGCCTACAAAAAAAAATTGTCTTTGAAAGTCTTTGGTGAAAATAATAGAAAATCTCATATAGAAAAGCACAGAAGACTCAGAAATAAATTAGGAAATATACACTACTATTATGTAAAGTTCACCAAATGCTATACAGATGATTGCGGAGTATGGTTAGTGAACCTCCCACCGCAGCGATAGCGATGTCGAGAATTTGTGTTCGGTTTAGTCCAAGCTTCACAGGTGTACGAGAAATTTAGAGATTGTGCCCCGAGCACCGATCATTAGTCCATGAACGGAGATGTTCTAAGTGATATTTATGGCAGTTCTCTCCTCGGTGTCCAGTCTTCAAGCTGGCCAACGTGTCACTCGAAGCGTACTGTAGGATCTAAGATAAGTCCTTTCTTGCCAGCTGGTTGAAAGGCTATGCTGTCAATACGCCTGTTTCTCCCATCAACCGCCGGGACAGAAATCACTTTGAGCACTGTGAAACAGTAATTTTTCAGCGAGTTCGAGTTCTCTATGGCAAAGCCGACAAAGAATGCTGGGACCTTCTCGACACGAAGGGAACGGCGTAGACATTCACCGTCATCTTGATGGCCTCTTTCCATGCCACACAGGATAATCCTCGGTGATCTCTTTTCCATTTATTGCATGGCGTGTATTTCTGGAAGAACGCCAAGCCCTTTCCTTTGTGCGGCCAGGCCTTTCTTACATTGGGAAGATAGTTATTCCTGAACATAACTTAGTCATTCACGTCTACACCTAGATCTGACAGACAATGAAGACGTTTTTGCCCATGTTCTTAGTTGCATTAATGTAGTCATTATTTGCCTGCAATAATACTTATATTAAAATGGTAGAATCGTCGAATGAACACCAGTGCCTTGAAGAAAGCCAATACCAAGACCGAGCGTTGAGGCTGAGATTGTCAAACATCAACTTCAGGGGCCATCCACGTCGCCCGCATACCTAACATACGCCTTCCAATGCAAGTGGAGTATAGTCATTTGCAGAAGGGGCAACGCAATCAGGGAGGACAGTGAAAGCAATAAGAAAACTTTCTAGTCCAATATGAAGAAACTAAACTGGGAGGATGTAACATCTGGTCGGCCAGTGCGGCGATGTGTTTGTTGTCAATGAGCAGTTCTGCTTGGACCAGCGTGCGTGCAAGTCAGGGCACCTAGAGAATTCTCGAACTGATTGTACCGACTAACGAGTCTATTTTTACTTGTGTGTGAGTGACTACCTTATAAACTCTTGACAGTGGTGACAGATAGGGTTGTTCAAGATATCTATGTGTTTGTAGTTAAAAGATCATCATGACAGTGGAAAGGAAGAACACGATTGTGATCAACTTCACCTAAAGGGACAAGCCCCGACCAGACCCATACGAAGTGCATGACTGGATTTTTGACACCTTGAAGCTAGAAGAAAGTGACATCGAGATGATCCAGCTTAATGGTATATCGCGGCAAGTGTACATGAAATGCAAGAAGCAGGAAACAACTGAAAAACTGCTAACGGATTATGCAGGTGAGCACTCCTTCTTACACAGTAATGGGTTCCGTAGCAAAGTGATTCTGCGGGTCTTGGTACAAAGTTGGTGCGAATTTTTAATCTTCCGATAGAGGTACCACATAGAATAATTGTGAAACAAATTAGTAAATATGGGACCATTTTTTAGATTCAGGATGAAACATGGAGCTCAAGTTTCCGGTACAAGGTTCATAATGGTGTACGAGCAATTCAATTAATGTTAAGGCAACATATACGGTCTTATTTAGATATTGGTGGGCATAAAGCCCTGATCAGATACGAAAATCAGCCTACTACGTGTTCGTCTTGTAATGCAGTGGGACACTTACGGGGTCAATGCCCACGACGTAAACATCCTGTCCAGCTAACCGAGCAACCTGCTAGTCCCACCTGGGCGACCTTAGCGAGTGGGAAACTACCGAAACAGCGCGTTCCGCTGCAAGCTACATAGTTCACTCCTGAAGACAACTCACACAGTTCATCACCTAGTGACTTACACGAAGCTACACAGGCAACACAAAATGATCACCAGAACACTATGCCGGCCACTTCTGTGACGCAGAGGGAGACAGAGTTGTTAGGTCAACATGTGGGGATCAGATAACTGAGAACGACAATTCTGATAATAATAATGAAATACGGCAGCCGGAAAGGCTACCTACGATTGAGTCCTATGCATTACTGCCAGCACAGCTATCCCAAGAAATAAGTCATAGTCAGTTACAGCCTCCACTACATCAGGATACGAAAACAGAGGATGGAGATGTATTGAAACCACCAACATCCGTCAAAGACGGTAACATACAAAGTAGGGAGGAGCATAATATATCACCGACCTTCGAAAACGAGAGTCCACCGTCGGTAGAAGAAATGGAAATTACGGAAACACAAGTACCTCAAGTTAGCCACAGGGATCCTAGGTTAAAGCGGCCGGTAGATGATAGTGGCAAAAAGATAGGCACTAAAATTATCAAACATGTTCCGAATAAATAACTTTCGCGCTCATCTCCGCCTCCAAAATCATTATTATGATTGACGCTGTGTTATTTTCCTTTACCATTCTACTTCTTCATTCAGTGGCATTACTTAATGTAAATTTCCTCAGAAGTCGCAGCAAACAGGTACTATTACAAGAATTTATTAGAGATTATGACATCGATATCCTTTTCCTACAAGAAGTTAACGTCTTTACTTTGCCTTACCTTGGGAACAATTGCCAATATATTGCCAATCCTGGGGAAGACTCGAGAGGCACTGCAATTATATACAGATCCGGATTAAGCATTAAACTTGTGAAACACACCCTAGTGGGAGGATGACGTCAAAATTAACAGAAGATAACACACTGTAAATAAACATCTACCTGCACTCTGGAACATATCGTCGCCACGAGCGAAAAGAATTTCTGACCACACAACTACAATTCTATTTACGACATAACTACAAAGACTTAATTTTTGGTGGAGATTTTAACTGTGTTTTACACGCAAAAGATCAGAGAGGAGAATTCAACCCTTCTCCAGCGCTTGAAAGGATATGCCAGGCCTTACAGCTTCGCGATGGATGGGAAAGTAAACACGGCAATTTCGTACAATTTACATTTTTCCGAGGAGGATCTGCATCTAGAATTGATATATTTTACGCAAACAAAGACCTAGCACCCAAGTATATGACATCAGTGTTAAAATAATACCCTTCTATGATCATCACGCTGTCCTACTGAAGATTCGTACCCAGAAGGGATATTGGAAACTAAATAATCCGTAGCTAGATGGCGAGCAAGTGAAAGAGAAGTTTCAACAGATGTGGTCAGATATGCTCAGTCGTCTCACCAACCAGGGACCTTTAACTGTACACAAATGGTTGCATAAGGTTAAACCGGCGATTCAAACCTTATTTAAGAAACATGGAGCAGAAAAAGCAAGCAACAGACAGAAAAATCTACACTCTTACTACACTATACTTACTGACCTTCTGGTGCGTCAACAAGCAGGCTACAACGTAAACAGTCACATAGCCGCAGTTAAACGAAGAACAACAGCCATTCAGGAAAATATCCTACAGGGTTCCTTAGTTCTTTCGTATTCTAACACCCTTATCAGAAGAAAAAGCGCAGGTTTATCAAGTAACCAATGAAAAAGAAACGGGAAGAGAAAAATAATATCTACTCTTCATACAGATGACAACAGACTACTCTTATCTGCTAAAGACTGTCTACATGAAACTGAGAAATACTTTAGGGAAACGTTCCGGGACTGTGAGAATTCCCCACTAGATCAAACGACCATTCTGTCTTTCATCGAACAACAACTCAATGGTAATGAAAGGCAGCAGCTCCTCCGTCCAATTGAAGAAAGTGAACTATTCGAGGTCCTACGAACGTCCAGTAACAGATCAGCCTCAGGCCCTGATGGCCTGAATTATTTTTTCTACAAAAAGTACTGGAACATCATGAAAATAACCCTTTTAAACCTAATGAAAATACTGTTCGCTAATCTACAAGATTGCACAGGCGTTAATGAAGTAATTATAATCCTTATATCCAAAGTCCCCGCACAATGAATTGTATCAGATTTCCGTCCGATAACACTCCTCAGCATCGATTACAAACTCTTCATGAGAACACTGGTGAAAAGAATACGACCCTACCTTAATAACATTATCAAAGTAGGGCAAACATGTGCTACTCCAGATAGGAAAATAACCCACATCCTGCAGGCAGTAAGACATGAAGTACCGGGCGAGTTGGCCGTGCGCGTAGAGGCGCGCGGCTGTGAGCTTGCATCCGGGAGATAGTAGGTTCGAATCCCACTATCGGCAGCCCAGAAGATGGTTTTCCGTGGTTTCCCATTTTCACACCAGGCAAATGCTGGGGCTGTACCTTAATTAAGGCCACGGCCGCTTCCTTCCAACTCCTAGGCCTTTCCTATCCCATCGTCGCCATAAGACCTCTCTGTGTCGGTGCGACGTAAAGCCACTAGCAAAAAAAAGACATGAAGTGTTACACTTTGAAGCAGAACCAACTGAAATGGGCGCTATTCTAAACCTGGACTTCCGGAAAGCTATCGACAGAGTGCATCATGGGTACTTGTTAACAGTACTGCAACGCATGGGTCTCCTAACCGCAATATGCAATCTTATTCGAACCCTTTACATTTCGGCGCATTCTCGAATACTTCTTAATGGACACTTTTCCAGACCAATTCAAATTAAGTACTGAGCCCTTTATTCGGGCAGTCCACTTTATAATGTGCACTATTCCCAACCCCCATAGCCTGTTCGCGGTTGCAGCCTATGTTGATGAAGTCACCATATTACTGCAGACACCAACCGTTGCCGCACAGTTGGAGTGCATAATAACAACTTACGAGAAAGCGTCTAATGCTCAAGTCAGTTATTAAAAATCCGAGATATTACCACTTGTTAGCTGGTCCAAAGAGACGACAATTGTGTCAGTACCTATTAAAGATAGAATTTAGATTTTGGGATTAGTGTTCACCCCTAATATGGCCCAAAATATTGACATAAACATAAATAGCTTCAAGTGTACGCGCCACATTGTCAATCAGTTTGAGTCGAAACCTTAACATCATCCAAAAGGTGGGGCATATAAACTTTTTTGCCTTATCTAAATTGTCGTATGTGGCACAAATTCTACCAATGCCGGTAAAAATAAACTAGCGAATTGAACTATGTATTAGCTATTATTTATGGTGAGGATATATGTTTCGTGTAGAAAGATCACAGGTGAGAAAATCAGTAGAGAAAGGAGGACTGGGTCTCATAGCAATCGGTGAAAAATGCCAAGCGCTTTTAATGCGAGAGTTAATGATTGCAAATACAGGAATAGGTGCTCATCATACTTATTTTTGGAATACAAGTCATCAAATCCCCACGTATTCAGTGCCGACACAATGTTTTATAAGAACGCTGCAAGCAATAGATACGATACGAGTGACAGGAAACAACGTACCTCATACAAGAGTAATATACACCCATCTATTAGAGAAGAACGAAACACAACCCCAGATCACAGAGAAGTACCCAAATAGGAAATGAAATGAAATCTGGAGAAACGTCAAATATCCTCATATACCAACCGACTGGAAAGTAGCAGCATATAAAGCTATAAATGAAATTCTTCCAACAAAAGATAAAAAATTCCATCACAAAATCACCCAATCCCCACTCTGTAAACAAAGTCTGGAGGTGGACACTCAGAGGCATAAACTTACTACCTGTGGAAATGTCAAAGTTGTCTGGAAATGGTTTTGTTCTTTCCTAAGGCAGATGACAGGATCAGCTTATCTTAACGAAGCTTACAGAGCAGCTTTAGAGCTAGATTTCAGTACGCAGCTCTTGAAATTTGCGCAAACTTGGCTTGTCATGGGGTATCTCTATATGTCCATGAAAACGAACAGTGCTCCCTGAACACATTCATCCGACTTCTAAAAGATGTTAAACAAAAATTATTGAAAAGTATGCCACCGATAGAGAAACATCACGTTAAGGAACGCAAGAGTGTTTCATTCTAACAATCGATTGGTCGTGCAGCGAATAGTGCAGTGTTTTTCACGCAATGTGTTTGTGCCTATGGTTTTATTTTCTTTTTTTTTCTCAGTTGAAATGACTATTTTCTAGAATAATCGGATACGAGAGAAAATGTAATTTTTTGCTTGTTTTGTTTTTCAAGGACAGAAGGACATGTGACAAGTGAACATTATACTGTAATAAGAGAATGAGTGATTTGCTTGTTGTGTTACTTTTGAATGTTTATACTGTATCTTGTCATTTGTGAGAAATAAAATAATTACTTTAAAAATGAGGGCCCTCGACATTTTTAAAAATAGCGACGAAGGCACGAGTCCTATAAAAGATACCACAGAAAAGGATGTGAAGGTGACTCCAAATTCTATAGCAACAGGGAGCTTCGGCAATTCGTATGCGCCAGCATTGCGGCAGAACTCCTGGTTCTCGAATTAGTTTCGTCATCCATCCAAGAACCCATTACTGGCGACCTTGATGCACTCGGAAGACAGCATTATACTTGTCAATGAGTGAATATATAGGAGGATGGCCATGGGAAGTACTGAATCAACATGTCCTGACCTCTCACTGACTAACCATCACCTCCATCTCCGACTGGTTGGCTGAATGGTCAGCGTACTGGCCTTCGGTTCAGAGGGTCCCGGATTCAATTCTCGGCCGGTTCGGGGATTTTAACCTTCGTTGGTTAATTCTAATGGCCCGGGAGCTGGGTGGTTGTGCTGTACCCAACCTCCTTCCAACTCACATACCACACATAATACTATCCTCCACCATAATAACATGCAGCTACCTACATATGGTATATGTCGCCCACCCTCATCGGAGAATCTGCCTTACAAGGGCTACACCCTGCTAGAAACAGCCACACAAAATTTTAATTATACCTCCATCGAGGGTTTGTCTAAAAGGAGTTGTTCCTCCTCGGAATGAGAATACGAATTTACTTTAGTCTAGCCCTTGGCTAAACGGTCGGCACAGTGGCTTGCGGCCTTCGGTTCATAGAGGCCGGGTTCAATTTCCGACTGGGTTGGGGATTTTAATCTCAAATGGTTAATTCTCTGGGCTCGGAGACTGGATGTTCATGCCGTCGCCAACATCCCTGCAACTCATACACACATGCAACTCTATCCTCAACCACAGTACCACTCATTTTCCCACAGGTGGTAGATGCTGCCCACCCTCCTGGGGGGAGGGGGTGTCTCATATGTTACACGTGCATGTAGGAGCTGCATAAATTTACATGATGAGAGGGATTGCTGAATTATTCATTAAAACACCTTCGTGCTGTGAAGAAATTTTTCTGAGAAAATATATAATAATACGAACACTATTTTGGAAACTAAAAATGCTAAATTCTAAGTAAATAGGCATTTACATTTAGTCACCAAAAATGTACAAACATACTTGGATTTCAATATTAGAGGATTACATTCACGCAAAACTTTGATTCGGCAGTGTATATAGCAAGTTGTTAGAATTGAACATCCTCATTATCTTCATCAATAATATATTTAATAATTTCTTCTCCTTCTTTCCTGGTCTTTTCCCAATTACTTGTGGGTCGGCACTACACTTGGATTAAGCCTAACTATACGGCCGGATGTCTCTCCTGAGACCGAACTTACGTGGAAGGATATACTCAGTACTACATGTCTCTACTCTATCTGCTGTTGTGTGTGTGTAAATGAAGAAGTTTTACTAAGACAAACACAAGCACCCATTCACCGAACCTGGGTAATTAACTGGACACGACTAAAATCCTAGCCCGACCGGGAATCGAGTTCGTGTCCGTCGAACCGAAGGCCACTACGCCGACTATTCACTCAAGGTCCCGGACATTAATACTTTTCAATATGCTATATATTACATCAGTACCACCGCTAGTCACTCCTTGTCAGTTACTATGTTGTCCGGCTCCATGGCTAAATGGTTAGCGTGCTGACATTTGGTCACAAGGGTTCCGGGTTCGATTCTCGGCAGGGTCTGGAATTTTAACCATAATTGGTTAATTTCGCTGGCACGGGGGCTGGGTGTATGTGTTGTCTTCATCATCATTTCATCCTCATCACGACGCTCAGGTCGCCTACAGGTGTCAAATCAAAAGACCTGCACCTGGCGAGCCGAACATGTCCTCGGACACTCCCGGCACTAAAAGCCATACGCCATTTCGGTTTGTTTCAGTTGCTATGTTAGACGTAGCTACGAAGGTTTTTTAATTTGCTTTTCGTCGCACCGACACATGGCGGATGGGATAGGAAAGGCCTAGAAATGGGAAGAAAGCGGTCGTGGCCTTAATTAAGGTACAATCCCAGCATTTTCGTGGTGTGGAAATGGGAAACAACGGAAAACTACCTTCAGGGCTGATGACACGGGGGTTCGAACCCATTATCTCCCGGATGCAAGCTCACACCTGTGCGCCCCTAACCACACAGCTAACTCGCCCCGTGACTACGAATTACTTTCCCAAAGTCGTGTCAGTAAAGTTATGCGTCTTGTTTATAAAAATTCTGAAATCTGAGAAACTTCTTGAGTAGGTGGTTGTGATTAAAAGGATTTTATAATTTTAATATTTTAAACTTCTTTCCACCATAAAGAATGTGACATTAAATTTGTTACCTCCACTATATTTAGCTGTGCTGTTAGGTTTTGCTTCCACAAACATATTTTCATTTTTATTATTATTCCCAGTTTAATTTTTATTTTGGAGGGCTCCATAAAATATAAATACCCCATACGCAGTGAAACTTGCGACAATCGAGCGCAGACTTGGATCACTTTTAATCATAATAATTGTATTTGCTTTACGACCCACTAACTACTTTTACGGTTTTCGGAGACACCGAGGTGCCGGAATTTAGTCCCGCAGGAGTTCTTTTACGTGCCAGTAAATCTACTGATACGAGGCTGATGTACGGATGTCTTTTCATTTGGCATAATAGGGTTGACAAAGTCAGATATGTGA
This sequence comes from Anabrus simplex, assembly GCF_040414725.1. NCBI lineage: Eukaryota > Metazoa > Arthropoda > Insecta > Orthoptera > Tettigoniidae > Anabrus > Anabrus simplex. The sequence goes on along the minus strand of NC_090267.1, from coordinate 275,905,788 downwards.
ATCCGCAATTAGATACTAAAAGTTATTAAACTAGACAAGTAAATAGACATTTATATATTCACCAAAAAATGTAAAAACGTACTTGGTCTCTAATATTAGAGGACTAAATACGGGCAAAAAAATCGATTCAATAATGTTTATAACATTCCTGATTAGCGCAAGTTGTTAGAAATAATATATTATTTAATAATTCCTTCATCTTATTTCCTCTTCGATATGCAGTTTTACTTACAAGTAAAATGACAAAGAATCTATATTATCGTCACACACCACTTATCGCAGTCTCCTTACCATATAAGTTTGCACTGGGACTACGAGCTACGTCCGTAAAGATACAGAACTGGTGTACTTACAGAAATAATTGAATAAGGTGGCTTTATGTTTGGCGAGAACATTCTTAACGGGCTGGTCCCCCGGAAAAATTATATTGGTGCCACGGTGACAAAACTCTTTAGATTCACGTGTGCCCGTTGCATTTTCTTATAAGTATTCTCAATCAATTCTACATTTCTGACCAAGGAACAGAATAGGAACCTAGGGTGAATTATCCTGCTTGAACATCATTTCAACTGAACCAAATGTCTTAGCAAAGTCCACAAAGCATATGATTTGTTGAGATGAGTAAATTGTGGAAATGATTTTTCAGGTAATAAATACGTATTTTAGGAAGAATAGGCATTCACACTGAAAATAGGTTGTTTTAGGCCAAATAAAACTGGCGTAAAGTAACTAGTATTGCGTAAAACATTCTAAAACCCGAAGATATGTTCTAGACCAATAGAAAAATTAAAGTAGGCAATTAGACAAAATCTTCAGCCTGCTAATAACAAAGCCTGGATTTTGATAACCTAATAAGTTCCAATAATTACCTAAAAACTTCAAGAATGGATTAGAATTAATAAGAAAATGTCCTAAAGTTATGAGGAAAAATATTAATTTAGGCCCACTCAAAATAGTAAATATTCTCGTTGTGGCGTAACTTTGAATTTTTAATTATTGTTGATTGTGATTGATTGGACTTACTCACAATTATGTACTCAAATAAGTAAAAATTGAAATAACAGTTTAGAATAGAAATATACTCCAAAATTGAGACACCAGTCTGACTGGAGTAGTTGGCACAGGCGATGTGGGCAAGGAACTGCAGTTTGGCGATGTAAACAGTAAAGACCGTGGACATCTTTACACTGTGAGTGCCCAGCACTTAACAAGATGCTTCATTAATAGGAGACTAATCAAATTATGATCCCAAATCCAAATCGCAACTAGTGGGCAGAGTTTTGCGCGAAGCGTTTTGCTGAGACCTTTCCAGAAGTCTTCCGTGGTAAGTACAAATTGGCAAGAGAACAGGGAAAGGTCAAACGACAATCAGGAACGTACAATCACTCAGATTAGCACAACACTTATATTTTACGAATACCAATCACAAAATATGGTTACATAGGCAAGTTTTAGTCTATACGTTGATTTTTTTTAGAGTAGACGACGAAATTTAATTGAAACCAAGAAACTAGAAATGATAACAATAAAAAGGAGCAAATTCGTAACAGTATAGATTCAACCATGAAGAGAAGAATTTTACAAAAGTTAATACACAGGACTAACAAAATAAGGTTAGATCGTGCACATGATGACTAGATTACAATATGTCTAACACACTATTAAAAAATCAGCACTATATTTAGAAGGATATATAAAAAGACGAAGGCCACTGTACAATAAGAAAATCCCCAGGGTCACCTAGAAAGAGAAAAGGGAGCAATAGGGGAGAAAAAATCAAAGGGCTGTCGAGGGGAGGGTTGAGGAAGATTATCAGCCTGCATAAAGTTTCAGAATGTAGTTAAGCCACGCACAAAATTAGGTGCATACATTGTTCCATAGCCAAGGAAACCACTGATATGATTAACTCTTCAAGCGTCCGGACACGAAGTAAGTCTACTGGCAATAACAGTTTGAAAATTATAAATCAATTTTAGAATGAACATACTCGTAGATAATTTTTAGTTGCCATACAAAATGTAATACCGCGAATCCAGCCTGAAGCGCATGATGGAAGAGATTAATAGTTCCTTATTTAGGAGTTGAAAGCACAATATGATCAATTTTTGCTTACCCAGCCAGCCGTCGAATGTTCAGATGTGATGTTGCAGTTAAAATAAATTAAAATAAGATATCGCATACGGGCCAGCCGTAATGCGAATGTGCCTCCCTCCACACAGTTCGTCACTGGATGTCTGACTGCCTGTTCGAGGCCAGGGCAGGCGTTTATAGTGGAAGATAGTAGAGTCCAGAATGTACGAGAAATAGACGTGACGTCTACATGCAGCGGAAGAAGGGCGGGGACGGAGGGAGAGCAGCAGTAGAGTGCACAGTGGGCTGGGTAAGCAGTCGAAGCGCACGCTGTAGTAAGAGCAGGCCGAAGAAGTTGACAGATGGTAAAGTAGAAATCTTGAAGTATTAAATACGTAGGGGAGCACTTTACATCGTTGTACACAGGACAGAGTTATAATTAATTAATTAATTAATATCATCAAATAATAATAGTAATAATGAAAAATAAACATAGATCAGTCTTTTTTGATATGCAGTTTTTCCTAAAGGGCAGGAAATCTGTATCTGTATGTTGCCCTTTTAGGACAATATGCAATCTCTGCAATACACTGATGCAGAATACCACTGAATTGGTTTTCGCGGGCAATATATTTCTGAACGGTAAATCATTAATCTGCTACCACTTTCATTCCACATAGTTAGCAGGGAAGTGTCTTAAGAGCTGTAGAAAAAATGCCCTCATCGAATTCAGAAATAATTTTCCTGCAATTGGACAGTTTTAAATGTCTATCTTTGTAATGCTAACGCTTGAAATGAATACACAAAGCTCGCACTGTATAAAAAGAAGCTAAGAAACACGTACCGTATATGTATGTTTGCCCGGGGCACTTCGATAATCTGACAGATAGTACTATGACACATCTTCAAATTTAGATTAGATAAATATACGGTTCCGTAATATTATGGTTTAAAATTGTGTAGACTGAGTTTTTTTATCATAGTACTTTCATTTTAATAATTTCAGCACCGGGAGAGTTGTCCGTGCGGTTAGGGGCGCGCAGCTGTCAGCTCGCATCCGGAAGATAGAGTGGGTTCGAACCCCACTGCCGGCAGCCCTAAAGATGGTTTTCCATGGTTTCCCATTTTCACACCAGACAAATGCTGAGGCTGTACCCTAATTAAGGCCACGGCCGCTTCCTTCCCATTCCTAGGTCTTTCCTCTCACATCGTCGCCATAAGACCTATCTGTGTCGGTGCGACGTAAAGCAAATAGCAAAAAATATCAACTTTTATTTTATATTGATTTTCAGATTAAATCGCTGTGCTGGTTTAAGTAAGCGGGAGCTGATAGCGATACAAGAGGAGATGGAGACCTTCTTCAAAGTTTTTAACATAAAAATAAACAAAAAGCAGACCAAAATCCTAGCAGGAAGTGGGCACGCTGGGCACGGAGCGGCTGGAGAACGTGGCAGGGTTAACATCAGACTGAAGGTTAAAAAGTGAGGTGTCAAGCCGAATAAATCATGCTAAGTGTGCCTTTAATAAGAGGCGCAAGATCTTCATCTCAAGCAGCATATGCAAGTACCTCAAAATAAATCTTTTGAAAACCTTTTAATGGATTGTGCTGTTATATGGAAGTAAGACCTGGACGCACAAGGAAACATGAGAGGAAAAGGATTGTGACGTTTGAAATGTGGTGTTACCGGAAGATGTTCAGGATATCCTGGGTAGAAAAAGTGACGAATGAAAAAGTTCTGCGGAGGGTTCAATTGGCGAAGCCATGCTTGTGGAACCTAATTTGAAAGAGAAGGGATGTTTTAAGGTACGAAGAAAAGCTGAAAATTATTCTTGAAGGAGCAATGGATGGAAGGAATGGTAGCGGCAGACGGAGGTTGCAGTACATCGATCAAGTCATGAGGGATACCAGTTATCACTCCTATACAGTTCTGAAGAGGCTAGACTTAGGATAGAAGAAGGAGAAGAGGAAGAACTAAATTTCTTAATAATTTCCACTTTATTCTTAATTTAAATTTCAATTAAATTAAATTTTCATGTCTATGTTAATGTTAAATTAAATGCACTTCTCATTATAAACAGTTTCCATGTATAATATATGCCTATTGAGTTTAGGAAGTTGTATAAAATTATATGGTTTGGCATAATAGCAGGTTTCATAGTCTGAATCCCACCGAGTACAGAAATTTTTATGAACAAGTAAATAAATAAACATGAATTTGCATCCACTTCATTGCCAGTAAGTCTACATCTCCATTACAATGCAAGCTAATTCAGCAATGCCTCTTCATCACGAATATTGATTTTCCAAAAGTGAAAGGCTAGCCTACTTTATAATTACTACATAAAAACATATAACAAAGAAAAATGAATAAAAACAAGAAATTAATAAAATTAAATTGTTGTAAACGACAAACTAATGACGCAAAATTTAAAAATGGCTTAAAAATAAATAACGAAAAGACTCCAGCTTCTTGGCCTTCGCTCAGAGGGCCCCATGTTCAATAACTGCGTATGGTTAGTGCCTCTGGCTTGGCGTCTGGGAGTTTTTTGTTAGTTTTAGTTCACTTATCTTCATTTACATATAACGTCACACTACCAACCATCAGAGAAACACGCAATAGACAATATATCCCTCCACATAGCGTTGAGGTCAGGATGGCCATTCGGTGGTAAAACAGGGCCAAATCGACAAGTGCGACACAGTTCGCACCCGCGACCCCACCAAGGTGTGAGAAAAGTGGCAAGAAATGTAGACGAAAGGGAAGAATAACGGAAAGCTGTCTTATTTCTCTCTTTATACTCATGTGGGTGTAATTAGGTCACCTCCCCAGATGCCAGAATCGGTGCAAATTTTTTAAAAATATTATGTTCTACGCCGAGGCGGAAGAGTATCTAATTAATTTATCGTGATACAGTCTATAACTTGTCAAGCTCCCTGTGGCTAGTCTGACACCTCGGCGTGATGAAACTCAGGCCAGAAGGCGCTGTCAGCTCGGTCCGGCGCGGGTAAACACAGCCTACCACCCCGACATTCCTAGAAGCGTACTTTGAGAAGGTTCACTTCAAACATGAAACCCTGCCCCTGCTAAACCTAAATTATTAATGTAGCTGTAGAGATTTCTTTAGACTCGACAGAGAGGTTCGTAACGAGGTTATCAAGCGGTGAATGATTTAAGAGAGACAAGTATTCAAGACAGAATAATAGTCTACATACCCAGTGAAATGTCGAGTCAGCGTTCCAACTAAAGCCGAGCTATAGAGTTGCTACCTTGTATTAGAGTTCGAACCAGACATTTTCATAAAATGAATTCTAGAAAATTATTGTTACATTATTTTTACATCGCTATGCCCGACTAATGAGCGCGGTTGAACTCATTTAGCTCGTGTTTTTGATTTCTTCTTCTCCCAAAATATCTTCATCCTCTCTCCTGCGTTCTTCTGTCCAGGTGTTAGTGATTCTGCTGTTGGTTTCGTTCGCAAATTTGTGATTATCGATTAGTGTTCTGAATATAGGCTTATATCTATAACGTATAATTTACTTGGTGATGTTGATTTCCTGGTTGTCTGTTTCAATTATTTCTCTAAGCCAGTTTTTCTTGGTTTTTGATGAAAGGGCAAGATTGAAAATTATTTTAGTCATTCTATCGTCGCTCATTCATTACGTTATTATTATTATTATTATTATTATTATTATTATTATTATTATTATTATTATTATTATTATTATTATTATTATTATTATGATATAAATATATCTATATAAATAAAGTTATAGGAGATCCGCTGTCTGCGATTTCGTTTGTTTTGCCAATTTTTCAGATATTTATCCGTTTTAGGTCAACTCAAGACCGTATCAGTGGTTTTTATTTTTCGTGTATGTCTGTTTATCTGTTTGTTTGTTCCACCATCACGGCAAAACGGCTGGATAGATCTCAACCAAACTTCATATTTAGCGTATACTCATCCGGAGGAAGGTTTCAATATGCATATGACTTAAAAATGTCTGAACAGACGGGGGGTTTATAGGAAAACCAGAACAGTTTTCTTCCATTGTCTCTTACACTATTAATTTTCTGTAAAATCCATGGACTATATATGAAAAGTTCCTTCATTATAAACAATTTTTGTTATATACATGATTTCGCTTACTCTTCAAATGACGGAGAAACATACTATTTTCTGAGGGTCTCATGTTCTCTATAGAGTGCCCGATAGACCGACAACGAACCTACAGGTTACCATGGCAACGTATCTGCTTGCCAGCAGGGAAGTACCATATTGCCATTTTTGTCACAATTCCTGTAAACTCGTAGTTGCTCCTTGGGTAGAAAGCAAGAGAGGCGTTAATTGGCCATTTTGCGGGATATTAGCGGAATACCGTTGGAGATTAAAAATTGTCCTCGGATAGAACTAAGGGGCTTTGTTAATATTTGAACAGTACTGCGGAATGTAGCCCATTATTTCACACCGTAAGGTGTTTTCTGGTATTTGCTATCACTTTTACTGTATTTCTATTCTATTTCTGTTTTCCACTTTAATTTCTTGCCTCTGCCTTGCCTCTTTAGGCATAAGTCATCCTCTTACCTGTTTATCTAAGAATTCATGCGCCTAAATTTCTCCTCTGTTGCTGCCTTCTTATACCATACCATACCTTCTCATACCATCACACTTTATTGAGGGGTATTTTATTTTCAAATGCATCCACTTGGTATGTATGTACTTGTCCTTAATTTGTCCGTATGTATGCAATTGCTAATCCCAAAACTTGGACACTATGTTCTTTGAGAAAAAATTCCAAGCTGTTCAAGTGTATAACTTATGGCCCAGGAAAATATCGAAATATGGATAGGTTTTTCTTCCAAATGGTAAGGCGTATTAAAAACTTATAGCACAATTGCAGTTCAATTTGGAGAGATCTACAGCTATGATCCTATGGTTTATTGTCGTGTTTCTATTGTTGATACGTTAGATAGCGCTGCATTTCTCGATTATAACCAAATATCCCCAACTCCATTGCGACTAGCATTAGGAAAAGGGGCCTGTCTTTATAATGAAAACTCCATCTCAACTGCCTATGGCGGTTGCGAAGTGAGCCTACCGTTATAATAGAAACTCCCGAACTCGATTGTGATGGCAGTAGGGAATGTGGCCTGCGATTAATACTAAAACATCCCTAATGCCTGTGTTACATTGGAAACAATGTATGGCGTCCTCCATGTTTTGTTTTTCGGATAGTGCCAAGAGACATGTAATTTAATATAATCTTACTCGCTGTCATTACAGTAATTTACGATGAAATCCGTATACAATGTAGAATAGCACGGGTACATTTGCTAGTGGTAAATAATACGCAAAAATGTATTTTTAGCTCACTGGTTGTAGCTTATCCTTCAGGTAAGACTGAGCCTAGAACACTCGGAGCTATGGAATATTACGAGTTCATTAAAAGTGAGACTCGTGTTTTTATTTTAGGGAGTTGTAAATTAAAGTTTGCCCACGGAAGACCGAAAAACAGTTTCATTTTACGTCCCTATTAAAATAGCTCAAGCATTGAGGATGTAAATAGCTGTTACTTACGCCTCAAGGACAGGAAGTGAGGTTTCACGTATTAGTTGAAATGTTTACGGAATTTAGAAAGAAATACGTGAAATCACTTTCACCATTGCAAAGCCCAATATTTGATGCCTTATAGTGTTGAACGTATTTTAAATTAAACAATATTTAGAGCAACATATTATGATGCTAATTTCGGGGATTACCATTCAAACATTATTATTCATAACTCAGGTCCCACTATTCAAACAGTCAACCTGGCTCGCCCATATGACGCTGTGTAGACATCTGGAAAGTACCAGGTGACTATCTGATATAATATTTTGAAAAGGATTTCTGATGGTATGATTTTATGCTGATCGAATCTGAGTGAAGTAACGACAGTATCGTAAAGTTTGACTTGTCAAACTATTTTGAAGAGCGTAAACCTAGTAATTTCGTCATATTGTACCCATATACCGCAGAAAGAAAGTAGATATAATTTGGAGTGATTAGATTTCAGATGTTTCAACACGTTCGCTTGTTATTGATGTTTATCGATACTTCTGAATCCGGCAGTAGTTCTGGGAAAGGGATTCAAGCCGGTGTACCTGAGCGCTCAAACCAAGTTGAGTTTTGCAGGGTAGCGAGGTGAGGGAGTAGGAACATTTCCTTTACGTCTGTCCTCCCTTATTTGAGTGATTTACTTTAGGTCGTCTTGACTCCGCCCGCAGCGAGCTCATTGTGCCTCGTGTAGCCTACGAGGCTATTGTCACGCAACAATGGGGAGCACGGAACGTCGATATGGCCCATCATTTGAAGGCGTCTGAGGCGCGACTCTGGAATGTTAAGAGATGAGTTCTTCAGCGGAGATGACATGCCATTACAATACATCCATCCCTAATGAGATGGGTACAGCGAGGATGAAATATCGTTATTTCCTTCACTGAAGCAATCCGTGTTACGATGACTACACTCGTCGTGTATTTGTTCTCTTACTTGGAAACTCAACTTACCCGAAATTTCCAATTGCTTTAATCTATCGCCTCACATCTCTAACAAGAAATTACATCTTAGTATCAAATAATCGCCGGGCTAATTGGCTTAGACCGTAGGTGCGCAAATACGCTAGTCTCGTGCCGGCAGATTTACTGGCACACAAAACAACCCCGTGTAGATGATGGAGGCAGAATACATATGCGGTATCCCCTGCCTGCCGCAAAAAGAAATGACCGAAAGGGAGCATAAGTTGGTGATCGCAAGTCTCCTAACCGGCCCTGACATTGTTTCAACTTAGATTTGTGAACGTATAATTCAACTTTCCTATCCGACCTCCTTTGATCAACTTTTGTCCTCTTCCGACCGCAGATTTTTTTTTGCTAGGGGCTTTACGTCGCACCGACACAGATAGGTCTTATGGTGACGATGGGATAGGAAAGGCCTAGGAGTTGGAAGGAAGCGGCCGTGGCCTTAATTAAGGTACAGCCCCAGCATTTGCCTGGTGTGAAAATGGGAAACCACGGAAAACCATTTTCAGGGCTGCCGATAGTGGGATTCGAACCTACTATCTCCCGGATGCGAGCTCACAGCCGCGCGCCTCTACGCGCACGGCCAACTCGCCCGGTCGACCGCAGATTTGCGACGCGTAGGGAATCTTTCATTTTCACACCCTTCGTGGTCCTTCACATTTTTACGCCGATACCTTCTTTTTTCGAAGGGTCGGACCACTGACCTTTTTTCCTTTCATCAGAGTTAAGAGAGAATGGCTGTCCAATTGCATTTCGTCGTAAAACAACAATCACCACCACGTGAAATATCTTATGAGGGACAAATTTCCAGCACCTCGGCGTCTCTGAAAATCGTAAAAATTGTTAACGGGACGTATAACCAAAATTATTATTATTATTATTATTATTATTATTATTATTATTATTATTATTATTATTATTATTATTATTATACGTAAATGGTCCCTTTTGGAACACACGAAGCTTTATTTATGATTTCGTTTGCGGATGATCCAGGATGCTTTCATCTGTTGACTAAAGATCCTTTTCCGTTCTTCCGTCCACTTGGTACCTGCTCTTTTTGGAACTTCATTCTCTGGAGTAACTTCCCACTTGTCAATTTTCTTTCTATATATATTTCGATTCAAAATATCTTCAGGTTGAATTTGTGCGTTCTTCATGTCCACTTTTGTTTGTTGTATCCAAGGGAAATTCTTCAGTTTATCAACTATTTCAAGAACTTGGTGGGTTAATCTATTTTCTGGAAGCCTCTTAACATGTCCATAAAATTTCAGCCTTCTTTTCCTGAGGTCTGCCGCAATATTAGATAATTTTTCTGTGGATTTCCGGGTTTATTTATTTATTTATTTATTTATTTATTTATTTATTTATTTATTTATTTATTTATTTATTTATTTATTTATTTATTTATTTTTATGTTTCATGGTGTGGGGTACAGTAGTCACGTCCTAGTTCGTGAACCATGGGCAACGGCTGAGTGGCCTAGTAATTGGTCCTGAGAGTCGGAATACTACTTGCTACGGAATGGGAGTAGGCATATCGGACATATTCCTAATCATGGCCCTCCTTGTGCTCAGGCGGCTAGGACTATGCAATCCACCGAGGGTCCCTAACCCGTTAGAAGAGAGGTATTCACGTGGACTATGTGTAAGTAAGGATACCATCCTGCTTCACAGAATTTACCGAGCTCAAAACATTTTACGCAAGCGTCGGACCTATGGAAGCAACGGATCCCACACTCCCATTTGACATGCAAGGGACTCTTCGGAAACAACTTGATGAACGAAATGGAATTCGATGGGGAGCTATCAATATTAATGGGGCGTATGGAAGGAAGAACGTAGAACTGGCTGAGTCAGCAAAGAGAATGCGTCTGGATGTCTTATAAGTTAATGATATTCGGGTATGGGGAGATACAAGGAAGAGATAGGAGGTTATAGAGTGTACTTGACGGCTGGTAAAAAGAGAAGGGTGGAGAGTGGGATAGGACTGTTCATCAGGAATACTATTGCACGCAATATACATGGTTTCTGTTAGGCACGTAAATGAACGAATGATATGGGTGGATTTGGCAGTTGGAGGAATTAGGACAAGAATTGTCTCAGTGTATTCACAATGTGAGGGTGCAGATAAGGATGAAGGTGAAGCACTGAGTGACTTCGTAGTCAAGATCAACAGCAAGGATAGAATAGTGTTAATGGACGATTTCAATGCGAGAGCTGGAAATCGAACTGAAGGATCCCAAAGGGTGACTGGTAAATGTGGGGAAGATATGGAAGTTAATGGGAATGGGAAGTGTTTGCTGGACTTCTGTGCTGGTATGGGTTTAGCAGTTACAAATACATTCTTCAAGCATAAGGCTATTCACCGCTACACATGGGAGGGTACAGGCATCAGGTCCATAATAGACTATATCTTAACCGACTTTGAATTCATGAAATCTGTCAGGAATGTGAGGATATTACGGGGATTTTTGATGATACGGACCACTATCTTTTATGTAGTGAACTATGAATCACTAGGCCTAGGACAGAGAAAGGAAAGCCTGTCTGTAGACAGGTACAAAATCTCCAGAACGACGAAATTAGGCAGAAGTATATGGATATGATTAGTGAAAAGTTTCAAACAGTGGACAGTAAGCAGGTTCGGGATATAGAAAGAGAATGGGTGGCATAAAAGAATGAATTAGTCGAAACAGAAAGGGAATGCCTAGGGACAACTATGTGTAAAGATTGTAAAAACAAACATCTTGGTGGAATGATAAAGTGAGAGCAGCTTGTAAACGTAAAACGAAGGCGTATCAGAAATGGATCCATACAAGGATTACTTCAGACAGGGAGTTGTATGTAGAAGAAAGAAACAGAGCGAAACAATTAGTTGTTGAATCCAAGAAGAAGTCTTGGGACGATTTTTGTAATAACCTGGAAAGGCTAGGTCAAGCAGCAGGAAACGTTTCTGGACAGTAATACAGAAGCTTAGGAAGGGAGGTGAAAAGGAAATGAATACTGTTTTGGGTAAATCAGGTGAACTCATAATAGATCCCAGGGAATCACTGGAGAGGTGGAAGGAATATTTTTAAAATATTTAGAACGTAGAAGGGTATCTTCCTTGTGATGTCGCAAAAAAACCAGGCTCATGGGGAGGAGGACAATGATGTTGATGATGAAGTGGAAAGGATGGTAAGTAAACTCCATTGTCATAAAGTAGCAGGAATAGATGAAATTAGACCTGAAATAGTGAAGTATGATGGGAAAGCAGGGATAAAATGGCTTCATAGAGTAATAGGATTAGCATGGAGTGTTAGTAAGATATCTTCAGACTGGAAAAAAGGAAAAAAGCAATAGAACAGGAAGGATTGCAACAGCTCTCGAGGTATCTCATTGATCAGTATACCAGGCAAAGTGTACGCTGGCTTCTTGGAAGAGAGGGTGCGATCAGTGGTTGAAAGGAAGTTGAATGAAAATCAGTGTGGTTTAAGATCACAGAGGGACTGTCAGGATCAGATTTTCAGTATGCGGCAGGTAATTGAAAAATGCTACGAGAGGAGTAGACAATTATTTTTATATTTCGTAGATCTAGAGAAGGCATATTATAGAGTACCAAGGGAAAAGATGTCCGCCGTACTGGAGGGCTATGAGATTAAGGGTAGATTATTAAAATCAATCAAAAGCATGTATGTTGACAATTGGACTGCAGTGAGAATTGACAGTAGAATGAGTTCTTGGTTCAAGGTACTTACAGGGATTAGACAAGGCTGCAATCTTTCAGCTTTATTGTTCATAGTTTACATGGATCACCTGCTGAAAGGTTATTAAGTGGAAGGGAGGGATTCAGTTCGGTGAAAATGTAGTAAGCATTCTGGCCTATGCTGATGACCTGGTCTTAATGGCAGATTGTGTGGAAAGCCTGCAGTTTAATATCTTGGAACTTGAAAATAGATGCAATGAGTGTGATAGGAAACTTAGTCTAAGACTAAACTGATGTCAGTAGGTAAGAAATCCAATATAACCAAATGTCAGATTGGGAATACAAAGTTGGAACAGGCAGATAATTTTAAGTATTTAGGATGTGTGTTCTCCCAGGATTTCTAGCCGAGTGCAGCCCTTGTAAGGCAGACACTACGATAAGGGTACACGACATCAGCCATGTGTAGGTAACTGCGTGTTATTGTGGTGGAGGATAGTGTTTTGTGTGGTGTGTGAGTTGCAGGGATGTTAGGGACAGAACAAACACCCAGCCCCCGGGCCACTGGAATCAGCCAATGAAGATTAAAATCCCTGACCCGGCCAGGGATCGCACCTGGGGCCCTCCGAACCGAAGGCCAGTACGCTGACCATTCATCCAACGAGTCGGACTTTACGGGAGTGAAAGCTGAGTGCTCTCAGGATATCTTACCCATAAGCTAGAAGTAACAGACATGACAGTAGTGAGAATGATTTCTGGTACAAACAGGTGGGAAGAATGGCAGAAGAGTGCTCAGAGTGAGGAAATAAAGGCTAATTTAGGAATAAACTCGATGTATGAAGCTCTACGCATAAGCCGGCTTCGGCGGTGGGGACATGTGAGGCGAATTCAGGAGGATAGGTTACCTAGGAAAATAATTGACTCTGTTATGGAGGGTAAGATGAGCAGAGGGAGACCAAGACGACGATGGTTAGACTCAGTTTCCAATGATTTAAAGATAAGAGATGTAGAACTAATCGAGGCCACAGAACTAGTTACAAATAGAGGATTGTGGCGGCGAATGTTGTATACACAGAGGCTTGCAAACTGAACGCCGAAAGGCATAATGAAGATGTATGTACGCATATTATTTATTTATTTATTATCATTATTATTAAATAGGCTAATGCTGAGGTTCCCGATATAGTACAGTAGAATTTCGTTAATCCGGATACCCGGACTGATTATGTAGATACAATTTCTATATTCGTTTTAAATCTGAGAGAACCGAGCAAGTGGCAGCGCGTAGCTTGCATTCGGTAGATAGTGGGTTTGAGCCCACTGTCGGTAGCCCTCAAGATGGTTTTCCGTAGCTTCTCATTTTCACAATACGCAAATACTAGCAATACTACATTAATCAAGGCCATGGTCGGTTTCTTCACACTCTTAGCATTTTCCTCTCCCATCGTCGCCGTAAGACCTGTGTCCGTGGGACATAAAGCAAATTGCGGAAAAAGTAGTTAAAAGGATTTCGAAACCTTTATCCTAAGGGGATTATTGTGAAATATTCTGTAATAAATTTCAGTTATAATAATGATGAATCATTTTAGAATTAAGGATTTCTGTTTTTTCAGTGAAATCCTCTTGATATAAAACAATAATTTAAAGAGTGCTTCTTTACTAGGCTTACTGTTAAAAATAGTACTTTACTTTGAAAACTAGAATACAGCCGAAATCCCGAAGGCACCGCGAATCAATGATCGTTACATGCGACAGTCACACCACAAATATTTTTTTATTTGTTTAAAATGTTATCTGTAAATCTTAGGCTTCACACTTACATGGTGAATTAACAGAATTAAGTTAAAACTTCAATAAAACGTACCGGTAATAGAAATAAGTACTGTATTTACAGTACAGAATTTTAGTAGTGTGTGTGCGAGGAATTTTATTGGCTTTCCCTTGAACAGTACGTCAATTGATCGACACACATAATTTTGCTCAGGTGATATGGCCCGTTTCATTTTTAAAGATTTTCCTTCGAGAAGGGACTGTCCTTCCAAATTGTAGAAATCGTTCTGTGTGATACATTCAATTCCTTCGCGATTCTGGCATTTGTTTCCCCATTTTCTAATATTGCCATATTATGCATGACTTTTCTTCAATATTAGACATTTTCCCTTTCTTTACAGGGATGTTTGCCTTGACTATTTTACAGATAGACTGATTTAAAATCTACAATAATAAGCGTTTCATTGTTGTCAGCAATCCTCAAATACGTAAAAATCAACATTGGACGTTATACCCGATACATTTATCCGAAATTGTGACCAAAATACGTCGTTGTATATGATATGTGGTAATAAGCAACGTTATACTAAGCCATGTTTAAAATACAGTGTTTATATGGGATTTAGACGGGACCATTTGATTTCGCCGTTATATCGAGTACCTCGTTAAAAGCAATGTCACAATAAACGGTTTCGACTGTACTGTATCACATTTCAGAGAAAATGTCTTTTAATTTACTATGAAACAACAGAATTTTCTTTTCAGAAAAACACGTTGTACGCAATAAGTTAGCGTGGATGTCCCATTAGTACCAGCAAGAGTTCCTCTTCCTTACTGCTTTATTATTAATTGAAATGGTGTACAGTATTCTTAAAGTTGAATTTATACTGTATGAACTGTAGTATTCACAATACTGCTAAGTTTCGATACGTCTTCTTCTTCTTCGTACTGTTAGGAAGTCTTGTAAAATACATCAAAATACAACAAAATGTATAGGCCTAAACCCCCCATGGCACTACAGCCCTTGAAGGGCCTTGGCCTACCAAGCGACCGCTGCTCAGCCCGAATACTTGCAGATTACGAAGTGTCGTATGGTCAGCACGACGAATTCTCTCGGCCGTTATTCTTGGCTTTCTAGACCGGGACCGCTATCTCACCGTCAGATAGCTCCTCAATTCTAATCACGTACGCTGAGTGGACCTCGAACCAGCCCTCAGGTCCAGGTAAAAATCCCTGACCTGGCCGGAAATCGAACTCGGAGCCTCCGGGTAAGAGGCAGGCACGCTACCCCTACACCACGGAGCCGGCATATGCCTATAAACAGCGATTATTTATGTCATTCCTGATTTTTCAGGATTAACCGGATTTTGGATCAGGTGGTGGTGATTCTTGTTTTAAGAGGAAGTAAAACTATGTAACTATAAACAAATTATGTGGAAACATACATGAAAATAAATGTGTAAGCCCTTGATTAATACACTCTCACACATAAAGCTAATGACGAGATCAGCAGTATTCAAGTCATCGGCTAGTATGTGTACGACCGAGCTCGATAGCTGCAGTCGCTTAAGTGCGGCCAGTATCCAGTATTCGGGAGATAGTAGGTTCGAACCCCACTGTCGACAGCTCTGAAAATGGTTGTCCGTGGTTTCCCATTTTCACACCAGGGTAATGCTGGGGTTGTACCTTAATTAAGGCCTCGGCCGCTTCCTTCCCACTCCTAGGCCTTTCCCGTCCCATCGTCGCCATAAGACCTATCTGTGTCGGTGCGACGTAAAGCAACTAGCAAAATATATATATATAGTATGTGTACGAGTGTATCCTGCAGATCGAGGTTCGGTCTTAGGCCAGAGAGATCCGCGTACCCTGTGAGGATGTGGGGCAAAGTTAATTCGGCACCACAAGAACACCCTAGTATGACCTTTCATATCGTCGGTCTTGGTATAATGAGGGCGAATCGATTATTTATATTTGACATCCAAGCGAGATGAACGACGACGTGCAGATAAAAAAATGAATGATTTACTCAGTGATTAGGACATGGGATATAGTCAAGTTCATACATGGTAAAATTAGACAGTAATTGATTTTTATAGATTAAAGAAATATGATTATGGTTGTAATGAATAATAATTTAAAATAAGGAGTTTATAATTTTATAATAAGCATTGGAACGTTAAGGTAACATATAACTTGTTAAACCACATCTCAACAACACCAGATGCTTCATCAAGAAAGTTTCCATTTTACGGTGTATATGTAACTGTTAATCTCAAGGAACAACTGATTATAACGAGGCTAGTAGAAGTCATAATGATGAAAATAAATACAGGAATGTCGATTATTGTGAAAGAAAATTAGCATTCAAGAAATGACACAAAATGAAACCTAGTCAAATGAAGTATTTGGAGATTTACATAGTATTTTGGATTATATGAGACCAGCAGGTACCCACGGCTTCGTCCGCGTTTATTAATGCAACCGCGTTAGATTTTTCTAAACCGTTTAATTAAATGCAAAAAGCTATATTTATTAACATACATCGTTTTCACTTTTAATATTGCTCGTATTCTATTATTTTAATATTTCACCCCCTTTCATCACCCCCCCCCCCGCCTAGGGGTGTCTAGTTTTCTTTCCCAAACAGTAAGCAGTAAGTTATTTCACGTGGTGGTGATTGTTGTTTTACGACGAAATGCAATTGGACAGCCATTCTCTCTTAACTCTGATGAAAGGAAAAAAGGTCAGTGGTCCGACCCTTCGAAAAAAGAAGGTATCGGCGTAAAAATGTGAAGGACCATGAAGGGTGTGAAAATGAAAGATTCCCTACGCGTCGCAAATCTGCGGTCGACCGGGCGAGTTGGCCGTGCGCGTAGAGGCGCGCGGCTGTGAGCTCGCATCCGGGAGATAGTAGGTTCGAATCCCACTATCGGCAGCCCTGAAAATGGTTTTCCGTGGTTTCCCATTTTCACACCAGGCAAATGCTGGGGCTGTACCTTAATTAAGGCCACGGCCGCTTCCTTCCAACTCCTTGTCCTTTCCTATCCCATCGTCGCCATAAGACCTATCTGTGTCGGTGCGACGTAAAGCCCCTAGCAATTCCTAAACCCTCCCAGGGTAATAAGAAATTATGAAATTTTCAGCGAAATCGGTCCAGTAGTTTTTGAGTCCATTCGAGACATGCATACATACAAACAAACGTTCATTTATATATACCGCATATATAGAAGATTCATGTACTGAGAATAATTTTAATGCCGAAGAACAGTTTAAACAAATAATAACAATAATAATCTATGACGATATATTCGTATCTAATATTATAGTTCGGTCAGAAGGTATTCTCAAAACCAAAGGCAAGCGTATCCGTTCAAAACATTAGTGTGGATTACAAATCTGATTATGTCTAATATGTTCTTTTTAGTTGCAGGTACTCCACAAGGAATAACGGCTTGTAATACCTTACAATACAGCATGAGGTTATAAGATGTAAAGGAAAAGGGAAGTCAGACGGAAGTTTGTAAATTGAAATGTAGTCCTAAACATCCTGGCTATCAAAATGGGGTTTTCTTCACGACATAAGTAACACGATGGTTTTATAATATCTAACCCTTTGACAAACGATCCCTCTTACTATTTCCTTGTAGTAAATCTTGTAGGTAAAATCCTGTAATTTGTAGTCAATATATGAACTTGAGTGATGGTAATGTGTTTATGTGTGACGATTGGAGCTCGTTCATAATTGACTACTACGATGACCATATGAAAATTGTTATATGAAGGTAATATCTTCGTTGTGTCCTAGAGACGAAATAATATTTAATTATGAGGAAAATATATCATCTGGAATGATTCTCAGAAGTACGGAGTGACAATTTCGATGATGATAATATAATCGACAATGAGGTAGGCTCATTGGCAGTATCGTGTAATGTACTTCTCCGAAATATTTCTAACACATCAAGAGCTACGTTCCTATCTGAGAGAACGAATAAGGTAAAGCGTGACAGAATATAGATCTTCGCTAAGTGAATACGTTTCAGGCTTCATTGATTTTCATGAGAAGTGGCCGCAAGTTAATGTCTTAAAAATGAATGATATCGTTCCGACACGGTGTTAATATGGAATACGTTGTGGACATGTGTAATGGAAATTTCCTGGTATAATTATAGAGATACCTATAGTGTCTTCAATAAACATGATTTTACGGAGCCACGGTGAAGGATAATGTTGAATGTGCCGTGATTATAGTTTGATTACGGAAATCATTTTGATATACGCTCATATTCATAAAAACAGAACATCTTGAAAAACTAGAGATACGAAGCGCATATTCACAGGACATGTGTATTAGTATGTTCTGAAGAAATGATTAGCATTTGAACCATTTCAGCCCTCAGGTTCAACGTCCACATCGATATCTCGGCGCATCGCCGCCGACTGGTAAAATGTGCCTGCGTCTCTCGTTGTCGCTATAAACCGAAGATAATGGATCAGTGTGACTTGAACAGACGTGCAGGATGTCTCGCAGACGTATGCGAGAACCGTAGCGTCAAATGAGTGAGTTTGGAAGAGGGTGCATTATTGGCATGAGAGAACGTGATACATCTATCCGGGAAATTGCTGCTCGTGTGGGACGAAGTGTGTCGGCAGTCCAACGGGTGTGTACAGAATGGTTCACGGAAGACCGTAGAACACAATAAGATGGGTCTGGTCGCACCACGCAGAACCCCCTCCCCGAGAAGGTCGACACCTCAACCGAATGGCATTGCAGGACGGATCTGCGCCCTCCTCGGCTCTGGCGCAACAGTGGAACAGTGTAACACATCGTACACTAACAGGAGTGACAGTCGGTCGTCGTTTATTACGGTCTGGGTTACCGGCGCGTCGTCCACTTCTCCGTCTACCCTTTGACTAATGTGCATAAACATGCTAGACTGCAATGGTGTATGGAACGACGTCACTGGAAACAGAAATGGCAGCAGATAGTGTTTTTGGACGAATCCATGGCCAGTTTCTTTGAAAATGATGGCCAGATTTTGGTTCGCCGCAGACAGGAGAGAGGCATCACATTGACTGCATTCGCACAAGACATACAGCACAAACTCAAGGCCTTATGGTGTGGGGTGCTATTGGGTACAACCACAAATCACAGTTGGTGCGTGTGCAGGGCACTGTGACCAGTTTGACCTACGTGAATAACACCCTACGACCCGTAGCCATACCCTTTCTGCACGACACCCCAGACGCCATATTTCAGCAGGACAAAGTGCGACCACATGTTGCTGCAGGAACACGTGACTTCTTGTTGTCACAGGATGTCAGACTGTTGCCCTGGTCCGCCCAATCACCGAACTTGTCGCCAATCCAAAATGTGTGGGATATGGTGAAACGACGGGTGCGGTGCTGTGACCCAATGCCAACCACCAAAGATGAACTGTGGAACCAGGTGAGTGCAGCATGGATGGCTATACCCCAGGACACTATTCGCGCCTTATACGCGTCGATGTCATCACGCATGAAACAAGTTATCTGTATTCATGGATGACCCAGTGCCTGCTAGGCAACAGGACACGTGCTGAACCTAGTTGACTGAAATGCTACTCGCTTCTGCAGAACATACTAATGAACA
Organism: Anabrus simplex; assembly: GCF_040414725.1. Lineage (NCBI taxonomy): Eukaryota > Metazoa > Arthropoda > Insecta > Orthoptera > Tettigoniidae > Anabrus > Anabrus simplex. The sequence goes on along the minus strand of NC_090267.1, from coordinate 275,886,072 downwards.
TATCCTGTGAATATGAACTTCCTATCTATAGTTTTTCAAGATGTTCTGTTTTTATGAACATGAGTGTAGTACGGAATAGGAGGTAATTGTGTTTATGACTGTGCCAAAGGATCTTCGAAGTGAGAATATTGCGTGTCAGAGATATAATTTTCATTGTTGTGCTGTAGCCTGATATTAATTAATTCCAAGTCTTGTAATATACAGTATCGTCATGTAAGAGAGATGAATTGAGTTGTCTTTCAGAGAAGAAACGATCACTTTTACACGTAGCCCAAGATCAGCTGAGATAGACTATTGTAAGAGAGATGAAATCTTGTACTATCGGTGAGAATTCAAACTAACTAAATGTTATCAGTTACTTTATTTACTGCAATTGTATGTTCCAAAATTGATATATACAATACAAACGGATTTTTCAAGTGTAAATCGAGCCGTTGGCCATGTATTCCGTTGTGTATAGGCCTACGCCACTCTAGATTTCAAATCTAATTGATTCGAGCTGGAGGGGATATTATTTGAACTTGGGTAACCACTTGACAGTGGTTTCCGGCTGGCAAACTTCGAGATGCCAGGGTTGTGATCATTGGAATTGCAATGGATATTTCCGCTATTAAGCTTAATTCCACGTCAGATATTAATAACTAAATGATTATCTATCAGGAATGAATTACAGTCTGTACTTGTGATAAATGATAAGCTATGCGCTTTGGAATAAAAGTTCGTTGAGTCTCTAACAGCCGTTACTAGCCGGAGGCCGGTGCTTGATGGGGAATCACCTAGTCCAACGGTCTCGCTGGAAAGCTATTTAAACTACCATGGTGGGGGTAGCGCTCTCATTCGCAAGTTCTCCGAGCACTCAGCCGTAACTCTTATTCGTTATTTTGTCCGGCTCCATGGCTAAATGGTTAGCGTGCTGGCCTTTGGTCACAGGGGTCCCGGGTTCGATTCCCGGCAGGGTCGGGAATATTAACCATAATGTGTTAATTTCGCTGGCACCGGGGCTGGGTGTGGGTGTCGTCTTCATCATCATTTCATCCTCATCACAACGCGCAGGTCGCCTACGGAAGTCAACTCAAAAGACCTACATCTGGCGAGCCGAACTTGTCCTCGGACACTCCCGGCACTAAAATCCATAAGCCATCTCATTTCATTCGTTATTTTCAAAGCTGACGCTCTCATTCATCTGTGTTCGGTCGGTCTCATTCTATGTTATACGCGCAGTCGCTGTGTGAACTAACCGTCGCGGTGCGCGGACTTGCTAAATATTTTCTTTGGGCGTGTTCGAGCACAAAATTGTTATTATTATTACTGTGAAACTTTCAGTAAAGAGAGACCGTGAGTTCGCTATTAACTCATGAAATGTAGAGATAAGCCACGTCCGGCCTGGCAGATGATATGAAATTTTTCACCAAGTACTTTGCTTTCATGAGTCATTTAGACTAGCATCAAATCACATTGAGCGCGCTCACAAATAAACTATATTTCTAACCAGTAGCACAAACCATCAATACGCGTTCGCGAATCGCGATCTGTCGTGTGAGTTAAGTATGTCTACCTTTACCGCTGAGAAGGACTAATATCGGCCGGGAAGTTTCCCTTAATTTAATGACGTGTAACTCGAACTAAAATGTGTACGTAGACTGAAGCAAATCGCAGTCTATCGTTATCGTGCAGCTGATATCCTGATATTCAGCATCATTCCAGACGACTCCAACCTCAAGAAGACGAAATCGATGGCAGCGCCAGGAGTCGAGATCAAGACTGTCTATCCCATATTCTGTCCAATGATGAGGGATTAAATTAGCATGACTTAGTGGTCATGTGATTCGTAGCTGTGAAGTTAAGTTCTTTTATCTTTTAGCATATGTATTGTGGTAAATGTATAGTATTTTGGGATTCTTAATTAGTGAATTCATTTAACATAAGCTAGAGTGGCATTGATTTTTTGATTCATATGTACAGTAAATTTCTTCAGGGCTGGAATTGCATGTTCAAACCCCGAGGCAACAGTGTATACTTTAATTAGAGGGAATCAAGGGTAATGATAGGACAGTTTTAGGTATGAGTTTTCTTTGCGATTTTAGTGTATTTTATTTCCCCATGTTTTCTTGTTGTGGATAGTTTGATAGAGTCATTGCCGTAATTAAAGAGGCTACACGCCAATTCAGCGTTGCGTGATTAAGAAGAGGTTAGAAACATCTATAGAACAGGATGTGTTTCTTTGCATGACGCATGTGCATTTACAGCTGTGACAAGTGGTGCGACAGGATGTAATTCGTCGTTGCAATTAGAGCAGAATCTTCGATAGTCAGGGCAGGAAGGTATAAGGGATGTTAAGACATCGAACCCATGATGAATTATATGTGAGGATGGAAATGCTAAGAGATATTAAAGGGGCTATATTGGTGAAAGATAGGCGTAAAGCCGTGATATATTGACTGGGAGCACTGACTTGAATACGTTAAGGAGCAAGCCTGTGAATTAGCTTGATTATGCTTTGGGCTATGCGAAGATGTTATATGAAAGAATGTGTTTCCTCGTCATGGAGATGAAGTTGGTTGTGTCCCGATTTGTTTATTTTTGTTAAGCTCCCCAGTTCAGGTAGTTGCCTTTTGTGCCAGCTGATATCCTGCTAGCCCATTGAGTAAGAGAGAGAGTGTGTTTGCGAGAGGTCCGTTAAGTACTTGGAATACCGCCCCCCTCTCCCTAGTTGGCCAACGGCCGTAGCCGTGTTGAAACACCGGATCCCGTGAGATCTCCGAAGTTAAGCAACATTGGGTGTGGTCAGGAGTCAGGTGGGTTGCCACGCGCTGTTGGTGGGGGGTAAGGGAATGGAGGGGCGGAAAGGAACTGGCCACCCTACCGCACGTAAACTCCGGCTCAGGAATACCTCTGCGGAGGTTCGGACCTGCCTTCGGGCAGAATAACCCTTACCTTGTATCTCCCTAGTTATTTGCCTGTTGTCGCATCACAGCTGTTCGCCCAAGCCACTAGAAGAAACGTCAGACTTGTGTCTGGAGGAGACACAAGACCACAGAACCTGTATAAGTCGGGATCGACTCCCGAGTACTTCATCTTCAATAGTGTGCTTATATGTATTTTATTTCAGGTCATCATGCGTATTTTGTGCTGTCTATATCTTTGTTTGCATTGTATGTGTTTATCTTATAGTGTTGTGTTACTTTGTCTCCGTTGTGTAAAGAGGATCTTTAACCCGGTCGGCTAACTTGAGGGAAGTCAGGTTTCAACCCTGATCCATTTGCATAACGGGACCGTGCCCATCGTAGAATCTGTTATTTTGGAGGGGTTTTCTAGGGCAGCCCTCAACTAGCATTTATTTTTGTGTATCCGAATGATCGGATTGTAAATATGTATATTCCAACCCATAACTATAGCTCATTCCATGTTAAGAAAACAGTATTGCTCTTATGACAGCAGGGTTGCCATATCGAACGGCTCTGCTCAACACCATCACGGGAAAATGGCAGCACATACATTTGTGAAATTCAGTATTTATGTCCCAGACAAAAAGCGGAAGAAACTAAGCTATAAATTCATTTGTGAACTAAAGGGGGCGGGGTGTTTACAGGGGCTATTTTTGGTTTGTACGGAATCAGATGTAAACTAAGGCACATAAAAAACTTTAGTTTTGAAGTGTAAGGGAAATTCGGAGAGAAAACAGACAAATATTTTTTTATGGGCTCGAAAGGTGAGGGAAGCATTTAATTGAATATAATAATTCTTTCCAAGCAATAAAGGCTAGAAAACGGACGCAATAAATAAATACTATAGACGACTTCTCTACAGAAGTGAGCTGCCGGCGGTTCATAGAGTGAGGGACTACACGAGGCTTGTACCACAGCAACACAGAAGGAGGAAAATGAAGGCAGGCAACGAAGCGATGGCTGTTCCCGCCATAGTGTTTCCTCCCTACAAATGTATTTATGAAAAAGAAAATGTTATGTAGTTATTTTAATAACTCGCAGGCAAAAAAATGCCTCATCGTTTTTATCCATCTTTCATAATAGATCACAAAGTACAATATAGTATCCCTTAATCATGAAGAATTATGGGTGTCTCGGAGGGGGTGTGTTCACTCCTTGTAGGTCCATAAAAGCAATACTGTTTTCTTAACGTGGAATGAGCTATAGTATACCGTTTATTACATGCGCATTCTAACATACACGTTTAAAGTAGCGACCCCTCGGGCAAATGACAAAGGAATTTAATGGAACAGTCTACACCACAAGCGGACGTCGCGCGAATCCTATTTTCCATTAAAATGTAATGTAATGTATTTTTTGTGGTTTTGACTTACGGTACGCGACCCGTTTTGTTTTATTTATTTTTCTTCTTGAGTTTATTTTAATTTGTAATTATCTTTGAGTGCGTGTCACTCTCCTGACCAATATTTTTGAGGTATGAGTTATATTTATGTTTTTGAATAAATAAGTCCATGCTACTCGTATACCTGCGTTCTTATTCTGTAGCTATGTTGCCATATTTCCTGCATATACTTTTTAGTATGTATTATTTTAGTGATCTTCGTGTTGGCCTTTTTATCGAACATAACCACGCGCTTTACCCGGAGCTTAGCCAAATTTGGAGACAGGAAATGGTGCAATGCATATAGTAATATTGTGAATATGAGTGGGATTAACCTGAATGAGAGGATCATCAGACACATAGTTTTATTATCGTCTTGTCTGTAAATGTTAATTGATGTGGTTGGTAGTGAAATTATTCTTGTCCTACGTTGAGTTATAATTGTATGGTTTAAGAACAATTAGGAGTCTTATTATGTCATTCTTTTCAGGGAAAGTTTACAGTCTTTTATTCTTATGATGTCTTGATTGTTGGTAAAGTATATATGTGTGTGTGTGTGAGAGAGAGAGAGAGAGATCGTTACAGGCAACCAAAGTTGTATTAGTTTTACTATGGGAATATAACAGGAATACCCATACTGAAGTTGTATTTCACTAATATTATAATGCTAGTAATACAGTATGTGCGGCAATTGACTGTGTTTGATTTATTTTAAGAGGAACCGTTTTTCGAATGCTAATCGTAGGGGGAATTAGAGTGTGATGTTTGCAAAAGCAAATGAAATATTTTCAGTAAGCAAATATTTCCTGATATTTTCCAAATTAATATGTTTTCCAATTTATTTAGATTTGATATTTTAAAACACGTAACTGTTCAATTTGAAATATGTTTAATATACTGGTTATTTTACCAGGGGATTATTCTCGGAACATTGATTTTTAATGATTAATTTAACTTCATGATGGGACGATTGATGGATCAAAATGTCCTCATAGCCAGTTAAAGACCGGCTGATTTCTTCTTTTTCTAAGGGTGGAGTTCAACAAGAGTAGGACTGAGACATGCATTATTGGACGCAACAGTGAATCTTGAGTGCAAATGTACTTTGGGAGGTACTTCTCTTTTCATCTTGATTGTTGGGCAGCTGATTGTCATTATTCTGACCAGCTGTGACATATTCATTCACTATCCTTTCAATATATAAGATTAGATTTTGAATGTATATCAAAATGATATTGGTCTGATTATCTAAGATTTCGGTTATAGTCTCACATTATTTCATATCTACAAGAATAATTGCGTCAGAAATACCAGGATAGTTTTTCTTTTCTATCGTACGATTGGAAACTTCTTCAGTAATTGCTAAATACTGTAATGCAATTTTGAGCTGATTTAATTTATGCACCTTTATATCCAGATCACCCACTGACCTACTGAGATTGTTTCATTGCGTCTCCGATGAGTTGGCAGCCCGGCCTATGTTAAACAGGTGCATCAGGGAGCCCTACCTCTTTATAATGTAAGAGTGCATAGATCTTCCATGACCTAACCTCAGCCTACACAAAACTACGGACTCTCTCCGTGAAGGCTGGATCTATCAGTGTAGGCTGGAAAGAGGACCACCGCACGGCAGTTGTCTTCTTAATTGCTCTCAGCTTGTTGGAGTTAGGACAATTAGCCACTCGGACTCCCAGGAAGCCAACATGATTCGACATAGCTGAGAACAAATATCCCTAGCAGGTACGTCGATAGGTGTAGGTGGGGAAAGTGCCACTTCTTTTGCAGCTTGATCCGCAATTTCATTACCCGCAATCCCAGCGTGGCTTGAAAGCCACATGAAAGTGATTCTGGTGCCAGCATCGAACAACCTGACTAGAAGGTCATGAACCTGTTGCCCCAGTGGGTGTTACGGGAAACGACATCAATATACTGCAGAGAACTCCGGGCGGACCCGGTCCCGTTTCAGCCGGATAAACGGAGTTTTACTCTAATTATTATGTTATATTTTGTTGTTCTCACTTGTCGTTATCACAGCCTGAAAACGAGAGCGAAACCTAAATGATTAGCTGCTCGCTTCCTATGTTCAAGAGTGTGGGAATAAATCCTGACGAGCTGAATGACAGAAATGGTAGAGCACTGGCTTTCTGGGCCCAAATTGGCGGATTCAGTCCCGACTCACTCTAATAGTATTTAAAGCTGTTCAAATACGCCAGCTTCGTTTCAGTAGAATAACGGCACGTAAACGAATTCCCGCTGGACAAAATTCCAGAAACTCAGCATCTCCGAAAGCCGTTAAAGTAGTTAGTAGAACGTAAAAGTGGTGTGGTGTTTACTTTTTAAGAGGAAATACAACTAGGCAAGGATCCTCTATTAACACTAATCAGAAAGGAAAAAATGGAAGGGGACCGATACTTCAAAAAATGAAGGTATCGGCCAAAGGAAGACAATGGTCACGAAGGGCATAAATATGAAATACTCCTTCTGCGTCATTGAACTAATACCCTAGGGGTCGGAAAAGAACAAAAGTTGACGAAGGATGGTCGGTTAAGTGGAACGTACAACCAATAATAGCAGTAGTAGTGTTTCTTTGATCTTGGCCAGCTGTGGACCACGTGAAATAACTTCACGATTTTCTTTTCTCTCCTTGCCTTCCTCTTCTTTTTATTATTATTATTATTATTATTATTATTATTATTATTATTATTATTATTATTATTATTATTATTATTATTATTATTTCCGTTCTGCTTCCTCAGAAGTACACCACAGAATGGTAAACAATTTTAAAGTGTATTTAGTTAATTACCAATCAAAGCTGTGATCAAAAATATTTTCCACTCGTTCCCTAGCCGGCGTTTCGTCCCTTCTTGACTGAAGGCGGACCACCAGGTAGTTTGGCTGGATGCACGTCTGTGCAGATCGTCATACTTCGTCCTGTACTCCAATCTTTCCAGCAAAGATGCAGTAGGCCTAATACCTATTCGAAAACAATGCTTTCAAGGTATTTTAAAGACCTCTTCGCCCTTGCCTGTGAGATTCAATGCCACACGTTAAATTATGAATTCTGCAATCTCCTATGGCAGCCAATACAAAACTGTGGTCCGCAGACCCGTGTGGGGCCGCGACGAAAATCCAAAGGGTCTGCAATAACAATGTTAAGTTGTAAGTACTTAAAGACCGACATTTTATTGTACACACAGTTCAGAGATCATTATTTTACATTTAAGAACTATGTCTCTTCACTATTGTATAACATACATAAGCTTATGTAACAATTAACTTGGCCGATAGTTGGTACAAGTTAGCAGCGGACTATTAGTAACTCTTTAAGTGGCCAATAGACGCCATGTAATGTCTTCATTCGTTGTTTGGTTCGGTACACAGCCAGTTGCGAAAGCGCAGTGAAGTGTCTCGCTGATGCTAACAGATCCATCATTCTATATTTCTATAGAGACCCTATCTTCACTCTACCACGTACTCAAACTGCAGGCATCCAGAAGCGAACGGTAATGAAGCGTAAGCATAACATAATTTGTATAATATTACTCGCAGACAATAATATGGATCGTTGGTTGAAGACAGGCTCATTGAAGTGTCAATCTCATTTGAAGAGTGATGCAACTGGCAGTGTTCCGGAAACCTCAACCGCCAGCCAGAAAACTGTTGAACAAATGCAATTACCTGGAACTGGGACTTACTATGGTGAATATTGGATATGATGAGAAGCCGCAGTGTGTGTTGTGTGGTGACATTGTATCAAAATGACATCTCCAAACCATGCATGGCAGTGCAGCTGACAAGCCAATCGACTGCTTTCACAATAAACTCGCTGAAGTTCTTGAAACGAAGAATGTATTCATAGATAGTGTTACGCGAGGCAAGAAAAATTTAGTTTTAGCATCATCTCACGTTTCCCTATTAATTACAAAACATGATCAACAGCATACTATTGGAGATTAAAAATATTTCATTCGATATGAATTTGTAAACACGAGCCACGAGGATTTGCTGTTTTGTTCAATATTACACACGCACGCGAATGCTGAACGTCTTTGAGATCCTCAACGTATTCATGATTGGAAACTGACTTAACAGGGAGCATTGCTTTGTATTAACTACTTACGGCGCTAGGGCCTTATTGGAAAATATTAAGGCGTAATTGCACACGTGAAGTCTATCGCTCCGTCGTAATCATTGTTGCATCCACCGTGGAGGACTAGCAACTTGCTACATACCCACAGAACTGATGGTGTGCTGAAGAAACCTTTGAAATTCGTTAATTGCATCAAAGCCAGGCCTCTGCATTCCAGGTTATTTTCAGTGATATGCAAGGAGATGGGGAGTGACCACGAAGATCTGCTAATTGCATACAGAGGTTAGGTGGTTGTCGAGAGGCAACATTTTGACTCTCTTGTTTGAACTGAGAGATGAAGTTGTGCTATTTCTTCTCGATGGAAAATGCAACTTCAGAGACTTCAATGATGTCTCGTGGCTTGCAAAACTTGCTTATTTAGCAGATATTATTAAGTCACTTGAATGAATTGAATTCCAGTCTGCAAGAAACGCAAGTCACGCCCTTCTAACAGTCCAAGACAAAAGAGACGTAACAATACAGAATATGAGAGTTTGGGCACGCCGAATCAGCAAAAGCGAATTTAAGTCTCTCCCAACACTTCAGGATTACTTGATTCAAGAACTGGAAAAAATCCAAAGAAAAGCAGCTATATTCGTTCTGGGTGATTTCCGACAAAAGAGTAGCGTTAAAAAAATGTTGCAAAGTTTGGGCTGGGAAGGCTTGGAAGAAAGGAGACGAGCTGCTCGACTAAAGGGTATGTTCCGAGCTGTCAGTGGAGAGATGGCGTGAAATGACATCAGTAGAGGAATAAGTTTGAGTGGCGTCATTAAAAGTAGGAAAGATCACAAAATGAAGATAAAGCTGGAATTCAAGCGGAAAATTGGGGCAAATTCCTTTATAGGAAGGGGAGTTAGGGATTGGAATAACTTACCAAGGGAGATGTTCAATAAATTTCCAATTTCTTTGAAATCATTTAAGAAAAGGCTAGGAAAACAACAGATAGGGAATTTGCCACCCGGGCGACTGCCCTAAATGCAGATCAGTAATGATTGATTGATTGATTGATTGATTGATTGATTGATTGATTGATTGATTGATTGATTGATTGATTGATTGATTGATTGAATGATTGATTGATTGATTGATTGATTGATTGATTGATTGATTGATTGATTGATTGATTGATTTCCTGTCTGCATATGAAGAAATACTACCACAGAGTGTAAGTGATGTAACGATGAAACGCCTGGAATTCCGACTCCTGCGGGATTAAATTCCGGCACCTGAGCGTCTCTGAAAACCGTAAAAGCAATTAGTGGGACATAAAGCCAGTAACATTATTATTAATATTATTATTATTATTATTATTATTATTATTATTATTATTATTATAGAAATATCCTGTACCACAACACCACATTTCTGATCGATTTCTGGATCCATGCATATCTCCTGTACCCTGAAATTTCTAGAAAGGCAATACTGCGTTTAATGCGTTTCACGACAACATAACTGTGTGAGTGCACTTTTTCTGCTTTCACACAAATGAGAACGAAATACAGAAACATGGCTAATGTAGAAGCTGATCTTCGAGTGGCTGTGCTTGAATCAGACCTAATCAGCACCATGCGCCCCATTGAACCAACAACTGTACCAAGTGAATTTTCTCAAGTAAGTTTCCAGATCCAGACTTCCGGTAATTATTAGCCAAGTGTCATATTGTTTTACAATTTTTACATATTTAGGAAGTATGCTTATGTAAATGAACTTAAACTTTTAAGCTTAAAGGAAGGTAAATATTACGTCTTTATTATATAAAATTAAACATTACAAAATCCTCCCTTCTTTTTACTGAATTATGTATTATATTAGACTATGTGGATAGGCCAAATGATTGAAGGGGCCTCAGGCACAAAAAGTTTGGGAAACCCTGCCCTACGGTATTGGAGTACGGTCAGAGCGTATTGAGATGTACGGCCGAGGAGTGCATGACCTTTGATCTTGAAAATTGGGGGGTCGTGGAGAGCCGACCACTGATTGACGACGTCAGATGAGATTGGACTCTATCCTTGAGTGATATCGATCAGCCTGTCGCACAGCACAAAGTTGGTGTCGTTCGTCCTGTTGCTGGTCTATTCATTTCTGATGCGATGGGGCTCTCCATGAGATACCTGTAGAAGGACGAAACTAATGCATTCCTCGAGATATTGGCAAACCAATGATCAGGGGAAAATACAACTAGAACATCACAAGGTGAGTTTGATTCTGAAATTGAATCTCTTCAACAGAATGTCTTACGGCTGAGGAATATCAATAATGTAACCGCTAGCTTCTGAAGGTAACCGTGGTTCTACTCGCATCCAATCCAGATGAGACTTTTAAGGGAGAATCTGAGTAAAAATACATTCTTCAAGTTAAAAATTCATTCCTGCCAGAGTTTTATAGCTAAGAAAATGAAACGTGGCAAGCTTATTCTTTTATATAAAACCTATAATATGAAAGGAAACCACGTCATTAGAACAACAAATGTTTGCGTTGATTACATGTACAAGAAACATTACACTGCTTAAAAAAGAAATACGATCACTGTTTATATGTTCTTACCTCCATGATACGCATACGCACTGAAATGAAAACAGACATCCAAAGAAAACATATTTTCTTCTTTGAAACCATTAAGAATTGAAATTAAAAGCTTTATTTGGACACCCAAGACACGACGGCATTGTATAACGTGTCATAAACAAAGTGGCCCCTGCTTATACTCCAAAATGGCTGCGAGGTAATTAGGCATCTTGATAAAGAGTACTGACATCCCTCGCTTCACAACGCCTTCTCATGCTTCAGACGAAGAGCCGAACGTTTAGTTTAGGCAGACATTCCCACTCTTTCAAAAGGACGTCTTCTAGTGTTTGACGTGATAGATTTATTACTCGGATGCTTTGCTCCAGATGGTCCCAGACTACTTCGATCGAATTCAAGTTGGGACTTATGGATGGTCACTCCATGCCTGCAGGGACGTCGAACGATCTTGGCATCATGCGCTCTAGTATTATTGCGCACGAACGTGAGGAATCACATGTGGCACGCTGATTGAATGAGCAGTGTGCATACTTAAGGCAGGGATTGACTTAGTAGTAGTAGTAGTAGTAGTAGTAGTAGTATGGCCTGGTCTAGAAACAATTTAGGCCTATTATAAATTATAGCACCACAATTCACTAAGATGTAATCACATTAACGAGGTTGTAAACACAGGTTACAAATGTTTTCATACGGTTATGAGGGTATTTATCAGTTGCAGTAAGGATGTAAAAGAGAGAGAGGGCGAATAAGTAACTGGTAAAACCACAATTAGAGTATGGTTCCAATGTATGGGGCCCTCCCCAGGATTACTTGATTCGAGAACTGGAAAAGATACAAATGTCTTGTACCAAATTCAAATACAGCCCTGTAGCCTCTGTTGACGTTGATCGTACTTTCTCAGCCTACAAGCTAGTGTTGTCAGACAAGCGGTGTAGTTTCACAACAGAAAATCTAGAAAAAGTGCTTGTGCGTCAAATTATGGGCAATAACGTGCTTGTAATTCAATGTTTTAATTATTTAGAGATAAAAAATAAAAAAGTGGTGAACCATTGTGTATGTGAAATATTTTATTAACATGGTATTTCCTTATTACTTGTATGCATTTGGAGTTATTATCAATTTAGAAAAATAAAAACGGTATTTTAATTGATAAGTGCTTATTAAAATACGTAAAATTGAAGCTGTCTATAACATATTTTTAGAACCTACTTTTACATATTTGAGACCCTATTTTAGGCACTTAAAATACAAAATTTAGCGCCTAAAAATCCGAGGTCTAGTAATCAGTACTCCCCACATCGACTTTAACAGGCAGTAGGAATGAGGTCCTCCTCCAACTCCTGTCTACAATTGTAATGAACAATTCCCTTCTCGATTTGACTAGCAGAAAGCAAGGGAGCGTAAGGTTGCCCCGGATTCTAAACAAATTTACCCATCAAAATGTGACTGACGTTACGCATAGTGAATTGCAGTAGACAAGTAGACCTGTCGTTATCATCACAACTCCGCAACTCCACTGTACATTGGAAACAACGTATACGGACCTCCCTATGCTGTTTCTCGAGTAACGCCAAGAAGCATGCATTTTTAAAAATCTTATTAATTGACTTCGATATCCGTATACAATGTAGAATACCGTAGCAAAGCACGGGTACATTTGCTTGTTATTGTATAACCTTCTGACTCACAAGCCGCATTGGGCAGTAAATCTGGTTTCTTGAACTGTTGCTTGAGCTTACCGGTCTTATAGAGGGTTTGAATTGAGTAGCCCATTTGCAAAACCCGCTATATGACGGAAAAATCGATTTCGAGGTTTTGGTTCCCCAGCCTTCATTACACCAAGTCCTACATATTTCACTAAAATTTGAGTTGCATAATGCGCTATTTGCCTTCTAAAACTGGAAGAGAAAAGTTCAGTTATTTGCAAAGCGCGCTATGTGCATCGGCCATACATTTGCAAAGCCAGTTATATTCATATGGAGATGCAAAAGCCGCTATATTCATCGCAGCTGTTATGGCCTCCATCTTGTCAGAGATTATGCAGATGCAAAACCAGCTAAATTATCCTAATCACTGCATTGATTTCTTTTCTCTAGGAATAAATGTTTATGTTACATCAAGGCAAGAAGACAGCGAGCAAAGAATATGATTCTTTACTCTATGAATGTAGCAGCTTCTGAGGCACTCATTTGTTTGCTTTTGAGCCCGCCAACGAAAGGTCTTATCTTGATAGTGTTGTTTATGTAGTATTATTTGCTTGTGAAAAGTGCAATGACTGCAATGATGGAAGCAAATGAACGTATAGCTATGTTACGAGAAGAAAACCATACTGCAAATCATACTAGTGACATTGAAATAGTGATTGAAACTGGGCCTACGACATCGAGGAAAAGAAGAAGATGCCCTAAAACGTAGAAAAGGAATGTCGCTAAAAGAGCAAGGTATGCTTTATTTTCAGAACATTTTAATGGAGGCACTTAATGTACTTCATTGTTACGTGCTAGCTGTTTGTTTTAATTAGGTTGATGTATTTTCGAAATGCCTTAACGGAGAATTCTCAAGTTTTTTTTGTTTTTTGTTTCCAGACACGTATCTAAAGGACTGCCAAAGAAACCAGATTGTAAACACCAGAAGTTAGCAACCTTTCGATGCCATGAGCTGTCGATGCAAGATGTTCCTAAAATACATCAGAGGTATTACGAGAAACCAGACTTGTAGTGGAAAAGAAACGTCATCCTTCAGCATGTTCAACTTACTACTCCCAAAAAGAAGTGTGTTGCACCGGGTGTTCCTAGGAAGAGGAATTTAAGCACCTACTTTATTCTTCCCAAACAAAGAGGTGATGTAACTGAAAATGTGAGAGTGTGCCGAGCCGCGTTTTTAAACATTCTGCAGGAGAAGCGTGACCGTGTGAACCGATTGTGTCAGAGATTCATGGAAAGTGGTACTACGCCTTCTGAAACACGAGGCGGTGACCGTAGAACTGACATATAAAGGCCAAAACATGAAGCAGTGAAAGCATTTATTAAAACTTTCAAACCAATTCAGAGCCACTATTGTCGGGGAAAGAAAACTAAATGACAGTACTTCCCTAGTGATTTGAACACAAAAAAGATGTAGAATATGTATGTTGAGATACACCAAAGTGATGATCTCTATGTTGAATATGAATTTTTCCGTATCGTATTCACAGAAAACTTCAATATCAGTTTTGGCAGTCCATACTCAGACAAATGCTCTACTTGCATGTGCACTCAGAACAAGATTTTGCAAGAAAAACCTCCAGAAAAGAGAGATGGTTTAAAATTCCAGTTAAAAACACACAAGAAACGAGCAGATGCCTTCTACGATAAGATTCGGCTTGAAGTGGAAAATTCACTAACACTGAGCTACGATTGTCAGAAAAACTTAGTACTTACGAAAATTCCAGATCAGGCAGCTTACTACTCCCGTCAACTCTACCTCTATAATTTCACCATATGCCAGGGTTCATCATTATCACCATGAAATAAAAGCAACACTTTTAGCTATTTTTGGACCGAAAATGAGTATCCCAAGGGATGTAACCAAATTGCTTCAGCACTGCATCACAGACTACGCAACTCTGCTTTAGATGAGGTTACAACTGTACGTTTGTTTTCTGACGGATGCGGCGGTCAGAATAAAAATAAAGCAATGCTGGGAATGTTAGTAGTATAATTGGACGGTTCTAGCGCCTCCTCCTCCTCTGGCTCCCTCCCAGAGACCTCCTCCTCCTCCTCCTCTGGCTTCCAGGGGCCTCCTCCTCCCGAGGGGCTTTCCCAGAGGCCTCCTCCTCCTCCTCCTCCCGAGGGGCCTTCCCTGGGGCCCACTCCTCCTCCTCCCGGGAGCCTTCCCAGGGGCCACCTCCTCCTCCTACTCCCGAGGGGGCTTCCTAGGGGCCCACTCCTCCTCCTCCTCCCGAGGGGCCTTGCCAGGGGCCCGTGCCTCCTCCTCCTCCCGGGAGCCTTCCCAGGGGCCTGCTCCTCCTCCCGCGGGAAATTTGAATTGGTAAACAAAGCCACGTGCTTTTTGACAACTGTCATCGACAACAACGCATCGCTAACTCACTGCTGCCATCTTGACGGGCCTAAACCTCAGTGGTACCAACTTAACCTCACAAGCGCGAGATTTGAATTGGTAAACAAATCCACGTGTTTTTTGACAGCCACGTGCTTTTTGACAGACAACAACGTATCGCAAACCTCAGTACTACCATCTTGACGTGCCTAAACCTTAGTGCTGCCAACTTAACCTCACTAGCACGAGATTTGAATCGGTAAACAAATCCACGTGCTTTTTGACAGTTGTCATCCGCCATCTTTAAACTACAGAGCACCGTGCTGCCCTCTTTATCACAGTAGCTGCAAATTCGTCACCTGTCATCCGCAGTGCTGCCATCTTAACGGGCCTAAACCTTAGTGCTACCAACTTAACCTCACTAGTGCGAGATTTGAATCGGTAAACAAATCCACGTGCTTTTTTGACAGCTGTCATCCGCCATCTTTAATCAACAGAGCACAGTGCTGCCCTCTTTAGCTACTTACCTTTGAAATGTGGTGGCGGATAATTTGAAAAATGCTTTTTGACAGCAGCCACCTTTAATCTAGAGAGAGCACCGTGCTGCCCTCTTTAGCTAGATACCTTTGAAATGTGGTGGCAGGCAATTCCACGTGACAACAGCCATCTTTAATCAAGAGAGCACCGTGCTGCCCTCTATATGGTGGCGACAAATTGAAAAATTCCACGTGCTCTTGTTTGGAAACAAACCCACGTGCTCTTTTGACAGCTACCATACGCCATCTTTAATCAAGGGAGCACCGTGCTGCACTCTTTAGCTAGATACCTTTGAAATGTGGTGGCGGATAATTTGAAAAATTCTATGTGCTCTTGTTTGGAAACATACCTACGTGCTTTTCTGACGGCTATCATCCGCCATCTTTAATCAACAGAGCACCGTGCTGCTATCATGCAGGCAATTTCGTCAGCTGTCATCCGCCATCTTTAATCTACAGAGCACCGTGCTGCCCTCTTTATGGCTACTACCTTAAGCATGTAGTAGCGGGCAATTTGAAATGTTCTGTTAGCTATCATCCGCCATCTTTAATCAAGAGAGTATCGTGCTGCTATACTTATCTAGATACCTTTGAAATATGGTGGTGGATAATTTAAAAAGAAAAATTCTACAGCAGCCATCTCTCGACGCTAAATGCACAAGATGACTCCTTAAGGGTGCTTACGCAAGATGGCTGCTATACATAGGTTCTTATGAGACGCCCTTGGTATGCTTGCGCAAGATGGCAGTTATACATGGCTCCTTATGAGATGCCCTACGGATGCTTGCTCAAGATAGCAGCTGCTCTTATGGGACTTAAGGGTCCTTGCACAAGATGGCGTGAGACAACCTAAGGATGCTTGCGCAAGATGGCGGACACAAGATGGCGCTATACACAACTCTTTATGAGACGCTTTAAGGGTGCTTGCGCAAGATGGCTGCCGCTCTTGTGAAGAAAGCTAGCTTAGAGGCTAACGCGTCGTGCTAGTTAGATTCATTAAATTTAGGGCTTAAATGCAAAATGTTAAATATCTCGAAAACGGTACACCGTAGAGCAAAACGGACAAAATTTTTCTGCCTAGTACCCAGGTTCGCAGTATGAGGAACATGATAGCATAAGAAAAACATAGTCTAATGATGGGATCAATGGTTCGGTTCCTAATTAGGCCCTTTGGCATTTGCTCTCTTTTAGCTTGTATTGAAGCAAGTCTTCGTAACATGATCAGGTCTAGCTATGGTAGAGAGTATAACGTACCGTGCAGGTTCGATTCATTAAATTTGGGGCTTAAATGCAAAATGTTAAATATCTCGAAAACGGTGCATCGTAGAGCAAAACGGACGAAATTTTTCCGCCTAATACCTAGGTCGCAGTATCAGGAACAAGAAAAACATAGTCTAATGATGAGATCAACGGTTCGATTCCTACTTAAACCCTTTGGCATTGGCAGCTATCTAATTCTACAAGATGGTGGCTGCTCTTATGAGACACAAGATGGCTTGAGACGTCCTAGGGATGCTTACGCAAGATGGCGGACACAAAATGGTGACTATACATAGCTCCTTATGAGACAGCCTAGGGGTGCTCGCACAAGATGACGGCTACTCTTATGAAGAAAGCTAGTTTAGAAGCTACTGCGCAAGATAACGGCTGCTGTTATGCATGCGGTGGAGGGCAATTTGAAATTCTATGTGCTTAATTAATCAACAGAGCACCCTTCTGCCCTCTTTAGCTGAAATGTGGTGGCGGATAATTTGAAAAATTCTTTTGACAGCTGTCATCTTTAAACAATGGCGACTATACATAGGCTGTTAAGGCCTTATCATTCTCCTCCTCCTCCTCCGCCTCTTATGTCAAGGCATAGCTTTATATCGAACAAGTTTAAACCTGCATCGCGAAGGCAAGTGGGTGCAGCGATAACATTATTGTTGCGAAACATAAGAAGAGTAGAATCAAACGCTGTACTCGATACAACATGTGATCAGAACATTGATTGATGTGTTCAGAACACAAAATAAGTGATCAAGACTAGAATCGAACACTGTACTCAATACATCATGTGTTTAGAACATGTCAGGGGATACCTTTGTTCTAAGAAGATCAGATTGAAACATAACAAGACTAGAATCGAACACTGTAATCGATGTTGTTAACTTCATCATGTGATCAGAACATTGATTGATGTGTTCAGAACACAAAATAAGTGATCAAGACTAGAATCGAACACTGTACTCGATACAACATGTGATCAGAACATTGATTGATGTGTTCAGAACACAAAATAAGTGATCAAGACTAGAATCGAACACTGTACTCAATACAACATGTGTTTAGAACATGTTAGGGGGTACCCTTGTTCTAAGAAGATCAGAATGAAACATAACAAGACTAGAATCGAACACTGTAATCGATGTTGTTAACTTCAACACATGATCAGAACATTGTTCGATGTGTTCAGAGCAAAATTACAATTTTAATGATTTGCTTAGTGTAAAATCAAAAACTATGGAAACACACTGTGCACATATCGCGTAGTTAACTCGCTCAGTAAACGATATTGCAAAACTACAACTTCAATGATTTGCCTAGTGTAAAAATCAAAAACACACTGTACACATACTGCGCAGCTAACTCGCTCGGTAAACGATATAGCAAAAGTACAACTTCAAATGATTTACCTTCCATCATTCGTCTTGTGTGAAAATCAGTCGAACAAGTTATCGCATAAACACGTAACATGAACTGTCAGTCAATCTGTTGGCATGGGTTACAAGCATGTAGCTTATGCGGGAAGTAAAATTAAACAGAACGCTAGTGCTATAAGAAATACTCTGCTTACATTTAAGTCCCTAGCTGTTGAACAAGTTATTACATAAATATGTAACATGAAATATCGGTTCGGAAACATATTGTTTCAATCTGTTGACATGGGTTACAAGCATGTAGCTTGTGCAGGCGAGGGCTACTATGCAAAATGTTGAGCCGAAAAAAATAATCTTGATAGGGTATGGAACCCAGCGGTTACGTCTTATCAGAAGGGCAAAAAGGATGAAAGGACTCTTCCTCCTCCTTACCGCACATTCCTTGTAGAGCTAATTGGCTAAAGGGCTAATGGGCAAAAGGGATAATGGGCTAAAGGGCTAAAGGGCTAATAGGTAAAAGGGCTAAAGAGCTAAAGGAGCAACAACCTCATCGATCGCTATCAGCAAGAACGCTTGTACTTTGTTAAGTGTAGAAAATTAATCTTTATTGGTAAATGGTTTTATGTTCAGAACAAGGAATGGAACCTAGGGGTTACGTCTTACCTAATAAAATCCCCGAGGTGCGATGAGTTACGTTTTTCTAACTAGTGTTTGGAACACTGAACTTTTCAAGATGATAGCAGAGAGGTTAGCAATGTTCTGTTGTTGTATTTTAAATTCCGCGCTATAACATGCATAAGGTGGCAGCCTTGAGGTTTACCGCCGTAAAGATGGCAAGAGTGAGGTTACCGACGCTCTATTGTCCTTCAAAGTGAGGTTAGGGTCCGTCAAGAAGACAGCTGTCAAAAAAGCACGTGGCTATGTTTACCAAACAAGAGCACGTGGTCGTGACGTCACGGTCACGTAGTATGCCGTATCAGCATGCAATGTTCAATGTCTACACCTACGTAGTTAGCACTCTGCTATGTTCCCAAATTTTTGCACATAACTGTTCTTTATGCTTTAAGTTCGTGCACATAGGTTATGTCAAGATAGCAGCACACGTACAAGCGATGGTCGCACGCTCGCGTAGAAGTTGTTTAGTACGATAGTTGATGTATGCATTATCAAAAGGTGATATGTACACGCTTTTAAACCTTGCTATTCTTACTGCTACTATGTTCGCAAGATTTTCAAACATCGCTATTCTTTGTGCTTTAAGTTCGTTCTTATAGGTCATGCTAAAGTAGCAGCACAAACACATGTGAACGTTGTACATTCTAGCGCGATGTGTTTAGTACGATAGTTGATGCATGCAAAATCGATAGGTGATGTGTACACGCTTTGAAACTTAACTATTCTTCGTGCTTTAAAATTGTGCACATACGATATGCTAAGATAGAGCGGGAGAAGTTTAGTACTCTAGTTGATGCATGTATAATCGATAGGCAATGCGTACACGCTTTTAAAACATTGCTATTCTTACTGCTGCTGCTATGTTCACAAGATTTTTATACATCGCTATTCTTTGTGCTTTAAGTTCTTTCATATAGGTTATGCTAAGTTAGCAGCATACTTATCAGGTTGTCGCACGCTCTAGTGGAAGAAGGTTAGTACGAAAGTCGATGCATGCAAAATCGATAGGTGATGTGTACACGCTTTGAACTTGGCTATTCTTTGTGCTTTAAGTTCGTGCACATAGTTTATGTTAAGATTGCAGCACACACAAGCGATGGTCGCACGCTGTTGTGGAAGAAGTTTAGTACGATAGTCGATGCATACATCATCGATAAGTGATGTGTACACGCTTTTAAACATAGCTATTATTTGCGCTTTTAGTTCGTGTACATAGGTTAGGAATACACAAATGCGATTGCTACATTCTCTAGCGGAAGAAGCCTAGTACGATAGTCGACGCATGCATCATCGATAGGTGATGTGTACACGCTATTCTTTGTGCTTTATGTTCACACATAAGTAGTAGCACACAACTTCTATCGTTGTACACTCTAGCGGGAGAAGTTTAGTACGATAGTCGATGCATGCAAAATCGATAGGTGATGTGTACGCGCTTTGGAACATAGCTATTCTTTGTGCTTTAACTTTATACACATACTTAGCAATACACATATGCGATCGTTCTACACTCTGGCGGTAAAAAATAGTCGATGCATGCAAAATCAATAGGTGATGTGTACACGCTGTTAAACATCGTTATTTTTTGTGCTTTAAGTTCGTGAGTATAGGTGCGTATAGGCTATGCTAAGATAGGAGTACAATCTAGCGGAAGAAGTTTAGTACGATATCTAATGCATGCATAATCGATAGATATTGTGTACACGCTTTCAAACATGGCTATTCTTTGTACTTTAACTTCATGCACATAGGTTATGCTAAGATAGCAGTACAATCTAGCGGAAGAACTTTATTATGAGAGTCGATGAGTACAAAATCGATAGGTGATGTGTACACGCTTTGAAACATGACTATTCTTTGTACCCTAAGTTCATGCGTATAAGTTATGCTAAGATAGCAGCACAATCTAGCGGAAAAAGTTTAGTACGAGGGTCGTTGCATGAAAAATAGATAGGTAATGTGTACACGCTTTTAAACATGGCTATTCTTTGTACTTTAAGTTCATGCGTATAGGTTATGCTAAGATAGCAGTACAATCTAGCGGAAGAAGTTTAGTACGATAGTTGATGCATGCAAAATCGATAGGTGAATTGTACATGCTGTGAAACATGGCTATTCTTTGTACTTTAAGTTCATGCGTATAGGTTATGCTAAGATAGCAACACAATCGAGTGAAAAAAGTTTAGTATGATAGTCGATTCATGCAAAATCAATAGGTAATGTGTACACGCTTTGAAACATGGCTGTTCTTTGTACTTTAAGTTTATGGGTATAGGTTATGCTAAGATAGCGGAAGAAGTTTAGTACGAGAGTCGATGCATGTAAAATCGATAGGTGATGTGTACACGCTTTAAAACATGGCTATTCATACTGCTGCTCTGTTCCCAAGATTTTTAAACATAGCTAATCCTAATGCTGCTCTTAACGACGTAGAGCTAAGGATTGATTACGTCACCGTGACGTCACGACCACGTGCTCTTGTTTGGTAAACATAGCCACGTGCTTTTTTGACAGCTGTCTTCTTGACGGACCCTAACCTCACTTTGAAGGACAATAGAGCGTCGGTAACCTCACTCTTGCCATCTTTACGGCGGTAAACCTCAAGGCTGCCACCTTATGCATGTTATAGCGCGGAATTTAAAATACAACAACAGAACATTGCTAACCTCTCTGCTATCATCTTGAAAAGTTCAGTGTTCCAAACACTAGTTAGAAAAACGTAACTCATCGCACCTCGGGGATTTTATTAGGTAAGACGTAACCCCTAGGTTCCATTCCTTGTTCTGAACATAAAACCATTTACCAATAAAGATTAATTTTCTACACTTAACAAAGTACAAGCGTTCTTGCTGATAGCGATCGATGAGGTTGTTGCTCCTTTAGCTCTTTAGCCCTTTTACCTATTAGCCCTTTAGCCCTTTAGCCCATTATCCCTTTTGCCCATTAGCCCTTTAGCCAATTAGCTCTACAAGGAATGTGCGGTAAGGAGGAGGAAGAGTCCTTTCATCCTTTTTGCCCTTCTGATAAGACGTAACCGCTGGGTTCCATACCCTATCACGATTATTTTTTCGGCTCAACATTTTGCATAGTAGCCCTCGCCTGCACAAGCTACATGCTTGTAACCCATGTCAACAGATTGAAACAATATGTTTCCGAACCGATATTTCATGTTACATATTTATGTAATAACTTGTTCAACAGCTAGGGACTTAAATGTAAGCAGAGTATTTCTTATAGCACTAGCGTTCTGTTTAATTTTACTTCCCGCATAAGCTACATGCTTGTAACCCATGCCAACAGATTGACTGACAGTTCATGTTACGTGTTTATGCGATAATTTGTTCGACTGATTTTCACACAAGACGAATGATGGAAGGTAAATCATTTGAAGTTGTACTTTTGCTATATCGTTTACCGAGCGAGTTAGCTGCGCAGTATGTGTACAGTGTGTTTTTGATTTTTACACTAGGCAAATCATTGAAGTTGTAGTTTTGCAATATCGTTTACTGAGCGAGTTAACTACGCGATATGTGCACAGTGTGTTTCCATAGTTTTTGATTTTACACTAAGCAAATCATTAAAATTGTAATTTTGCTCTGAACACATCGAACAATGTTCTGATCATGTGTTGAAGTTAACAACATCGATTACAGTGTTCGATTCTAGTCTTGTTATGTTTCATTCTGATCTTCTTAGAACAAGGGTACCCCCTAACATGTTCTAAACACGTGTTGTATTGAGTACAGTGTTCGATTCTAGTCTTGATCACTTATTTTGTGTTCTGAACACATCAGTCAATGTTCTGATCACATGTTGTATCGAGTACAGTGTTCGATTCTAGTCTTGATCACTTATTTTGTGTTCTGAACACATCAATCAATGTTCTGATCACATGATGAAGTTAACAACATCGATTACAGTGTTCGATTCTAGTCTTGTTATGTTTCAATCTGATCTTCTTAGAACAAAGGTATCCCCTGACATGTTCTAAACACATGATGTATTGAGTACAGTGTTCGATTCTAGTCTTGATCACTTATTTTGTGTTCTGAACACATCAATCAATGTTCTGATCACATGTTGTATCGAGTACAGCGTTTGATTCTACTCTTCTTATGTTTCGCAACAATAATGTTATCGCTGCACCCACTTGCCTTCGCGATGCAGGTTTAAACTTGTTCGATATAAAGCTATGCCTTGACATAAGAGGCGGAGGAGGAGGAGGAGAATGATAAGGCCTTAACAGCCTATGTATAGTCGCCATTGTTTAAAGATGACAGCTGTCAAAAGAATTTTTCAAATTATCCGCCACCACATTTCAGCTAAAGAGGGCAGAAGGGTGCTCTGTTGATTAATTAAGCACATAGAATTTCAAATTGCCCTCCACCGCATGCATAACAGCAGCCGTTATCTTGCGCAGTAGCTTCTAAACTAGCTTTCTTCATAAGAGTAGCCGTCATCTTGTGCGAGCACCGCTAGGCTGTCTCATAAGGAGCTATGTATAGTCACCATTTTGTGTCCGCCATCTTGCGTAAGCATCCCTAGGACGTCTCAAGCCATCTTGTGTCTCATAAGAGCAGCCACCATCTTGTAGAATTAGATAGCTGCCAATGCCAAAGGGTTTAAGTAGGAATCGAACCGTTGATCTCATCATTAGACTATGTTTTTCTTGTTCCTGATACTGCGACTTAGGTATTAGGCGGAAAAATTTCGTCCGTTTTGCTCTACGATGCACCGTTTTCGAGATATTTAACATTTTGCATTTAAGCCCCAAATTTAATGAATCGAACCTGCACGGTACGTTATACTCTCTACCATAGCTAGACCTGATCATGTTACGAAGACTTGCTTCAATACAAGCTAAAAGAGAGCAAATGCCAAAGGGCCTAATTAGGAACCGAACCATTGATCCCATCATTAGACTATGTTTTTCTTATGCTATCATGTTCCTCATACTGCGAACCTGGGTACTAGGCAGAAAAATTTTGTCCGTTTTGCTCTACGGTGTACCGTTTTCGAGATATTTAACATTTTGCATTTAAGCCCTAAATTTAATGAATCTAACTAGCACGACACGTTAGCCTCTAAGCTAGCTTTCTTCATAAGAGCGGCAGCCATCTTGCGCAAGCACCCTTAAAGCGTCTCATAAGGAGTTGTGTATAGCGCCATCTTGTGTCCGCCATCTTGCGCAAGCATCCTTAGGTTGTCTCACGCCATCTTGTGCAAGGACCCTTAAGTCCCATAAGAGCAGCCGCTATCTTGAGCAAGCATCCGTAGGGCATCTCATAAGGAGCCATGTATAACTGCCATCTTGCGCAAGCATACCAAGGGCGTCTCATAAGAACCTATGTATAGCAGCCATCTTGCGTAAGCACCCTTAAGGAGTCATCTTGTGCATTTAGCGTCGAGAGATGGCTGCTGTAGAATTTTTCTTTTTAAATTATCCACCACCATATTTCAAAGGTATCTAGATAAATATAGCAGCACGATACTCTCTTGATTAAAGATGGCGGATGATAGCTAACAGAACTTTTCAAATTGCCCGCTACTACATGCTTAAGGTAGTAGCCATAAAGAGGGCAGCACGGTGCTCTGTAGATTAAAGATGGCGGATGACAGCTGACGAAATTGCCTGCATGATAGCAGCACGGTGCTCTGTTGATTAAAGATGGCGGATGATAGCCGTCAAAAAAGCACGTAGGTATGTTTCCAAACAAGAGCACATAGAATTTTTCAAATTATCCGCCACCACATTTCAAAGGTATCTAGCTAAAGAGTGCAGCACGGTGCTCCCTTGATTGAAGATGGCGGATGGTAGCTGTCAAGAAAGCACGTGAGTTTGTTTCCAAACAAGAGCACGTGGAATTTTTCAATTTGCCGCCACCATATAGAGGGCAGCACGGTGCTCTCTTGATTAAAGATGGCTGTTGTCACGTGGAATTGCCTGCCACCACATTTCAAAGGTATCTAGCTAAAGAGGGCAGCACGGTGCTCTCTAGATTAAAGGTGGCTGCTGTCAAAAAGCACTTTTGAAATTATCCGCCACCACATTTCAAAGGTAAGTAGCTAAAGAGGGCAGCGCTGTGTTCTGTTGATTAAAGATGGCGGATGACAGCTGTCAAAAAGCACGTGGATTTGTTTACCGATTCAAATCTCGCACTAGTGAGGTTAAGTTGGTAGCACTAAGGTTTAGGCCCGTTAAGATGGCAGCACTGCGGATGACAGGTGACGAATTTGCAGCTACTGTGATAAAGAGGGCAGCACGGTGCTCTGTAGTTTAAAGATGGCGGATGACAGCTGTCAAAAAGCACGTGGATTTGTTTACCGATTCAAATCTCGCGCTAGTGAGGTTAAGTTGGCAGCACTAAGGTTTAGGCACGTCAAGATGGTAGTACTGAGGTTTGCGATACGTTGTTGTCTGTCAGAAAGCACGTGGCTGTCAAAAAACACGTGGATTTGTTTACCAATTCAAATCTCGCGCTTGTGAGGTTAAGTTGGTACCACTGAGGTTTAGGCCCGTCAAGATGGCAGCAGTGAGTTAGCGATGCGTTGTTGTCGATGACAGTTGTCAAAAAGCACGTGGCTTTGTTTACCAATTCAAATTTCCCGCGGGAGGAGGAGCAGGCCCCTGGGAAGGCTCCCGGGAAGAGGAGGAGGAGGCACGGGCCCCTGGGAAGGCTCCTCGGGAGGAGGAGGAGGAGTGGGCCCCTAGGAAGCCCCCTCGGGAGTAGGAGGAGGAGGTGGCCCCTGGGAAGGCTCCCGGGAGGAGGAGGAGTGGGCCCCTGGGAAGGCCCCTCGGGAGGAGGAGGAGGAGGCCCCTGGAAGCCAGAGGAGGAGGAGGAGGAGGAGGAGGAGGCCTCTGGGAGGGAGCCAGAGGAGGAGGAGGCGCTAGAACCATCCAATTATACTACTAATGTTGTCTCACTGGCTGCTTTTTGAAGCTCCTCGGCATGTTAAAACTGTTGAGTTTTGGTTCCCTGTTGTTGGGCACTCATTCATTCCACCAGACAGAGTTTTCGGCAAATTGGAGAGGGAATTCAGGCAAAGGGATGTGATTGAGAGTCCAGAGGATTACACAAAAGTGCTAGAGAGCTATGCTACGGTAATCCACTTGGGTCGAAGTTGTTCAGTCCGTAACTGGAAATCCTACTCTGATGGAATCCTCAAACAGCCAGGCCAATGGAATTTCAAATTCCAGAAGTCAAAGAAAATTACGATCACGCGTGGCAAAAACAAGAACATCAGCTTAGTTCAAGACGATCCGTTTTACAACATTGACATTTGTGAACCTAAAAGTCTTTGCAGGAAGGGACAAAACTTCAAGCAAAACGCTTGTATTGAAAACATTGAAGAAACTGTTCAAGTGAAGGCAGCAAAACTGAAGGATATCAGGCGACTTTTGTGCCTCCACTTTGGTGAAAACTGGGGTGAAAATGAAAAGTTTCAGTTCTACAATACGCTCCTTGTAGCTGATGTTATTGCTTCGAAAGAAGGCTGTATGGATGACGATTGTGAAGACGACAGTCAGAGTGATTTTGAACTAATGGAGGAAGGGGATGTTGATTTCACATAAGCAAGGATTTATTGCATGCTCACCTGATGTTTTCACACTGATGGGTATTATTATCGGCCAAAATGAGCAATTAAAAGTTTTCCTTATTTTGTCTCAATATTAAAGACTATGTTAAATAATTTGCATGTTTTTGCAAAGTGACTGTTTAACTTTTGAAGTCAATAGATTTCAACTCGTCATATTTTATGTTACATTATTCCTGTTTAATTTTGAATCTAGTTTGTGAACTGGTTGTAGTTTATTAATGGATGTTAATCAACAGGTAATATATCGTTGAAATACATTTTTTCATGAATATTGGTGTTTTTTAAGCCTGTCTCGATCCTTTTGTAAGTCCTTATCATCATAAAATAGCAGGTTTTGCAAACTATCAGGAAAACAAAATGGCTACCCATTGAGTTGCAAAACCTGCTATATGCATTATACAGTTGCAAAACCAGTTATGTGTGGAATCAATATTTAAATAGCTGACTTCCTACGTTCATGAGGTTATGAGCCCCTATATAGATGTTTCAAGTATTTTTTTGTGAATTTTTGAAAAAAGAATCAGCTTTCTATCAGGTTTATGCTAGTTTGTACAGATTTTTCGTCAATACCCAAAAAGTTCTTTTAGTGCATATATAGCGGGTTTTGTAAATGGGCTACTCAATTCTACACTGACTGACAGAGCAAATGCAACACCAAGAAGGAGTGGTTCGAAAGGGATGAAAGTTGGGGAAAAAACAGAGACGGCACGGACGAATAATTGATGTTTATTTCAAACCGATATGCAGGTTACACAATGCGCACGGCATCGACTCAGTAGGATGTATGACCACCGCGAGCGGCGATGCACGCAGAAACACGTTGAGGTACAGAGTCAATAAGAGTGCGGATGGTGTCCTGAGGGATGGTTCTCCATTCTCTGTCAACCATTTGCCACAGTTGGTCGTCCGTACGAGGCTGGGGCAGAGTTTGCAAACGGCGTCCAATGAGATCCCACACGTGTTCGATTGGTGAGAGATCCGGAGAGTACGCTGGCCACGGAAGCATCTGTACACCTCGTAGAGCCTGTTGGGAGATGCGAGCAGTGTGTGGGCGGGCATTATCCTGCTGAAACAGAGCATTGGGCAGCCCCTGAAGGTACGGGAGTGCCACCGGCCGCAGCACATGCTGCACGTAGCGGTGGGCATTTAACGTGCCTTGAATACGCATTAGAGGTGACGTGGAATCGTACGCAATAGCGCCCCAAACCATGATGCCGCATTGTCTAGCGGTAGGGCGCTCCACAGTTACTGCCGGATTTGACCTTTCTCCACGCCGACGCCACACTCGTCTGCGGTGACTATCACTGACAGAACAGAAGCGTGACTCATCGGAGAACACGACGTTCCGCCATTCCCTCATCCAAGTCGCTCTAGCCCGGCACCATGCCAGGCGTGCACGTCTATGCTGTGGAGTCAACGGTAGTCTTCTGAGCGGACGCCGGGAGTGAAGGCCTCCTTCAACCAATCGACGGGAAATTGTTCTGGTCGATATTGGAACAGCCAGGGTGTCTTGCACATGCTGAAGAATGGCGGTTGACGTGGCGTGCGGGGCTGCCACCGCTTGGCGGCGGATGCGCCGATCCTCGCGTGCTGACGTCACTCGGGCTGCGCCTGGACCCCTCGCACGTGCCACATGTCCCTGCGCCAACCATCTTCGCCACAGGCGCTGCACCGTGGACACATCCCTATGGGTATCGGCTGCGATTTGACGAAGCGACCAACCTGCCCTTCTCAGCCCGATCACCATACCCCTCGTAAAATCGTCTGTCTGCTGGAAATGCCTCCGTTGACGGCGGCCTGGCATTCTTAGCTATACACGTGTCCTGTGGCACACGACAACACGTTCTACAATGACTGTCAGCTGAGAAATCACGGTACGAGGTGGGCCATTCGCCAACGCCGTGTCCCATTTATCGTTCGCTACGTGCGCAACACAGCGGCGCATTTCACATCATGAGCATACCTCAGTGACGTCAGTCTACCCTGCAATTGGCATAAAGTTCTGACCACTCCTTCTTGGTGTTGCATTTGCTCTGTCAGTCAGTGTATATTTTATTGACCCAGAGTTCGCGATGTGTTCGGTTTAAATTTTGAGGTGATGATATTAGAGAACGCCTACTTTCTCCGTATGATGAGTTCAGGCTCCCTAGAATCCGACGTCTGCGTCGCTGTTTACCATTGTACAGGAACCAGTAAAAGGATTTACTAGGGGTGAAAACCGATATTCTTCCGGGTTGGCCATTCTGAATCTTGTTCAAGAGGGTTGGTGATTTTTACAGAGCGACTGCCATTCGCTCCAGATAAGGGTGGAAAATAATGTCCAAAGATCTCAATTGCTCTAATAGCATCGGGACTTAAAGAATGAAGAGTCAGCCAAGGAATGTCTAACAGGAAAGATGAATTAAGACTGGCATAAGTAAGTGGAAGCAGTGCCAGTCTGGAAAAATAGGCCTCAGAGACATGAAGAAAGGGAGAATTAGAGCTAGAATTGCAAACCACTGGGCGATGGGATGCCACTTCCTTACGCCTACTAGGATCTTAAATTCAAATATATTATAATCTTATGATGACACGTCACTTCAGCTTATGTGGATATTCCTTCTACTCTATTGGTGGATGTTTTTGCACAAAATTTAAATTAACAGAATGGATAGATTTATGTGATAAAGAAATAATGTTGAACCATGAGCTGATCAATCACTCAAAACCTTGTAGCCTATTACTATGCACTACTTATCAGCTGTTGTTTACACGATAAGTATTACCCATTACAACCACAACACACGCTATAAAATTATCGCAAACAGAAAACTCACTCTAAAGTATAGTGACTGTAAATCTATAAATATAACTTAAAATGTTATCTAAGTACACAATAGAATAAGATTATTATTATTAACGTATTATTATTATTCTTTCCCTGAAACTGTCCCATAACAGTGATATCGGCGCGGTGATCTTGCCCCAAATTGTACGTCTGACGTCAGGCAGTAAGCTGACGTGACCTGTTGCTGCCGGCTAGATTACAGTGCAGAACGGCTTGCACGCTTCATCTCCCAGGAGTACGAACCTGAGGCAAACAAATGCTAATTAAGGGACTTTCAAGGGACCGGACTACTTGCTTTACTTGGTACTCATTATTTAAACATAGCATAGGCCAGGCCTACTGTACACTGAAGGAGCGAGCCATTCTCTCCAGCGACAACTTGGAACACTAATAAATGGAACTTCACCTCATGGCCATGGAAGTTGAGCTGACGCTCAAATGATAAAAACAAATCATTAATACAGTATTTTAGTTCGAAAGAAAAATGGGACTCGTATCGTTTGTAAGCTAGCAGAATATTGTGTGACTGCTATAAACCCTCTAAGCCCACCTCTTTGGCTGAATGAACAGTATAAAGTCCTTCGGTCCAGAGGGTCCCCGGTTCGAACCTCGGCCGGGAATTTTAACCACATATGGTTATTCCTCTGACGTGGGAACTCGTACACTCTTCTTCATATACACACAACACACTACGCTAATAACCACCTTAAAAAACACACAATAGTGAATACATCCTTTCACATAGGGTTGTCGAACATTCAGCTGCGCAACAGGGCCAAGTCTGCACCCGCTACCCTAACAGAATGTGGGGAACAGCGACGGAAGAAGTCTGCAATAAACCCTTTTGAATATTATAGTGCGTTGGCACATCGGTGCAAAGGGGCATGCTGGGGTTGTACCTTAATTAAGGCCACGGCCGCTTCCTTCCCACTCCTGTCCCATCGTCGCCATAAGACCTATCTGTGTAGGTGCGACGTAAAGCAACTAACAACAACAAAGCAAAGCAAAGGGGCATTGTCTTATTTCTTATGAGTTTTATTATTATGATGATAATAATAATAATAGTAATTCCTAGCATTTCCTAAATGATTAGCTGGGATTGATACTAATAAGGATTAAGCCCACGTTTACGGTCAGATGCCTTCGTGATGCCAACCCTATGTGTATGGAGCATGAACACCCAGTTCCTCGATCTAAAGGAATTGTCCATACGCAGTTAAAAGACTTGACCCGGCCAGTAATCGAAACCGCGAACCCTCTGAACCGAAAACCAGTACGCTGACCATTCAGCCAAGGAGTCGGGCCAGACTCATTTTAATTATTATCAAAATATTATTTCTCACTACTGTTTGCTTTAGGGGCTGCTTAGCCGAGGCGGTAAAGGCGTGCTCGGTTCATTCGGAAGGACATGGATTCGATTCTCCATCAGAAAGTGGAAAGATTTAAGAAATGAAATTTGTACTTCTGAAGTGGCACATGACGCTGAGGTTGGGAGCAGAGGCGGTCAGGCATAGAGCTAACCACTCCATCCCACTTACCACTTAGTGCCGAGGTTAAGATTAGTGTAAGCCTTTACATTTCACTCTTCCAAGGGCCTTCATGGCCTGTACGCAGATGGCTTTGCTTTGCTTTTACGTCACACGTACACAGACAGGTCTCATGGCGACGGTGCAATAGGAAAGGGCTATAGGACTGGGAAGGAAGCGACCGTGGCCTTAAGGGGAAATGTTATAACGTTTACACCACGTTTAAAGCTCTAAATTCCGGATTTAAATGGTGGCGGCGTATGTAAGCTACAAACCCACGCCCCTTTCTCTCACTCTGTCAGGCAAAATAAGCTTCAATGTTCTTCCAGACTACCATTTCAATAATACCCCCCCCCCCGCCAAACCCATGGCACTACAGCCCTTGAAGGGCCATGGCCTACCAAGCAACCGCTGCTCAGCCCAAAGGCCTGCAGATTACGAGGTGTCATGTGGTCAGCACGACGGATTCTCTCGACCGTTATTATTCGCTTTCTAGACCGGGACCGCCATCTCACCGTCAGATAGCTCCTCAATTGTAATCACGTAGGCTGAGTGGACCTCGAACCAGCCCTCAGATGCAGGTAAAAATCCCTGACCTGGCCGGGAATCGAACCCGGGGCTTCCGGGTAAGAGGCAGGCACACTAACCCTACACCGCGGGGCCGGCTTCAGTTAAATATTACCTTCATATTTTTACTCCTGAAATAGCACAAAACTAGATTTTTCTCTATTGGATGAATGGGAAAAAAATGGCATCTCCAATAGTTTATACCTGACTGCAAAACCAGGAGTTGTTCTTAAATATATAACTATTTTTGACAAGTCTGCCAAATTATAACCCAAAAAAAAAATGAAAACTCTGCCACAAGAGCATTTTCTAGGCAACATATCAAAATAAAAATTATTTGTGAATAGCTTTGAAACCAATTAACTAATCAACTCCAAATGTTGTGTGGGGCTATGTCTTATTAACATGTGCCCGTGTTTTAAATTTGGTGTTGATAATGGGAAAACTATAGAAGTTCAAAATTTAATTTGTCTCTCCCCTTCACTAAGGTACAGGTCCGGCATGGAAAACCGTATTCAGGGTTGGTGGCAGTGGGGTTCAAACCCACTATCTCTCGAATGCACACCGACAGCGTAGTAGCCACTCGCTCAGTTTTTTTTCTTTGCGTTTAGGCCATCTGTGGACCACGGTGCTTGTGTTCTAGCTGTGTTTTTGTCGTCGTCTGCCCCTTTTAGCATACTGGATTGTGTTCTTAGTGGCCTCTTGAGCCTTCCTGTTGGCCCAGTATTCCTTCATTTTCTCGCTGAATTCTTTCCTGCGCTCCTCTGACCAATTCCCGGCTCCTTTGTGGCTAGCTGATGTAAGGGATGTTAGGAAAGGTTTAGTTTTGACCATTAAACGGTATGCATTTCTGTCAGTAATGGCGGCTTGATTAATATTAAGCTCTGCAAGATCTTTGTCCACTTGTTTGGTCCAGGGGAATCCAGTAGCTTTGTCTTTGTTAGCAACCTTGAAGATCTTATGGGATAATCTATTAGGATCCATTCTGTATAGGTGTCCATAGAAAGTCAGACGTTTTCTCCTGATGGCATCTATGAGGTTTTCTTGATGCTGGTAGAGCTCATTGTTGGGTTTGTACCATCGCCTTCCATCTGGTAGGATCCTTGACCCTATTATTCTTCTCAGGAATTTCCGTTCTTGCACTTCCAGGGCTCTCAGTGGGTTTTTTTTAGTTAGGGATAGGCATTCTGCTGCGTAGAGGACTGATGGTCTGACTACTGCATTATAGTGTCTCAGTTTTACATTCTTTGATAAATGCTTTGAGGCATACAGTTTTCTGCAGGCATGGTAGGCCTTGTCTAGTTTTATTATTATCAAAATATAATTCACCTCTTATGTAGATATAAGCTCTGTGGATACCTATAATCAATATAGGCCCTATCTGTAGGTTCAGTTCAAGTGTACCAGCGAGGAACTTACACAATACCACACTCTTATTCCTTTCTTGAGCGGATGAACGGCGTTAGCTGCCAATGAAAAACCTTGTCCACAGGAGAACGATGGATAGTTTACCTTTGGATGGCACGAAAAATCTCTGCCACTGAGAAGAAAGTTGATCTGTAAAAGACTGGAGTTTTCACCTCATAAAAGAATCGTCGTCGTCAGTGTTCATAAAATGGTCAAAACAGACGTTTAATTCGCGTCTTGAACAGCCAATGAAGAATGATAGCAAAACTTATCTCCATCGAAATCAAAAGCGAAATTATTCTGTGCCGAAAAGCATTCGGAACACACGTGCACCAAACCATCCTATTAAATTGTTGAAGTTCTGAGGCGTTTAGTTTTCAACTTCGACACATACACTGCTGTGACATTATCGTTAGACTTGTTCTTGTTCTTCTCCATTTTCATTTAATTTTATTTTTTATTTTCTTACAATCTGTTTTGCGTCGCACCGACACAGATAGGTCTTATGGCGACGATCGAATAGGAAATGGCTAGGAGTGGGAAGGAAGCGACCGTGGCCTTAATTAAGGTACAGCCCCAGCCAGCATTTGCCTGGTGTGAAAATGGCAAATCACGAAAAACCATCTTCAGGGCTGCAGAGAGTGGGTTTCGAACCTACTATTTCCCGAATGCAAGCTGATAGCTACGTGAACCAAACCGCACAGCCACTTGCTCGGTCTTGTTCATTTTGTAGATCATATTGTGATACCTACTTTTCTGTTCGATCCATGTCTGTGGAACTTATAATAACTGTAATTAATATGCCATTTTATTATAATATTTTATATTATAATTGTGTCCGGCTCATGGCTAAATGGTCAGCATACTGGCCTTCGGATCACTTCGAGGATTCCGCATTCTATTTCCGGCCAGGTTGAGGATTTTAACTGCGTATGATCAATTCTTCTGTCTCAGGGACTGGGTGTTCGAGTTCGTATTAATACACTTCTCTTCACCCAATTACAACACGCCAATGAAGCACCCAAGAGTGAGTACATCCTTCGACATAAGGTTGGCTCTCTCTGTGGCTGGGGACGGTACATCACATCCGCAGTATTCGCCGCTTGTCGTAAAAGGATCTGATCTTCAGAGCGTGGGTTGGTGACCACAAGCCCCTTAGCTGAGTCTGGCATTGCTTCCACTTACTTGTGCCAGGCTCCTCACTTTCATCTTTCCTATCCGAACATCTCCGACGGTGTCCGACTCGTTGGCTGAACGGTCAGCGTACTGGCCTTCGGTTCAGAGGGTCCCGGGTTCGATTCCCGGCCGGGTCGGGGATTTTAACCTTAATTGGTTAATTCCAATGGCACGGGGGCTGGGTGTAGGTGTTGTCTTCATCATCATTTCATCCTCATCACGACGCGCAGGTCACCTACGGGCGTCAAATAGAAAGACCTGCACCTGGCGAGCCGAACCCGTCCTGGGATATCCCGGCACTAAAAGCCATACGACATTTCATTTCATCTCCGAAGGTATTATGTTTGCGACGCCTTGGGAGTCTTTCATTATGACGTTCTTCGTGACCCTTCCTTTCCTCTTGTCGATACCTTCATTCTTCAAAGGTCCAGACCTATTCTTTTTTTTTTTCCTTTCTGATTAGTGTTACTTATGAATGGTACACAACAAATAGTACCATCACATTAGATGATCTCTCAGACATCTTACAAATTATTGACGGTAGCCAAGTTGTACTGTTGTACTTTCCCTTAAATCAATAATCACTGACACACATAACGTCAAGAAGGGTACCAGGTCATAAAACTAGAACAAATCAACATCTTTTGCTGACCACAATAAATTGGAAAGAGGCCCAGGAAGCAGAAGATATTGTTATGTGCAATTTGCCAGCAAGATTGGTAATAATAATAAATTTCGTGTGGCTATTTCTAGCCGAGTGCAGCCCTTGTAAGGCAGACCCTCCGATGAGGGTGGGCGGCATCTGCCATGTGTGGGTAACTGCGTGTTATTGTGGTGGAGGATAGTGTTATGTGTGGTGTGTGAGTTGCAGGGATGTTGGGGACAGCACAAACACCCAACCCCGAGCCACTGGAATTAACCAATGAAGGTTAAAATCCCCGATCCGACCGGGAATCGAACCCGGGACCCTCTGAACCGAAGGCCAGTACGCTGACCATTCAGCCAATGAGTCGGACAAGCCCATGGTATTACAATCGAGACAGAAAGTCACGAATTTCTATCGTAATCGGAATTTCATAAGTGGAAGCAGACAGTTAAGCATAAGGACAATGCATCCTTTGTGATACACAGACAGGGCAAGACCCTATGCAATAATTCTTATGTTGTAATATGTTATTGCCATTGATCAGGGAAGTATAGGACAAACTAGCTGGTGTACCCGTGCTTCGCTACGGAATTCTACACTGTATACAGAATTCTAGGTTAGATAGTGTACACGTTGTGCGCAAGATTGTATTAAATTGCGACGGGGAAATCACCAAACGTCTTTTCTCATATGAAGACTGGGTTAGAGAATTTTAATTGTAATGGTAGGCCCGCTTGCCTACAACAGTAATATCAGGTTGGGGAGTTTTCATTATAATGGCAGACACTCTCCACCTGCCTTTATACATCCTCAGAAAGACTGCCTTAGTGGTTTTTCCAACTGAAATGAACATAGGTCATTGCAACGACGTCAGCAGGAATGGCGCAATTAAAAGCAAGGCTTTCATATTTTAATACTCGATCAAATGAAAAACCACACATTTTCTCACTTCTAACGAACAGTACTACGCTGCCAATCTAACAGTCCAAAGTTCCAGAGCTGGAATGACCAAGCCGCAGACAGTCATGATCCATGGACACTCTTCGTCTTTTTTCGGCGGGGGGAGATGGGTCGAATAGTGGAGAGCCCCAGGGCAAAAACTATGCCCTTTTAATAATCTGTTTTCTAGGAGTAGCATATGAGTTGGAAAATCTCAATTCACTACACTGGCGGCGGAAAATATCTGACGTGGAGGTAAACTTTTCCTCTTCGCTGCTAATTTGAAATAAAATTAATGTAGAATTTAATATGAAGAGGAAGAAGCTTTTCTTAAGAAACGCTCTTTTCAGGGTTAAATTTTAAGTTATTTAGTGAATTGTGCTATAATTTGAAATAGGCCTAAATTGTAATTCTAGACCAGGTCATACTACTCTACTTCTACTACTACTACTACTACTACTACTACTACTACTACTACTAAGTGAGCCTCTGCCTTAAGTGTGCACACTGCTAATTCAAAGCAGCACGTCAGAGTAGGGATCGAATAGCTGGAATGCTATGATGAACCACTGTGTTACGTACTAGCAGTATCAGAAAATGTATGGACCAGAGGAATCGCATGCTAAAGAGGAAGGATTTTCAACTCCCCAGCTATTTCCCGCCAATATTCAGTCAGGCTGTTATACTTGGTATGCATCAGTGATCCCATCTATCGGAGTTGAGTGGCTGCATAAGAGACAAAGAACATCACAACAAACAATGGTCAATGTAATGTTATTGTTGATCAATGTTATGCGTTTTCGATATTGTAGGCCTTCACATTTAGTTTTCTTCCGACTCTCAAATGCCACTATTATCATAGACGGTACGGCAAAACTGAATAAAACATAACGTATCGCAAATTGTATTCTCTATCACTTTTGTTATGTAGTACTTTTGGATAGGACCTATAACATAGGTATTTTAAAATTAAATTTTAGGCGCCTACCCCTAAACTACAATTTCATCTAGGGTGAATACAATTGTTTATAGCTTAGACTGTAGTTTCTTATTCCCCACCTCTATATATCAATTTTCATTAAATTCTGTTCACCCATTTTCTCGTGGCTCGGCATTCATATGGACTTGGCAACAAAAATACAAATTCATAAATATCTATGTTATCAAAGCCGGTATGGTAACAATGTATGACATAAATGATCGGAAATTTAATTCTATATAACTTTAGTTACGTAGTATTTATCGATAGGACCACTAATAATATAAAATTTGAGAATTAAATTTTAGGCCTTCCCCTAAACTACCATTTCATTCAGCGTGAATAAAGTTATTTATAGCCTAGAATGTAGTGGCTCATCTCCTGACGTTACATACTGATTTTCATTCAAATATCTTCAGCCGTTTTCTCGTGATGCGTGTACATACATACATACAGATAGACAGAAATTACGGGAAAGTAAAAAGTGCGTTTCCTTGTTACTGTGGACATGATCGATACATAATACCATTCTTTTAAAATTCTGAGCAATGTACAGGCAAAATTCTTATTATATATATATAGATGTTTTGCCAGAAAGTACACAAAGAGAATTTAAAATACAGGGAACTTCAAAAACAGGTGGTTATTGTCCTGCTAAAATGAACGCAGTTTTTAAAAATGGGCAAGTAGCGGTAGAATTTTGCAGCACTCATACAGGACAACAAAATGAACTGGCAAAGCTTTCTTTAGGCCCAGCTGAACGGAGTGATTTAGCAACAAAAATTGCAATAAAAGTGTCTCACGGTGATATTTTAGATCAAGTAAGTTCATCCATTAGTAAAGATAATCTCAAACGGGAGCACTTAATCACAAAACAAGACCTTTACAGTATCGAAAGGGCTTCCTCCCTCAATTGTGATGCGGTTAGACATCCTAATGATGCGGTAAGTGTGGATGCATGGGTAGAAACTGAAAAGCAGCTGGGATCTAATAGTGTTCTGATTTACAAGCCTCAGAACGTAGTCCTACCTGAATACCCATTTTTGTCGAGAAATGATTTCTTTCTTGCCATATTCACGAAGGCACAGCAGGAGATGCTGCAGAAATTTGGCGCAGACTGTATCTGTGTGGACAGCACTCATGGTTTGAATGCATATGGGTTCGAGATGGTGCTTGTTTTAGATGACCTTAGGCAAGGGCTGCCATGTGCCTTTTTTATAGGTAGCAAAATAGATTCTGCAACGCTCCGAGTATTTTTTTAGTTGCATCAAAGAGAGAACTGGAGCGATCAGTTGTAAACTATTCTTGTCGGACATGGCGGAATCGTTCTATAATGCATGGAAAGAAGTTATGGGTGAATCCAATATGCGTTTGTTTTGCACGTGGCATGTCCTTCATGCACAGAAAAGAAATCTGACTAAAATTAAGGACACGGAAAAGCAAAAACTAACTTTCGAGAGATTGAGATCTCTTCTGCACGTGATGGATGAAGCCGCATTTACCATTGGGATAGATACAATTACACGTCAGTTATTGGAGGATGAGGAGACAAAGGATTTTGGCTTGTATTTCCAGCAGCGGTATGCAAGATGCTGTAAGGCGTGGGCATATTGTCATAGATTGAATTACGGCATTAACACTAACCTACATCTAAAGGCAATGCATAGAACTCTAAAACACGTGTTATTAAAAGGACAACCAGTAAAACGAGTAGACAAAGCAATTCATGCTATGATGCAATTGGTTAAAACTAAATTGTTTGACCGTCTTATTGTTATAGATAAAAGAAAAGTGACTGCAAAGTTAAGGGGTCTTAGGGACCGTCAAAGAAATCATTACAATTGAGGTCCGATTTGGTATCGGAAAATGGAGACGGTGGTTGCGCTATCGCCTCGTCAAATGTTCCTCAGTTAAATTATACTGTGAGGCTTGTGCAACCAGACTGCAGTTGTTCCATTACATGCACACACTGCAAGGCTTGCATCAAATACGGTAGAGACAATACGTGACACTCTGCGAGATATCGAGGGACAACGATTAGAGCTCTGTCTAGCAGAGTGACCTGAGAGTTACTGATTCTGTCATAAGAGCACGTGTATTTGTTTGTAAAGTTTTTGGCGTTATTTATGCGTTTGCATTAAGTTGACATAGGTAAATAGTAGGGTGTGTCATTCCTTTATATCTCCTGTCAATATGAGTGGAAAGATATGTGCTGCGTTTGGCTGCAATAACTATGAAGTGCAGAAGGATTCGCGGTCTTTCTTCTGTTTCCCTCGTGACAAGAAAATGTAAGTAAATACTGTGTTTGCATATATATTCTTCCAGTTACAAAGATATTTTTATAGAAGGCCTACTTCCTAAACTTCTGACCTGCGTGACCCATATTTTAACTGGCTTAAAATATCACCATCATCATCATCTGTTTACCCTCCAGGTTCGGTTTTTCCCTCGGACTCAGCGAGGGATCCCACCTCTACCGCCTCAAGGGCAGTGTCCTGGAGCTTCAGACTCTTGGTCGGGGGATACAACTAGGGAGTATGGCCAGTACCTCGCCAGTACCTGCTATGATGAACAGGGGCCTTGTAGGGGGATGGGAAGATTGGATGGCACAGGCAAGGAAGAGGGAAGGAAGCGGCCGTGGCCTTAAGTTAGGTACCATCCCGGCATTTGCCAGGAGGAGAAGTGGGAAACCACCGAAAACCACTTCCAGGATGGCTGAGGTGGGAATCGAACCCACCTCTACTCAGTTGACCTCCCGAGGCTGAGTGGACCCCGTTCCAGCCCTCGTACTACTTTTCAAATTTCGTGGCAGAGCCGGGAATCGAACCCGGACCTCCGGGGGTGGCAGCTAATCACGCTAACCACTACACCACAGAGGCGGTGGCTTAAAATATAATAAGCTTATTTTATTGTATAAGTGCAGCAGTTAACCTTCAATACTGATGTGTTGTTGTAGGTGTGATCTGTGGGTTTTGATTTAATTCAGGAAAATGCATATGCATATGTGTGTAGCTGGTTGTGTTCCAAGTTACCCCATTTGGAATACCGTAATGCATTGTCAAGCACTGAGGGAAATATGGGTGATTTAAGAAATGTGATGATGATGCAAATTTGCTTTACCCTAATGTAATGGCAAGTATTGCTTATAGGGAAATTTTGAATGCTTTTGCGGCTAAATTTATAGATTTTCTTTCTGTTAGTTAGCTTCAAGTTAAAAGGAAAATTGTCCAGCTCTTAAATGTAAATTCATTGAATCATGTGTGTAAGGAATGTGTCGATATTTTTATTGACAAGTGTGCTAATGTGATGTGAAAGTTCAGGCAGGTATGCTAAAGCTAAAAAAGTAATGCTTAAATGAAAGATCAAGCCCTTTCACAGCAGTCCATTTCACATCTTGATTATATGTCTAATTTCAGTCTTTAAATGTATCCAGGCCAACGGCCGTAGCCGTGTTGAAACACCGGATCCTGTGAGATCTCCGAAGTTAAGCAACATTGGGCGTGGTCAGGAGTTGGATGGGTTGCCACGCGCTGTTGGTGGGGGGTAAGGGAATGGAGGAGCGGAAAGGAACTGGCCACCCTACCGCACGTAAACTCCGGCCCAGGAACACCTCTGCGGAGGTTCGGACCTGCCTTCGGGCAGAATAACCCTTACCTTACCATGTATCCAGAATTGCTTTAGCAACTTTGAAGTTAATATTTTAGCAACACTTTCTTTCTAGACATAATTAATTTATCCATTTCCGTATGTATATTTCCATTAATATTTGAATTTAGTGCGAATTTTCAGGTAACGCCACTAGGAGCGCCACTTGCGAATTATCTCCCATTTTAACAAGGCTAAATCTGGAAGTATCGCGTATTGTCTCTACTGTACATGCTTGCATACACAAATTTAGTTGCACATGCATTCATGCAAGCATTAAGTGGAACATGTACAAGCATATACACTTGTTATGTCGTACATTAGCAGCTTCTGAATGTAGCATTCAGTCTGCAGGAAATGCTAATATGGACGAAGAACATATTGCAGCTGCCGAAAGAAATGCAATTTTAAACAAAGTTGGCAATGGTGAATTAATAAGTAGACCTGCAGTAGTCGATATTGCCAGATTAAGAGCAGACTTGACTCGGCAATTTAATAATGTTCTCCTTAAAGTTAATAATGTAGAAGAATACAACATCTGCAGTCAAAGTCTGAAACAGTTAGTTCCTCTTCTGAATGCTTCTGAACAGCATATTGCAACTTTACCACAGACCAAGTGAAAATCAATGTTAGTAAGAAAATTGAGCTTCAGAGGCGCTTTAAAAGCACAAGGCAGAAATTTAAAGGTAAAAAAATTTCCAAGGCACTGACTATGCCAGAAGCAATTAACACTGCAGCGAGTACAATAGTCTCTCGAGGAAATGGCTATGACAGTGGCCCTTTAAACAATAAGCAGCAAGCATCCTCATAAAGGAGAGAAACGATTATTTCTTGTAAACTTTAGCTTTTAATGAATCCCACCGGAGGTAATCTCTGACTTAAAGGTCTGGAATGTGGGCAAGCTGCGAGTGAGGCAACGGCATATCACCGATTCGTAATCACTGGCAATTTTACCCAACATAACAATATTGCACATTTATAAGTTAAACAGTGATTTGAAACCTACCGTACAGTAATTATGTTATTAATGTCAGTTACTTTAGTTCTTCTTATACTTATCTGTACCAAATTCTTTGAATTTGGGCACCGGCACCCGGTGTTAATGCCGGGCAGGACCGTTATGTAGGGTATGATTCTATCATCTTATAAATAAAGTTGTTCGTGTCTGTTTGTTTGTTTGTTCCACCATCACGTCGAAACGGCTGGATAGATCTCAACCAAACTTCATATTTAGAGTATACTCACCCCGGGGAAGGTTTCGATATGCATATTTTAAAATCTTTGAAAAGACGGGGGTTTTATAGGAAAACCACAACGGTTTTATACTATTATAGGCAAAATATCGAATTTGTCGTATAAGGACGAGACAAAGCTCAATTTAATCTTCTTGACGCAAAGAGCAAAACTCGGTAAGCCCTACGGGCCCGAAATGTTTTAAGGCCCTAAAACCAACCGTTACGGAGATATTGGCACCACACTGCCCCTGCTCTAGGAATCGGATAAAGAAATGAACTGCCGTAACCATGGCAACGTCAGCTCCAAGATTCTAGAGCAGTGAGATTATGTATGTACGTTTGGGCATAGCTGCCAACCAAAATTGGTACAAATAAGACTTAATATCTGGAAAAAATATACTGTTGTGTAAGGCACTCGTAGGACTCCTTTGGGCGGGGATGGAAAGGGGGTGAAGTACGAGTAAAAAAATCTTACTATATATAGAAATGGAAGTGTGTGTGTAAATGACACATCTCCTCCTAAACCACTGGAGCAATTTCAACCAAACTTGGTACACGTATTACTTACTATCGGGAGACGATCACTGTGGGGGGGTAAGCCATCCCTAGCGCCCTTAAGGGAGTGGGTCAAGGGGGGGTGTAGTTACAATAGTAATCAAGAATAGTGTCGAATTCATAGTTTTCGGGGTCGCTGAGTTGAAAAGTAATACTCTAGAATTTTTTAAAGTCCAGCCCCCTTTTAGGTGTGGAGCAAAGGGGGGGTGAGATATATAAATAATTAAAAACAGTTTCGAATCCATAGATTTCAGGGTCTCTGAGATGAATAGTATTACTCCGGATTTTTTGCAAGTCCAAGTGGGTAGCGATGGGGGTGAGATATAAAATTAATCGAACAACTACATATAAAAATATTATCTTCTTCTTCTTCTTACTATATATAAAAATTGATGTATGTGTGTGCGTGGGTGTGGGTGTGTAAATGACACATCTCCTCCTAAACCACTGGAGCAATTTCACCAAATTTGGTACACTTATCAATTAGTATCAGGAGACGAACCGCGTGAGGGTAAGACACCC
Organism: Anabrus simplex; assembly: GCF_040414725.1. Lineage (NCBI taxonomy): Eukaryota > Metazoa > Arthropoda > Insecta > Orthoptera > Tettigoniidae > Anabrus > Anabrus simplex. Next base: position 275,843,577 of record NC_090267.1, on the reverse strand, counting down.
CTAGCACCCTTATGGGCAGAGGGCGAGGGGGGTGGTATAAAAATAATCTAGAATATTATCAAATCCATAGTTTTCGTGGTAGCTGAAATAATTAGTGACACTCCAAATTTTTTTAATTCATGTTCAGCCCCCTTTGGGGTGTGGGTGAGGGGGCGTGAGATATAAAAATAATCGAAAACAGTGTCGAATCTACAGTTTTCTGGGTCACTGAGATGAATGGTGACAATCCAGATTTTTTATCTCTTAGTGGTGGAGGGCGGGAGGGCTACAGTCTCATTGACAGTTGAAATCCTGTACATCGTATCTATAGTGCGACGGCTAAATACATATAGTTATCACTTATTAATTTTTGACAGGATCAAATACTTCCCAGTCGATTCGAGCTTCCATAAGGACAAAGTTTTACTCGAAAATTAAATAATCTAAAATTTGAAATCAAACACATCTAAATAATTTTAAAACTACATAATAGATCATAACATATCAATCTGCAAGTCAAAAAGGAATTCTATAAAAATTCACATCACACATAACTAACTGGTAATGCAAATCTTAAAGGTAAATATTCAGAAACTATCCGGGCAACGCCGGGTACTACAGCTAGTTAAACATAAATTTATACAAAGTACAGTACTTATTTTTAATTCGTTACCGCACATGAAGTTATTCCGGAATTGTTCTTGGTGTATTAATTTTCTACTACATGTAAAGACAGACAGTCTATAACCATACACTGCCTCTCTCTCCCTCTTGGTTAAACAGTGCCCCACACACACATCTTTCCCCCATAGCTTCCCTCTACCAACAGGATCTACTCTTTGGCAAGCTGCGAGGGAGGCAACAGCATATCACCGATTCGTAATCACTGGCAATTTTACCTAACATAACAATATTCCACATATATAAGTTAAAAAGTGATTTGAAACCTACAGTAACTATGTTATTAATGTCAGGTACTTTAGTTTTTCTTAGTCTTGTATTAGTTTTAGACAGATAGGAAACCTTACGTAAATAGTGTGTACCGTACTTTATTTTATATACTATAAATAGAAATAGAATGTACCGTATGGAATTCCCTAGTTTTTCTTGATCTTGTATAAGCTTGAAGGTTGAGTATGAAGAGGTAAGACCTGTAAATAGTGTTTACTTTATTCTTTAAACTGTAATGAAAGAAAATAGGTTGTAAGGTATTTCCTAGTTTTTCTTAATCTTGTATTAGCTTTTGACATTAGAAACCAGATTACCAAGAAAATTTGTAGAGAAGCTCTGGAATCTTAAGCAACAAGTAGGATGGATTAAGGAAATTAGAGAGGATTTATGGAAAAACAGCAAATAACTCGGGATGATTTACAAAACAAAACTGAAAATTTAAAGAAACTCAAGAACATAAAAATGAGATTTAAATCAAAAAGAGAGATTAAGTTCCTCGTAAACCACTCCTTCACATAATCTTTATAGTGTAAATGGTTTGTATTTCTGGCAACAGAAATTGACATTTGTTACTTATTAAGAAGTGTGTCGGTTTTTTCACCACCCACAGGCTAACAGGCAGAGAAACGTATGCTGCTGGCAGGGACCCACACCGTATCCTGCATTACTTTCCCATCTGTCCTCCTTTTTAAGTCATCTTCCTGCTCAATGTTAAATGTGAACCCTTTGTAACTATTCATCCTGTTGTTACCTTGAAGTCCAACTCCATAAGGAAATCAATAATCATAATAATTATCTTCTTTCAGCTTTCTTGATTTCCCTGGTAGGGACCAATAAATTATTATGAACCCTTACCAAAAATTTAATTCTTTAAAATATATGTGACCAGTTGGCTCACCTCAACACTTGTAGGCTTTATATGAGAAAATCTAATTGAAGAAGATGGCAAGTTTGTATTGCTTTGGTGACAATTGTCAGAAAGATCTTCCATTTCCAATGGGAACTCCCACCTTTGATATTAATGTACGTTTTCTTTCAGGTGTCAGTGATTTGCCAATCATCACCCTCGACAAGTGATGATCTGCTGCCGGGTGAAAAAGATGTTTTGGTATTTGGCAACTCGATTGATCTGTACATTATATAACATTTGTAACTTTCCAGTGTAAACATTTGCCTAACAGGAACTGTAAACTTCAGTTTTGAATAAATGTGTGGGTAATTTAAAAATTTAAACTGTGTGCTTTATTTTGTGTTTAACTTTTCCCTGTTCCATTACCATTAGTGTCATGGGGCGAGGGTGAACCAGGAAATTTGGTCGTGTAAAATGGGTATCCTTGGTAAGTATTTTCATAATTATAGGTAAACTGACCAGGCGTCACTGACTACACACAACAATCCTGTGATTGGACGTTTTGTCCTTTCAATGAAGATAAAGGTTGGCTTCACAATTGCTGCGGTCTCGTTTTCAAACATCACTGCTCTGGCGATGGCTGTCAAACAAATCAGTTATTTCTTGTTCTTGAGCAGTTTGATCGCATATTCTGTTTTAATGCATACAGTCAGTCTAAGGTAAGTAGCAATTTAGAGGTACCGGTAAGTAGCAATTTACCAAGCAAGTTGGCCGTGCGGTTAGGGTCACGCAGCTGAGAGCTTGCATTTGGGATATAGTGGGTTCAAACCACACTGTCGACAGCCCTGAGGCTGGTTTCCCATTTTCACACCAGGCAAATGGTGGGGCTGAATCATAACTAAGGCCACGGCCATTTCCTTCCCACACCTAGCCCTTTCCTATCCCAATGTCGCCGAAAGATTTACCTGTGTCAGTGCGATCTAAAGCAAATTGAAAAGAAAAAAATTGTAGGTAGTAATTTGTTTATCGGTTGAAAGGATTTTCTCCCACATGAACAAAGTGGATATTATACTTAAATTTGTGCTAAAATTTAACTCTTCAACTATAGAAACTAGATCTTGGCATATTTGTTTTCAAGCAATTGTTTGAGAATCTTTGCAATTGTTGTACAGTACAAAGTTTGAACTTTTGCTTTTTTTACCATTTGCTTTATGTCGCACTGACATAGATTAGGTCTTATGACGATGATAAGAAAGGACTTGGGGTAGGAAGCAAGTGATCGTGGCCTGGTGTGAAAATGGGAAAGAACGGAAAACCATCTTCAGGGCTGCCGAGTGGGGTTTGAACCCATTATCTGCCGGATGCAAGCTCACAGCTGCGTGCCCCTAACCGCACAGCCAACTTGCCCGGTGATTACCATGTGAGGTACTGTGACACCTGGCCTACGGTGCCCACTTCCCGGCCTATACAGTACTGTGCTCCCAGTCTGTGCATCTACCTCCTGTTTTAAAGTATATGTTCTGCATATCTGTACTCGTTTTACGGGTTCATTCAAGGTACCCATAATGAATGAATAGTGGTGCTCATGATTCCTGCTGTATTCTAGCCCGGAAACACACATCTCATTATATTACCCCAGTTTAGGAAGAGGGACCGATGTCTTTCAGAATAATTGTAGCAGATGTGAAGGGATGCATAAAACTGGATCGCTTTCAGTCTGCAAGCCTCTGAGAATTTACTAAACGTCGCCACAATCCTCGATTTGCAACTAGTGTTGTGGCCTCATTTAGTTCTATACCTCCTATCTTTAAATCGTTAGAAACTGACTCTAACCATCGTCGTCTTGGTCTACCTCTACTTCTCTTACCCTCCATAACAGAGTCCATTATTCGCCTAGGTAACCTATCCTCCTCCATTCGCTTCACATGACCCCACCACCGAAGCCGGTTTATGCATACAGCTTCATCCATCAAGTTCATTCCTAAATTAGCCTTTATCTCTTCATTCTGAGTACCCTCCAATCATTGTTCCCACCTGTTTGTACCAGCAATCATTCTCGCTAATTTCATGTCTGTTACTTCTAACTTATGAATAAGATATCCTGAGTCCACCCAGCTTTCGCTCCCATAAAGCAAAGTTGGTCTGAAAACAGACCGATGTAAAGATAGTTTCGTCTGGGAGCTGACTTCTTTCTTACAGAATACTGTTGATCGCAACTGGGAGCTCACTGCATTAGCTTTACGACACCTTGATTCAATCTCACTTACTATATTACCATCCCGGGAGAACACAAAACCTAAATACTTGAAATTTTCGACCTGTTCTAGCTTTGTATCACCAATCTGACATTCAATTCTGTTGAATTTCTTACCTACTGACATCAATTTAGTCTTCAAGAGGGTAATTTTCATACCATACTCATTACACCTATTTTCAAGTTCCAAGATATTAGACTACAGGCTTTCGGCACAATTTGCCATTAAGACCAAGTCGTCAGCAGAGGCCAGACTGCTTACTACATTTCCACCTAACTGAATCCCTCCCTGCCATTTTATACCTTTCAGCAGATGATCCATGTAAACTACGAACAGCAAAGGTGAAAGATTACAGCCTTGTCTAACCCCTGTAAGTACCCTGAACCAAGAACTCATTCTACCATCAATTCTTACTGAAGCCCAATTGTCAACATACAGGCCTTTGACTGATTTTAATAATCTAACTTTAATTCCATAGTCCCCCAGTATAGCGAACATCTTTTCCCTTGGTACCCTGTCATATGCTTTCTCTAGATCTATGAAACATAAACACAACTGCCTATTCCTCTCGTAGTATTTTTCAATTACCTGGCGCATACTGAAGATCTGATCCTGACAGCCTCTCTGTGGTCTGAAACCACACGGGTTTTCATCCAACTTCCTCTCAACGACTGACCGCAGCCTCCCTTCCAAGATGCCAGTGAATACTTTGCCTGGTATACTAATCAATGAGATACCTCGATAGTTGTTGCAATCCTTCTTGTTCCCTTGCTTATAGATAGGTGCAATTACTGCTTTTGTCCAATCTGAAGGTACCTTACCAACAGTCCATGCTAATCTTACTACTCTATGAAGCCATTTCATTCCTGCCTTCCCACTATACACCATTTTAGGTCTAATTTCATCTATTCCTGCTGCTTTATGACAATGGAGTTTATTTACCATCCTTTCCACTTCCTCAAGCATAATTTCACCAACATCATTTTTCTCCTCCTCATGAGCTTGGCTGTTAGCAACACCACCAGGATGATTTCCTTTTACATTGAGAAGATGTTCAAAATATTCCCTCCACCTCTCCAGTGATTCCCTGGGATCTATTATGAGTTCACCTGAGTTACTCAAAACACTGTTCATTTCCTTTCCCCCCCCCCCCTTCCTAAGATTATTTATTACAGTCCAGAAAGGTTTCCCTGCTGCTTGACCTAGCCTTTCCAGGTTATTACCAAAATCTTCCCATGACTTCTTTTTGGATTCAACAACAATTTGTTTCACTATGTTTCTTTCATCTACGTACAAATCCCTGTCTGCCTCGGCCCTTGTTTGGAGCCATTTCTGATAAGCCTTCTTTTTACGTTTACAACCTGCTCTCACTTCATCATTCCACTAAGGTGTTCGCCTTTTCCCATCTTTACACACAGTTGTTCCTAGGCATTCCCTTGCTGTTTCTACTACAGCATCCCTGTATGCCACCCATTCACTTTCTATATCCTGAACCTGCTTACTGTCTGCTGTTCGAAATTTCTCACTAATCATATCCATGTACTTCTGTCTAATTTCCTCGTCCTGGAGATTTTCTACCCTTATTCGTTTCCAGACAGATTTCACTTTCTCTACCCTAGGCCTAGAGATACTTAGTTCACTACAGATCAGATAGTGGTCTGTATCATCGAAAAATCCCCGAAAAACTCGTACATTCCTAAAAGATTTCCTGAATTCGAAGTCAGTTAAGATATAGTCTATTATGGATCTGGTACCCCTAGCCTCCCATGTGTAGCGGTGAATAGCCTTATGCTTGAAGAATGTATTCATAACTGCTAAACCCATACTAGCACAGAAGTCCAGCAAATGCTTCCCATTTCCATTAGCTTCCATATCTTCCCCACATGTACCAATCACCCTTTCGTATCCTTCAGTTCTATTCCCAACTCTCACATTGAAATCACCCATTAGCTCTATTCTATCCTTGCTGTTGACCCTGATTACGTTGTCACTCAATGCTTCATAAAACTTGTCAACTTCATCCTCATCTGCACTCTCACATGGTGAATACACAGACACAATTCTAGTCCTAATTCCTCCAACTGACAAATCTACCCACATCATTCGCTCATTTACGTGCCTAACAGAAACTATGTTGCGTGCAATGGTATTCCTGATAAACAGCCCTACCCCAGACTCTGCCCTTCCCTTTCTAACACCCGTCAAGTACACTTTATAATCTCCTATATCTTCCTCGTTATCTCCCCTTACCTGAATATCACTTACTCCTAGCACATCCAGACGCATCCTCTTTGCTTACTCAGCCAGTTCTACTTTCTTTCTTCCATAAGCTCCATTAATATTGATAGCTCCCCATCGAATTCCATTTCGTTTGTCAAGTTGTTTCCTAGGAGTCCCTCGCCTGTCAAATGGGAGTGGGACTCCGTTACTCCCATAGGTGCGAGGCTTGCTTAAAATGTTCTGATTTCGGTAAATTCATGAAGCAGGATGCTACCCTACTTGCACATAGTCCAAGTGAGGATCTCTCCCCTAACAGGTTATGGACCACCGGTGAATTGTATAGTCCTAGCTGCCTGAGCACAAGGAGGGCCATGACTCAGAATATGTCTGAGATGCCCACTCCTATTCCATAGCAACTGGTATCCCGACTCTCAGGACCACTTACTAGACCACTCAGCCGTTGCTCATGGTTCACGAACTAGGACGTGACTACAGTAACCCACACCATGAACCAAGGATTTCATGAAAGAAAAAAATTCAGGTGTTTAAGGGTTAACTTATTTACCACTTGTTGGTCATGATTTCTGTCATTTGCATTCGTTTTTTTTCTTTTCTCTATACTTTTTTACAATTTTGGTTTATGTTGCACCTACAGAGATCTTATGGCAATGATGGGATAGGAAAGGGCTAGGAGTGGGAAGGAAACAACCATGGCCTCAATTAAGGTACAGCCTCAGCATTTGCCTGGTGTTAAAATGGAGAACCACGGTAAACCATCTTCAAGTGGTGGGGTTCAAACACACTATCTGCCAAATGCAAACTCACAGCTGTGTGATACAAACTGCACAGCCACTTGCTCAGTGCTGTTTTACCTTCCCAGTTAACATAGCTACCTCAGATTTTGAGGCACTTGGCTGGAGCGACCAGTTTCTGAAGTACTCGTCCATCTTCCCAAGATCTGCATTTAATATATCCTCAGCTTCATCAAAGGTGCTAGCTTGAACTGTAAGATTTATATCATCTGCATAGATGAATTTGCAAGATAGAGTTTCGGATAGATCATGAGTATGCATGTTGAATAGCAAAGGGGATAGAACAGATCCCTGTGATAAACCATTACTGATTGTATTGAACCTGCTCCTAATATTTTCAGTTAGAACTTGGAATAGCCTGTTACTCAGCATATTGCCAATCAGTGTGGCTATTTTAAGGCAAGGAACTGCCTTTATAAGGAGAATTCCTATTTTCCAGACTGTATCATATGCTGCTGAGAGATCCAGGAAGGCAGAAACACTTTCGAGCTTCTTCTCAAAACTAACTTCTAGGTAGGAAGACAAGGCAAGAACTTGATTCCTGCAATCTCATTTTTGGCAAAATCTAGCTTGTTAAATAGGAATCGATGATTTAATTGCAGGAGCAATTCTATTCAGTAGGAGCCTTCCAAGTAGTTTGTAGGTGACACTAAGTAAGGAAATTGGTCTGTAGCTTTGAGGTATCTTTGGATCCTTCCCTGGTTTTAGTATTGCAATAATTTTGGCCTTCTTGAAAGATGGAGGCAAACGTCCTGAATTCAAAATGGAGCTGAAGAAGGTCGTAAGCCATCACTTTGTTGCTGGGCCACACTTCTTAAGGAACTCTGAATAAACACCATCAAATCCTGCTGCTTTGCCAGTCTGGAGATCATCTAAACCATTTTGTATCTCTTCCAATGTGAATGGCTGTGAGTACACTGGATTTGATTTGACTTCCTGTTTTAACATTGAATTCCAATCGTATCTTTGTACTGAACTTCTTTTGTCCTACAGTCTTAGATGTAGAAACGAGGTGGTTAGCTATGGATTCTACATTGATACATGAATGTTTTCTCAATGGTATAGATGTTGGGTCCAATTTTCGTATGAGGGACCATGCTTTCCTACTTGAGTGAGTAAAGTTCAAGGTTTCAACAGTCTTGGTCCATTTCTCTCTTCTAGCATTGTCTAAGGATCTCAGAAGTTCAATTGCTTTTTCATGAGTACTGTCATGTTCAAATTCACAGCTTAGGCGAGTTGTTTCTTCATTCCAACCAGGGACATAGTCTTTTCGAAAACTTCTAGGGATACTTCTTTTGGCAGCAGATTTGATTAAGCCAACAAACTGGTCATAGTTCTCAGGGATTGGTTGCACCCATCTAATATTAGCACCTGTATATCTTGTGTACATATCCCAGTCACCTTTTTGGAAGTTCCAGCAAGGTTGGGGTACAGATCTTATTATAGGGATATGCATACCAATGTTATAAATGATTGGTCTGTGCTGGCTGCGTAGAAAGTCTTTCAGAACTTGTCTTCGGATTTGTGGTGTTGGAGTCATTAGGCCCTGCGAGACAAAGCAAAGGTCAGGTGAACAGTTCTGGTTCCACCGAGCAGAATGGAATGTGCCGCGATCTTTAGCATCAAATATCAGTGTAAAATTATTTATATTCATCCATTCACACAACTTATCCCCATTTTTGTCATTTCCCCAAGAAGTATGAAGGCTGTTAAAATAATCAAGTATTATACTTTCTTCATCAGGTACAATGGTAACAGGATGATAATACTTTAAATGTGATACAAATTCTTATAATTTTATTAAATACCAGCTATTCAATACACAATAAACTAATGAGGACTTATATCCTTATTAAATTGTTAACATGATCTACATGCTTCACTCCTTTTTGTGAGCATCATCAGCCAATTAACATTTACTCAAGGTTTAATAAGATCCTTTGAACTAAAATATACTTTGGAAACTTATCTGTTCGTCAATAAATTTAAACGACAATGTTACCACTAGGATTTTAGACAAATGTGTTTTAACTTAATTATTATATGATTTGTAAAATATTATAAGATTTATCACTCATGTTTACAAAGTATATTTTAGCTCAATGGAATATGTTCACGATCTTATTAAACCTTGGGTAAATGTTTATTGGCTGATGATGCTCACAAAAAGGAGTGAAACATGTACCATGTTAACAATTTAATAAGGATATAAGTCCTCATTAGCTTATTATGTATTGAATAGGTGGTATTTAATAAAATTATAAAAATTTGTATCAATACGGACAAAAAATGAAATTTATAACCTGCACTTTAAATATGTCGAAACTGGTCCCAAAGTTAACATGTTGTAACTTAGTATTGGTACAACTTAATAACAGTGTATTGAAAAGGTGGAACCTCTATACTTTCTTTTTAGTATTGAGATTCTCAGTTCAATAAGGAATAATTAAGTTTTTAACTTTAAATGATGTAGTTCTGTCACAATCTTGTATCCTGGAATTTTATCCATTAGACAGCAGAATATCATCTTTTGTGTGGGTTTCTTGCAGTGCCAATACATCTACTGATTGTTCCTTGAGTATTGTGGATAGATATTCACCCTTAGCTCTACTAATGCCCTCAATGTTAAGCTGAGAGCCCAGAGTCCAAGTATTGAATGCTGAGTCTTTACAACGACTTTTTATCTTATTTCTACTGTCATGGCCATGAGGCCCCATGGGGCAGTACGGCGGCATCCTATCACTGTGGCTTTCTTAGCACCACCTGGAGGACACATGTATGGCAATTTAAGGTTTTATCTACGGACGTGAAGCAACGTTTGTTTGTGACTGCAAACCTTTTATCAAATTCATCTCTATTCACTTAATATAAAATGTTCTGTTATGATAAGCACTTTACAAAAAGGAAAAACACAAGAGAAACAGTAGCAAACAAATTACAAGGCAAAAACATGGTAGGGTTAGTACCATGCTGTAATATTGGCAGTTGAAGTTTTACAGAATGCAATACTCGTCCTGGCACAGTAGTGCTACTCTGAGTGCCTTGAAATATTGAGTACCGACCTTGATAGCTGCAGTCGCTTAAGTGCGGCCAGTATCCAGTAATCGGGAGATAGTGGGTTCGAGCCCCACTGTCGGCACCCCTGAAGATGGTTTTCCGTGGTTTCCCATTTTAATACCAGGCAAATGCTGGGGGTGTACCTTAATTAAGGCCACGGCCGCTTCTTTCCACTTTCTAGGCCTTTCCTATCCCATCGTCGCCATAAGACATATCTGTGTCGGTGCGACGTAAAGCAAATAGCAACAAAAAGAAACAAAAAAAATTGAGTGCCAAGATCAAATAAATTTTATGTAGAGAGCAGTGATTTTTTGTGCAGAGCATGGCTGTGGGCAGATTCATAGTGTATTATATCACAATACTAAGTACAAGTGAAGCCACATCTCCAAAATTCCCCACTGTGCCTGCCCCTCAGCTACCTAGAACTCCCGTATCACAAGCAGTACTAACAAGGCTGGTACAGACGGACACATAAGTCCTCAGCAGATAACGTGGGGACTAGTTGGCCGTGCAGTTAGGGTCACATAGCTGTGAGCCTGCATTTGGGAGATAATACTTTTAAATCCCAATGTCGACAGTCCTGAAGATGGTTTTCAGTGGTTTCAGGCTGACAGTTTTGAAGAGATTGAAATGACGTTAACTAGCGCTTTGAAAGGTCTTACCACATACTACAGGAATAATCAATTGAAGCCAAATCCCACAAAATCTCAAACTTGTGTTTCCCATTTGAAGAGCAAACAGGCTGCTAGAAACCTGAACATCACATGGGGGGGGAGGATCAAGATGGTACATTGTGAGACCTCAAAATATCTCGGAGTTACTTTAGACCACACACTTTTAGACATTTTCTTATAGAAAGCATTGTCTGAACACCAAGAACAAAGTGGCTGCCAGGAATAAGGTGGTATGGAAGCTGACTGAAACAACCTGGGGATCATACCCAGACATGGCGAGAACCTCAGCACTAGCGGCAACAGAGTACTCTTGCTCAGTATGGTACACATTGTGCCATACAAAAGAAATAGACATGGCAATTAATGAAATGTATTACATCATCACAGGCTGTCTAAGACTATCTTGCTGACATCGTATCTCCTGATATCTAACGTGAGGTAGCAGCTTGCAAGGAGAAGAAAATATCATTAAAACACTGAGCTCATCCACTCTATGGACTCTAACCAGCACCATCACGGATAAGTTCACGCAAAAGTTTCTTGAAGACCATACAGAAATTCGAAGGAACACAACAGCAAGCAAAACTCAATTTGTGAAAAGCTAGAGTTGAGCATCTTGGAGAATGGAACACACCTCATGAAAAATTCCAAGCCAGACATAAGGAGTACTGGATGACTTGAAGATCTTTAAATAAGCTGTGTTTGGGTGTGACTACATGCAAGATAAATCTACAAAAGTGGAGATATTTAGTGGTTTCTGTTTGGTGTGGCTGAGGTGTTGTGAAAACTAGAGCTCATCTGCTAGAATGTAATCTTGACCTGCCACATGTATGGAGAAAGAGCTGTTTGAGACGACAAGGAATGAACTCGATGTCGCTAATTTCTGGTGCACCATAATCTGAACCTTTGGTGCACAATTAACTTTCCTCAGCTCATTTTATAGAAACTTCTTGTAGATCTTTATATACCGGTATATCATCGGTGCACCCGGAAAAACACAACGTGAAAATGTTGTGGGTGAAATACTGACCCGCAACACGTGTTATCAAGAGTGAGAATTCTGTGACATAATTCACAAAATATTGAGGCTTAGGTGATAGAATCTTTCCGGCCCAAGTTCTAAGCTGAAATATTTCACATAGTGGTGCTACGACGATGTCACTGTTTCTGACAAAATATAAATAAAAGTGGTTTCCCATTTTCACACCAGGCAAACGGTTGGGCTGTACCTTAATTAAGACCATAGCCACTACCTTCCCAATCCTAGCCCTTTCCCATTCTAGCATTGTTGAAAAGTTTTAATGTATTAGTGCAATATTAGACCACTAGCAAAAATAAGTTTGGAGGATATGGTAAACAGAATTTGGTTAGTTGTTAAACGTTATTGTTTATTGTTCACATTACTGGTCATAAAACTTTTGGGGGTAGCCCTAACTTGCTACTCCCATCTACAACCGCCCCTGATGTACGTCAACACTCGTTTAAGACATTGGTTAGTTCAGCTATCAGAATATCTCCCCCACCTGTCTTACCAGAAGCTTCACTGTTCTTCAGTACTTTAATTGCATGTGTTTGTGTCATCAGTCCACAGACCGGTTTGATGCAGACCATGCCACATTATCCTGTGCTAAAGTTTTTATTACTACGTAACTACTGCATCTTACATCTGCTTGTCATATTCATACCTTGGTCTATCCCTACCGTTCTTACCACCTACACTTCCTTCAAAAACCAACTGAACAAATCCTGGATGTCTTAAGATGTGTCCTATCATTCTCTCTTCTTGTCATCAAATTTAGCCAAATCGATCTCCTCTTGCCAATTCAATTCAGTATCTCTTCATTCGTGATTCAATCTATCCATCTCACCTTCAGCATTCTTCTGTAACACCAAATTTCAAAAGCTTCTATTCTCTTTCTTTCTGAGTTATCGTCCATGTTTCACTTCCATACAATGCCACGCTCCACATGAAATTCTTCAAAAACATCTTTCTAATTCCTATAACAATGCTTGAAGTGAGCAAATTTCTTTTCTTAAGGAAGCTCTTCCTTGCTTGTGCTAGTCTGCATTTTATGTCCTCCTTACTTCTGCCATCATTAGTTATTTTACTGCAGATGTGAAAACTACAGGTGTGAAAACTACTGCACCATTAGTTCAGTATCTCATGCCTACAAAATTTTAACACATATTGTTTACAGAAGAATGGAAAAACAAGTTGAAACTGAGTTGGGAGAAGATCAGTTTGGCTTCAGAAGAAATGTAGGAACACATGAAGCAATCTTGAGTTTACGTCTGATCTTAGAGGATCGAATCAAGAAGGACAAGCCCATGTACATGGCATTCGTAGATCTAGAAAAGGCATTCGATAATGTTGATTGGACCAAGCTGTTTAAGATTCTGAAGGTGATTGGGATCAGGTACTGAGAATGAAGAATTATCTACAATCTGTATAAAAATCAGGCTGCAGTGATAAGAATCGAGGGCTTTGAAAAAGCAGCAGCAATCCAGAAAGGAGTGAGGAAAGGCTGCAGTTTGTCCCCCCCTCCTTTTCAATGTTTACATAGAACAGGCAGTAAAGGAAATCAAAGAGAAATTTGAAAAGGGAATCACAATCCAAGGAGAGGAAATCAAAACCTTGAAATTTGCCGATGATGTTGTTATTTTATCTGAGACTGCAGAAGATCTTGAGAAGCTGCTGAATGGTATGGACAAAGTCTGGGGTAAGGAGTACAAGATGAAAATAAATTAGTCCAAAACATAAGTAATGGAGTGCAGCCGAATGAAGGCAGGTGATGCAGGAAATATTAAATTATGAAATGAAGTCTTAAAGGAAGTAGATGAATATTTTTACTTGGGTAGTAAAATAACTAACGATGGCAGAAGTAAGGATGACATAAAATGCAGATTAGCACAAGCAAGGAAGAGCTTTCTTAAGAAAAGAAATTTGCTCACTCAAACATTGATATAAGAATTAGAAAGATGTTTTTGAAGACGTTCGTGTGGAGCGTGGCATTGTATGGAAGTGAAATATGGATGATAACTCAGAAAGAAAAGAGAATAGAAGCTTTTGAAATGTGGTGTTACAGAAGAATGCTGAAGGTGAGATGGATAGATCGAACTGGCGAGAGGAGATTGATTTGGCTAAATTTGACGAAAAGAAGAGATAGAATGATAGGACGCATCTTAAGACACCCAGGACTTGTTCAGTTGCTTTTTTGAAGGAAGTGTAGGTGGTAAGAATGGTAGGGTTAGACCAAGGTATGAATATGACAAGCAGATTAGAGCAGATGTAGGATGCAATAGTTACATAGAAATGAAAAGGTTAGCACAGGATAGGGTGGCATGGAGGGCTGCATCAAACCAGTCTATGGACTGATGACTCAAACAACCACCACCTCTTGTGCTTTGTACCTTTGTATTCCAACCATGTTCATTTATCAGCCTGATCACTTTTCTTGACTAGACGATTTAGGTCACAGTATTTGTCCTACACTGCTGATCTTTCAAGTTAGATTTTTGCCTTGTCTGTCTGACATTCAACAATCTTTCATTTGTCTGTGAGTTTCCAAGTGTCACCTCAAATCCATTGTCCACTATTTATGCCTCATTGTTGGGCAACTGTTTCTTCTGCACTGGTTATAATGGCCTGTTTGAAATAAATCCAACCGAGCTCGATAGCTGCAGTCGCTTAAGTGCGGCCAGTATCCAGTAATCGAGAGATAGTGGGTTCGAGTCCCACTGTCGGCAGCCTTGAAGATGGTTTTCCGTGGTTTCCCATTTTCACACCAGGCAAATGCCGGGGCTGTACCATAATTAAGGCCACGGCCGCTTCCTTCCAACTCCTAGGCCTTTCCTATCCCATCGTCGCCATAAGACCTATCTGTGTCAGTGCGACGTAAAGCAAATAGCAAAAAAAAAAAAGAAATAAATCCAACGATCTTCAGTATCCATATCATCTTGCATCAGTGGCAGCAGAGAAAACATCCACAGTGTAACGGTTCAAATCCCGTTACAAGATGATATCTGTATTTTTATTATTGTATGATTTTATCTGTATATTATTATTATTATTATTATTATTATTATTATTATTATTATGTCAGTATTATTATTATGTTATCTGTGATATTGTACTATTATTGTAATTATCCGTTTTATTCAATTTTGCAATTGCCTGTTGCTTGCAAGATTGCACTTAGATGTATACATATATACGTATGTGTAGTATAACACTCAATACCTGTACAGTGAGAATTGTTGTATATATCAGAGATTGGAAGTGACGTTGTTATATTGCTATACCAGTGGCGATTCTGTCAAGTCATCGCCGCGCCTTGGCTATGTCATCGTTTTTATTTAGAATATGCGCGCACGGTGTCATCGCCGCGGGGCTATTTCACCACTGTATGTAATATCTGTCGCGTAGGTGGGAGTATGTCATTGTTATTTTTGGAGATTACGTAGCTGTGTCAACCAACGTATATATAAGGTGGGTGCACATTGTAGCGTCAGTCATTACTTATACGGATGCAGTACAGTGAAGTAGTCTACTAGATCAAGAGGCCTTAAGTGGTCAGCCAACCAGTGTGAACGAGAGATGGTGAAGACTCAGTGAGCCATTATTGGTCATTGAGAGAGTGAGACCAAATGGTTGGTCCGTCACTTAGTGGAAGACGTGGACGCAAGGCTTACCAAGGAGTCAGAGAGGGCAACCCTGGACCTGCCAAGAGGTCATACCATATTGACTTACAAAGAAGTCAGATGATATGGAGAAGAAGCAGTCGCAAGGATGTATCACCACGTTAGGCGTGACACATCTACAGTAAACACCAGAGCAATGGATTACGTCGTAATTACACTCAAAGTGTTGAAGGTACAGTCAAGTGAATCAGTGAGGGAAATATTTCGTATAAATTGTTAAATGTCCGGTCAAGAAGAATTCAAATTCATGCCTA
The DNA here is from genome assembly GCF_040414725.1 of Anabrus simplex. NCBI lineage: Eukaryota > Metazoa > Arthropoda > Insecta > Orthoptera > Tettigoniidae > Anabrus > Anabrus simplex. The sequence continues at coordinate 275,827,824 of NC_090267.1, read as the reverse complement.
GTTTCTTTCAATTGCAATGTCATAATTTCATATTCTCATCTGTTTTATCGCAACAAGACTCACTATTTTTTGATATATTATTTAAAGAATATATATTGTTCTATCAAACGAATTCATGGTTTTATTTCATTAACAGTAAAATATTTTAACCTCAAAATTAATGGGGAAACCGAACGCCAATCTCCTTTTCCCAGAACTTATATGGTATGTTGTCAAAAGTAAGCTTATTACCCCACACCTTAGAGATAGTCAAGAGTCTCATTCTATTATTGCTGTACTGAGTGACAGCTGGCGCCCTTCAAATAACGTATGTGTAAGTAAGCAGGTAACTAGTAAGTGTGAGTACAAGGTTCGACGAGTGTGTATTTTATTTAATAAATGTTAATTTTCATAATTTCCATTTTAAATGCAGATATTCAGATTTATCAATATAAATGCAGATTTATATGTTTGTAAAGTTAATCAAGCAGTTAGGAAGTTCTCAACAGTAACCCCCACCAGTAATAAGAGCCCCACTAGGGGCTCTGAGTCCAGTACTTACTTGTGCCAGGCTCTTTCTTTGCTCTCTCTCTCTCTCTCTCTCTCCTTGGTAAACTCTTTATCTCTTCTTACCCTGACAGTATCAGGTTTACAAGGCATAGAGAGTCTTTAAATTTCATGCTCTTAATGATCCTTCCCTTTTTCTGCTGATACTTTCAATCTTTAAGGGAGTGTAAATCTTCCTTTCTCTCTTCCTGTTAGAATTAAGAGAGAAGGTTGCCTAGCTGTACTTCCACTCAAAAATATTTTTACCACCAGTAACAATTCCTAACTACTACCAACTCACTTTGAATGGACCACTTGTGAGCTGATGTGGAGCTGCTAGAATTCTGTGGCCAAAAGCACGAAAAACAAAAACTATTGTGACTCTACATGAGGTTGACAAAACGTGACATCAGAGTAAAAGTCTATACATCATGAAGGAGAAGGAGAATGAAAATGAGAGTACACACACACTTTATTAACTTTTACAAACAGTTATCCTTTACGGTGCTCATCCTTGAAATGTCACAAAACAATTTCACAGCTATATATGGAAATTTGAATTCAAGATGAGAAGAGCAAAGATGCAGCAGCCTAAGAAACAAAGTTCTACAGAAAAGAAGAATCAAGTCCACAGTAAATTATTTTCATAAGTTGATGTTCAAGGGGTAGGCCAACATGTTCTTATTTGAAGTATAACTTTGTTTCTCAGTTAGTGTATCTAACATAATATGTACACAAACATGCCTAAAGTCATGGGATAGGGGTCCAGTATCATGTAGTTCCTCCTCTAGCTCGGCCAAGTGCAGCACCTTGTCATGGTATCAATTCGACAAATAGAAGAAACATCTGTGGAGAGATTCTGACCCATACCATGTCCTCCTGTGTCCCATAAATGCTCAGCAAGGTTCATAACAGGTGAACAAGGCGGCTACAGCAGTTGTTGAAACTCTCCAAAATGCTCCTCGAGCCCCTTCTGGACAATTTGGGCCCAACGACATGGTGCACTATCATGCTGGAACATCTTATCGTCATACGGGTACATGGAGTCTATGAAGGGATGAAAATGGTCACAAAGCAATTCAATGTAGCAGTCACTGGTCAACGACCTGTTCAGGTGGATCAGCAGATCCAAGCCATGCCATATGAACACTTCCCACATCATTATGGAGTTACCACCAGCCTGTATGGTGCTTTGTTGACAACTAAGGTCCATGGCTTCGTGGGGCCTGCACCATATCCAAACGGTTCAATCAGCTCAAAACCACTAGAACAGTGACTTATCAGATCACACTACATGTCGACAGTCCTCCAGGGTCCAATTAGCAATGTCATGCACTCAGGTGAGACATTGTGCTCTGTGTCATGGTGTAGAACTTCTGTTCCCATATCCCACTGATGTTAAAGAATGTCGCACTGACCTGCTGGATATGCATCTGGTATCTCCTGCATTGAACATGTGTGTTATATGAGCCAGTGTGGGTGTCTGTTACCACGGACAATTCTAGCCAGACGCCACTAACCGTGATCATTAAGCATCCACGGTTGGCCACTGGGCAGTTCAATGTGAGTGGTAATGCCCTCCATGAGGTATTCCTGACACACAACACCATCGATCAAGAAATGTAAAATATCTGAACAATTTTGACAACAGAATGTTCAATTCACCTAGGCCCCCACTATCGTGCCCTGTTCGAAAGACATTAATTCATATCGCCTTGCCACAGCCAGTACAGATGGTGCTCACGCTCACTCTCAAGATGTCAGAGCACACCTGATACAGGTATGAACACTCCCAAAACATCACGGTATGGTGGTGCCACAGACTATTACTTTTAAATACTGTTATCCCATGACTTTTGGCATATCAGTGTATATCAGTCATTTAATGATGCAAACAGTTTCTTAGTCCAACAATTATGTCAAATATAATGAAACACTAATTATCAAAAAAGTGCATTTACCTCTGCAAAGGTATTATTTTACTGCATGGACATTTGAAGGTTCCAGGGGGAAAATGATGAGGGTACAATTTTTTTTTTTTTTAAGATATTAATGCCATCTGTTAGCTCAGCCTTGTACTTCTGCTTTGCCATGAGCTAACAAGGAAAAACTATGACTGTCCTTCAATAAACACGGTGAAAGATACAGGTTACATGGGTTAAATTATGAGTGTCCACGCACTTGTGGGGAAAAACTATTGAGCATCCGCTTAGAATCACATGACATGCATTACTGCCAGCTGGTGCTAGAAAGACAAGGTGAGGCCAGTGTTGTTTACTTTGTTGTTGTGTTGTGATCGTCTACATTGTAAGTAGTTTTCAGTATCTTTTTGTTAAGTATTGTTTCTTGACTTGTTTTCTACCGACACGGAAAGTGATTTTAGTGAAGTGAGGGATGAAGAATGTGAAGTCAGATAAAAAAAATACCTAAATAAGGAAGACGTATGGTCGCATGAGGGATGTTATGAAGAAATTGAGGTTAAGTTCGCATGAGTTAGGCCCTGACTGTTTATGTAAAATGTTATCGTGCTTCAATAATGTCGGTGAGAGTCAACAAAAATGCATTATCAGTTAATTTAATGCAATGGAAACATACGACAAACAAAACTCATATTTAAGTGGCTAGATTACAGTTTTACCAGTACAAAGACGTTGGGCTTGCAAAGACAAAGACAAGAAGTTTGACGCTAGTTATTCACTTAGATTGGGGGCTGAAGAAGGTGGTTCCATGGTTGACAAGCAAGTATGCTATAAGGTGTTTAAAGCTATTCATGGAATAACAGCTCGTCGGGTGCAGTGCATTCAGATGTCACTTGCCTCCAAAGGGGTAAGCCCTAAAGATGGAAGAGGTAAGCATAGCAATAGACCTCACAAAATCTCAAAAGAAACTCGTGGGCATATTTTTTACTTTATTAAATCACTGTGGGGACGGAAGTCACATTATTCAAATTCGAGATACTGATAAAATTTATCTTCCGGAGACTTTAAATACTGCAAAACTGAGCCAGATGTACAACGAGCAAATGCCAGAAAAGAAAGTTTTTTATGAAACTTTCAGAAATATCTTTGAAAGAGACTTGAACATTTCCTTTGGGTATCCAAGGAAGGATACGTGCAGTATTTGTGACGAGTTTAAGGCAAAGAAAAACGCTGTTATTGAAGACATCAGGACTGCTTCAGTTGAGATGAAAGAGGAAAAGGCAAAAGAACTTGACTGCCTGGAAGTTTCACAAAAACTTCATTTAACCAAAGCCAATCAATTTTATTCCATCAAGAGGCAGTTCTGAAAAAATGTCATAAGGTAGAATCCCTCACAGCAATAGCCATGGATTTTCAAAAAAATTTGCAGACACCAAACATCACAACAAACAATGTTTACTACAGGCGACAACTAAATTTTCACTCTTTTTATATTCATATCCTATCCAACAATGATTCAGTTTTCTACACCTACGATGATACGGTAGCTCGAAGAGGACCAGACAACGTTTGCTCCTTTCTTTACCATTTTGTGGCTGAAATTCTCCCTCAAACAGTTTGTGAACATGTGAGTTTTCGTGACTCTTGCGGTGGCCAGAATAAGAACTTTACCGTATTCTGCTTTCTCCAGCATCTCGTCATAGAGAAACATCGGTTTGATTGCGTGAAGGTCTTCTTCATAGTTAGGAGCCATTCCTACATGGAATGCGACCGGAATATGGCCATTGTCAACCAGAAATCAAACGTCCAAACCACAGATGAGTGGAGAGAAGTGATTGAGAACAGCCGGTCTAAGCCGCCTCCTTTCAAAGTAATTGACTGCAAATGAGAATTCTTCAAAAGATGGACCAAGCACCTAGAAGCAGTCTATAAACCCAAGTGCCCTTTCCCCACACGTCCAATTCGTTGCCTGAAAGTCAAATCTGAGAGTCCTGCTACAGTTTTTCACCAAGACACTTTTTGTGGAGCTTACAACATTGTAATGTGGCAAGCACCAAAGAAAGGAGAAAATAAGGATAAACCACAACCAAGACGACTACCATTGGAAACACTCTATAATGGACCTTTGCAACAAAGTTTTCTGGAAAAACCGAAATACAGATATTTCTATGAAAATCTTCCACAAAGTGCTGAAGTTGGTGAAAATGAAGAAGACCTATATTTGTTGAATAAACTGTCGGACTAAATGGAGTGTATAAAGTTGGTTAGTTTTATACTCCATTAGAAATGTTACTAATTTTTAGAGTAGGCTATATTACCAATATTGTTATGAGAACCTTCTATAAAGTGCAGCATTTAGTGAAAAAGAAGATGTATTCTGGATAAACTTCTGGATTAACAAGACGTAGTAGTAATTCATTACCTTGTCACACTTAACTTTTTTGCATTTTTAACAATAATATTATTAATAATAAGTCTTTTTGAAAAATACTGACTATGAAGTATTAATGTACACAGACACATAAAACATTTCTGGTACCAAAAACCCTTTGAAATTGATTATTACATAACAAAAAGGTACAAATATTAGATTTTACTGATGTTTTGAGCAAACTGTCCTAATGGAGCCTCATCGTTTTCCCATAAAATATGTGTAACACAAAATGTTTTGAAAAACTTCATTAGATTAAATTTATGTTCTAAATTTTTTCTGTCTTAAATGATTTAAGTAGGGTCCATACATACATTCTTATGCTAAAAACCTGTATTTAAGGTGATACTTACATACCTAGGAGACTTGAAATTTTCTTTTTCATTTTCTGAAAAACTACAAACGGCGGACCCTCATCGTTTTGTACCTGCACCCTTCATTAGCTGTTAGATAATACTTCACACCAATTCAAGAAACTTACAAACAAGTTTTGCTAGTCAATCAACAAAGTCCATTGCTCACAAAATAATGACTAACACTCTACAAGTCAGACCACGATATTCTATTGTTAAGGAAAACTTTATGTGAATTAAACTTTTACAAACTTTTTGTTTCAAATTATATTCATAATTCATGTTGTTCATTAATTCACTTTAGGTATTCACCATTAAATTCTCAGTTATAAAGGAGAAAACTGAAAGGTCAACATTATCACATCACAGATATGAGAGGTTGTATCTATTCACTTCAGTGTGCCACACAGTAATTTAGCAGGTTAAATCTATTTGCTCAGTTCCCATAAGGAAGAGCTTTATATGCACAGCTTAACAACATTCAAGAAATAAGATTAAGTTTGAAGAATGGCTTGATTTGTTAGCATATGTATCAACTCAAGGGATAGTATTTAGAGTCGCATTAAGTTAATACTTGTGTTCAATCAATCAATCAATCAACCAATCAATCATTACTGATCAGCATTTAGGGCAGTCACTTAAATGATTTCAAAGAAATTGGAAATTTATTGAACATCTCCCTTGAATTTAAATCTCCACTTTACTCCAGACTCAGGTGCAAATAAATCGTACTTAATAGCGATAAACTTCATAAAGTAAGCTGAACTTATTGCAATTGATAGTTATTTAAGTGCTACTTAATTCGATGAAAGAAGTTACTTTATCAAGTTTAGGAGGCCTTCATGGGCGCCCGCAAGGGGGGGCAAGGGGGGGCACTTGCCCCCCCCTGGAATTCTAAAATGTTGATGTTCAATTGTTTAATATCATACCAGATTATTTCATAAACTGCAATTACTGACAGTCACCTAGCATCTGTTATAACCGGAAATTTCTGTAAACAATTTAATGTTACTGACGTTATATTGGTTTTTATATTCAAGAAAATTGTTAATGTGCCCCCCCCCCCCTGGAAAAGATCCTGTGGGCGCCCATGGAGGCCTTTGATTTATTTCATTTTCAATCACATCATGAAATAGATGATGATTTTCAGAACATGGTAAGCTAAATTATTAAAAGGGAAGAAATTCATGCTCCAAAGTGGTACATAGTATTAACAAAATATTATGGACTCATATGAATTGTATAACAAAAATGAATTCAAAAGGAGGGTTTGTTTTCATAAAAACACTACTTAGGAGATAATACTTCCAAAAATGGAACTAGTTAATGTAAAACGAAACCAACAAAGCTTGTCTGTTCCTCCAATATTGCAACTTCTTGTTTCCCTGAGATTTTATGCCAAAGGAAGTTATCAGGTAAATTTCATGCCATATTGTAATACTAGTTGTTAACAGGTTAGTTTTTTAATACATACAAATGCAGCAGTAACATCATCTAGCTAAGATGAGTGGCAGCAAAGAGACAAAGCACATCTCAGATAGCAACAGTTAGTGCAATGTTATTGTTGATTATCAGCTTTATGGGTTAGGACATTGTAGGTCATCTGACTTGACAATACTAGGTCATCTGAAGTCAAGGGAGCCTTTCATTTCTCCCCTCCTTTCATGACTCACTTTTCCTTCTTGTTTTGCAAATTTTTTAGACATGTCCCACTTAAGACATAGTAATGATGTAATATTATTTATGTAAATCAATTAAAATGCATAGGCTAAACATAAACAATGAAAAATAGTTGTTTCTATTACTTCTCTTCTGTACAGTGTTCAGATACAACAAATATTTTCAGAGATGTTTGGAAGTATGTACAAGTATAATAATTGTGAGTATCTATTTCCTTATGATTCCTCAGAAAGTAAAAGCACATTAAACATAAAAGACCGGAAATAATATTTTGTAAAACTTTTATTATATACGGTGTTTGTATACATCTAACATTAACAGAGAAATCTGACATTTCCAGAATATTTCTACGCCACTATATACTAATCAAATAATGTATAACCTAGTGCACACCCTGGCTATCTCTAAACTTAAATATGTACTAGACAGACAGACAGACAGACAAAATTGAAATTAACATATTTTTGACTATTGTATAGATAATCTGTATATATATGATATAAAGGTCAGTTGTTTAGCTTGATTAATAAATTTCATGATGTTCCGTATTGATATCTATACTATGTCATAGAAAGAAAGAGATCCTAAATTTAGTATTGATAAGGTGGATCTCTTTCTTTCTATGACATACAGTTGTTTAGCTTTCGCAGACGACCTAGCAATACTAACAGACAGTGATATTTCAGCGATCAAACAGACTGAAGTCCTCAAGGAAAGCACTGAGAAAACTGAACTACAAATCTCATTTGAGAAGACCAAGTTTATCTGCACTAAATACGACATTCAAGAATTACAAACAAAATCTGGGCAGATCAAACGAGTTCCATCTTTAACTATCTCGGTGAGATCCTAGAACCAACAGAGTTGGAAAACACAGAAAGTTCGATTACAAAAATTCAAAAGAGCATATTGGAGAACCCGTGACATCTACAACAAGAAATGCATGTCCATACATACAAAAATCAAACATTATAATACGGTGATTAAACCTGAAGTGCTGTATGCAAGTGAAATCTTGGTACTTAATAATAAAGGTGATCTGGAAAACATCTTGAAGGAGGAAAGGAAGATCTTGAGGAAATTTCTGGGCCCAAAGAAAAAAGAAGAAGGGTATAGACTCAAATCACGCAAAGCTACAGAAAGACTGTCCAACCTTGCTGCAGACGTCAGGAAACGAAGACTGAAATTCTATGGACACGTTCACAGACTATCGTCTTCAAGGCAAACCCACAAGATTTTGACATACACTGAAAAACTGATGAACGTAGCATGGATACAAGATGTTAAAAATGATCTGGAAAAGGCCCAGATAGAACCATCAGAAATACTGGACAGGAACATTTACCGTCACAAGATGAAGTCCCTAAAAGATCGGGGACTAAGTGGTCAGAAGAAAGGAAACAGGCACTCAGTGAAAGAATTAAAGCAATAGGGTCTGTAGAAAGGCAAATCATAAATGTAATGCGTGATCCAACAGGGTCCATATGCAAATAATAATAATAATAATATATACATAAAGCAAAATGTATGTCTGTGTGTATGTCCGTCTGTTCCTTATACAAATCCATAACCTTCCACCAATCTAAACCAAATTTTGTATACATAACTTTGAGGACACTGCGGGTAACCCCATCTACAAGAAATTTTAACATCCCTCTCCATTCCCTAGATTTAGGCCCTTTGGCACATTAACATAGGCGAATATAGGCAAAATATTCAATTTGTCGTACAAGGACGAGATAAAGCTGATTTTAAGCTTCACGATGCATAGAACAAAACTGCAAAAACCATGTTTTAAGGGCCTAAAACCAACCATTTTTGAGATATTGGCATCACACTTCCCGCTCTAAGATATATATGAAGAAATGACCAGCAGTAACCATAGCGTCACCTCAAGGATTTTGCAGTAGAATACAGGCCTGGTGTTTGAAGTAGGCATGTGCGTAAATGTAGGCTAGGCCAAGGAGAGATTCTGCTACACATATGACTGTCTCAAAGAGAGCACTGTGGGGGTAGGCCACCCCTAGGGGTTGTGGTCGGGAGGGGGTGGCATGTATAAAAACAAAAATAGTTCGAAACCATAGGTTTCGGTGTCGCTGAGATGAACAATGACACTACGCATATCATTTAAGTCCAAGTTCAGTCCCCATTGGCATGGGGGTGAGAAGGGCTGAACAAAGTCCAAATTGGCCCAGTTTATGGATTTATGTGTGTGCACCCCTCTGAGTGGGAGTGGAAAGGGAATGAAGTATACAAGTAATAGAAAAGACCAATATTACAGTAGAATCCATACTTTTCGGCGTTGCTGAGATGAACAGTGACACTCCAGGTGTCATTTAAGTCCGAGTTCACCCGCATTGGCACGGGGGTGAGAAGGGGTGAAAAAGAAAAAATCTAAAATAACCGAGATTATGGATGAATGTATGTTCCAGCATATCTTAAAAACAAACAAACAAACAAACAAACAAACCAATAAAAAATGACTGTGGGGGCAGGACTCCCCTAACACCGAGACACTTGGATGCCGTTTAAGTCGTAGTTCGGGCCCAGTCGGAATGGAGGTTGAGAAGGGGTGGAAAAAAAAAAATGTCCAAAATGACCGAAACTATTGATGCATGTCTTATATTCCAGTATAGCTCTCAACTAAAATTGGTGCACACGACTTGCTATACTACTGGAAAAAAATGACGTGGGGTAAGACACCCCTAGCACCCCTGGCGGGAGGGATGATACTAAAATATAATTGAAAACAACAATATTACTGTCAAATCCATAGTTTTCGGGGTCACTTAGATAAATACTGACACTCCGGATGCCTTTAAGTTGAAGGTCATACCCCATCACAGCTCTCAACCAAACTCGGTACGGATATGAGTTACTATCTCGAAAAGATACCGTAGGGGTAAGGCACTTCTGGGGAAGGAGGTGATGTGTAGAATAATCAAAAACAGCTGATGTTTAGTGTCGAATCTATAGTTTTCAGGCTCACTGAGATGAATAGTGACACTCCGGATGTCGTTTTAAGTCCAATAATAATGTTATTTGCTTTACATCCCACTAACTACTGTTTTATGGTTTTCAGAGACGCAGAGGTGCCGAAATTTTATCCCGCAGGAGTTCTTTAACGTGCCAGTAAATCTACCAACACAAGGCTGACATATTTGAGCACCTTCAAATACCACCGGACTGAGCCAGGATCGAACCTGCCAAGTTCAGCACCCATCGGAATAGTGATTCAGAAGGGGTGACAAAGAAAATGACCAAATCCACCAAGTTTAACGTTTTTTACACAGTTTTCGGTGCCGATTGGCTGATTGGTGACAGTCCCAGTGACAGCTGGAATCGTGTAGACCATATCTACAATGCAACGCATAAATACATTACGTTATAACTTATTATTATTATTATTTGTTTGAAAGGATCAACTACTTCCCAGACTATGTGGGCTGCCACAAGGAAATACTTAAAGGCAAAACAAAATAATCTCAAGCTAGAACGTACAATTATACACATAACAATATTTCTAAATTTACAAATTTATTAAAGAGTTCATAAACAAACAATCAATCAATCAATCAATCAATCAATCAATCAATCAATCAATCAATCAATCAATCAATATCACAATTAAGAAAACTTTATAAAAAATCCTTGAAACAGGTAATACAAATCCTAAAAGTAAAAGGTGTGAAAGAGAAAATTACCAAAATTGTAGATATATGTGTGTATAGTATCTTCCAGAATTGTTCTTAACCAAACTTCGTACAAATACGAATTATTATCTCAAAAAGATACTGGAGGAGTAAAACACCTTCTAGCAAATCTAGGGGAGGGAATAACGTACAAGAACAATTGAAAACGACCAATAATGGCGTCGAATCCATAGTTTCCGTGGTCGATGATTTGTATTATAGCACTCGAGATGCCGTTTAAGTACCAGTTCAGCTGCGTAGGCATGGCGAAAAGTGGTGCAGGCAAAATTGTAATTTTATTTAAACATATATTGGTAGGTTTATTTACTATGGATCACATACATAAATTTCTCATTCATTTAATCATTTTTCTATTTGTATCGACAGGCAAAGGTGACTTTATACTCATTTTCACAGTCTACACACAAATGTTACAGTATGCAGAGAAGATTGGAAACAACTGAACGATGACTCCTAAATTCAACTGTATAATCCATGACTCCAGAATTTCTCATCCTATAATGAATGAAAACCTACAACCTGTTTTCCAGTCAATGACCAGGTCAGGGATGGCGAGGATAGGAATTGTACCAGCTGCCAAAGCCTGTTGCACTCCTCTGGGGCAATGATTAATGACTGACAGATGAAATGAAATGATAGTGGAGTGTGTTGCTGGAATGAAAGATGACAGGAAAAACCAGAGTACCCGGAGAAAAACCTCTCCCACCTCTGCTTTGTCCAGCACAAATCTCACATGGAATGACCGGGATTTGAACCACGGAACCCAGCGGTGAGAGGCCGACGCACTGCCGTCTGAGCCACGGAGGCTTCTCTCATCCTATAAGTTTGACTTTATAAAGCAGAGTGTCTTCATACAAGTAACACTTAAGCAAGTATAACTTAACAAAGCAGAACTTGACAGATGACTGCGAATACCAGAAATGTTTAAGTTGACTTCACAAATAAGTACAACTTTATTAAGTCATTCTTGTGAGAGAAATAAGTCATTGATTATGAATACTGGCCTTAGGCTCCTTTTATAGTTACATGCCACATGCTACACGCCACACGCCAAGCATGTGAATTAACATTGCTTAAATGGGACCATTTTATACTTACCTGCTCGCATCTCGTGGTCGCTTCCTCCCGCCAGGCATGTGACTGAGGCGAGTCGGGACGAGCAGGTGGCCGCCACGCCTGACATGTCACGCCGCGCGGGTGGGACCAAAACCTTATGGGAATTTTTATAGTTGACGCTTCATGCCGGGCGGTTCAGTACAGTTTGTGGTCTAGTCGAGTGCTAACCAGGACAATGGATGCTGGATTAGATACGGAACTGCTCATTAGCGAATGCAGTGTAGATCGGTATTATGGGATCCAGGTAACGAAGACTACAAAAAACGAGATCTTCGGAATAAGGCGTGGGAGTAAATCTGCAGCGTTATCACCCCTACGTATGAAGAAAGATTCATATAATGCACACTCTCGAAACCAAACCGATTCGGGTCAGTCCCAATTGAGTTATGTCCTCCCAAATCAACCTTCTACATCTTTGTCTGATCCAGGTAAATTCCAAATTTATTATAATGATCCACATCCATGCCGGCCATCATATATTTGCCTAGATGAATCTACACATTCTTGGAAATCAGCAAGTTCTGAATAGTTTTAAATGTGAAATGACTAGTCAGCAATATACAAAGGACATGAACTTTACTCAAAGCTAAAGTTACAAACATAATGTTAGAAATAATTTACATTTAGTTTTTTACATGGTATTTTATATAATGTTCTTTGTATTTAATACATCTGTAGATTGTAGTTTCACAGAACCACTCTACTGGACGAATGGGCAGGAAGTGTTTTCTTGTAATATGGAACTGACATTATATTTTTCCAAATAACTCATCAAATGATTTTGGGGTCATCCTAAAATAATTAAAAACATTGTTTCGTCCTCTCGTGGGTCAGTGTAAAGGATTTTGAAAGCTCCTATCATATACTGTATATTTGAATGTTCAGAGGATGAAAACTGAAATGCCTTTTCCTCTTTTTTTTTCCTGCCCTTATCTCGCAGAGGTATGCAGCTGAGAATACTTTAGATGTAAACTCTGACATTGTACCTGCTCGACAGATACGAAACTATGAAAGGGTCCTTTCCAAGTGCGAACGCCACATGCCTGGCTTCAAGCATGTGGCTTGTAGCATGTGTCATGTAAGTATAAAAGGAGCCTTAGATATATTGTGTACACCATTGTGTGACAATAGCTTTGAACATTTTACCTTGGTTTTATAAAGGACAGACAAGTAACCTTACCAATCAACCTACCAGATATCAGGATGAGCCTTGGTAGATTAGATGTACAGTTTATTCGTATGTTCCATGCAAAATGTCAATTGTGTATGACTGACGGTTTCAAAGCATCAAGAGGAACAACTTGACACAATAATTTAAATAAGTAAAATGATTACACAATTTATGTTTCAAGACCTTTTTGTATTGAATATGTGAGATAAGCAGATAAGAGATTTTGATAATGGCAATATAAACCAAACTCCATAGTGCAACAGCCCTGAACAGCCTTGGGCTACCAACTGACTGCTGCTCAGCCCAAAGGCTTCCAGATTAGGAGGTGTCATGTGGTCAGCACGATGAATCTTCTCGGCCATTATTCTTGGCTTTCTAGACTGGGGATAATTACAACATACAATGTAATATTATATTACACCACAATTAATGTGCCACATTCATCAATGTATAATTTACCAATATCAGCAATTTGAATTCAATTATTAAATATGAACATATTGTACCAGGAAAATGTCTGACAATGATTGTTGGACCAGTGTTGCTGGTTCAATACCAATCAACCAGGTACCCTCCCAGGTAACGTTACACTCAAATCATGTAGACATAGCATAAGTTCAAGTCTCCACGCTATGAAAATGTGGATAAATATGCATTTTATAAGTTAGACTACTCCAACTAGACAGTGTGATCAAACAGTTCTTGCTCTTAATGCTCTGAAACCAGTCATCATATGCAGCTGAAATTTTGTATAGAAAATATCAATAAACTGAATTTCTTGTCTACCAAGTCTCATTCCAATATCTGGGGGATTGACTGGAAAGGGTTCCTTGTAAGAGATCAGATCAAGGGTGAAAACAGTGACTGTGAATGCAGTGAACATATTACCTATTTTATACATTTCATTTTGGGTTCCATATTGACATATAATGTTGATGAACTCAATTCTTAAAAAGAATTTATTATACAGTTCCACCAATTCAATACTAATAAATTATTCATATTACCTATGTATAAAATGTTCCCCTCAAAGAAGCAAGCAGTCTATGTGAAGATCAATGATGACAATTTGTATGGAAAGATAAGGAGAACAACTACAAACAATCCATATTCACATACTCATGCTGCAAATATAGTAACTCACTCTCCTTGAGTGAAGAGCATTGCAAACACGTGTGTGTGTGTGTGTGTGTGTGTGTGTGTGTGTGTGTGTGTGCGCGTCTCTCTCTCTCTCTCTCTCTCTCTCTCTCTCTCTCTCTCTCTCACACACACACACACACACACACATAAAAAAGAAAGCTGGGAATTACCTTTTCCAGATAAAATCTTAAATAAATTTGTTATACATACAGCACATGAATATTACATTTTGTAAAAAGACATATAATTAGATGATGCAACTGCTCCTATCTTTTCTGGGACAATAATGAGAAGGGTTTAGTCCTTACAGGTTTGATAACTTAGATGTACACCTGAACATGTAAAATCCACTGACAGTTTGGCACCAATAAGATGCATTTTTGAAAAGTATGTGGCTAAAAATACCAGCCAGTACTACACAGAAGATTTTTTTTGCTATTTGCTTTACGTCGCACCAACACAGATATGTCTTATGGCGACAATGGGATAGGAAAGGCCTAAGAATGGGAAGGAAGCAGCCATGGCCTTAATTAATGTAATTAATTAATTAATTTCCTGGTGTGAAAATGGAAAAGCATGGAAAACCATCTTCAGGGCTGCCGACAGTGGGATTCGAACCCACTATCTCCCGGGTGCAAGCTCATGGCTGCGCGCTCCTAACCGCACAGCCAATTCACCCGGTAGAAGAATCCAACATCCAACAAAATTCAGAAACTTGTCCTACATCATTTAAAATTTAGGCAGAATATACCTAGAATCAAAATCTATGCATCAGTGGATTCCAGAATGTTTTACACTAGTAACATGTAAACGTATCCTGATACACAATCCAAACCCCTGTCACCACTGGCTGTAATTTAAAAATGGATGATTATTTTACATGAAATGAGTTGGCAGAAGACCTGAAGAAACACAGACACACTATAGCAGGCACTTTATGGGCTAAGAAGGGTATGATTTACAAAAGAGTTGTTGCATCTAAAAGAAAGACCTCTTTATAGTTGCATGTTTGCCTATGGCAAAAATGCCTGGTTACATCTTACATGCCAAGATTAAGGAAATCATTCTTATGCTTTATACTATATGCTCACCATCAATGAAGAATCAAGTGATGCTAATAAACTTAGGCTTTTAGATTTTATATCTTACCTGACCAGATGAGATAAAGGTAAGCTGTTCTGTCTCACAAATCAGTAACAGATGGCCACTAACAGTATTTTTCACAGTAATTACTGAAGGATCTACCAACAGCTACATTCCTTTCAAAATGAACACAGGACTCTACAGGACTGTCATACAATTCTTGAGACTTTGACAATGGTATTACAATAGCTTTCCGAGCATATACTGGAACTATATGTAAGTCAGACCACCACTTACAATGTTTCTAGCAAGGTTTGGTCCAAAGGGAGTGACGGTTTTCCATTTCCATTTGACAGGTCAGGACTCCTTTGAAACAACTTGGCAAAATAAATGAAAATTAGTGGGGTGCTATCTGTACCAGTAGAGCTTATGGCAGAAAGGTAGTAAAGGTAAGGGACTATGGCAACCAGTACACGCCTCCCGTTGAAGCCAATCCCAGCTATATAGCCTCTCTTCCTTTTCCTACTCTCTCTGTCTTAAAGCTCCGTGAGGAGGCCGGTCCAAGTTCCACGTTGCCAATTGGTTAGTAGCTTTACGTCGCACCTGCACAGATAGGTCTTATGGTGACGATGGGATAGGAAAGGCCTAGGAGTGGAAGGAAGCGGCCATGGCCTTATTAAGGTACAGCCCCAATATTTGCCTGGTGTGAAAATGGGAAACCACGGAAAACCATCTTCAGGGCTGCCGACAGTGGGACTCAAACCCACTATCTCCTGGATGCAAGCTCACAGTCGCGCGCCCCTAACCGCATGGCCAACTCGCCCAGTGTTGCCAACTGGTATACCGTAGCCAAAGTGGTCGGACTATATAACAATGTCTGCTTTAAGTCATATCATTATTTGTAAAGTGTGTTTGTGAAATCAGCTAAATATTTATAGTGCTAATGTGTTCATGTTAATAAGTGCTAATAATAAATGTACTGTTATCAAGACTGGCATTTTAGTGCAGTGTAAATTTTACATAGTAAAATATTCATAAAATGTAATTTCAGATTTGTCTCAAAAATTGGTAATGCAATTTTTCAAATTCTAGCATTAAGCCAGCAAACTTGGAAAATGCCTTCAAAAGTTAATATTTGAATTGAAGTATAACATGTGTTACTAGCATCCTTCAAAATTATGATAATGTTCATGATTTTTGGTTTCTTACGATAATAATACATTCTTCTTCTCCTCCTCCTTTGCTCCCTTCTCATTAAGGTGGACAGGCTTCAATTTTTGAAATTTTGGGCAAAGCATGTGAGATTTTAGAAATTAAGAATCATGATCTGTGGTTAGAATATCTAAAGTTTTGTTTTTGCTTCGGATTTCAATAAAAAGAGGTCCTATAACTAACGATCGCAAGTTTAAAGGCACTTGAAACGACAAGGTAAAAGATGGCCTTGTACCTATCACAACCCACGTTTCAATTATAGCTTTGCATCTTACATTGTGCTGATGCCTATGGCAGGGTCCGAACAATTTCCCTTCTTTATGTATACAAAAATGTCTTAAATATTTCTCCCATCCTCACCCAGATTTGAACCCAGAATGTTGGGCAGGCCAGTCAAAGTGCCATTCTGCTGCTGAAATGTACCTAAAAATGAAAGCAATCGTCTGGAGATAGACTGGTAAAAGCCTGTGAGGGAGGGGAATTATGAGTATGTCTTACGATATTTGAGCTGATAAAATTACTGCTGAGCCACCATAGAATTTAATGTTATTCTAATGCTCTCATGCCCTACAAGAGCACTTGAAAGAATACCTGTGTTTAATTTGAAGAACATCATTAGAATGTACTGGAGGAATGGTGAAGCTACTGGTTCTGTTGTAGTAGAACTGAAAAGTTATCTTCACCATAATTTATTTTCAGCTTTCTGTTTCTGTAATGACTACTAGAATGTAACTATTACAATTTTATTTCAAGAAGTAAACTTAAATTACAAGTAAAAATTACATTTTGTAAAAAGTAACGTTTACAGGTAAAAATTACTAATAATCACAAGTAATTTGATTACTTTTATTCAATTACACTGCAACTCTGGTAATGGAATAACAACTGCTTGTAAGGATTGCAAAGAATATACAGTAGGGGAAATACATATTCATACAGCCTGATATCAACACAAAATCACTATTTGTACACAGTTCAGATCACTAAAACATAAGACAGATATGCTTCATCACTAAACATCATAAACGAAACAATGTGAATAAACGGAGAAAGTTTGTAAATAATAACGAAGTATGTCATTGGTCTGGATTAACCCAGTAACATAAGTATTCATACATCTTATTTGTCTTTCAACTGTACAGGGAGTGGATACATCCCCCTCCCTGTTCAGTGCCCAGCTGTTATTGACTAGACGTCGATGAGCAATGCACAGCACCGGTTCAGAGTTCAAGCTGGTATTGTTATCCGAATGAGGTGCAAGACCAACAAAACTATGGTTGCTGAGAGAGAGATCATGGAATGGCTTCATAATCAAAATAAATCATATTCTGAAATCACAAATGTAGTATGCAGAAGCTGTGCTACTGTCCAAAGTGTCAAACAACAATTTTATACAAACAGAACTCTTGTAAACAGCAAAAGATCTGGCTGACCCTACAAACTGACGACTCGAGAAAAGAGGATGGTAGTGAAAACAATCATGAAGAATCTGAAGATAAGTGCGACAGAAATAGAAGCCCATGTAGAATATTATGGTAAATATATCACAAGTAGAACTATCAGAGGAATCCTTCTTCACATGGAGTATAAAGCTCGGGTCCCCAGGAAGAAACCCTACATTAGTAAGAAAAATCAAGTAGCCAGATTGCAGTTTAGCAATGAGTATGTAGGAAAAGATAATGGATTTTGGGACCGAGTTTTATTTAGTGATGAAAGTACATTTAATATATTTCACAACAATGGACGAGTGTTGATCTGGAGAAAGCCTAATACTGAGCTGGACATCAAAAATATCCAGGCTACTGTGAAGCATGGAGGAGGTGGAATAACGGTATAGCGCTGCATGGCAGCTTCAGTGGTAGGAGAAATAGTTTTCATTGATGGAATTATGGACAGATTTGATTACCTGGATGGACTGAAGGAAAATTTGCAAAAGTGTGTCGACAAACTGCGCACTGGGAACAAATTCTATTTCCAGCAAGATAATGACCCCAAACATACTATGGAAATTACCTGTCTCTGGCTGCTCTATCATACACCACACATCCTGAAAACCCCAGCTCAGTCCCCAGACCTCAATCCAATCGAGCATTTGTGGAACGAGCTGGGGAAAAGAGTAATAATAATTATGTAATTTGCTTTACGTCCCACTAACTACTTTTATGGTTTTCGGAGATGCAGAGGTGCCAGAATTTTGTCCCACAGGAGTTCTTTTACACGCCAGTAAATTTACAGACATGAGGCTGACATATTTGAGCACCTTCAAATACCACCAGACTGAGCCAGGATTGAACCTGCCAAGTTGGGGTCAGAAGGCCAGCGCGTCAACCATCTGAGCCACTCAGCCTGGCTAAAGGGGAAAAAGAAGAAGGAAGCATGACATTACAAGGAAAATGAAGGTTAAAGGAACTTTTACTACACGAATGGAACGTAATTGGTTCTGAAATAAAAAGGGACTTGGTATATTCCATGCCAAAACGGCTTACACAAGCTATCCATAATAAAGGAAAGCATATCAAGTATTAAGAAACAACTTGGTGGAGGTGTTACTTATAGAAACAATATACGTTTGTTCGTATATGAATACTTATGTCCTACGTAAAAATGACATTCCAATGAGGTGTTTTTTTTTTTTTTTTTTTTTTTTTTTTTTTTTTTTTTTTTGTGTGTGTTGATTTTCTGTATGTATATGTTTAAATCAAGATGTTAAACAAATGTTCATTACTTAAATATGTTCTCCTGTATAATTAAATCTGATAAAATGTTGTTTCCACATAGACCCATCTGCATGAATACTTATGTCCTGCACTGTATGTCTTTGTGAGATCATAATGTCAGGGTAACTTGTAAATATAAAAAAATGCTTATCATTAACGATATAAATAGGGAATATGTTGAGAGAGAAAAAAGAGACCAAAAAGAAATTACAGGAAATATACTTTCTTTCTTCTACTACCAAATTCCACTTTTGCAACATAACTCTTCACACTGCTCTGTTTGGAAATCTGGAAGACAATCAGAGGGAAGTCCTGAAGAAGTGGATATTGGGGAAGCAACAAATTTCATCAGGTAATTCTCAGAAATTGTCTTCAAATGCTAAAGCAGATTTTGAATTGGTGTCACCAACATTTATTCAAGATTTAGGAAGGCTGGAATTTATCCTTTGGACCCCCCACCCAAACAAATCCAAAAATGTCAGCACAGGAACATGAAGATTGTGGTGAACAAGTTTAATGCAGATGTGATACAGAGGTGAGAATTAAAGCAAACTTGGCAGAAAATAAAAACTAAAAGCAACTTACCTGAGGCAGAAACATTTGAGAATATGAAGATAAAACTAAATAAAGAGGTTGTGAAGCAGATGGAAATGCAAGTTCTGGAAAGGAAAAACAGGCCAGAACGGTCATAAACAAGACAACTACACTTTTCTTTGTTTGCCTTATCCATTCAAGATGTTGGCTGTCAGCATGCTATGTTTGGTTTGTCAACTGTGATTTTGAAGACATGAGCAGAGTTCAAATTATGCCATGGTATATTAGTGTGAAGGAAACAACACTATTCTACATAATCTTCATACAGGAGAGTGAATCAAAATTGATTTCAGAGCTTTAAGGGAACTGCAAAGTATATCATAGGTAAAGCTATCAAAGTTGTCAAGGAAGGATTAATCCAAAAGGGATCATTTCACAAAGAATCTTCCAAGGACTGTAACATCCAAATATTTCTTAAAATATAACATATTTCAGAATTTGACCAAACACATGTAGTTCAGAAAATAAAATATCACAGAGTTAGGAAAGACTGACATGTTTTCAAGTACTGTAATTGTTTGTAAATTAGGCCTATACTAATAGTAGGCTAATACATACAAGCAGGTTTATGAATTAAAATACATAAATGTCTGTATTCAGTTTAGTTTACGATACCATCGGTTATGTAATATATCCAACTGTCATAATAATGTTATTTGCCTAACGTGCCACTAACTACCTTTTCGGTTTTCAGAGACGCCGAGGTGCTAGAATTTAGTCCCGCAGGAGTTCTTTTACGTGCCAGTAAATCTAGCAACACGAGGCCGACGTATTTGAGCAGCTTCAGATACCACCGGACTAAACCAGGATCGAACCTGCCAAGTTGGGGTCAGAAGGCCAGCGCCTCAACCATCTGAGCCACTCAGCCCAGCAATCCAATTGTCTGTTCAGAATCCGGCGCAAGCAAACCTGATAATGTACAGTGAGAAAATATTATATCTGAGTCACCATTCTCTTCCTACAAAAAACCCCCATGGTGCAACAGCCCCAAAGGGCCATGGCCTACCAAGCGACCACTACTCAGCCCCAAGGCCTGCAGATTACGAGGTGTCGTGTGGACAGCATGATTGATCCTCTCGGCCATTATTCTTGGCTTTCTACACCGGGGCTGCCATCTCACCGTCAGATAGCTCCTCAATTGTAATCATATAAGCTGAGTAGACCTCGAACCAGCCCTCAGATGCAGGTAAAAATCCCTGACCTGGCCGGAAAAAGAACCCGGGGCCTCCGGATAAGAGGCAGGCACGCTACCCCTACACCACGAGGCGGGCTCCTACAAAATAAAAAAAATAAAAAGCCTACAATTTACAACTCAACATAAAATAATTTCTCAAAATCTTGCAAACTTTCTACTTTTTTTTAAGCACTGGTGAATGAAGTAAATTTTCATATTTCCAAATTTCTTTCAAGAAAACTATATTTCCCCAGTTTCTGTAGATAAGTATAAGAAAGTATTTCGAACTCACAATTTATGCATTTCATGCTCAGAAAGTAATCATCAATCAGTATTTTGAGAAATCATCAGTACTAGAGAAGCCTTGAAAATTTAATACAAGTTCATAATGAATATCACTCCCCACTTGGTATGAGAGAAACCTTTAATTTATATCAATGATTGGTATAGGTGGCAACGGACTAGGCCTACATGGGAGAACCAACTGAGGAGATATGGGACCCTTTTTTTTTTTTTTTTAACAATTTGTTTTACTAGAGAAATAAATTTCATTTTATGGGTCCGTATTGAACTTTGATTAAACTAAATTAAAATAATAAGTGAGTTAAATCCACCTTTTCAATACAAATTAAATAGTGTTTATTAAATAAACATTTAATGGGACTAGTTTCGACCTATTTAAAAGTCATCTTCAACCATTAAATGTTTATTTAATAAACACTATTTAATTTGTATTGAAAAGGTGGATTTAACTCACTTATTTTAATTTAGTTTAATTTGTTTTACGTCGCACCGACACAGATACGTCTTACGGCAACGATGGGATAGGAAAGGCTTAGGAGTGGGAAGGAAGCGGCCTTGGCCTTAATTAAGGTACAGCTCCAGCATTTGTCTGGTGTGAAAATGGGAAACCATGGAAAACCATCTTCAGGGCTGCCGACAGTAGGGCTCGAACCCACTATCTCCCGGATGCAAGCTCACAGCTGCGCGCCCCTAACCGCACAGCCAACTCGGCCGGTGGACCAAAAATGGCCAAAAAATCTTTAAATGCGATTTTGGTACAAGCACACCCTCCAAACCTTGGGGCCTGCTGATATATTTAAACCACAACTTTGAATACTTTTAACTGTGTACACTCAATCCAGCTTTCCCTTTTCTCAAAAGTAACATTTTCTAGAATTCAAAATATTCCAGACTAATCTGTTTTACACTGACTAGCTAGCTTCAAACTTTGCCCAAATGAGCACAACAAGTTGTTCATAATTTGTAGTAGGCCCATCCATTTTTAAAATGGTTGAAAACTTTCAGAAATACCATAAGTAAATGCATGGAAAAACATCAAGTTTTTAAGATGCAATATCATTTATTTATTAAAATGTTGTTAGAAACATAATCTTTAAATTAATGACAAACATACCATAGTACTACAAATTATTCCTTTGACCTTCCCAAGCTTAACAGCTAAGTTTAATATCAGAAAACAAAAACTCAGTGTGCCTGGAGCATTTTGAATAAGACCTCTTTTGAGAAGAAAAAAAGATCCATAATTCTGCAACTAACTTAGGCCTAATTACTCACTTCAAACCAAATTTTGAATACTTTAATGCAGACTAAATTAACTGTCTCACCAAATGTGGTATGAAATGGATATAAGTTCAGCAGCATCCCCATTAAAATAAATACCATAAATAAATAAATAAATAAATAAATAAATAAATAAATAAATAAATATAGCATTAAAAGAGAAAAATCTGAGAAGACAAATCTATTATCAGCACACTTTTCCTGGATAGATTTACACCCTAGTGCTGAATCGGTAGACCTCGGCAATCTTTGAGATTCATACTGGCAACCTTTGAAACACAAACTATGAATCGCGTATGCATAGCCTGTGCGACATCTGGTGTACACTTTACGTACTAGTACTGCTGTTGTTTACACAACAAAGCCAAACTATAGAATTCATGCCAGGAACAAGATTCACATCGAGAAATTTATATAATGTGTGTGTGACACAGTTGTTGGCTTAAGATAATAACGGTTTAGAAACTTCATATAGATCGATCATATTATCGATTCAATTCAGATTTCATTTCCATTCAGTTGGCAGCACTACCGGAACCGGGATAGCTCCCTCCTTACTTCTCACCCCCATATACAAATCTATCCAGGAAAAGTGTGCCGATAATACACTTACGATGGCCACAGTTAACGCCGATCTCAGAACTCAGATTTAGCAATGGTGCACCTTTCTAATCAGCGAGTGTTATCTAAGATAAACCAGTGTTTACATTTCCAAATAAAAATGAAGGGAGATGTTCAATAAATTTCCAATTCCTTTGCAATCATTTAAGAAAAGGCTAGGAAAACAACAGATAGGGAATCTGCCACCTGGGCCACTGCCCTAAATGCAGATCAGTAGCGAGTGATTGATATTTAAAGAGCACAGGCCAAATACTGATTGCAGCTTATGCTAGCATGCTATTTGTTACATAGTATCTGGAGAAATATATTGAACAGTTCATCAAACATAAAATTTAGTATTATTTTTCAAACTTAAATACCTACACATCCTAGCAAACAGTAAAAATAAAATAAAAACTAATTGGTCTCATTTAAACACATAGGCCTACAACTTTCACAATCACTTCCCATGCTTTTTTTGCTTTCGGCTGTCAGACATTTCACTAAGTGTTTTCTTTAATTTTGAACTGGCAGCCCTTCTTTTTATAGGATCAACTTTTGGTGGAGAAGGATGTTGGAATTTATACCTTGCAACTCTGCGAGCTGCTTCTCCACATCCATGAATTTCTGGAAGAGCATGACTAAAGCAGTACATTTTATTGCAATGTTCACACTTCTGACCCATTAACTGAACAGAGGTCTTGCAGCCATTAATATTGCAAGTATTGTTCAGTTTCTGAAATGCTTCAAGGAGTGAATCAACATCTTCTGGCTCTTTCTTCTTCTTTTTAGATCTATTAGACTTGCTCAAATTTGGCTGACATGTTGTCGAGGCATCTTCACAAGATTCCAAGAGTGGAAGGTCCAAAACTTCAGCACTAGGGTTGCAAACAGCTTCACTAATCTTATTAGGTTTTGAATGGTCAGATTTTGTGACCTGTTCCCTTTCTAACACTTCAACACCACACTGATTGGAAGATGACTGTCGTTCAGGTTCCTGATTCAGATGCTTTTTTGACTTGGTTTTCTCTCGTTTTAAAACAGGTAGACATACGCTACGCACAACAATATGTCGCTTGTCTCCCTCACCAACACTTTCATGCTGAAAAGAAAGGCTTTCTGCAGCCTCATGTACCATTTTCCTCTCAAATGATGTAAGATTAGAAGGAAATTTATACTCATTACAACCAGTTTCAAGCATTAAAGTTTGAATTTTATCCTTCCAGAAATTAATATCATTCTTGTTTTCATTTTTGGATTCTTCAAGCACCTTTGCAGTAACTGAGAGGTTCTTCGACTGTTTTTGCTTAGGTTTAGTGTCACGTGCAGAACCATTAGTCTTATTTGAAGTATTTACTTTCTTCTTCTTTGCTATATTTGTATGTTTAGCTACAAACTGAGGCATTTCTATCCCATTATTAATTTCTTGCAAAAATTCATGGGCAGAAACTACTGTTCCCTGCAGTTCAATATGATCAAGAAGACTAGCTATGGTTTTATCTCGACCCACAGTATTGGAATCAGCAACCACACCCAGAAAACGGCGTGCTCTGCTGACGGCCACATTAAGTCTCCGACGATCAGAGACAAATCCCAAATCACCTCGTGCATTGGACCGAACGAGCGATAAGAGAACAGCTTCTTTCTCTCGTCCTTGAAATCCATCCACTGTACGAACTTCTACTGCTGGATAGCTAATTAACTTAGATTTAATACATGCCACTTGTAGAGAATAAGGAGTTATCACAGATATTAAATTTTCAGAAACACCAGCCTCAATCAAATGCTTTACAAGCATATAAATTATATTAGCCTCTCCTTCATTACCTCGAGATCCAGCATCATCCTGCTCCATTTCGCCTAGGTCACAGCCAGCTGTATTTACAAAGAGAAGAACAGAACTTGTCTCTTCAGTTTCTTCAACTCCAGGAAGATCTCTCAGCAAATGATCTTCCACTGAGGAGTCAGCCTCAAGTTTTTTATCATACATTTCCTGTGAGACCCATGTCATGATATCTGCATGCATTCTATACTGATGAGTAAGAAGTCTGTAGCCTTGTGATCCAAACTTCTCAATGGCTCTCTCCATCAAACTCTTACAGAGACCACCCTCTAATGCAGTCTTGCTCATCACTGTGGGAGGTAACTGAAGGTGATCACCAGCAAGAATGACTTTATTTGCCCACGGCAATGCTATCCAACATTCTGCCTCTAAGGCTTGAGAACATTCATCAATTATAACAACATCAAAGTGATCTTCTGGTAAATCTCCTAAGGGCCCCTCTCTGCTAGCTGTGACCAATGTTGTTAAAACTACATTTGCCCCAAGAAGAACTTCCTTCTGAGCACGATCTTTTCTTGCATGGAGTTCTCTTTTCAGTTCCTTCAACTCTCCACGTAAATGATAACGTTGTTTGTTATTGTTAGTCTTTTCTAACTGTCTTTCACAATTTTTCAGCTCCTCTTTCACATCTCTCAGAACCTGTGCACTTGAGCCTGCAGACACAGCTGAGTCCAAGGAATAAACTTTGATACTATTCAACATTCTAGCTGGGTGTCCTAACCTAACTACTTTAACACGGAATTTCAATAATTTTTCAAGTACATTATCAACAGCTATATTGGATGGTGCACATACAAGTACCTTATTTCCCACATTTGTTAACTGTATTATAATTTCAACTAAGGTTGTCGTTTTTCCAGTTCCTGGAGGGCCATGAATTATAGCAAAGTTCTTCTGCTTCAGAGCATATTCAACAGCTTCCTTCTGAACAGAATGCAACTTATCGTTAACATATTTTAACTTGCCTTCTGAATTTAAAAGCTTTGGATGAATAGGAACTGTTTGCAGTGATGCCTTCCCAAACAATAACTCCACCAACACAGAAGCAGACTGAGCTACTAAGGTTGGAATTTTCTGAAGTGCCTTCCTCATTCTCTTGTAAGTTATAAAAGAAGCAGTGCGTATGATAACAAAACTACCACCACTTTCAAACTTACTTGTTAAGTCTATATTGAATGACACAGCTATAGAATCATCATTAATGCACATAACCACTCCAATACCAATCAAAGTTCTCTGCATATCCACAGTTGTCACAGCATACACAACATCCCCTGAGGTTATATGCTGCTGATACTGTTGTTTCTTCTTACTTTGTTCCCTTTTGAATTCAACAACATATTTACCATGTAAGGATGAACAGGAGTCAACACATAAGTTGCGAATTGCTAAACCATTCACTTCAAGCTGTGATAAGTTTGAACTGTCTTTCAATCTGTCAGATTCCTTTAACTCTTCATTATATTCTGCTTCCAGAAGTCTTAAATGTAACTCGATAAAATCCTTCAGTTCCTTTTCATCAATGGTATCCATTCTTAACAAAAAATCTCAGACCAAAATAATTACACCACGTAAAACTTAACAGGGAAAAACATTAGGTAAGATCCTTTACATAGCACATCCACTAACATTTTCATACACACGAACACATGGTGCGAACAAATAAATGACATTCAGAAATGAAACAGCTGATTAATATCAGGGTAGCCAATAGTAGCAATAAAAATAGCCCATCCACAATCTAACTTCTGTGAATAAATGAATTAATAAACATAAAAACCTATTTTCTAAGCAAAAATAATGCACGTATAATTAAATATATCACCACCATCACTATCATGCCTCTGGCAGTTGTCTGGCAGGATTCACTTCAATCCATCGGTTTCTTCATTTGCAACAGAATGGCAAGATTGAAGATATGTATCGTATCGTCATTCGGATTCGTTCCCATATTCACTCCTAGGAGGCAATGTATCCTCACAATAAACCTAACATAATTCGAAATAAACTTCGAATAAACAGCGTAGTATTTCTCAGCGCGAAGACATTGTCGAAAAATAACAATAACGAAACCGGAAAAGTTTTTTAAAATGTTGTTCGATAATTTCAATATTTATATACTATAATAAATAATGGCATACATAGTTCCTCGGTAGTATAGTGGTCAGTATCCCCGCCTGTCACGCGGGAGACCGGGGTTCGATTCCCCGCCGGGGAGGACTTTTTTCCAAATTACTTTACAGGTTAATTTGATGCTATTCGTTTATACAAGTTTGTAAAGTTTGTACAGTCTTACCTGAAGCTTATTGTTGTTTTCTTCATCATCATAACTAAAGGATCTTCTGTTTTAGATGGAATCTGAACCACAGAAATAGGTACCTTCTGTTTTAAAAAATACAGGTCGCCTTGGTAAAAAGCCAGCTCGAAGGTTGTTAGGATCCCCAGCTCGATGTACCACCCAGTGTCCTGAGGTGAGAGAAGTGAGGTCTGCATGTTGCTCCTTCACTGACCCAGATAGTATTATTGCATATCATTCAATCAAACACGCCGAAATGTACACACCCCACAAACCTTACCGTACTTTAACACCAAAAGGATTCTTATGTACAACTACAAGATAATTTGTCTCAGTAAAAACCTTCTACTTCTTTTGCAGGTCACGGATGCCATCTGTATAGTATACCAGGACCTGGCTCAGTTTTCCAGTCGAATGCCCTTCCTGATGCCAACCCTAATTGAAGAGACTTATTCTAATTGTGTGTGTCTGTGGTGATTGGAAGTGTATTATGTTGTGTCACAGCAAACAAACTATTCAACATACATTTGGCATAATTTAAAGATCAAATGTTATTGAAATTAAAGTAAATAACAGCTTAAGAGTAGGCGATACTCTATCTACAAGTATACCAGTACGGTAACTAAAATTCTGTGTAAAGCCTCCAACCAAATACACATACAAGACTATTTTTGTGGTTATATTTAATTTTTCATCCTTTACTGTTTTTAATTTTTGTTCAGATATTGGCATGACAATGAGAGATTCATAGCGACTTATTTGTTGTTCATCAACAAACCCGTGTTGCTGTAGCCACAGTTTTCTGTTCTTGGTAGTCCTCTTCATTTCTGTATGAAAACCACGCCCCCATCTCATTGATCATGTTTCACAGGTAGGACATCATCAGTCACCCTCTCAGTTCCTTCCCCAAAATCTTGCCTTCAAGAATATTCTGCCTAAGGAGGTGTCCAATTAGCTTTGCTTTCCTCTTCGCTGTTTTCATTAATAATATTGTCTTTTCTTTCTTCATTTGTTTGGTCTAGAAAGCCAAGAACAACGGCCGAGAGGATTCGTCGTACCGACCACACAACACCTCGTAATCTGCAGGCCTTCGGGCTGAGCAGTGGTTGCTTGGTAGGCCATGGCCCTTAGGGGCTGTTGCGCCATGGGGATGTTTTTCTTCATTTGTTTACCCTCCAGGATTGGTTTTACCCTCGGACTCAGCGAGGGATTCCACCTCTACCGCCTCAAGGGCAATGTCCTGGAACGTGAGACTTTGGGTCGGGGGATATAACTCGGAAGGAGGACCAGTATCCCGTCCAGGCAGCCTCACCTGCTATGCTGAACAGGGGCCTTGTGGGGGATAGGAAGCAGCCATGGCCTTAAGTTAGGTACTATCCAGCATTTTTCTGGAGAAAGAAGTGGGAAACCATGGAAAAACACTTCGAAGATGGCTGAGGTAGCAATCGAACCCTCCTCTACTCAGTGGACCTCCTGAGGCTGAGTGGACCCCGTTCCAGCCATCATACCACTTTTCAAAATCATGTCAGAGTTGGGAATTGAACCCGGGCCTTCGGCGGTGGCAGCTAATTGTACT
The DNA here is from genome assembly GCF_040414725.1 of Anabrus simplex. Classification (NCBI taxonomy): domain Eukaryota; kingdom Metazoa; phylum Arthropoda; class Insecta; order Orthoptera; family Tettigoniidae; genus Anabrus; species Anabrus simplex. Next base: position 275,799,097 of record NC_090267.1, on the reverse strand, counting down.
GACCACTACACCACAGAGGTGGGTATTGTCTTTTCTCCTATAACAGTTTATAATTTCTTATTGTGAAGAGTTTGGAACGTGCTAGAAAACAAATATTTATTTCAAGAAGAATTGTTGCTAAGGTACAATTTTCACTATTATTTTCCAATATTAGCACTCATAATTAGCGTTAGGCTTCTTCTTCTTCCCACCACCACTACCACCACCTCCTCCTCCTCCTGTTTCCAGCCTTCTGGGTCGGGCTGTGAATCAAGGACCTCCACAGTGGTCCATCTCTCCACCACTCCTTTCTTTCTCCAATATTTCTTCTACTTTTACTCCTCTCTTCTTTACAGGCTTCACCGAACCAATCCACCTTTTTCTGGGTCTTCCTTGTCGTCTTCTTCCTATTACTTTCTCTGTAAATACTGTACTTGCTTTAGAACTCTATCACCTTCCATTCTCACCAAGTGTTCAAACCATTTCATTTTACAGGTCTCAGTCTTGTCTTGCAGTTTTAGGAATCCAGTTCTCTCTCTAATTTCTACATTTCTGATCTTATCTCTTCATGCCTTCCCAATTATTCCTCTAATGAACTTCATCTTGGCTACTTGAATTCTGCTTTCCTCACATTCTGTTGTTATCGATGTGCCCGCTGCATATGTCAAAATTCGTGTGTAATACATGGAGTACTGTACTTACAGAATATTTTTGCATTTCTCTGGGGCTTCCTGGTTCCACACTATACCTCTCACACACTGGTAAAACCTGTTGGCTCGCTGGATTCTCTTTCCAATGTTTTCATTTATTTTCCCATCTTCTGTAAGTACACTCCCCAGATATTTGAAGCTTTTCAAAACCTCTAAAGATATTTCCTCTTCCTTCTCTGTTACCTCTCATCATCATTATTGTCACACTCTTCTCCACACTTATTTTATTTTCATATTCCTCTGTCTTCTGATTCCATACAGTAACTTTGTCTTGTACTTTCTCTTCATCTCCCCATATTACTGTCATCTGCAAAGTCTCTCTTTCCTCTTTGCTTCTCATGACTGTGATGAAGAGAAAGGGTGAATATACTTCCTTGTTGAAGTCCTGTTTCTACACTGGACCATTTTCATCCTAATTTGATTTTCACACTATCTACACACTTTTCATACATAATCATTTGTACTTTTGTTCTGCCTGCCCCAGGGGCTCTTAACTTGGGAGCGTGGGTTGCCAACCATGGGGCCTTCAGCTGAATCCTGGCATTGCTTCCACTTACTTGTGCCCAGGCTCCTCACTTTCATCTATCCTATCCAAACTCCCTTGGTCAACACTTGTTCTTTTCTGACTCCGATAGTATTTCAGCATTGGAGGCCTAGGGAGTCTTTCATTTTCACACCCTTCATGACCCTTGTCTTTCTTTGACTGATATCTTCATTTGTCGAAGTGTTGGATCCTTCCCATTTTTCTCTCTGATCAGTGTTATATAGAGGATGGTTGCCTAGTGCTGTTATTTCCTCTTGAAACAATAATCACCACCACCACGACCACCACCACCACTTTTGCTCCGCCTACCTGTTTTATATCAATGGATCCCAGACCAGTTGCCATGGAACACTGTCATATAATATATTTTTGCTATTTGCTTTACGTCGCACCGACACAGATAGGTCTTATGGCAACGACGGGATAGGAAAGGGCTAGGACTGGGAAGGAAACAGCATTTGCCTGGTGTGAAAATGGTAAATCACGGAAAACCATTTTCAAGGCTGCCAACAGTGGAGTTTGAGCCCACTATCTCCCAGATGCAAGCTCATAGCTGCACTAACCTAACCGCACAGCCAACTCACGCAGTCATATAATATCTATTTCATTTGGGGTCTAGGTGCAAATAGTAAACACCAAATGCTGATTGTCCCATCATCGATGCTAGGGGCAGAATACTCATAGATTTCTTATCATTGCACGGTTTGCCTTCAGTAAAAAAAAAAAAAAAAAAGGACTCACATACTTTGGTCCTACAGGTGAAAGCTGGATTGATATTACAGTAACTACAACAAACTCAGCTCACAAAGTACAAAACTGGAGAGTAAGCGAGGAGGTCACTTTGTCGGATCACAATCTTATTCTCTATAATGTATTACCTCACATCACTACAAATATGAATTTCACTCGAAAAGTCAGCAACTCCCCAAAAATTTGCCACTCAAGTTGGGAAGTGGTACTTGTTTCATCAATAACCATTGGAAGGGCCTAATAAACAATTCTGCAACAAAGGAACAATTAGAAACTTGTATTACGATGACCTGGTATGAACTGAACGAAATTAATAAAAGTTTCTTTTCATCATTCTTACCTATGACAAAATATGATCCATGGTGGTCTCAGGAACTTAATATTCTTAGGAAACAGGTTAACACACTGAAGCAAAGATTCAAGATGTGAAAAACTATTGATTTCAAAGAAATATACAATAAACATTTTAAGGATCTTAAACCCTTAAAGCAAAACAAGACTCCTGGACAAAATTTTTATGGAGAGTAATATAATGTCACCTTGGAAATTGTACTAAATATGTAAAATGGCTTTACAGGAAGATCAGCCCCTCAAACTCTAACTCTTCTAGGTGGAGCAAAACCAGCAACTGAACAGAAAATGTCTAAGACACTTCTTCACAAAGTTTTTCCAGATAATAACCTCGAACAAGACAAAGAGCGACATACAAGCATCAGAGCCTACTTGATAACAGAAATTACTCCAGACTCCCTACTCATAGATTTCTTATCATTGCACAGTTTGCCTTCAATAAATAAATAAAAGATGGACCCACATACTTTGGTCGTACAGGTGAAAGCTGGATTGATATTACAGTAACTACAACAAACTCGGCTCACAAAGTACAAGACTGGAGAGTAAGCGTGAGGTCATTTTGTTGGATCACAATCTTATTCTCTACTAGCTGATGTACCCGTGCTTCACTACGGAATTCTACATTGTATACGGAATTCTAGTGTACACGTGAGCAAAATTATATTAAACTGCATAGCTCTTAACGTTACCCTAGAAATGCGACAGGGAAGTCACCAAACATCTTTTCTCATGTGAAGACTGAGTTAAGGAATTTTCACTGTAATGGTAGACCTGCTTGCATACCATCAGTCACAATCAGGTTGGGGAGTTTTCATTGTAATGGTAGACACTCTCCACCTGCCTTTTTCGATCCTCAGCAAGAGTGTCTTTGTGGTTTTCCCAACTGATCCATATGAAATACTCGTTCAAATGAAACACCACACATTTTGTCACTTTCAATGAACAGGACTACACTGTCGATCTAACAGTCCAAAAATCCAGAGCTGGAATGACCAAGCCGCAGACAGCCATGATTTGTGAACAATCTTCGTCCTTTTTCGGCGGGGAGAGGGTCGGATAGTGGAGACTCCCAGGGCAAAAACTATGCCCTTTTACTAATCTGTTTCCTAGGAGTACCCGATGAGTCGGAAAATATTTCACTACACTGGCGGCGGAAAAATCTATCTGACTTGGAGGCAAGTTTTTCCTCCAAGCCAGAGGATAATTTGGAATAAAATGAATGTAGAATTTAATAAAAGAGGAAAGTGCTTTTCTTAAGAAACGGCTCTTTAAAGGGGTTGAATTTTGAGTTATTTAGTGAATTGTGGTGCTATAATTTGGAATAGTCCTAAATTGTTATTCTAGACCAGGTCATACTACTACTACTACTACTACTACTACTACTACTACTACTACTACTACTACTACTACTACTACTACTACTACTCTGCTTTAAATATGTACACTGGTCATTCGAAACAGCACGTCAGAGTAGGGGTCGAATAACTGGCATACTATGAAGAACCAGTGTGTTACGTACCAACTGTATCAGAAAATGTATGAACCAGAGGAATGGCATCCTAAAGAAGAAAGTTTTCTAACTCCCCAGCTATTTCCCGCCAATATTCGGTCAGGCTATTATAATCCGTAGGCAGCTGGAGCTGAGAGGCAGCATAAGAGACAAATAACATCACAACAAACAATGGTCAATGTGATGTTATTGTTGATCAATGTTATCAATGTTTCGGTATTGCAGTCCTTCTTCCTTTCTTCCGATTTTGAAATACTACTAATCATAGTCAGTACGGTAAAACTGAATAAAACATAAATGATTGGAAACTGTACTCTCTATAACTTTTATTATGTAGTACTTTTCGATAGGACCAAAAACATAGGTATTTAAAAATTAAATTTTAGGCACCTTCCCCAGGGTAAATACAATTGTTTATAAATTATACTGTAGTTTCTTATTCCCCGACTCTATATACCGATTTTCATTAAATTCGGTTAACCCATTTTCTCGTGGCTCGGCGTCGATATGCACTTAGCAACAAAAATACAAATTTATGAATATCTGTGTTATAGCTGATACGGTAAAAATATATGACATAAAAGGTCGGAAATTTAAATCTACATAACTTTGGTTATGTAGTATTTATCGATACGACCACTAATAATATAAATATTTGAGAATTAAATTTTAGGCCTTCCTCTAAACTACCATTTCACTCAGCGTGAATAAAATTATACCCTAGATTATAGCGACTTGTTCTCCGACTTTGCATACCAATTTTTATTAAGATAGGACCAATAATGACATATATATTTGAAAATTAATTTTTAGGCCTTCCCCTAAACTACCATTTCTATTAGAGTGAAAAAAATTATTTATAGCTTAGATTGTAGGGACTTATTCCCCGACTTTTTATACCGATTTTCATTAAATTCTCTTTAGCCATTTTCTAGTGATGCGTGTACATACAGACAGACAGACAGACATGATGGAAAAGTAAAAAGTGCATTTCCTTGTTACTGTGGCCATGACCAATGCAGAAATACCATTTTTTTCAAATTCTGAGCAATGTACAGACAAAACTTTTATTTTATATATATAGATAATGTATTACCTCGCATCACTATAAATATGAATTTCACTCGAAAAGTCAGCAACTCCCCAGAAAGATGCCACTCAAGTTGGGAAGCGGTACTTGTTTCATCAAAAAAACTTTGTCTTGTACTTTCTTTACATCTCCCCATATTACTGTCATCTGCAAAGAGTCTCTTTCCTCTTTGCTTCTCATTGTTTTTAAACTTTCATTCATGACTGTTATGAAGAGCAGAGGATGAATACACTTCCTTGTTGAAGTTCTGTTTCTACACTGAACCATTTTCTTTGTCCTAATTTGGTCTTCACACTACTTACACACTTTTCATACATGGCTATAATCATTTGTACTTTTGTTCTGCCTGTCCCAGGGACTCTTAACTTGGGAGCATGGGTTGGCAACCATGGGATCTTCAGCTGAATCCTGGCATTGCTTCCACTTACTTGTGCCCAGGCTCCTCACTTTCATCTCTCCTATCCAACCTCCCTTGGTCAACTCTTGTTCTTTTCTGACTCCGACAGTATTACAGCATTGGAGGCCTAGGGAGTCTATTTTTCACATCCTTCATGACCCTTGTCTTTCTTTGACTGATATTGTCATTTGTCAAAGTGTTGGATCCTTTCCATTTTTCTCTCTGATTAGTGTTATATAGAGGATGGTTGCCTAGTGTTGTATTTCCTCTTAAAACAATAATCACCACCACCACCACTTTTGCTCTGCCTACCTGTTTTATATCAATGGATCCCAGACCAGTTGCCATGGAACACTGTCATATAATATCTTTCTGCTATTTGCTTTACGTCGCTCCGACACAGGTAAGTCTTGTGGCTACAATGGGATAGGAAAAGGCTAGGATTGGGAAGAAAATGGCCATGGCCTTAATTAAGATACAGCCCCAGCAATTGCCTGGTGTGAAAAATGGGAAACCATGGAAAACCATTTTCAAGGCTGCCGACAGTGGGGTTCGAACCCACTATGTCCTGGATGCAAGCTCATAGCTGCGTGCCCCTAACCGCATGGCCAACTGGCCAGGTCATATAATATCTATTTCATTTGGGGTCTAGATGCAAATAGTAAACACAAAATGCTGTATTTCCCATCAACGATGCTAGGTGCAGAATACTCATAGATTTCTTATCATTGCACGGTTTGCCTTCCGTAAATTAAAAAAAAAAAGAATGGACCCACATACTTTGGTCCTACAGGTGAAAGCTGGATTGATATTACAGTAACTACAACAAACTCAGCTCACAAAGTACAAAACTGGAGAGTAAGCGAGGAGGTCGCTTTGTTGGATCACAATCTTATTCTCTATAATGTATTACCTCACATCACTACAAATATGAATTTTCCGGGTTGAGTGGCTCAGACGGTTAAGGTGCTGGCCTTCTAACCCCAACTTGGCAGGTTCGATCCGGTCTCAGTCCGGTGGTATTTGAAGGTGCTCAAATACGACAGCCCCGTGTCTGGCACGTAAAAGAACTCCTGCGGGACAAAATTCCAGCACCTCGGCATCTCCGAAGACTGTAAAAGTAGTTAGTGGGACGTAAAGCAAATAACATTATTATTATTACAAATATGAATTTCACTCGAAAAGTCAGCAATCCCCAAAAATTTGCCACTCAAGTTGAGAAGTGGTACTTGTTTCATCAAAAAATTGAATGCAGTAATAACCATTAGAAGGACCTAATAAACAATTCTGCAACAAAGGAATAATTAGAAACTTGTATTACGGTGACCTGGTACAAACTGAATGAAATTAATAAATGTTCATCATTCTTACCTATGACAAAATTGGATCATGGTGGTCTCAGGAACTTAATACTCTTAGGAAACAGGTTAACACACTGAAGCAAAGATTCAAGATGTATAAAACTATTGATCTCAAAGAAATGTACAATAAACGTTTTAAGGATCTTAACCCTGGACCGCACGCGCCACTCTGTATCACACTACTGTGCGCGCAGCGGTGTTTGGACCGCATAACGCAGTTTGCCAACTTTCTCGAACATTATGTGCATTTTATCATTCTTAGGTTAAGAAAATTTATTGAAATAATTGAAAGATGTAATGTGTATTCTAAAAAGGCAAAAATATATCCACTTTATGAAATTGAACATGTTTTAGAGAACACGCAAATACAAGTCAAGAAATGTAGAGTTATGAAATCAAATAGTGGATTTCTGTTCCCAATGAAATTAAGCAAATTTAGTTTTCATCTTCAGCTTCTTGACTGCACTTTTCACAGGTAACCTTATGCTGCACACATTTTGATGACATAGGTCACAGGTAACACCAGTCTTCGTATTTTTGTGCGTTCCACAAATGAAGCAGATTTTCTTTTGTGATGCACTCTTCGCAGTCTCCTTGACTTCACGAAACTTCAATAAGAATACCTGTAAATCACTTGGAAGAGACAGAAGCTGAGCTCTTTCTCAGAGATTTACCTCCATCGGACTCAGTCCCAATTCAGTGAGATATTTCCTTCTCACACAATCCGTTGATGGGCTGTTGGCCAGAAATATCTTGTACAAGTTTATACCTGCAATATCGAGTTCATGGAGAAACACTACAAGAGGCCATCGCCTGGTTTTCCTTGCTGTTGTATATGTAGAACTCATCTGATCAAGAGTATCTGTGCCACCCTTGGTCCCTTTATAGTCAACGATCACGAATTGTTTATTAGTTGTGGGATCGATTTCACCTGTGTCATACATAGTTGATAGAAGAAGGACAACTGTCTTCTTTTTCGTCACATAGGACACTAATGTCATATCAGGTTGTAATCCAAACATGCTAGAGCCAACCTGGCGAGATTTGTCCATTAGAAATTCAGGAGGTATTTCCCTTTTTTTTTTTTCTTTTTTTTTTTTTTTTTAAGTTTCCCAATGAATATCAATCCTTGCTCCAATAGGTATTTGGCCAATGGAATGCTACTATAGTAATTATCAGTGGTAACATTCCTATGTGAATTCTTTATTGGGTCAGTTAGTCTTTTGACGATGTTCATCGGTTTGTTGGAACAACTGTAAGGACCTTCGGCTTGCTTGCCACAGTAGAGTTCCAAATTGAATGTGTAAAATGTCCTACTGTCGCACAGAGCATAGAATTTGAGCCCATACTTAGCTGGTTTTAGAGGCATATACTGGATAAATCCACAGCGACCACAGAAAGCTACCAACATCTCACCAATTATCACAAACTCCCCTGAAGAGTAGGAAGCCTGACAATTAGCAACAAACTTCAAATGGAGTTCTCTGATGGCTGCTAATCTGTCTGTCGCAATTCGTACATTTCTAGTACTTACGTCATCAAAACGCAAACATCTCATCAAAAACAGAAAGCGGCTGGAGCTAAAATTTGCTCTCAGAATTATCATTGCAGTAGGGCCTACCGTCTCATGACCAAAGTTCTAAAATATCTGCACGGTTGCCCTTTTTAGTTGCAATAACAAATAATGCCCCCAAAAGTGCCATAATCTCGGTACATGTAGTATCCTTGTAGTCCCTACTTCGCAATTCCGGATTCTTTGACTGACACTTGGCAACATAAATGTTAGTGTATCTCACGATATCATCGATCATTTCAAGGGAAATTATTTGCAGGAAAGCATCCATCGGTGTTGGAGTGTTTCGTGCATGTGCTTTTGGCCCAGGAAACGTCTTCACGATATTTTTTGAACGGGTTCTAGAATCATTCATAACCACAGGAGTACTTTTCCAGATTGTTTCACCATCTTTTCCAATATAAAATCTAACATCGTTGTACCCCGTGTCCTCTTCAATTGGAATATCACTCATAATAGATTGTGCCAAGTCACTAGAATGATCATCATCTACCAACCCTTCTCCTTCAAAATCGATGTGACTTTTGAAATCACAATCACTGTCTACTCCGTCTTGCTCTGAGAGTTCCATAAGCCACTGTTGGATGTCATCAGGTTGAATATATCTTCTTCGATCCCTGTAGCGAAAAAAATAAAAACAGATTACTCTATTTATATACGTATAATACTTCATACCTGCAATTATATACATAATGAAGTATCCACCTCCATTAGACACTAAAACATTCTGGAAGGAATGTTGTTACAGTGGAAATAATGTATAACACCACTTGGAACAGTAAACGTAAGCTCTAAAACATACTTACATTTCTGTGCGCGTTGTGGTGCATACGCAATTTTACGATCTATTCCTAATAAGTTAGGTGGAGTAATTGCATTAGTAATATCCATTGCAATCCTTCTCATTCTCCCCTTTACTGCAAACAATAAATTCCGTGGAATCCAATTTTATCCAATATTAGGAGATCCTGATAATTTTACTCCTGCTAACCCTTTAGTTACACCTGTCCATATTCAACCCAACCCATATCCCCCCAATTTCAACAATACACCTGCCAAAATTATAGATCTAGGTACTGGAGCTTCCACATGTGCTTTTGGTAATCATAAATGAACAAGAAATATTGGAATTTTTACTAAAAAGGCCAACGGTGGAGACTGTCTTCACGACTGTTCCCACGCTGAACTGCAGCATTACACAACATATCAGTAGTGCTGTCTGATGCTTAGCAGAGTAAGCAAAGATTAACAGTGAACCTAATCAGGCTGAGCGTGCATTAAACGATAATACAAATCAATCATTCAAAAGTGCGGTCCAAACACCGCCTACGCGTGTGCTCTGAAGTTCTTAAAGCAAAACAAGACTCCTGGACAAATTTTTTATGGAGAGTAATATAATGTCACCTTGGAAATTGTACTAAATATGTAAAATGGCTTTACAGGAAGATCAGCCCCTTCGACTCTAACTCTTCCAGTTGGAGCGAAAACAGCAACTGAACAGGAAATGGCTAAGACACTTCTTCACAAAGTTTTTCCAGATAATAATCTCGAACAAGACAAAGAGCAACATACAAGCATCAGAGCCTCCTTGATAACAGGAATACTCCAGACTTGCTACTCATAGATTTCTTATCATTGCACAGTTTGCCTTCAATAAATAAAAGAAAAGATGGACCCACATACCTTGGTCTTAGAGGTGAAAGCTGGATTGATATTACAGTAACTACAACAAACTCAGCTTACAAAATACAAAACTGGACAGTAAGCGAGGACGTCACTTTGTCAGAACACAACCTTATTCTCTTTAATGTACTGTCTCACATCATCACAAATATGAACTGCACTCGAAAAGTCAGCAATTCTGCAAAAATTTGCCACTCAAGTTGGGAATTGGTACTTGATTTAGTTGCGCTTTGCACTTGATATAGTTAATGTATTTGACAATGCTTGATATCCAGGCATTCTTTCCTGGTTGTCAAAATTAAAATGTCCTCAAAATATTTACAAAACTGTGAAAGAATTCTTAAGTAACCAAACTGCCCACATCATATTAGGCAAATCATTATACTCCAAAATCATCACTAAAGGTTGAAGAAGTGATGAACATGAAGTAGATGAAATTATTTTAAAAAACAATAATGAAAAGAATAGTCCAGGTCCAGACAGGGTAGATCACATCATTGTGAAACAGATACATAATACTGATCTGGACTTCTGGATTCTAATTTTTAATAAGTGTCTTCAGTTAGGATGCTTCTGGAAAGAATGGAAAAAAGCAAAAGTAGTTCCCATTCCCCAAAGTGAATAAGTCCAAATCCAGTTATGTATCAGGATGTTGTGGTACAAATTTGCTGTCAATACCAGGAAAATGCTTTAAAAAAACTAGTGATTGAAAGGTTAAATTTCTTTCTCAAATCTGCTAGACTCACACCAACACAACAATACGGCCGAAAGGTAAATCCACAACAAATGATATTAAAGACGTCACTGATTTCGTTTGACATTGTAGACAACTTAGTCACAAGTGCTGCCTTTCCTGTCCCATCGTCGCCATAAGACCTATCTGTGTCGGTGGGACGTAAAGCAACCAGCAAAAAAAAAAAAAAAAAAAAAAAAAAAAAAAAAAAAAAAAACTTACTACATATTAACTACATGTATTTTCTCTGTTTTTGCCTTCTTTAAATTATTTTCCTGCATTCCTCTGATAATATTACATAATTTTGCTGTCCTTCCTGGTTTCTTCCATTCCTTATTTAATAGGCTAGCAAGAGTGTAAAGTTTAGGTACAATTATACCTACATCTTTCCCATCTTTCTTTCTGATTTTTGTTGCTTTCTTACAGTTTTTTAACAGATATGTGTTCATGACTTTCATTATATTTTTTCTCTCATGTCTTTATTCTTGTATACTCCCATCAACCACCAAATTATCTCTCTAATTTCCCTTTTTGTTAGCATTTATATCTTTATTGCCATATTTTCACTTATTTTATGAAATTCGATTAGTGCTCTGCCTTTGTTGTTTGTCTTTCTGTGTCTCATTCTTTGAACAACCTTCTTATAAAATCTCTTGTCATCCCTTGATAATTTCTTTCCCAGCAGTATCCCATTCCTGTCATCTATAATCTTCTTCACCCCATCCACCCAGTAGCCCTCCTGCTGATGTATCATTTGGTGCTGATATATTATGTGTAACATTTCATATCCTGCTCCTGTTTTAAGTCTCAACAAATACTTAACTATTAATTTCACAATACCTGCCCGTATATTCATCCTTTCGCACATCATTCTCACTCCACTATTTGCACTACAGTCTGGTAATCCCACAATTATTTTGGCAAATTTACTTACAACTACACCTAGAATTCCATCATCTACTCCCCAAATTTCAGCTCCATACAAAAACTTTGCTTTACCTACTGTATTAAATATGTTTTTCTAGACTTTATGCTCAATGTTTGGCATTTTTTCAATAAATTACTTTTATACCAGCCAAAGTATTTCATTTTTGCTCTCTTTACCTGTTCTATCCATCTTTCATTGCTCCCTAGGAAATCAACTATTTTTTAAAATACCGGTAACAAAAACGGGAGTACCCCAGTGCTCAGTACTAGGTCCTATTCTATTTTTTATTTATATTAATGACATACAATCTTTAAAGGGAAAATGTAAATAATTTGCCTATGATATCTTAATAATCTATAAAGGACTAAATGAAACGCAAATTATGGAAGATATAAATTGTGACTTGAACAAGTTATCGGACTGGGCTTTATCTCAAAAAATGATCATAAATGTGACTAAAACAAAATACTTAATCATTTATAAAATAGCCCATAAGATCGCAGCGGCTAACACTGCTACCCTAAAGGACCAAGTAATAGAGAGAGTCAACTCAGCTAAGTATCTTGGTATAATATTAGATTCAACACTTTCCTGGAAAAGCCATATTGATTATGTAATCAGCAAAATTACCCCTTTGATAGGAATAATGCACAGATTAAGATACAGTAATTTCTCTTATCAACAATTGAAGCGTATATATTATGCAATGATCCACCCACATTTAACATACATAAGCTTCATTTGGGGAAGATGTATGTCAATAATTTGGAAATCCTACAAAAAAGAGCCATCAAAATCATGTATGGATTCCCCAAACCATCACATGAAGGTTTTTTCAAAGTCAAATATTCTGCCATTACATAAACAAATTGCATTTTCATCATCAGTATGTATAAGCTAGACAGGAAATTAACCCACTCTATTGTTAACTTCTCCCATTTTAGTGAAATTCATAGATATGAAACTAGTGGATCATTAAGGATATATCACTCTAATTCAGTCAAGTATGGAGTGAAAGGCATAGAATCATCAATGTTTAGGGAATATAATGTTTTGCCTCCTGTTATAAAGAACTCTAAATCTGTTATATGTTTTAAGAAAAAACTGAAGGAATACGGTATTACTCTTATACAGATATCTTAATGTAATCTCTATATAACTTGCTTTAATTAATACAATAATATATTGTCCATATTTAATATTTTACAGCCATGCAATATCTGAATATACTTCTGAAAAACTATGATGCTAACATGTTAAAAAACAGTATGTCTTAGGTATCCAAAAATGTACTTGTCACTTTACAGAAAAAGCTATTATATATAATTGTGTCGCCTTAAGAAAAGTATGTACCGGTACTGTATTGTCCCTATCATGAGCCAGAGGCTCATGGGACCTTTTTAAACAAATAAATAAATAAATAAATAATAAATAAATAAAATTAATTAATTAAAAAAACTTCTAGCTTTGTCTTACCCATCCACTCTTTGAAAGCTTGTGATCCCTTTTACAAACCATGACTCTGGTTTTCTGTAGATTAAATTTCAGATTCCACTCCTTACAATACAGGTAATACTAATTTTCATCTAGACAGGTTTTAATGTACTGTAAGTAGAAGGATGTTGTCTGCAAAGATCAGGTGTGAAATATCTTGGTTCTCGGTACATGAAGAAGCTCCTTTCTCAAAGCTTTTGATTGGAAGATATCTTTAATAAACAATAAAAATAAATTGGTGACAGTTTATCACTATGTTTGAGACCCATTGAAAATATCTCCCCAATTACTACACCATCTTTCACTTTGATAGAAAATTTAAATTCTGAATACGTATTTTCAATTGTTCTTATAATTTTCCCTGATATTCCGATATGCCTTGTCTTAAAGACCCCATCTACTCACCAAATCAAAAGCTTTCTCTAAATTGATTACTGTAATGTACAATGTGCTTTTTCTTCTTTATGTATTTATCCATTATTGTCTTTATTACCATTGTATTATCACTTGTTCTGAATCCTGATTGAAATTTTGACAGGATCAAGCAACTTTCTGCCCAATACACTTGTTTTGCCAATATCCCTGTATATATCTTGCTTAGTGAATCTAATGTTATCCTTCTGTAGGCTCTGTGCGTTAATGGGAGAAATGCACTGCTGCGCTGCGAATAGTGAACATTGTAAGTAATTGCATGTTACCACTCAAATATCTGCAGTAGTCTCGCCATGTGTTACAATGGCCAACTAAATAATAACAGTGGGTCTTCAGAGTGTTTTATGTGACAGCTATCAGCCTAATTCGTCCAATCTTGCAGAAAGTGGTCATATTTACAAAAAACAGTTTGCAGGAAATAGCAACAGAGTAATAATTGCTAATGTGATAACATAAAGATTGGTTCACTGGATAACCTACCCTACGTAGTGATTTATGCATCAGTAGTGGTGATAATAAGATTATTGTTAATGTACGCATTCAACAATGCCGTCTTCAGAAAAAAATGACGTTTGTTGTTTAAAGGGGTCTAACAGCTAGGTCATTGGCCCCAGAAAAATGTAGTTTTGGCCTATTTCTAATACGATATCATGTTAGTGTATGTTAATGCTGCTATGGAGGCGATTTTCTTGTGAATGCCTTCCGTCAGAGAAATGTAAGCATACTTCAGCTGTTATTTATGCAGTTCACTCTGAACTAATCAACCCTGTGAATGTTTTGTTGAGAAGGAAGCCATATTTTCCAGTGTCGACTCAGTAAAATGTAACTTAAAAGCTTTTCAGTCTGTCAAACACACGGGTTAAATATTACACCAGGACAAATAGAAATTTCTATTCATCCTGATTACACTATAATATACCTGTAAAAAAAAAAAAAAAACTATTGAACAAGGAACAAAACTATACACTATTGAACAAAGAATGACATGTTTCGTTCTTTATTTAATAGTGTGTTTTTACAGGTATGTTATAATATAATATTTCTATTGAACTTGCATGTTCGACAGACTGAAAAGCTTTTAGGTTACAACCCTGTGAATGTTCTTGCCCTCGCATTTCAAACACGGGAAAAGAAAAATTTAACAAGGGGAACTGATTAGAAGAAGTTTTTCTAAGGCAGAGGCTTGATATTGGTCCAATTGAAATTCCTCATTTTGAAACCGCATGTGCATTATCAAAAACGTTGCATAAAGAGAAAAAATCAAAACACTTCAAGGTGCCAAATGAATGATTATTTACATTATATTTCTGTATTTATAGTACCAGTGATCAAGTCCACCTCCATAGTGTAATGGTCAGCACTGTAGCCACCATCCTTGGGTTCCCGGTTTGATTCCCGATACTGCCAGAAATGTAAAATTGATATTAGGGCTGTTATATGGTTAAAATGGTACATGCAGCTCATATCCACTAGGGGTGTGCCTGAAAAGAGTTGCACCACCTCGGAACAATGAATGAATTTATTTATTTATTTTCCGTGTCCAGATACACTGCTAATTAATGTTTTTCCAATATTTACGTATGATTGCACATTTGAAAAATATGTTTTTCTGCGAGCTTTTGGTATTGTGTAATGTAGGTCTATTTCTGTAAATATATCTGTATACTACATTTTAAAATTAATTTTGTGAGATTGTGAATTAATACTATAAAATTTCATACTTTGCTCTTTATTGAAATATGGTATTATTATATTATTATACTGGCTATCATTAAGACTATGGTTATAGGAAACAATAGTGTGTCTATTATGGGCTGATGACCTAGATGTTAGCCCTGTTTAAACAAGAAGCATCATCATCAAGCATCATCTACTATTATGATATATGTGCTTTAAAACGATGGCCTACTGCCGCTTACTTCGCAAATATAACATTGCTATAATAATTTGTTTGTAACTGTTAGACTACTTGTAAAAAATTAAAAATAAGTTTCATAAAGAGTTATTTTGTATTAATTAAAGTATTTAAAATGAGTTGCTTCTTGCAATTCACTGCTAAGATCCATCATCTTTTCAAATCAATTTTGCGAGATTGTGAAAGAAAGCTCTGTATTACAGTATCCATTAATGCAGCCAACAGTAAGCACATAATTCTGCCACAATATTATAGCATTAAAAATAATAATCTGAAGATAGCACAATAAAATTATTAAATACAGTACATGCATGTAAGCATCGTATGTACTCCAGCTCCTTACGGTCAATTTTTTATGAACATGCCGCTAAGTAGTTCTCGTAGTATCCGCCCAAAGTAGCACACTACTATACGCACGGAGCCTATAGTTACATGGATTTGATCTTTCACCACGTTTCTTATATATAGGGCAGAAAATACCTTCTTGCCATGTTTTTGGTAATATCACTCCATCGAAAACCTTGTGGAATGTTTTTACTATGTTTTAAAGGATAGTTAATCTTGCCTGCTTCCTTCCAAAATTCATTGTTGACACTCAAAATCACTCCTAATTTTCCCTTCTACCCTTTTTCTAATAATTCTTTTACTTCATCAACTGAAATTCCCTTATCTAAACTAGGCAGGGTGCACTCCAGTCTCCTCAAAACCCTCATCTTTTCTAAATCTAAATATCGTCACCATTTAACAGTTTTCTGAAGTATTGGATCAATCCTCCATGACTTATATTTACTTGTGTCACTTTTTCTTTTTTTAACGTTCAAAAGACCAAGGTCCTGGTACAACCTTCGCCAGGCACAACTCTTCCACATTTCAACATCTCCATCTCAGATACTCCACTGAAGCAGGTGGACCACTTTTCGTACTTGGGTAGTATCCTATCTGTGCACTGTAACTGTGAGCAAGACGTGAAGAAGAGAACTGGAGCATTTGGATGACTATCACATTGGATGTTCATGAATAAAGACCTGACTGTGAAAGACAAAACTCATGGTGTACCACGCTGTTGGTATCACAACATGGCTGCATGGTTAAGAAACCTGGATCCTTTACCGACGTGACTTGAAAAAACTTGAACACTTCCACCAACAAAAACTTTGATCCATCCTTAGGATTAAAAGGGAAGACCATGTTACTAACATGGCTGTTCTTGAGAAAGTGCATGCCAAGAGCATAGAATCGTCCTCCATTGGTCATCAGCTTAGATAGATTGGCCATGTCTGTCAGATGAGTGATATCAGATTTCCATGCCAAATCCTGTATGGAGAACTTCATTCCAGTACCATCTCATGGAGCCCCTTTGAGGTGCTACAACGACCAGCTTAACCTGGAGCCGCCCAAGATTTTATTTTTTGAGAATCATCTTGCAACTTTTAGCGTTGGATAATGTGCATATGAAGATCCCAGAAAAGCTTTAATTTTATTTATTCGACATGTAACTTCCGAGAAAAGGCCCGTGCCATATATGGCACGCTGGGCGGTAGTGCTGTTTTTTGTTTCACATACGGGAATTTGGATGTTATTCCGCATTTGGCTTACAGATATGCCTTTATCCAACACTTTCGTTTGTAAATTATCAGTATACAAGTTTTTCTTCAATATATTCATATATTACAAAAATAATGTTGTTCCAGAACTATTAAAAATACCTAGATGTTTCATTTTTGGTGCTAGGGATGATTTTATTAGGGTTGTAAATGACCTGAGTTGTTAATTGTATGAGGAAATGAATTTATATTTTAAATAATAATGCTAAAATATCACAAGCTACCCAAGTCTCAAGACAATCAGTCTGTATGAGGAATTACAGCAGCGGTATGTACAGAGATAAGTCACCTGTTTATGTGAGTACTGCACTAACGGTGATGTTCTGAAAGGCAAGTACAGACTACTTATTACCTTTGTGCGAGTGATAATAAGTAAAACAGTCTACATATAAACCTACATTGCACTTTGTACACTAGGTTCTAGGCCTAGCAAGGCAATTTTCTCTTCGCTCCTGGAATTATAGAAAGCCAGTGATGCATTCCATCGTACCAAAGTTCCTGTACTGCATTATGTCCAAAACAATGAGATCTGCTGAACAAGGGAGCAGCTTTGTAGCATGTAAGATAAGTCTGGACAACTGCTCGTCGAAAATCAAGGTGAAAAATGTCTTCTCGAGACGTGTTTCAGCTGCCATGCATTATGCATTATTTTGCTGAAGCTGGCTACCAGGTAAATTGTCGGCGAAGCCACCTCTAGTTTCATCCCCGCGGTCATCATCCGACAAAACTGCAGCGTCTGGAGGCTCCATGAATGCCTTTTCTACGTTGGAAAGTTCATAATTTTTCAACAAGTCGATTACTTCTCGCAATGAAATTCTCTTCGAAAAATATATGAACCCATAAATGTGAAGCATATGAAAAGACAGGATGATAACTGCATAAAAGATACATTTCAACAAGAAAACTGCAACGTAGTGTCAATTTTATGTGAAATACTTACTCTGTGTGATTAAAAATTGTTAAATTAAATCATATGATTTCCAGCCTACACTATCGTGCGTTGCTAGGTTGATAAAGAAAAGTTAAATGAACGGAAAGGAACATCGGAACTATGACAATTATATGCTGAGTTGTGCCGGACAGAAAGACAGCACTTCCGCCCAGCGTGCCAGATAAGTACCACCAAATTTCTACTTCAAATGAAAGGACACCTATCATCACCAAGACGTATCTTAGCTAATCCTCATACATATAAGGACCTTAGAGAAAATATAGCACAACTGGGTACATATAAATAACTATAGAAGTAAACCAGGAATTACTTACTTCAAAGGGTGCAGCCATTACTGGCACTCGTAAAAACAAGACTTCTTTTTTATGTAGCTGTATCGTACCAATGAGTACGATATACTAAAATAAACTACGTAAGATGTTCGGCGAAACTTCTCTGAACACGACAATACTGTAGTAAACAAAACAGTTTCAATAATAAGAGTCCAAGAAGACGGTGTAGTTTGCCGTGCCATATATGGCACGCTGGGCGTATCCAGGTTAAGCACACTATGAAGATGACAGGTCACAATCCACAAACCTGGGACACACTTGCTCAAAACCGCCCACAGAGATTGCACAGAATTGTTGGAGGAGCACATGGTTGGGCTGCATAGAGTTTTCATGCTTCTCTCCTGGTCTCTTCACATCTGTGTTATTCCCCTTCAAACAGATTGACAGCAGCAGTGATGGTCCGGTGTCAAACTGAATGGTCTTGGATATTACATTTCCCATATGAGCTAAACAGACAATGTTCAAAGCATGCCTTCTGCCAATCATGACATATGGCTAAGTGAGTTGTGTCTTACTGAAGCATGCCTTCTGCCAATCATGACATATGGCTAAGAGAGTTGTGTCTTACTGAAGAGATACATCAGAAAATTACAGGCATGTGAAATGAAATTTTTGAGATCTGTTATGCAGAAGAAGAGAGGAGACAGAATCAGGAACAACTGTATTAGGAGGAATATGCAGGTGACTTTTGTTACGGCCTCTCTACTACATCAAAATTTTTTCTTCTTACCGTCTGCCATCCGTCGCATTCTACTGCTGCCATTTTCTCTCCATCTGCTTGCTCACCCAGCTGTTCACAAAGTGGCCTGTTCCACTCTACTGCTGCTGCTCTGCTATGATGTCATGCTACATATTTTTCTTCGAGTAATTTCTGGACTCACTTCACCACCTATATAAGGGTGCTATTACTTTGTTTCTCCGGTCAGACATCCAGTGAAAACATCCCCGAGTGGAGAGAGCGGAACATTTCGCAGGCGGCTGGCCCGTTGCGATGTTTTACATTTTTATTCTGTGAAAAGCTGCATTGAAAATCTTCAGACTGGGTGAGCAAATGTTACAACTTTTTCATCTTTCATGTTTCCATCAAGACTTAAAGACTGAATTATTGATTATTCTATACCCTTCTGGCTTTCATTCTAACAGAGTCCTTCAGACTGATACCTTAATTAATCTTCTACTTTACATGATAAACTGTATCTGGACAAATGTTAGAAGTGTTGCCATTTCCTGAACTTTTCTTGAGGCCGGAGCAGTCGCTCACACTGGCAACTTATAGGGTTTAAGCAGCCTGGAAAAATCCCCCTCCCTTTCCTTCCCTTCTCAGTCTGTCTCCTTTTTTTTCACGGTATTTAGTCGTATATTCCTGTCTTGTAACGTGCTCTAACTCTCTAACCCCCCCCCTTTGGGTTTGATATTTGATTGTAAGTGTGGCCTTTAATCACTATTGTCAAATTGTATTAATACCTCCCCCTTCTTTCTTAACCCGTGAGTGGTCGCTATATGAGATTTTCTATCACATTATTTTTTATTGTGATATTACTTCACAGTGATGGAAGGGAGGTGAATGTTCCCTCTTCTAGCTGAGTTTATAACTGTCGTGAGTAGAGCGATTCACATTTGAAGGGTAAGCACCCCCTCCCCTACTCAGAACAAAGGTTCCTATGTGTCCGTGCGCGCTCCGTGAGAGTTTCTCTCATCGCGCGACCAATGACGTTGGTGTTATGTTGAAGTGAAGCGGGAAACTTACTCATGTTGTACGCGTAAGTATTTGTATTATGAGCATTTCTTGTTTTCGAAAATGTTATTATGTTCAGAAACCTTGCTTTGTACGTAAATATTACTAGATATAATGCATGTGTGAGATTTTTTACAACTTTAGGACGGAAGTTATTTTTATGTACATTGCATATGTTGTTTTAAGTAGTAATTTGTGTTTTTAATAAACAACTAATCATTTCATTTTTATCTAAAATAAGTCCAGCTCCATGGCTAAATGGTTAGCGTGCTGGCCTTTGGTCACAGGGGTCCCGGGTTCGATTTCCGGCAGAGACGGGAATTTTAACCTTAATGTGTTAATTTCGTTGGCGCGGGGGCTGGGCGTATGTGTCGTCTTCACCATCATTTCATCCTCATCACGACGCGCAGGTCGCCTACGGGTGTCAAATCGAAAGACCTGCATCTGGCGAGCCGAACATGTCCTCGGACACTCCCGGCACTAAAAGCCATACGCCATTTTGTTTCACTTATCTAAAGTATATAAGGTAGAACTTGCGTTACATTTCAATAGTAAATTTCAGCGTTACACCCCCCCAAAATTGTGAAAAATATCATATTTATTTTAATGTGAGAGAAAGTCTCACGCGCGACCACTCACGTTACATTTCGGCTAGCGACCACTTGCGGGTCAATCAGTGTCATTTTTAAAAGAAAAAAATATTTAAATAAAATATATACTAATTGTGGTTTTCTGCCAAGTGCGGGTCTTGGGCTTTTGCAGAAACTTATTGGTGTTATTCGCAAGAAGAAAAAAAAATCAAGATCTGTCTCAATTGCATTTTATTGCTAAAAGGGCCAAGCCCTTACTAAAATCGTTGTGATTCCTATTCTTGGATTGTTGCACTTTGCCTGTTCTAGTCTTTTATGGTTGAAATATAACTTGTCTAAATTGATTCCCTTTTCTTTAATATTGTTTGTTGTAAGCTCCCTCCCCTCTGTTCTCTCCTTTTTTCTTTTTGACTCTGCACTTACCACGGATGGCCCTCTTGGTCGGCCCGCCGAAGTTCCACTGACTCTGCTGATTGATAAATGTCATGTTTAACACATCAGTTTTTGTGTTGCCGTAACCTAACGAGATTTATGGTTTTGGGTATCTGACATATGCCCTTCCGTGGTCTGACAAGTTCCCACCAGTGAAATGATACCTGCCTGCCTTAGATGCTGAGTAGCTCGAAATGTATACTGTTTGATGATCCTTTGTGCCGTGAGTCGATCACTTTTCATTACCTGTGCTGTGATTTACATCATTTTCATCATTCCTATGAATATATCATTTATTGATACCACATACTATCACCCTTCGTCACAAATGGTAGCAGGCAATCTTTTGTACTAATTATATGCCCTGTTCTTTTTTCACTTGTAGATATGGCATGTTTTTCTGATAATTTTCCTCTGGGTGAAAGTTCCTATTCTTCACCACTTCCTTCATATCATAATTTGTCCTTGCCCAACCCTTCTGTCGGGGACTTGATCTCTTTCTCTCCTTCTTCTAGTTCATCAATGCATTCTCCTTTAACTGATCCATTCAATGATGACAGAAAAACCTCCTCCAGTCTTTTCTCAACATGCAATCTCTCTGTCTCCACTACCCCATTTTTCTTCTTCCCCTCACCTTACTTCTGTTGACAGTGCACTTAATGTTCAGATAGTTAAGCAGTCATTGCTTCTTGTACCTCAATTACAGGCTACTGATCTTGAAGCTTGACCATTTGGCTTTTCTCTGTTAGAAAATTTTAAAATATTACACTAGCTTCCTTTTCTCAATTAATCGGTCTCTTGTCGGCTAAAACTACTGGTTTCTTTTCAAAATTTTGGCTCGATAATATGTCTAATTTCTCTTCATGGTTTCACTTACGGACAATAATACATAATTATTTTTTGCCATATGAGATTCGTTATAAACTAAGTACTGAGTTTGTCCGTCGCCACCAACTACCGACTGAACCTACACATGACTACCTTGATTCTATTACCACCAATAGTGATGTATTAAACATTGCTTATAATACTTCTGAATTAATTTCAATTGTCCTATTCTATGCTGCTCCTTCCTTTCGTCAGCTCCTTGATGCATTTAACCCCCCTACTACCATGCTTCAGTTATATAACTTGGCTCAGTCTCATGTCATCAATTCTTTAGGAGACCTCTCATATTATTCATCTATTCCCCCACCTGGTATCATACCCCCTCCCCCTCCTACTTTGCTACCTTCGCTTTCTGTCTCCCCTTCTCCATCAACAAATCGTTCAACTATAACATGTTTCCACTGTAAAGGTCAGGGACCTATTTCTAAATATTGCACTGCCTCACTTTCGGGAAATGCCTTCCACTCACGTCGTTAGGTAGTCGTCGTATTATTGGGGAAAACCTGCCTTCATCTACTTTTTCTGATGCTCAAAATGTTCCTCAATTTTCTTCCAGTATAAGTAATGTTTCCTTTCTTCCACGTACTTCTCATGTTTTAATAACTGTGAATAATTTGCCATCGATTGCTCTTTTAGATTTGGGTGCGGCTGTATCCCTTATTGATTTATCATTTATGAATCATTAAAAGCCAATTTTCCTTATTTGCAGTATGTTCCATCTTCTCAGCAATGTATTTCTGCATCTAATCAACTCCTTCATGTCCTTGGAACCATTTCTTTAAACATTAAAATGCAATATTTTTCCTGGCCTTTTACCTTTCTTGTAGTTGAATATTTATCGTCTCCTCTCATTTTAGGTTTTGATTTTTTTTCTCACACTGGTCTCATTCTTGATTCAGTTAACTCCCAGGTTTCTTTTCACTTTTCATCTAAATCTGTTCCATTGATAAACCTGTTTGATTTTCCTTTTTCCCATCAGTCTACTTTATTAATTCCCTTTATTCTGATCAGGTACAGTCTCTGCTCAATGAATTTTCTGATGTGATCACCCCCAACTTAGGTACTGTTAAGAACTTCACACACCGGGCGAGTTGGCCGTGCGCGTAGAGGCGCGCAGCTGTGAGCTTGCATCCGGGAGAGTAGGTTCGAATGCCACTATCGGCAGCCCTGAAGATGGTTTTCCGTGGTTTCCCATTTTCACACCAGGCAAATGCTGGGGCTGTACCTTAATTAAGGCCACGGCCACTTCCTTCCAACTCCTAGACCTTTCCTATCCCATTGTCGCCATAAGACCTATCTGTGTCGGTGCGACGTAAAGCCCCTAGCAAAAAAAAAAAAAAAGAACTTCACTGCTCATATCGATCTGACTGACACTACTCTGGTTCATTCTTCTCCATATTTTCTCAGCCCTCCTAGGATGAAAATTCTTAACCAGTTAATTGATAAGATGCTTCGTGATGGCACTATCGTTCTCTCATCCTCCAATTATGCTTTTCCTACCTTAATTGTGAATAAACCTGATGGATCTTTTAGATTCATTGTTGACTATAGATAATTGAACTCTCATATATTGTATGATGCCTATCTGATGCCCAAAGTACAATCTGCTTTTCAACATTTTTCTAATTCTCATTTTTTTTACTATTTTTCATTTTAATTCAGCTTACAATCAGATTCCTCTTGATCACAGTAGCTCTCGCTACAGTGTGTTTATTACGCCTAATGGTTTATATCAGTTCAAAAAAGTTCCTTTTGGTTTAAATCTTGGCTCCCAGATCATGCAGCGTTTTGTTGATTCTTTATTTTCCAATATTAAGTACAAATATTTATTTCCTTTTATTGAAGATATCCTTGTTTATTCTCCTGATTTTGAATCTCATTGAATGCATGTCCGTGAAGTCCTTACACGTCTTCGTTCAGTTGGTCTGACTGTTAACCCTTCCAAGGTTCTTGTAGCTCAAACATCTATCAAATTTCTTGGCCATATCCTAAGTTCACAGGGTGTCGCTGTTGATCCTGACCGCGTTTCCGCCATTCACAAAATTCCCCCTTCTCAGAATTTGAAATAGTTGTGCTCCTTTTTATAGTCCGTTTTGGTTGAAAGCGTCCTGCGCGAGAAATGGTTGCGCATGCAGTGGTGGGAGCTATCGTCCCCCCACTCCTACAGCTGGTCCAGTCGCCAGGCTAGCGCTGAAGTGAAAACGTCTCTCAAGCGGCGCGTGTTGTTACGTGCGAGCTAAGTTGAAATTACTGAAGTGACGAGCATGGCTTCTAGGTCCTCTTCTAAATCTGGGAGACCACTGCGAGGCTAGGCACGTGAAAGTGTTTATACCATGAGTGAACATATGAAACATATCATCCAGATCTCAATCACACTGAGTCGGTTTGGGGAGATATCAAAGGAGAGGTCCGTGATAAGAATATATCTCACCGGGCGAGTTGGCCGTGCGCGTAGAGGCGCGTGGCTGTGAGCTTGCATCCGAATCCCACTATCGGCAGCCCTGAAGATGGTTTTCCGTGGTTTCCCATTTTCACACCAGGCAAATGCTGGGGCTGTACCTTAATTAAGGCTACGGCCGCTTCCTTCCAACTCCTAGGCCTTTCCTATCCCATCGTCGCCATAAGACCTATCTGTGTCGGTGCGACGTAAAGCCCCTAGCAAAAAAAAGAATATATCTCAATTAAAAGTAATACAGCATAATTAGTTTTTTAGCATAAAAATGTGTGCCATAGCATCTCTAATGCCTTCACTGTTCATAAATGGGGCGCTCCTACTCCCAATATAAATAAAAATGCTTATTCTGTACGAAATATTTCTCTGTCTTATAGATCACTCGTGACTTGACAGCAGACACACTCGACAAAAAGGAAGCTCTTTGCGGATATTGCTTGCACAGTATTCGCAAGACAAACGGAAAAAATGTTGCGACCACGTAAAAGACACTGAGCAGGAATACTGGGAGCGTGACAACACCATGCATAAGGAATTAGAATTAGACCAGTCCGACATCAACCTCGGTGAAACTTCAGATGACACTGATTCAGACGAGAGTGAAGGTTATTCTGAATAATTTGTAAATACGATCCCTGAACTCCGAATATTAAACAAACGTGACCATAGAACACGTAAGAAGTCCGATAATATTTTTGCTCTGATTTTATGAGACAGATTTATATTGTCTATTGTTCCGGAGCATTTTGTTGCTGTTTTCGTTGTTGTTTTTGTTGCTGCTGTTGCTGTAGGAGACCTGTTCTCTGTCATAACAATAGCAGGTTAATGGAAATTCTAAGTTCCCATGGAGGGAAATAGATTCTTTTCCACCAATAGAGCATATCAAAAAATCAGATCAAAAATTAGATGGATGGGTTTTCCGGCGTTTGCTCTATTAACCAGCGTTTCGTCTTAGGTCTGACACTAGACTCTTCAGAGTGGGATGTGTCAGACCCTACCCACTGACGCTGGGGTGTATGCAGGTGAACTTATCAGAAGCTTATTTATGAAGCACAGTCTGATAACTGCATACGGGAGATAAAAACTCCACAATGGAATTAATGCCCGCCTAGCAATTCCAAATGGAAATTCTAAGTTCCCATGGAGGGAAATAGATTCTTTTCCACCAATAGAGCATATCAAAAATCAGATCAAAAATTAGATGGATGGGTTTTCCGGCGTTTGCTCTATTAACCAGCGTTTCGTCTTAGGTCTGACACTAGACTCTTCAGAGTGGGATGTGTCAGACCCTACCCACTGACGCTGGGGTGTATGCAGGTGAACTTATCAGAAGCTTATTTATGAAGCACAGTCTGATAACTGCATACGGGAGATAAAAACTCCACAATGGAATTAATGCCCGCCTAGCAATTCCAAATGGAAATTCTAAGTTCCCATGGAGGGAAATAGATTCTTTTCCACCAATAGAGCATATCAAAAATCAGATCAAAAATTAGATGGATGGGTTTTCCGGCGTTTGCTCTATTAACCAGCGTTTCGTCTTAGGTCTGACACTAGACTCTTCAGAGTGGGATGTGTCAGACCCTACCCACTGACGCTAGGGTGTATGCAGGTGAACTTATCAGAAGCTTATTTATGAAGCACAGTCTGATAACTGCATACGGGAGATAAAAACTCCACAATGGAATTAATGCCCGCCTAGCAATTCCAAATGGAAATTCTAAGTTCCCATGGAGCGTCAGTGGGTAGGGTCTGACACATCCCACTCTGAAGAGTCTAGTGTCAGACCTAAGACGAAACGCTGGTTAATAGAGCAAACGCCGGAAAACCCATCCATCTAATTTTTGATCTGATTTTTGATATGCTCTATTGGTGGAAAAGAATCTATTTCCCTCCATGGGAACTTAGAATTTCCATTTGGAATTGCTAGGCGGGCATTAATTCCATTGTGGAGTTTTTATCTCCCGTATGCAGTTATCAGACTGTGCTTCATAAATAAGCTTCTGATAAGTTCACCTGCATACTCTCAACACACTTCGTCGCGCCCAACTTTTTGCGGCTGGGTGGCTCTTTCCTCATCGTAGCCTCAGCCGGGCCAATCAATAATAATTCGGCAGACGCCTCGTTGGCAGTCGCCTCCCTCCTCAACATGTATGCCTATCTTGTTAAGGGCGTGGACACATCTATTCCAGACTCCTACATTTACGAGAGAATTGCTGGTGGCCCCAATGACCCTCCCGGCTCGTCGCTCTCCGAAGTTATCCGGCTTCAAGACCGTCTTTCGGGTCAACCTTCACCGGATGTTCTGCTTCTATACCGAGACTCGTATGAAGGATACTGCCTGACAACCAATCGTCTCTTTCTCAAGAATCGTCACCACGAAGTGGTCACCGCTCCCGAGCATCTCTTGCGAGATCTGCGTCATCTTCCCGACCCTCCTGTCACTATTCTATCCCGTTACCCGCATAAACCAGCGCAAACCTCTGCTCCCACTACCACAACTACTACTATTACTACTACCACTACTACCCCGTCCACCACCACTGCTTCCCCTTCCATCGTTCTTACTACCTCCAGTCATCATTCTCCCATCATGTCTGCCCCATTCACATCCCTCCCTCGTTCTAATTTGCCTCCAGATCCTTCCATTGCGGTTACAGTCGCCGACCATTCAACTGGTGCTCCCACTTCGCAACCCTTCCCTCTTTCGACTAGTACTGTCTGCGACACTGATCCACTCCTTCCCGCCTTGGATCCGTCTTTCAGCCGTTCTCCGGATACCGTCAACACGGCTCCAACACACCTCACTGGCAACGCAGATGTTTCCCGACCAGCGCGCCAACTGTCTCCCCCTCCAAGCTGTGTCATCCGGGGGATTGATCCTGCTATCACCGAACGGGACCTACTTCACGAACTGCAACGGACAGGCATCCCAGCTCGCCGGGCGATTCGGATTTTTAACGATGAAGGCCCGACCTTCATGATGCGTCTACAACTGTCATCTGCTGCTGACGTCGATCATCTCCTTGCGACTGGAATCCGTTTTCGCCGTCGAGCGTATAGAGTGGAACCTTCCCGCTCCTCATCTCGTGCCGGCCCCCTGTTCTCTCCCACCCCTCCTCTTCGTTCTCCTCCCATCACGCCACCCTCCCCACCGTCGCCCACAGTCAACCTCCCTGTTACACAACCACCTTTTGTCCTACCCCCTCACCAGATTTTGGACCTCCTCCGTCTCTATGCCACTTCCGTCACGAATATGACCACTATCCTCTACTACCTCCTCTTACAATACTATCCCATTCCGTACTCACACTTCCTTCCGCAACCCCCTCTCCCACCCACTAATTTGATGTAAATATATGTAACACTTTTCTTGTATACTGTACTCTGCTTTCTCATGTATTTTGTTCTTTTCTGCTATTGCGCGCCCGAGATATACCAACTCCTCCCTCAATAAACATGTACCCAGTTGGGGTCCGCCCCGGTGTGTGTGGTGTGGGTCTGCCCTGTGGGCCCCTTTGCGGATCACGGCCCCCTGCGCCACAGCTATAACCTGCTCTTTTACGTATGTACGCTACATACTCTCTTAACTATGTCTTTCAGTACTATTTCCTTCCTTCTCATGGCCGAAGAGCTGCTTTGTTCAGCTGATGGCCCGCCTCCCCTTTGGGAGGAATGAAATGACCTCATGGACGACGAAGGACGACGTTCACCTGCATACACCCCAGCGTCAGTGGGTAGGGTCTGACACATCCCACTCTGAAGAGTCTAGTGTCAGACCTAAGACGAAACGCTGGTTAATAGAGCAAACGCCGGAAAACCCATCCATCTAATTTTTGATCTGATTTTTGATATGCTCTATTGGTGGAAAAGAATCTATTTCCCTCCATGGGAACTTAGAATTTCCATTTGGAATTGCTAGGCGGGCATTAATTCCATTGTGGAGTTTTTATCTCCCGTATGCAGTTATCAGACTGTGCTTCATAAATAAGCTTCTGATAAGTTCACCTGCATACACCCCAGCGTCAGTGGGTAGGGTCTGACACATCCCACTCTGAAGAGTCTAGTGTCAGACCTAAGACGAAACGCTGGTTAATAGAGCAAACGCCGGAAAACCCATCCATCTAATTTTTGATCTGATTTCTGAATAGCAGGTTATTCAAGAGTATTATATATTATTATATTTCTTCTGATGGACAAGAAAAGTAGACATTGTTAATGTTATTATGAAAGTAGCTGAAGTATTTCTACTAATGCTTCTTCTCTGCATTTTCCCGACAAATTTGCATTAATTAATCTCTTTTATACGTATTTCACTAGAAATCACGTTAAGTAGATGATATCTCCAGGCTGTCAGTGGAAACAACTTCCTCCTATTCGTTAGGCAATTGATGAACTGATAGCGCGTACCGATGCGCCTTTCCTTGGTATACAGTACAGTACAGTTTCAAACGAACTTCCTTTATTCGCAGTATTACCAGTTGCAAGTTACTGTCTTATGTTCAATTGATTTTCTACCAAATGGTTCAAGCCTTTCAATTTTATATAACAGATTTCATATTCGTAAGAATGTATAAGAATAAATTAAAGGCTACAGAGTGCCAAAATATTGACCTCCACTTTTGCTATACACTGAGATTTATTTCACGTTGTGTCGAAAGCAACATCCGATATGAATTCTTTTAGGCATGACCCTCTGATTTCTTGACGTCACCAACATTTACGACGAAAGTTACGAAGTATTTCCGTACTGGAATAGAACTGAAATTTTAGAATGTTATGCTCAAAGGCCTGTGTAGTTAATTGACAAGGTTTTTTTTTTTTTTTTTTGCTAGGGGCTTTACGTCGCACCGACACAGATAGGTCTTATGGCGACGATGGGATGGGAAAGGCCTAGGAGTTGGAAGGAAGCGGCCGTGGCCTTAATTAAGGTACAGCCCCAGCATTTGCCTGGTGTGAAAATGGGAAACCACGGAAAACCATCTTCAGGGCTGCCGATAGTGGGATTCGAACCTACTATCTCCCGGATGCAAGCACACAGCCGCGCGCCTCTACGCGCACGGCCAACTCGCCCGGTGACAAGGTTTTAAGGCAGACAATCGAAATATAAGACTCGATTTGTACAATGTACGGTACTATTTTATTTTCACTAGTTTATCATATTAAGTAATTCCTACACCTTTGAGTTAGTG
This sequence comes from Anabrus simplex, assembly GCF_040414725.1. NCBI lineage: Eukaryota > Metazoa > Arthropoda > Insecta > Orthoptera > Tettigoniidae > Anabrus > Anabrus simplex. The sequence continues at coordinate 275,769,467 of NC_090267.1, read as the reverse complement.
TGATGTATGTACACCGATGAGCCACTGCATAATGACCACCCCGACCCGGGAACGTATCGCGCCTAAGCTTTCCACACTATTTCAGTCAGTTCCCAGGGCTACGTCCGCTGCCTGAACTCGACTGTGTCAGCTGGAGGAAAGGTTCAAGTTCTTCCCCCACCACCAGCGCGAACGCTCCCATAGTTCCTCGCACACGAGGCTAGGCCACACCTCCGGTCGTCCAGAAAGACGCTTACTACGAAGATGGACTATAGGTATGGTTGGCTTTTATGCCAAATACATTCCAAATTTCTCTCAAATTTCGGAACCTTTAAATCTCCTTAAAAGAAAAGGCATTAAATTTCAGTGGGCTGCTTCTCAACAAACTGCTTTTGATACCTTAAAATCTAAACTCTCTCACGCCCCTCTCCTGCAAATTCCAGATTTTTCCCTGCCCTTTGAACTTTCTACTGATGCCTCTGACGTTGCTCTTGTATTACAACAAACTTGTAATGGCCAAACCTTACCCATCGCCTATTTCAGCCGTCTTCTATCTCCTTTCGAACGAAAATATTCTGTATACGAAAGAGAAGCTCTGGGGCTTCTTCTGGCTATTGAACATTTTGCTGAGTACTTGGACCATTGGGAATTCGTAGTAAATACCGATAATCAAGCTTTATCCTGGTTGCTTCATAATGCTCCAAAAATAGGTCTACTGGTCGTTGGCTCCTCCATTTATCTCACTTTAAATTTTCGCTCAAGTTTGTATCGGGCATTCACAATTCGGTTACTGATGCTTTATCCCGCCTTTTTGAAGACAATCAATCCCATGGACCTGAAATTGATTATTTGCCTGTTAATGCTATTACTTCTATTTCTTCCCTTACCAACTTCTCTCTTTCTTTTCACTCTTGTGTAGACCATCAGAAACAAGATCCATATTGCCAACAGCTGATTCATGACTTTTCTCTTCCAAATTACTCTGGTCCTTTTCGTCTGCACAATCATCTTCTCATCTTTAATCCTACTTCACGTGCTACTTCTCACCTCGTTCTCCCTTCAAATTTACGTCCTATGATCTTTCAGTATTTTCATGGTTCACCTGTTGGGGGCCACTTTGGAATGGCTAAAACTTATGCTCGTCTTGCTTCTTTATTTTTTTGGCCACAGATGAGAAAAGACGTGTATGCTTGGGTTCATTTACATGATTCTTGTCAGAAACTAAGCCCCTCAACCTCCAACCTTAGGGTACCTATGCTGCTTCTCCTGCTACTCATCCTGCTGAGAAATTCTATATTGACATTGTTGGCCAATTAGTTAAATCTTCAAAAGCAAATGTTTATACATTCACCTTGCTCGACGGTTTTTCAAAATTTCTTATTGTTCGTCCGTTATGCAATATTATTAATTTATTATCCAATAAAATTTTTCCTATTACTGGTCTTCCTAAAGTATTATTTTACGACAATGCCTCTATCTTTACTTCCAAAGCCTTTTACAATTTTTGTTTCTCTCATGGTATCAAGAAAGCTTTTACCTCCCCATATCATCCTCAGGCTAATATTGTAGAACGTTACCATCGAAATCTCAAAACCTTTCTTTCTATTTTTCACTCTACTGATCATAAGTCTTGGGATTCTGAACTTCCCCATTTTGTTTTCGCATTAAATGCTACTATTAACTCTTCTACTTCTTTTACTCCTGCTAAATTGTTTCTTGGCAGAGAGTTATACACACCCCTCTCTTTATCTTGGAATTTATCCTCATTATTGGATACCCCCTCCCATCTTCTTACTGATACCCAATTGACTCACGCCCTTCAACAACTCCTTCAGGCCAGCGATCTTCATCGCAAAGTCTGTAATTCCCGAGTCCGTACTCCATCTTTTCAACTTTCTGATCTTGTATTGTTAAAGAATCACCCCATTCTTCTCACAATTTATCTGCAAAGCTCTCCCCCCGGTGGACTGGCCCTTTTCGTATCCTCTCCTTTCCCTCTCAGACTACTGCCCTCCTCCAATCCCTTGACACTCCTACTGATGTTAAAAAGGCTCATTTTTCTCAGATTAACAAATGTTTTGCTCCTTCCTTTCCTAATGGTCAGGGATAGGGTTTTTTTCCAGGCTAACTTTGTTGTTCCCTTTTGTTAGATTATTTATCTTCTTTCATTTGTCCATCTTTGAGTTTTTTAAACTTGTGTTTTTCTTCTTTTCCTTTTGCTCACTCAGTTCCACTCTCTCCACTCACCCTCGCTCCATGTCTGACACTCCCATATAATAATTATTGGGGGTTTCTTATCCCATTTCTGTTTTCTCATATGGGAGATTTTACTATTACTTTAAATCAAATACATTGCTCTAAGCATCTCTGTTTATTGCATCTGTTCATTTATACAGTATATCAAGGCCACTCCTTTTTTTTTTCATTAATGTATATATGTATACTTTTGTAATTCCTTTTTTTTTATCCGGATCGTTTTTCTCCTCGTTATTCCCTACCCCTTAATCCCCTTTTTATCTCTCCACCCTATCCCATCCTTTTTTCCCTTTTTTTTATTATTTCGCTGCTTATGCCTGTTTGGTTTTTGCTTTCTGTTTCTGTTGCATCGTTCTACGAGCACTTGCGAAGGTGCCTCGCTCGGACAACGTGGGACTTTCTTCTCATGCTTTCGTCATCATCCCCCCATCATTCGGATTCGCCGAGTGGTGGGAATATGTTACGGCCTCTCTACTACATCAAGATTTTTTTCTTCTTACCGTCTGCCATCCGTTGCATTCTACTGCTACCATTTTCTCTCCATCTGCTTGCTCACCCAGTTGTTCACAAACTGGTCTGTTCCACTCCACTGCTGCTGCTCCGCTGTGACGTCACGCTACGTATTTTTCTTTGAGTAATTTCTGGACTCACTTCACCACCTATATAAGCGTGCTATTACTTTGTTTCTCCAGACATCGAGTGAAAACATCCCTGAGTGGAGAGAGCGGAACATTTCGCAGGCAGTTGGCCCGTTGCGATGTTTAACATTTTTATTCTGTGAAAAGCTGCATTGAAAATCTTCAGACTGGGTGAGCAAATGTTATAACGTTTTCATCTTTCGTGTTTCCATCAAGACTTGAAGACTGAACTATTGATTATTCTATGCCCTTTTGGCTTTCATTCTAACAGAGTCCTTCAGACTGATACCTTAATTAATCTTCTACTTTACATGATAAACTGTATCTGGACAAATGTTAGAAGTGTTGCCATTTCCTGAACTTTTCTTGAGGCCAGAGCAGTCACTCACACTGTCAACTTATAGGGTTTAAGCAGCCTGAAAAAATCCCCCTCCCTTTCCTTCCCATCTCAGTCTGTCTAATTTTTTCCTTTTTTTCACGGTATTTAGTCGTATATTTCTGTCTTGTAATGTGCTCTAACTCTCTTAACCCCCTTTTGGGTTTGATATTTGATTGTAAGTGTGGGCTTTAATCACTGTTGTCAAATTGTATTAATCCCTCCCCCTTCTTAATCAGTGTCATTTTTAAAAGAAAAAAATATTTAAATAAAATATATACTAATTGTGGTTTTCTGCCGAGTATGGGTCTTGGGCTTTTGCAGAAACTTATTGGTGTTATACACAAGAATTTTAAAAAAAATCAAGATCTGTCTCAATTGCATTTTATTGTTAAAAGGGCCGAGCCCTTACTAAAATCGTGATTCCTATTCTTGGATTGTTGCACTTTGCCTGTTCTAGTCATTTATGGTTGAAATATAATTTGTCTAAATTGATTCCCTTTTCTTTAATATTGTTTGTTGTAAGCTCCCTCCCCTCTGTTCTCTCCTTTTTTTTTTTTTTTTTTTTTTTACTCTGCACTTACCACGGACGGCCCTCTTGGTCGGCCCGCCAAAGTTCCACTGACTCTGCTGATTGATAAATGTCATGTTTAACATATCAGTTTTTGTGTTGCCGTAACCTAACGAGATTTATGGTTTTGGGTATCTGACATATGCCCTTCCGTGGTCTGACAAGTTCCCACCAGTGAAATGACACCAGCCTGCCTTAGATGCAGAGTAGCTCGAAATGTATACTGTTTGATGATCCTTTGTGCCGTGAGTCGATCACTTTTCATTACCTGTGCTGTGATTTACATCGTTTTTGTCATTCCTATGAATATATCATTTATTGATACTACATATTATCACTTTACGTCACAAAGGAAGAAAGACTGCGCATTGCAAGCCTGAAATGGTTTGGCCATGTACAAAGGATGCTGGAGACATGTATTCCTAGACTATACTTGGAAAGGAAGGTACCTGGAAAGAGACCTGTTGGATATCGCAGAAGAAAGGGGTGGCTAGACCAAATTAAAGTGATCTTCTAACAAAAGGAATGACATAACAAGATATTAAAGGAGAGGAAATCTATAATGATAGAGTTCAATGGGGGTATATCATCCACTGAAATCCTACCCAGCCTGCTGAAATGATCACTAGATTATTATTATTATTATTATTATTATTATTACTTCCATTTATTCTCACTTAAATATATGACAGCCCAGGTTCTCACTAATTTTACTGTAATTAGTTTTCATTTTGTCTCCATGTTACTGGAAATTTTTTCACAATATAATGAAATCATTCTTGTAGGAGATTATACTGACAATGTTCTAAAACTTTGTTGGTTGCTAATGGTATAATTAAGCAAATGTGAGTAGGAATACTACAGCATAAGATACTGATGTATGATCATACCAAGTTACACACTGGACAATGAGAGAGAATAAAGTAAGTTTGTTAATTTAAAACAAGCATTGGAATTCAAAATTCATCTTGAATCTAGGCACTCCTATTATTTTCAGCTCTTCACTGCAATTAATGGATGATCTCTACCTGCCTTCCAGCTAAGAGGGAATGTTATTGATTAGTAGCCACTGGTTTCTACTGGCTGGAACTTGGCTCCCGAACAAGGTGCACACTATGTGTTTTCCTCGAGATGACAGAAGCCTTCTTTTCCCCCCAAGACTATTGTAGTACACAACCGTACTGAACGTCTGATTGTGTAGTTGGTAGTAAGGAATGCCTTTAAAATCTCACTTCTTTTCATGAATAACCAGAAAATTACCACTAAACCTTGATTCAAGAACACCACTCTTACCATACACTTCACAATGTTCTTACACGTTTGTTCAGTCTCTTCCCTATTTATATAAAAAGAATAGTATCACATGCCAAAAATGTAACTTTGGCCCACTCATAATTACTTAAAAATTATATGAACATATGGCTCCCACATACCACAACCAAATTTTACTGAAAGAGAATTGAATGTTACTTTGCAAACTGCAAATGGTTACAATTTAAGCATTTTCTTACAGTACAATTGCATACATAATGTTTTAAAACACGCCAATCATAAATGCTCATAACTTTCTGGAGAACTCAGAGCCAATTACAACAGAAGTAATTTGTGATACAAGGTCAACTGGTAGAATAATTAACTTCTTTGTTATAAAGTGGTTTATTCTGTTATGAATGGAAGCAATTCATATAAATACAGGGGTACAAACACACAGCAGCAACCCTAAGGAAAATGTGAAAACAGCAGAGCAGTACCAAATGGAAACATAGCAATTACATAGTCATGAGAATGACTAATTGAAGTATAAGAAGATCTACACATGCATTAAATGATGAACTAAATTCTTTGGTTAAATTCATTAAAAATATGACAGGATTCTTTTTGTCACTGCTATAAGATATCGTATTTACGCGAATAATCCCTGAATGTTTTTTAAAAAGTTTGAGGCACTAAATTGCAGTGCAGGTTTTATTTGCGTCAAGGTTGGCAAGTTTTCGATGTTACATGTACAGTTAAGCTTTTTGTAACCGCAGATGGAAGAAAACCACCCTATTTGTCATATTTAAATGGAAAACAATTCAGATTCTTAATTTAAAACTGCATTTACATTTTTTTAAATTAATATTTTTCAGAGTAATTTAAATTAAAAATTTCTCCGTGTCACGATAGAATGCGTCTTCCAGAACATGCAGGGGTAGCTTTCCGCACTTTTTTTTCATTTCGGTGTGTCAACAGTGTGTTTCATAGTTGCTAAGTTTGAGTGAAATCGTAATTATTTTGTATTCAGCATCTTAAGGAATACCACAATATCATGTAACAGGCAATGTGCGGAGAAGCAGAATCTGCGAACACTCCCGATGCCTACAGTTGGCGAAAAAGCGTGGCTCGTAATTATAATCAATTCGTACAACCGAACAATACTGTCAATGCCAATGAAACTGCATTGTTTTTTATGCCTAGCCAAAATGGACGTTTTTAAAGGAGATGGGGTTACTGTACTGTGTTGCAATGCAGACTGAAGCGAAAGACTTCCTCCCCTCGTTGTAGGAAAGGTTGATAAGCCACTATGTTTTAAGGGTGTTGGGTACTTTCCGTGCAAGTGCAAGGCAACTAAAAATGCAAACAGTACAGTAATTCAACCAATAAAGCACTTGCACAATGAAGCCAGCATAATTTGTCCTCGACTTTGAATCGTGTTTCATTTTTTCTTTCATTGTGTGAGGTTATGTTTGCCACTTAGTTATCCAAGTGTATTATTTGAATACTGTAAATGCACCTTGTTGGATACTTTTTGGAAATATTTTTTTTTCCATGGCATTTGAAAGGTTTAAACTGTGAATCAATGCTAGTTGCATGCAGTAACGGGTCTTGAATATCTTGTGATGCAGCAAGGGTTGGCATTTCTGAAGCACGAGTAGGCAGTTAATTCAAAATCACGCAATTCAAAGTCAAATTTTGTATCCCAAAGAGTTCGAATTAACATGGTTTTATGTATCGCAAAACTAACATCAGTTTTTTTTTTTTTTGCTAGTTGCTTTACGTCGCACCGACACGGATAGGTCTTATGGCGACGATGGGATGGAAAGGGCTAGGAGTGGGAAGGAAGCGGCCGTGGCCTTAATTAAGGTACAGCCCCAGCATTTGCCTGGTGTGAAAATGGGAAACTACGGAAAACCATTTTCAGGGCTGCCGACAGTGGGGTTCGAACCTACTATCTCCCGAATACTGGATACTGTGTTACTATTCATATGTTACTGGATACAGGCCGCACTTAAGCGACTGCAGCTATCGAGCTCGGTAAACTAACATCAGTGTTTGCTGGTGTGTCTGTTTCAAGTGTTTACATTGCACAAAAAGAATTATCCACCATTTGTCGTGTTAATATCCGCGTGCAAAAAGTGTTTTAGACATGGAGTGTGATGAATTTGTAAGTAATTTAGGAGAGGTTTCTAGTGATGTAAGAGACAACGAATCTTCCGATCTGCTGGGAATCGAGCCAATTGCAAGTTCGGATTAATGAAATACCTAGGCCTACTTGCTAATTTTCATGACAAATATATTTTATAGCAGTGATAATGTATTTTTACCATCTCAAATATGTGCAGGCAAAGCAGCCATATCCGTAAATTTACACGTTCATATTTGCGTAAAGACTACGTGGACCTCACGGAGTGATATGAAATGTTTGTTTATGCCTACTTTACTCCTCCGATGGAAGGAATTTTAGTTCATTTCATTTTTTTTTTCAAAATGATCCTTCCTAAAATTAGGGTGCGGGAATTATTTGGGGGGGGGGGGGATTATTTGTGTAAATACGGTATTAGAACAATGTGGAACCATGGAGGGAGGAGATACATGAAAATCTCTGATCACTGCTCCCCTGCTCTAATGCAGCTCTGATAAAAGTTCCTTCTATTGTTCAATAACACTGCACGAAATAATCAAAAATATATTTTGTTTTACAAAAAAACTTAGTCTCTCTTGTTAATTAAATAAGACATTAACATTCTTAAATCTATAATACTCATCAACTACAGTATAACAATAAAGAAATCCTAACCACATCTTACTCCAAAGGAACCTCAAACAAAGCAAAAGTGAAATACAATTCTCATAATTACTTCAATACATAAAGTGATATTCAGTCTTGAGATGTCCAAACAGACACTAAGCTATTCTACTGGCTTTCTTCATTAGACTACTGTACTCTCCTGATATGTCTGAGCGTTGCAGTACAATCATTACACCAGTATGCTATATCTCAAATATATCACAGAATACATTTTAATGTTAGTACAACATTACTGCTATCTACAAAAAATTAAATGACAATGAAACACCCATTTCAAGATCTAGAATATGTGTGCATTTTCTCAGTTACTGACTAGATGGGTAAAAACCATAACAGTACATGACCATTTTCTGTAAGTAGGAGAAGCCTTCAATTAAAAATATATATTTGTTAAACTTGAACATTTTTGGAAAGCAAAAACTTCATAACACATTATACGGTCTAAGACCAGGAAGTGTAGCAAAATACAGATCTTTACAGACTTCACAGTCTATGAAATGTGTTCTATCACTAAATGAGATATTGCTTATTCTGTTGCAGATTACATCCATTCAAATTGATAAGAGTCAACTAAATATATATATATATATATATTTTTTTTTTAAAGGAAATGTACACTTCAAATCAATATAACAACTGAAGTAACTATAAGATTAGTTAATCTTGTAAGTGACATGTATTCTACTCTGTGGGGTCAAAGAACTTTCTAAATATGAATACCTTTCTTAATGTTTCTAATCTTGTCTTTCATAATGCATATTGACATTTAATTAATAAATTTAAACAATATCTGTGCTAATTTTTTGGATATGAAGCCTTTTGATATTAAAAACACACCTCAAATATTACAACTAAACAAAGTTCAAAAAAGGGAATTTTAGAAGAGAAATGTTTTAATACTTCAAGTACGGTATTCTACATAATTTGTTCACAGTCATAAGTATCATTTAGCCTCTTGGTTGCCATCTGTATTGTGAAGATCATCTGTTTCCAAGGAGAACAACATATACCTGAGCACTGAAGTATGGCAAAACAAGGCCTCAGAGAGGCTAGAAGGAAAGAACACCGTATTTACGCGAATAATCTCCGCACCTTAACTTTAGGAAAGCTGATTTGGAAAAAAAAAAAAAAAAAAAGAAAGCCAACATTGACGCAAATGAAACCCGCACCCCAATTTCGTGCCTCAAATTAAAAAAAAAAAAAACATGTGGGTATTATTTGCGTAAATACGGTATACATTCGTGATTGAGACAGTGGAGTGAGCGGATGTGCTGAGTAAAGTGCTCAATATGGGCGATTCACTAGTGCAGTACAGGACAGCTATAGGAAGGTGGAATGGAGGAGTGAAATGTGAAAAAGTGAGAGGAAAGACAAAAAATGGGCAACAAATAGGTGTATTGGTAACCTTGTTGGTAGTCGCAGTGATGGCAATCTTACTGAAATTGGTGGAGTTGAGCTAGACCTGGGGCCTGGACCAGTTGGTGCATGATGGGAAGAGTACGAAATGATTAAGGAACTGATCAAAGAAGCATGTCAGGATGAGCAAACAAGAGACCTAATTAGAGAACAAGCCAAGAGTTAAAACAATGTGTTAAAGAGGAGATGAATGTGATAAAAGAGAGAGTGGCTCATAACACGGAAGAAGTAGAATGACTGAAGACCAAAGTCAGGGATTCAGAAGAGGAATTGAGTCAAGTAAAGTGGTCTGAAAACAGGAACAACCAAGAGCTCAGGAGGAAAAACCTTTTTATTTATGGTGTGCCGGAATGAGACAACAAAAGCAAGGTGGAAATAGTATTTAAAGTGGTAGAAGTAATACAAAGTAAAATGAAGATAAACTTTAGTGAGGTGGACAAAGACGATGTATGTAGAGTGGGGAAAGTGAAGGGTAGGAGACTGATCAAGGTTAAGTTAATATCAACCCTGATGGCGGAAATAGTGCTGGGGAATACCAGCAACTTAAAAGGTGAGAAAATTTGGGTGGGTGGGTGGGTGAGATCTTACATTTGAAGGTAGTACAATGAAATGCCACTATAAGTCACTGATAAAACACAGAGGTGTTGTCTAACTAAACACCAAATTTTTCAACCTTGGCACTACAGAGCAGTAGGAGTTGTCAAAAATATCGACTCTTTGCACTTGCTGGGTTGATACGCGACGATGATTCAACCAAACATCATGAAGACATATTCAACACAATTTCATATTTTAAAAAAGAAAAATACCAAACCACATGGCAGTTCTGCCCTAATGGACCATGGCTTACTACAAGACTGTTGCCAGCCTCAAGGCCTGCAGAATAAGAGGCAATGCATGGTCAGCATGACAAATCCTCTTGGCCATTATTCTTAGCTTTCTAGACGAAGGCAGCTATCTTGCCATCAAATAGCTCCTCAATTGCTCTCACACAGAGTAAGTGGACCTCAAACCAGCCCACAGATCTACATAAAAATTACTGGCCTGGCTGGGAATTGAACCTGCGGCCTCTTGGTAAATGCCAGCTTAATATTCTATATAAATATATTAAATTTAAAACCTCACACTTCAGAAAAAATATAATATTCTTACAAGATCTTTAAAGTAGGAGTTTCACTGTAAAAGTAATTAATAAAAAGCTTTAAGCATGTTTATGCAAATTTATGAGAGGGCTGTACAAAAGCAACACATTTGTACACATTATAACATCTGTTCCACAACTTCCTTTTTTTTTTTACAGATAACAATAAATAGCTCTTAAACCCAAGAAACTTGTTCACATTTGAAAAAAGAACAGTGCATCCATTACTTGTACAATATGTTCATGATTGTTTAAGTACAAAATAGAATACCATTACCAATGTAATTTTTACACATTATTTCTTTCAACACAAATACAGTTCATGTAACAGACAATTCTTTAAGTAATTAAGAAAAAATCATAATAAATCTACTTCCTTTGTATAGAATAATGATGGGAATTTTCCACCAAACAGAATTCACTGTTATTTATTTCAGATTTTAGGAAAAGCACAAGCAGAATATACAGCTAAAATGACTGGATCTTTCAAAAATTAATATCACATGCATACCCCAGGTAAACAGAAATATGCATTACTTGCATCTGAAATATCAGATGAATCAATTATGCTAGTTTCAATAAGCATGAGAAAGAAAAAAAAAATGTATTATTGAGATTACGACAGTTTATAAATAAGAGATTCATATGTAAAGGCACACTTGGAAAGAAATTACTACCTGTTTCTTTGCATCCAAGACTGCCCCTCTATGCAATAATCCTTGATTGATTGGTACACAAAATATGCCATTTCATTTACCTTTGTCCCTATGAATTAAATATACAATATTTATGACAGATGAATGAACAATCAATTGTGAATTGCTATTGAAATTTGCTTCTCAACCATGCACGGCCAATGCAAGATCTGTAAAACTAAGGATGTTGACATAGTGAATGTTCCACGGTTTCATACCCGAGTAATGTTTTAAATTGATGTATTTGCTGTTTTGTTACTTGATGTTCATGAAATCTTCAGCAGTTGAAAATGATCTCTTATGAGATCAAAACTAGTATTGTGATATAATTTTTAATGTAAATTCATACTCTTGTAATTATAACAAGTATTGATCAGATGGAAACTCCCAACCCTATAATTGTGATTGTCGAACTATCAATACGGATTTGAAAATAATAACATATGAAAACTGTGTTTCAAAGGAAATCGTTGTACTTATGGAAAAGACTGACAATTAGACAGCAAAATGATACACAAGGAGCGAAAAGTGTTATTATTCCTCGATAATGCAGCATCAAATCTGGATACAATTAATTTGCAAAGTGTGAAGATCGTCTTTTTCTCACCAAATGTAACATCAGTTTCTCAGCCGCTTGACCAAGGAGTGATCCGGACCTTCAAGGCTACGTACAGACAGTTAGTGATGAAGCACATTATATCATAACTTAATGGGAATGTAACCCTTCACACACTGATAAAGGGACTGAATATTCTCCTAGCAATTTGTGGATAACAAATGCATGAAAAAATATTACAGCTTCAACAGTTCATAACTGCTTTCTGAAAGCTGGATTTCCTGCTAGTGGTGGACATTCTGAAATAGAACCTGATATTTCTGACAACACGGAAGCAATACAACAGATATATAATGCAGCAAGTTACAGGGTAGAAGTGAACACTTATATTGAAATTGATTCAGATATTCTAACAGAGTGTGAGAGTGAAGACACGAAAATGATTCCTCAATCAATCCAAGGAAAGGAGGACAAAAATGATTGAGATGAAAGCAGCAGTGAAGGTGATGCTAATAATGATTTTGAAGAAAATATGGAAATTAATGTGCTGCTAATAACCTCGTAGTCAGGCTCTTGGCTTTGTTAAGCAACTGAAAGTATTCTATTATTTTAAAAAAGATGATAAAGGTGTAAATTTGACAGGATTTAATTGCATACAGTGAAAATATCATTGCTAAACTGAAGTGGACAAAACAAACTAATATTAAGGATTTTTTCAAGTGCTAATTTTTAATAGAGATTGCTACATGTACAAATTGATTTAAAGTTTCAAAAACTCGTATGTTCTTAATTTTAACATGGTGAACTGTAATAGTGTACAGTATGCTCAATAGATGTTTCCATAGAAGTGCTTTTGTATCTTTGATACATCGCAGCTGCAGCAGTGCATCTACAACTTTCTCATGTGAGTACAGTAGGTCTAGAGTAGTGTATATTGTACAATACTATGTACAATTATTTATGAGAGTTTTTAATGCGTACAATACCTGGGTTATTGTGATCCAACTTATATTTAATGGTACCGGTTTCATACCCTCTCTCGGGCAGACAGCTCTTCATAATGGACAATTTTTTCGCTCCTAAAGATGTCTGTTATAGACAGGTTTTACTGTATATAGCAACATTGACCTCTTTCTCCATCCCAAGGAGTTCTTATCAGCCAGTATTTAGTAACTGTAGTGACATGGGATACGTAGTACAGACATGGCCACTTCCTAGGAAAAATGTATAGAAGAGAAAAAATGAGTCACATTTAAAATAAACAATATGTTACCTGTCTAGAAAGTTTGGGGATTGATTTTTTTCTAATCTACAAGTGACATCATACGTTGGACAACAGAAGAATCAAGTAGTAGTAACATTCAGCTGTGACCATGCATGTGGCCGAGTTAGAAACAGCCCATTTATGGTAAACAGTGGGCTTGATGGTGTGTTTATATTTCTTGCATTGTTAAAAAGTTGTGAGGGAACAGAGGACAGTCATCATATTGAATTTCAAATTTAATAAAACAGCAACAGAAACATATAAGCCAATGAAAATTCTTCACATTGATACAAAAGGTTCAAAGAAGACCGAGAGTTGCTTGAAAATGATGCAAGGTTAGGGCACCCTACTGCAAGTTCAAAATATGTGAACATCAAATTAATTTGTGGTAATTTTGTCAATGACTGCCATCATATGTGAAAAATGACTGCAGAAAAGTTCACTAACTTTAAAGCAGTGGTTCATGACAATGTCTGCTATGTACTGAAGAAGAAACTATGCTTGAAATCTGTTCCACACAGTGATTGAAATGAATAACGGTGACAATTCCCTTCTATGAAAATATATAAACACATATAAGCACAAAATGCCAAATTGATAAGCTTCTTCCATTGGAAGTGTAAAAGATGAACTCGGCGATAAAGGTCATTTTCATTGCATTTCTCAATGCTCAGGGTATGACTCACATTCATTCCCAAGGGCACTATGGTGACTTCTCATTATTACTTGAGAGCACTTGAGCACCTCTGCAACAGGATCCAATGTGTTCAACCAGAATGGTGGCCTGGGAAAGATTTCTTTATGTTGAATGACAACGTGCCTCCCCAAACATCTCTACAAAAATATGAGTCCTGTAACTTTCCAGACAGACGGTATATGTGTCGGTGGTGAATACAAAGAATAATAGTTCACTAATCTAGTGAATATAAAATTTCTTATTCTCTTTTTCTAATGAAAGTCATACAACAATCACTATAGGAATACATCCCTTGCTTCACAAAACTGGTATAAATAAGTAAAATTCTCAAATAGCTCCAAAACCTCAATTTTGTAAAACGTAATTGCTCAGAATTACAACAATGAATGAATGAATGAATGAATCACAAAGGAAATGAAACTCATTTATTTTATGATAAAGATATTAGACTGGAACATAATAAGGAACATGACTGAATACTAGAACAACTAACCTAAGAATACAAAAAAATAAATCAATACTTCAAAAACAGCCAAAAATATTCTCAACATAAAGTGCAAAATTCTTTCAGAGGATATGAGAATGTCATTTGTAACAAATTTAGATTAACTTTACAACAGTGTGGATCCCATATGGATCATAAAATATATGTTGACACATGTGCAATGTGGTAAGAAATGTTGTTTATAATACTCCCAATACACATGTAAGAATGCCACTGAATTCTGTTTGGGTTGTAAAATATATGTAAAGCAATATGCAGGGCTGTAGTCATATTTAGTATCTTATGTCAAATTTTAAAAACAACACTTTGTAAGGTCTCCTATATTCATTAACTCCTCTGTCATATGCAACCTGGCAAGACCATCATATAGAAGATCTGGAGAAGATGATTAAGTGAAAATTTCACATAAACAAATTTAGCTAAAAATGGCAGAGTACAGACAACACTCTCAAGCTGGAAAAAGGTAAACAGAAAGGAAGGATAAGTTTGTTGTCCAAAGACAACCATCTCAACTCCTCCATCGCTGGATGGTGGTTTTATATGGCTGCCACTATAACAAATGCATAGTGCACTAAGCACAGTGTGGACAAACATTACTGTTCATCATAACAACTCCAGAGAGCCTGTGGGGCCCCACTATCAACCCGTGATGGTTACTTTTAGTGACAGGTTAGATTCTGTTTTGCTGGAAAGCACTAATAGCGATACGGTTAGGTTAGAGTTCAGTGAGGATGCTCAGAGACCTTAAATCTTATAAGTGTCAGAATTACTAAAGGGGTTAGGTTACTGTTTAGTGAAAAAATTACTAATAGTGATGATTATATAACTGTTTGTGCTAAAATTACTAATAGTGAGAGGGTTAGGTTAGAGTTTGGTTAGGAACAACTTATTGGCATGACATAATTACTAATAGTGATGGTTAGATTACTGTTTGTGACAAAATTACTAATAATGACGGGGTTAGGTTAGAGTTTAGTTAGGAGCGACTTTGGCATAACATAATTCCTAATAGAGATTGTTAGATTACTGTTTGTGACAAAATTACTAATAATGACGGGGTCAGGTTAGAGTATGGTTAGGAGCAACTTATTGGCATGACATAATTCCTAATAGAGATGGTTAGATTACTGTTTGTGACAAAATTATTAATAATGATGGGGTTAGGTTAGAGTTTGGTTAGGAGCAACTTATTGGCATGGTATAATTTCTAATAGAGTTGGTTAGATTACAGTTTGTGACAAAATTATTAATAATGATGGGGTTAGGTTAGAGTTTGGTTAGGAGCAACTTATTGGCATGGTATAATTTCTAATAGAGATGGTTAGATTACAGTTTGTGACAAAATTTCTAATAATGACAGGGTTAGGTTAGAGTTTGGTTAGGAGCAACCTGTGGCTCGCACAGGGAGTATCACTACTTGCTGGCATCCCTGATAGTGTTCGGTGCCACAGGATGCTTGGGTGGAGGAATGGAGGCAGTACATGATATCAATGTGGTTACTGTGTTAATTACAGATTTTTGTCCCTGTCTGCCATGTATTCCCATAGTAAAGTCACTCTTCCCCTCTGTTACTTCTTTCACAATAGTCTTTTTAGGGTTAATGAACTTTTCTTTAAATGCTTTCATACCTTACCTCTGAATAATATACACTAAGCATATCATCTCCCATGATTATCTTTTCAGGGTCAATGAGCTTTTTTAAAAAAAAGCTTTCATACCTGACCTCTAAATAATATACACTAAGCACATCATCTCATAATAAGCTGACAATTACTGAGACCACTTCACTGATCATCCCGTTATGTGTAGCCTGCTGTTCAATGAATAAAACATAGGCCCTACTCACGTTGAATTTTGAAGAGACATTCTGAATATTGAATACAGATCTTTGTATCTCATCTTCCAATGTTACTAACGATGCTAAGTCAATGGCAAACAATATGGCATCCAGCTGTCTGAATTTTCTTTTAATTTGGATGGATCTGTGTCTTGTATATCGCCATTCCTCTATTAGGGCATTCATATAGATGAAAAATGGGCCAGCCGCCAGCGAGCGTAGCAAGCGATATTCTATTATGAGTATTCAATATAGTTACGGATTAATTAAGTTGAAACTGAAAAGAAATGGCTTCCACTACAGCAAGCGATACTGCCAATTGTCAAACACGTTTGCATTTCCAAGCAATAAGTTAGTACATGAGATGTAGGCATGAAGTATGTTCAACTGAGTTTCTATCCGTGCCGAAAGATGAATACAGCATCAGTAATGTTCCTTGTGCGAGATATCAAGCAATAGTGTGTTATACGTGTTTGTTAAATAATAATTAAGCCATTCTGTTTAATTCCAGGTTGTAGATTGGGGTACAATAAAACACCCAGCGTTGAGCATTTTTTAAGCCTGCCCAAAACAAAAGGTTTTCATTTCTCTAAGTGTCGATTCTTCTTCAGGGTAAGGAAATCCGGAAACACTTTCAAGCTCAGAAATCTGCTAAGTCTGCTTGCGAATTTTCAAAAGTGGCGGAAAGCTGCTTATGGTGAGTATTTTAATTCAGTTCAGTGTGTAATCTCTTGCATGTATTACGAATTTACAGTAAATAAGCTCCTAAAGACAAGAGTTTCTTTCCAGTTTAACAAGGACCAATATTGGTGTAAAATAAAAAACAAAGCTAGTTAGTGGACCTACCTGAAATTCATTGACAGCTTCTAGCGCATGATGAAGGGAAAGGAAGCAGAGAGGGAGCTTGTTGTGACAGACTGGATAAAAAGGTAGAACCACTGCTTATAAGCAAAGAGTGTATTTCTCACTGACGGGGACTTCTTGTAGGCAGATAAATATCACACCAATGTAGAATAATTGTGCAGCCGCAAGAAAATATGGCATAGGCCTAAGTAAAGCCAATATTTGGCGTCAGCGTGAAGAGAAAGATAGCTTAAAAAAATGTGTACTGAACAAAATATGCCATCAGTGGGCCGCAAGAAGGACGTTTTAAAGAAGTCGAAAATGAAATTGTGAGGTATGTGCACGAAAAAATGCAAGGGTCGAATGGCCATACCATGGCGCAATAAACTCGTTCGTTGATCTTCAACTTAACTTAAAATTGGCATCATAATATCGACGAGAACCCGCTGAAGATTTTCCGGCAATACCTGTTCCACGTATCTTTATAACTATCCATCACGAAAATATTCCTGCTGTCTATAAAACTTAATTTACTAAGAGTCAGATGCAGTAGACGCGCTATAACTCTGGCACTGAGTTGCCTTTCTAAGAATTCGAAGGCTTGCATGTTTTGATGCCATTCTGCAGGTTTGAGAAATGTTTTTGTAGAGGCTAATAGAATGTCATTCTCTCTTCACTATTTCCCGAGATCCAGTGATGTTACACACAGGCACCGTACAACTGGTTGTCACGGCTAGCGATGTATAATAAAGAGGCGGTCGTTTATTCTCAGCGAATTTTGTGTGTGCGTGCAGGGGTGAAAAGAAGCAGCGTGGTTACCACGGTAGTTACCAGTGGTACTCATTACTGTTAGGCCGCGAATGCAAGACAACCGTTGATTTTTTGCATGAGATTCTGAGGAGAAAAAAAACCGTCTTAGATTCGGAGAAATACGGTATCACTCCAGAGTTTCCTTCTTCAAATGGCGTCACCTAACCTAACCTAACCGTAAAAGTGTCATGAAAACATATTTGAAACACACGTAGAAAAATGAGTTATCCTCGTTAAAAATTTACATGTGAACAGCCTTTCCAAAATTTAACTAGACACGAGAAAATATGAACTATCTCTGAAATCAATATTGTAGGCCTACTCTGCCATATCTTGAGGTGTATCACATTCTTAATTAATTTCAGTATATAACATTAAAATTAAGACATCGTTTACTTCAGCCATTATTTTCAATGAATTAACAACTGCTGTTGGCCACGTTATTTACGTATTTATTACGAAAACTTGTTACAGTATCCTTTTTCATTTCAAATTTTCTTTACAGAGCAGCAGTTGTTGGGTATTACTAATCGACTCCAACATAGCATTCAATGTCGACGAGAGAGCTCACAAATGCACATAATGAGAAAACTATACCGTACCAAAGATGATCGATCGCATTTTGTGGCAAACGTTTCCGTTTCCTTATTCAAACAGCATCAGCTATCCTAACCTAACCGTACTATACATGACGAAAACATACTTCAAGCACCAGTAGAGAAATGATAAACTTCTCGCTATAAATGTACATGATAATAACCTTTTCATAATTTAACCAGATGCGAGGAATATAAACTAACCTCTGAAATCAATTATGCACTCTACCGTATCTCGAGGTGAATCCCATTTTTACTTAATTGCAGTTTTTATCATTCAAATTAAGTGATCATTTAGTCAGCCTTTATTTTTAATGAGTTAAGAACTTTTGTCGGACACGTTATTTACATGTTTATTACGAAAATATGTTCTCTTTCAATTCAAATTTTCTTTACAGAACAGCAGTTGACGGGTATTACTAATCGACTCCGAGATCGCCTTCGAATGTCGACGAGAGAACTTGCTAGTAGACATAGTGAGGAAACGATACTGAAGATAATAGATTGCATGCAACATAATCGCTGGGGTGCATAAATATCGGTAATGGAAAAAATCGCGCACGCTTAATCGCTCGAATTCACGGATGTCTCAGTGATAGGGCTCTCGCTGTAACCGAAGGATGATACACAGTTTAATATAGGAATTTTGAAGGGACAGCAAAACACTGTCGGTATAATGGGGTTCTCGTTATATGCCGTACTTGCTATAGCAGACTTCTACTGTATTTTGTTTGAGGCTAAAAGTGTACATTTGTGATAAAATTTTCTGTATGGAAAAGTCTTATATTTTGATAACATATTTATTATTATTATTATTATTAATAGTAATAGCACCTTTCATGGTCAAGTTACCCAGTCGTCTTGACTCGTGATGGGCAACCAAAGCGTGTTATCTTGATGAATCAGGAATGTGATTTTTAGTTTTAAAATTGCACATGAACTGGATTTGAATCATATTGTGAGAAGGCAGAGCCTGTTTTCCAAAAACACTTGTATTTTTCTTTTCACTGAGTGAGTTGGCTGAGCGATTAGGGCCATGTAGCTGTTATCTTGCATTCAGGAGAGGGTGGGTTTGAACACCACTGTTGGCAGGCCTAAAGATGGTTTTCCAAGGTTTCCCATTTTCACACCAAGCATTCGTATGATTTTACAAAGCACTTTTTGAGCCTGATTTAATTTTTTTTATGGAAAAAGTGGGGTTCATCATGGATTTGGAGAAGTACGGTACTGTAATTTTTTAAGAATGATGGTAAACATACACTTTCACGCAGTATCGGATTTCGAAAAATAACAAACAAGTAAGCTATAGTGTGGATATCATCCGCGGAAACGCACGTTTTGAACAAACTTTTTGCCATTTCATAATGATTTTAATGTGTATGGGGGTTTTTCCGACTTTTATACAAAAGTCGGATATAACGACAATCCGCTATAACAAGTAAATTTTCCGCTGTTGTGAATTCCCGCTATAACAGACTTCTACTGTATTTGCTACTTGTCCACATTCTGAGAAGATGAGAAAGAAATCCTCAAATAAAAAAATAAAATGTGCAATGCAACAGCCTGGCTTGCTACTTCTCTGACCTATAGCTAAGGAACTAATTAACAAAGTATGATGGCAACAATTAACATTCCTAAGGAAAATCAAATAGATGATAAAATAGATAACAAGAAATATTATCAAGTGCAGACAATAGCCAATGAACTTGCTGCCATTAAGACCAATATTATGAATACTCACTTTTAACTGGTAACTATATAGGGAAAGATAAACATCCCTCTTCATCCCTGACTTCTTACATTTATTCAGATCTTATCAGTATCATTTAAATCCAAATAATACCTTAAATTACAAAACACTAAACTGTTGAAAATTTACCACTGATCAAATGAATTTTTCACCATGACAGCAAAAAAAAAAAAAAAACACCAAGGAACAACAGTAACCTGAGATTTCTCTGTAGTATGTTAAGGTTAGAGAAAATAAGCATCAACTGGAACAATAAAATTCATTGAAATGGAAGGAAACAACAGTCAATACGAGGTTTGTCCGGAAAATACGTATAAATCCGTCGGGGTAACGTATCACGTATCGTGGAGGCGCCGCCAGGTGGCACTGCTGTTGTCGCCAATCTTCTCAACGCTCAGTTCGAGTCGGAGAGCTCTGCGTGTCAGTAGCAGTGTGCAGCTGCTTGTTGAAAGTTACCCGTTTTCACCTGCCGTCGGTATGGAGCTCTCTCTGATTGAGGAACAGCGCATCAACATCAAGTCTCAGAGCTCGTGTGGCCCGAGTTCGACCGGATTTGGCACAAGGGGGCAGGTGGATCCTTCATCACGACAATGCGTCCGCTCACACGTCGCTCGTTGTGCATGAGTTTTTGGCCCGAAGCTCAATCACCGTGACAGACCACCCGCCTTATTCACCCGATTTAGCCCCTTGTGACTTCTTCCTGTTCCCGAAATGCAAAATGGTGCTTCAGGGGCGGCACTTGGGTGATGTGGAAGCTATCAAGGGAGAAACGACACGGCAACTGAACAGCATCACAACTGAAGACTTTCAACAATGTTATCAACAGTGGAAACGGCGTTGGCAGAAGTGCATCTTGTCTCAGGGAGAGTACTTTGAAGGAGACCATATTGTAATACCTGAATAATTGTCAAATAAAGTTATTATTCAACTTTTATACGTATTTTCCGGACAAACCTCGTACATTGCTCCTTTGTATAGTGTTTCTACCCTGCCACTTCTGCTTAAGGAATAACCAATACTTTTTAAAAGAGTATGATAATTTTATCAGTATACATCCTTAAGTCTAATAACCAAGCAATGACTGTTTAGTGTACAACCTTTGACTACAACCCTGGCTGTTAGAAGATATACTGATTCTCAGTACATAACAGAATAAATATAATACTTTAAGTTAAAGCTAAAGAAGAACTATAAGCATATACTGTACATATAAATATCACAAGTTAACAGTTTTCTAATTCAGAGGCGATAATAATTTTACCTATATAAAGTCAATATTTTTTAAAAATTTGTATAGAAAATTTGTATGCACTCTCCTGTTACTGTCACTCCACATCCAAATCACAGTGTAAAGTTCTGAAAGTCTCCTCGATCAGCTCTTGGAGGCAGCGAATGGCTTGGAAGAAAGCTGCTACCAAGAGAGAAAGTGATAGGGATAGCAGTTTACTAGGAACAAGTTCACCATCCTGTGAAGGAGTAGATGACCCAGGTGGCTGACCACTATCATGCCCCTCATGAGCACCTGAAATGATCACAACTGAGTGTGGCACTTTCTGTGAGCAGTCATTTGTCTGCACATCATCTTGACTAAAAGAATCGCGAGTGTCAGCTCGACATGGGTTAGACCGGCTAAAACCCGACGTGCTTTCTTCCTCTTGAACCTGAGAGCTGTGATGACCACAATGAGTCTGACTTGATGCAATAATAACGACAGAATGTTGGCTGCCTGTATCACCAGTGTTGACATGAGAACTTGCTGCACTGTGATTTGCTCGAATCTTCAATCAGGTAATAATGCTACCTCCTCCTTGACTAACAATGACGTCCACTTCCTCTGCAGATGATGTATGTGCAATGATGGGAGAAGTGTCATTATTAATACCTGTCCCACCACTCCTTTCTACATTCAGAAAAACCTGAAAAACAGACCAACTCTTTAGTTACATAGCACAGAAACATGATTAATAGATATACAACATACAGGAATAATTCACAAAGAAGAAAAGCAAATTTGGATAACAGTTTTGTAGGAACTCTGTGGCATGAGTGACATTGAGTAAGTATGCTTTTCCATACTACCTACAGAAATGTTAGTACGCTTTTCATGTCCTAGTCCAAAAGATAAAACAATTACACAGACTATAATAATGAAAAATAAACTGTCTTCATATTCCTCGAGGTGATGCAGCTCTTTTCAGGCACACTCCCAATAGAGGTAAGCTGCATTTATCTTCTTAGCCACATACTAGCCCTCATGCTAATCTTAAATCTCTGGCAGTACTGGAAATTGAACCTAAGCCTTCAAGTGCGGCAATTAACAGCATTAACAATTAAATTACGGAGGTGGATACAGACTAGAATAGACAATATAACAAAGAATATAAGCAGAAACCATGCAAGATGGTGGTACGGTTAGGTGCATGCAGCTGTGAGCTTGCATTCGGGAGAAAGTAGGTTCGAACCCCACTGTTGGCAGACCTGAAGATGGTTTTCCATGGTTTCCTATTTTGACACCAGGCAAATTCTGGGGCTGTACCTTAATTAAGGCCATGGCCGCTTCCTTCCCACTTCTAGTCCCTTCCTATCCCATAGTGCCAGAAGACCTATCTGTGTCGGTGCAAGGTAAGACGAATTGCACGAAAAAAAAAAAAAAAAGAAGAACTTATACAAAAGTGCACTGGTCTGACAACAATGCCAGATCATCCCCAGTAAAATAAGGTAACATGTAAATTATAAGGTCACCAGAACCACAGTACATTAACTTAGTGGAGCTAAAATCACACTACAGGCATTTTCGTTGCATAAATAATCTTCTTGAGACACGTTGTCATCCTGCTTTTACAAAATACTGCCTTTATAATGATGCACAAACAATGCTACTAACATACTCTGAAAATACATGTGAATATTCAGAAATTAATGAAGGCTGCTGAACTCATTAAGCCATTTTAACACATTACTTGCAGTTAGGTTCCGGAACATATTACTTGTATGCGTCGTCAGCGCGAACGTCCCAAAATTGTGGAGCAAATAACTGTGTCATAGTTACAAATTTCCAATAACTAATGGCAACATCATTTTCATATTGAAGCAAAGGATTGAGGCATGCTGCTAGTTTTGATCGGCCCATCGGTGACCCGACGGAAATTTTTTGCATACTTCCAATCATATCGCTTCGGGCCACCCTATGTTTGTATTGTTGTCATTGTTACAAACATGTTATAAATGTCAGAAGGGCTATCTAAATTTTTAATACCAATATATTTGGTCTGTTATTGGACATTATAAATTTTCCGGCTGATTCATTCTTGGTTGCCAGCGTTTTGCCCCAGTGTGCTAAGTTGGGCTCATCAGTTGATAAACAGCACACCTACGAAGATGCATGGCTACTGCATACCGTGGAGGCCACTGCGTAGGCTACTCGGAACCACCGACAGTGCCAATGCACTATGAGAGACTTTGTCTCATTTTCAAAAATTGATGCCTGCCTGGCCATCAGATGATAAAGATGTTGATAAAGATGATAAAGATTGGTATTATAAATTTACTCATTCAGAACAAATATTTCAGGTTCCCTATGGGAATCAACGTCTTTATCATCTATCTAAATTTTAGTCACCATGTTCACTTGTGAGTCATCACAAAAAATGGGTATGTCAACATCATGCCCGCCTACTGGACCCCACCTTGGAAATCGCTTAGCGTGGCAGATTGCTGTTTAATACGAAGAGTACCACCATCTCGTCTAACCTATTCCTTTTTAAATTGCTCTAAGGTAAGCGAAGATAAGTTTTCAGAGTTTTATTTATTGGAGTAGTTACTGGCATATTTGTTGTCTTCCCTAGAAAATATTTACATGTAAGTTCACGCTCCTTGTTTCTTCTTTTAAGCGTGGAGCCCTCACATTCTGCCACACCGGTGACATAGAAAAGGAAGAGGTTTAGGACAGCACTGAATCCTGGATGAATTGCTCATTATTTGGTACAAAGTGATTATAGTGACGGTGATTTCTCTCTAGTACCTAATGATGACCCTACATACAGCCTCCAGGATAGTGCCTCATTTTCCGACACAGATAGTGACTCTGAAGCATGTGGGTCAGCTATTTAAGGGAACGAAAATTCAAGTGGTACCTCTCCAAGTCAGATTGCTGGTGATGACGATGTGCCAAGGTGGGGTTCGGTAGATGTGCATGACGTTGGCACACCCTTTTTTGGTGATGACTCACAGGTGAACATTGTGACTAATTTCGACAGCCCTTCTGACATTTATAACATGTTTGTAACATAGCAAATTATACAGACTATGGTAACCGAAACAAACAGACTTGCTGCACAAAAGTTAGCCAAGTGTCCACCATTTAAAAAAAAAAAAAAAAAAAAGGGGGGGGGGTATCCAAGTGGACTGATACCATGGAGGAAGAAATGGCCAAGATTTTGGGGATATTACTTGCCACAGGATTAAATTACGTCTCTGAACTCCCACTTTATTGATCGAAAAACCCTTCATATGAAAATAGGGTAATAAAGACCACTATGGCTTGTGATCACTTCCTAGCTTTTCTCTTCTGTTGGCATTGTGTGATAATGAAGCCCCAAGACAGGGGAAATGAAAAACTGTATGAAGGTAATCCCAAAAATAAGGTCTCCTATTCTTTTATAAATACATAGGCCTGTTTAATTCTACTTTACTTTAGATCATTTTACACCTTGAACATTTAGCTATTTTTCTACATAATCACCATTTCGGTCGATGCATTTTTGTAGACGCTGTGGCAGTTTTTGTATGCCCATGTCATACCAGCTCGCCGCCATGCTGTTCAGGAAGTTGTGAACCTCATCTTTCACCTTGTCGTCGGTGCTGGCACCCATCTTGCGCACACCTTCCCGTATTTCAACTTTTCCATTAAAATTCTGTGAGCGGCGCTTTGGGAAACCTCAGGAACCAAAGTGCAGAGATCATCCCAGAGTGATCCGCCGATATTCACGCATGTTTTGCTCAACCTTCATGACTGTCTGGACGGAAATAGATGGTCTCCCGCTCCTTTGTTCGTCGTGAATTTCAGTCCGACCAGCTGCAAACTCTCTACACCACTTACGAACAATTTTGACCTCCATGCACTTGGCGGTAACATCCAACAGGAGTGCCATTCTCAATGTCTGCCAAGCCAAGACTGAGTGCCTCAGCGCGGCGTGAGCATGTTTATATGCGAGTGCGGGAAACACTGTTCAGAATATTGTGACCAACAACCACACAAACAGAATTCTGTATTTATTAAAAAAATAGGAGACTTTATTTTTGGGATTACCCTCGTACAAAGTGAAATCTCTAGTAGACCAGCTTCTGAAAAATTTTCAAAATGCCCTAACCCCTGGGAGAAACGTTGTAGTAAATGAGTCTATGGTGCCGTGGAGGGGTAGATTGCTTTCCAGGCAATATATTCTGAACAAGTCACATGTAAAAAAAATGAAATGGCGTATGGCTTTTAGTGCTGGGAGTGTCCGAGGACAAGTTTGACTCGCCAGATGCAGGTCTTTTTTGATTTGACTCCCATAGGCAACCTGCGCGTCATGAGGAGGATGAAATGATGATGAAGACGACACAAACACCCAGTCCCCGTGCCATTGGCATTAACCAATTATGGTTAAAATTCCCGACCCTGCCGGGAATCGAACCCGGGACCCCTGTGGCCAAAGGCCAGCATGCTAACCATTTAGCCATGGAGCCAGACGTCACATAAGTAATGGAATTAAACTCTACGTAAGTCTGCACAGAAGATGGGTACACATTTGATGTAAGAGTTTATCAAGGCTAAGACAAGATGCGACCTTTTCCCAGCAGTGGATCACGCATTTTCATGGTGATTGCTTCAGTGTGACCTGACATTTGCAGCTCATCACCTGAAAATCAGTCATTTTATTTGATGACTCTTCTGAAAAATATAGGCAAGTCATGTTACATTTTAACTGTACATAGCTGCAGTTTATACATTTCATAGTAATGGTTTATATTGACTCTAATTCAACTTTGATTTAGAGGTAGTTTCCACCTTTCAATTAATGTTCTTATATCCACCACTAGCAGTTACCCGTGGCTTCACTTGCATGGATTTTTAAATTTGTTAAAAGTACTCATTCCTCGGTACTGTACTAAGACATTATCTGAAAAACCTAAAAACTCACCAAAAAATTGAGTTTTCATTTACCCCAGAAACATTTTCTAAACCAGTTTGAGGTATTGCCTTTTGGGGCAAAGATGACTATGCGACATAGAACTGTACATGTGAAAAACAATCTTCTCTCAAGTTGAAAAAAAAATTTCACTCCTTTTCACCCCCATTAAATGCCTTTTCCAAAAAAATACATGTTCCTGTATTTTTAAAGGACTTTCCACATACCAAGTCTCACGTCTGTAACATGTTAACCTTTTGACATACGCTGTAGATATACCAGTCCTCATTAAAAAAATTTACCCGCTTTTTCAATTATTTTCACCCCCCTTAAGTGGATTTTCCAAAAACAAAAAGATATGTGTTACTTTATTTTTAAAGAAGATTCCAAATACCAGTTTTCACATCTGTAACATCTTCAGTTTTTTAAATGAATTGAAATTCTTCTTCTTCTTCTTCTTCTTCTCCTTCACTTCTTTCCACCCCCCTCCCCCCTTAAGTAGACTTTCCGAAAACAATAAATACATCTTTCTTTATTTTTAAAGGAGTTTCAAATTACCAACTTTCATGTTTGTAACATCTTCAGTTTCTAAGACATAAGTACACAAGAACCTCGTTTATCCGGCTCTCATTAATCCAGATCTCCGGTTTATCCGGATCGAAAATAATAAAAATGTACTTCTACTTGTACAGTATTTCTTTTATGGGGTCGATTCTTCTTCAATGTCTTTTCCACCAAGGATAGTTAAGGACAGGAATTGGAAGCAAGTCGGCCGTGGTCTATCAAAGGTACTGCCCCGGCATTTGCCTGGAACTGAGAATGGGAAGCTGTGGACTTTTATGAGTTCCTTGACACATTTGCACACATTCTTGGATGCTCGGACGTAGATGTTAACGACGTAAATGACTGGTTGAAAAATGACTGTAATTCAGGCTACGGTATAATGAAAGATGAATAAATTATTGCCTCTTGTTCCTCGGCAGGTAATGACGAGAGTGATGGTGAATTTAAAAATGAAACCGGGACTCCAACAGAAGAAACAATGACTCATGGAGATGCAACAATGCAGCTGGACAAACTGATGGCCTGCTTAGAAATCCAGACTGAAACCACACCGACAGAAATGATGTTACATAAAATCAGCTTCATGGTCCGTATCGCACTTCAATAGATTCACAATTAAGCATTTATTTTCCACCTAGTCGATACAATGATTGCTTAATGCAATTTAATGGTTAAAAGTGGTACATGTTTCGTATATTATCAACATCTTCAGCCACATAACACTGTTTAGATGAAAAATATATAAATTGACAAAGTAATGCTTTAGAGGAAGTGTCCTTAAAATTAACATAAGATTGACAACATTAAAACAAATGATGTTAGCAAAACATCTTTGTGATCGTGCTGTGCAGAAACGCTATACAAATGTAAAACAGAAAAGGCTCACACATTATTTTAGTGCATAAAACAGAGTCGTAAATGTAAGAAAAATGTTCTTATATATTCGTTTGTACAACTGAAAAAAGGTATTACTGTACAACTTATGTTAATATATTATACAGTATAACATGTACTGTATTGGTTGTTTAATTTTTCTGGATTATCCAGATTTTCGATCATCCGGATCAGTTCTGGTCCCACTTAATCCAGATAAACAAGGTTCTTGTGTATCCTCAGAAACAGAATTCAACTCCTTCTTTACTTATTTTCAACCCCCAACCCCCTTAAGTTGATTTTCCAAAAACAAAAAAATATGTGTCTCTTTATTTTTTTTTTAAAGAAATGAAATGGCGTATAGCTTTTAGTGCCGGGAGTGTCCGAGGACAGGTTTGGCTTACCAGATGCAGGTCTTTTGATTTGACTCCCGTAGGCGACCTGCGCGTCGTGATGAGGATGAAATGATGATGAAAACGACACATACACCCAGCCCCTGTGTCAGCGAAATTAACCAATTATGGTTTAAATTCCAGACCCCGCCAGGAATCGAACTTGGGACTCGTGCCCAAAGGTCAGGATGCTAACCATTTAGCCATGGAGTCGAACTTTGTTTTCAAAGGAGATTCCTAATACCCATTTTCATGTCTATAACATCTTTAGGTTATTTAGATATAAGTATCCTCACACAAATAATTCAACTCATTTTTCAACTCTTTCATCCTCCCTAAGTAATTTTCTGAAAATGAAAGAATACGTGTTTCTTTATTTTTAAAGGAGATTCCAAATACCAGGAGCCTCCATGGCTCAGGTGGCAGCATGCTGGCCTCTTACCGCTGAATACCGTAGTTCAAATCCCGGTCACTCCATGTGAGCTTTGTGCTGGACAAAGTGGAAGCGGGACAGGTTTTTCTCCAAGTACTGTGGTTTTCCTTGTCATCTTTCATTCCAGAAACACTCTCCATTAACATTTCATTTCATCTGCCAATCATTTATCATTGCCCCAGAGGAGTGCGACAGGCTTCGGCAGCTGGCACATTTCCTATCCTCACCGCTAGATGGGGGCTTCATCATTCTATTCCTGACCTGGTCGAATAACTGGAAACAGGCTGTGGATTTTCATTTTCATTCCAAATACCAAATTTGATGTCTGTAACATCTTCAGAGCTTGAGATATAAGTATCATCATAAAAAGATTCAACTCCACTATCATGCCCCCCTCACCCCAAAATGCCTATTTCTTTATTTTTAAAGTAGATTCCAAATACCAATTTTCACATCTACAACCTTCAATTTTTGAGATATAAGTATTCCTATAAATGGGATTCAATTTTTTTCAATTCCTCTCACTCTCCCCCCTAAGTGAATTATCTGAAAACAAAAAATATGTTTTTCTTTATTTATAAAGGGGTCTCCAAATATCAATTATCATGACTGTAACATCTTCAGTTTTTGAGATATATGTATCCTCATAAAAATAAATCAACCCCTTTTCCACCCCCATCCCCTCTTAAAATGCACGTTTATTTTTAAAGGATATTTCAAATACCATTTTTCACGACTGTAACCTTCATTTTGAGATATAAGTCCCCCATAAAAAAGAATTCAATTTTTTTCACTTCCTTTCACGCTCTCCCCTTACGTGATTTCCGAAAACAAAAAAATATGTGTTTCTTTATTTATAAGAGAACATCCAAATACGCTTCACCACAACTGTAACATCTTCATTTTTTGAGATAGAGTATGTATCCTCATAAAAAGAATTCAACTCCTTTCTCACACCACCCCCTCCGTCCAAGTTGATATTCCCCCAAAAATGCATGTTTCTTTATTTTTAAAGGAGAACCCAAACAACAATTTTCACGTCTGTAACATCTTTAGTTTTATTAGTATACTCATACAAATAATTCAACTAATTTCTCAATTTTTAACCCCACCCCCCTTAAGCACATTTTCCAAAAACAAAAGAATACGTGTTTCTTTATTTTTAAAGGAGATTCCCAATACCAATTTTCATGTCTGCAACATCTTTAGTTTTTGAGGTATAAGTATCCTCATACTCATACTAAACTAATTTTTCAATTCTTTCACCCTGCCCTCCGCCCCCCCCGAAAGTGGATTGTCCGAAAACAAATATGTACTTCTTTATTTTTAAAGGAGACTCCAAATATCAATTTTCATGACTGTAACATCTTCAGTTTTTGAGATATCACTATCCCAATCAAAAGAATTCAACCCCATTTTCAGGCCTTTTTACCTCTGTTTAAGGGTTTCTTCCAAAAACAAAAATATACATGTTTTTTCCCTTTTAAAAGATTAAAAATACCAATTTTCATGTCTGTAATACGGTAAGTTATTGAGATGTTCTGTAGATATGCTCATTTTAAAAATGCACCCCCTTTTTCAGTTCCACTCAAGTAGACTTTCTGAAAACAAATTATCTACACTATGTGATCAAAAGTATCCGGACACCTGGCTGAACATGACGTACAAGTTCGTGGCGCCATCCATCGGTAATGCTGGAATTCAGTATGGTGTTGGCCCCACCCTTAGCCTTGATGAAAGCTCGCAGGCATATGTTCTATCAGGTGCTGGAAGGTTGCTTGGGGAATGGCAGCCCATTCTTCACAGAGCGCTGCACTGAGGAGAGGTAGTGATGTCGGTCGGTGAGGCCTGGCACGAAGTTGGCATTCCAAAACATCCCAAAAGTGTTCTATAGGATTCAGGTCGGGACTCTGTGCAGGCCAATCTATGACAGGGATGTTGTTGTGTAACCACTCTGCCACAGGCCATGCATTATGAACAGATGCTCGATCGTGTTGAAAGATGCAATCGCTATCCTCGAAGTGCTCTTCAACAGTGGGAAGCAAGAAGGTGCTTAAAACATCAATGTAGGCCTGTGCTGTGATAGTGCCACGCTAAACAACATGGGGTGCAAGCCCCCTCCATGAAAAGCACGACCACACCACAACACCACCGCCTCCGAATTTTACTGTTCGCACTACACACGCTGGCAGATGACGTTCACGGGCATTCGCCATACCCACACCCTGCCATCGGATCGCCACATTGTGTTCCGTATTTCGTCACTCCACACAACATTTTTCCACTGTTCAATCGTCCAATGTTTACGTTCCTTACACCAAGCAAGACGTCGTTTGACATTGACCTGCGTGATGTGTGGCTTATGGGCAGGCGCTCAACCATGAAATCCAAGTTTTCTTACCTCCTGCCGAACTGTCACAGTACTTGGAGTGGATCGTGATGCAGTTTGGAATTCCTGTGTGATGGTCTGGATAGATGCCTGCCTATTACACTTGACGACCCTCTTCAACTGTCGGCGGTCTCTGTCAGTCAACAGACGAGGTCGGCCTGTACGCTTTCGTGCTGTACATGTCCCTTCACGTTTCCACTTCACTATCACATCAGAAACAATGGACCTAGGGATGTTTAGGAGTGTGGAAATCTCACGTACAGACTTCTGACACAAGTGACACCCAATCACCTGACCACGTTTGAAGCCCGTGAATTCCGCGGAGCGCCCCATTCTGCTCTCTCACGATGTCGAATGACTACAGAGGTCGCTGCTATGGAATACCTGGCAGTTGGTGGCAGCACAATGCCCCTAAGATGAAAAACGTATGTTTTTGGGGGTGTCTAGATACTCTTAATCACACAGTGTATGGTTTTTTTTACGTTTACAGGAGATTCTCAATGCCAATTTTCACATCTGTAACATGTAACGTTTCTGAGATATACTCTACTGTAGATATGTCTTTTTTAAAATTCACCCCATTTGTCACACCTGTTCTACCCACTATTAATTGGATTTTCCAAAAACAAAAAAAATATGTATTTCTTTATGTTTAGAGGAGATTCCAATTACCAATTTTTACGTCTGTAATCTTTTAAGTTTTTGAGATATAGATATACTCATTTAAACAATTCACCCAGATTTTCACCCCCTTAGTGATGGAATATCCAAAAATCCTCCCTTAGTGAGCACCTACACTCTAATATAAATGTATCCCCAAAATTTCATTTCTTTCACAAGTCCAACCCCTCCTCCACTTCGTGGGAGAAAGGCAACATCATCAAGTAGGGAATAGCCTGTGGGGGTGAAGTACAGTGGGGACTGTGGGTGCCCCGAGACCACTACTGTAGCTGTGAAGGCCCTACAGGAATCCTGAAAAAGATGGCGGTTAATGGGGCTCTGGTGAAGTCACGACAGGCCTAGCAAGCCGGTGATGGATATTAACTCGCTTTCAAGGAAACAAAGAAACGATAAGTCGGACGGATGTAACAGACGACGACCCTGGCGAGGAACAGGATTACGAATTGGCACAATGAATATACAAACACTGACCGGAAAGCAGAAGAGGTCGTAGACATGATGGAAAGAAGAAAACTGGAGGTACTAGGGCTGACAGAGACTAAGTGGAGGGGTGAGGGTAAGAGAGTGCTGCGGAATGGTTTTTGGTTGTACTGGATAGGAAATTATGAAGGAAAGCGAAATGGAGTAGGAGTGGTATTAAGAAATGGATTGAAAGAGGAAGTAAAAGGGATAAGTGACAGGTTGACAGTTCCTTTCCGCTCCTCCAGTCCCTTACCCCCCACCAACAGCATGTGGCAACCCATCCAACTCCTGACCACGCCCAATGTTGCTTAACTTCGGAGATCTCACGGGATCCGGTGTTTCAACACGGCTACGGCCGTTGGCTCATTTTCAAGAAGGGAAATAGAAAAGATTTTAAGAACTATAGGGGAGTCATATTGATGTGCCACTGTGCAAAGGTATTTGAGAAGATTCTGGAGAATAGAATCAGAAAGAGGGTGGAAGAAAAGTTAAGAGAAGAGCAGTATGGCTTCAGATCGGGACGGTCTACAGTAGACCTTATATTCGCAGTAAGACAGCTACAAGAGCATTATTACGAAGGGGGTAAGGATCTTGTGATGGCCTTCATGGACTTTAAGAAAGCTTATGACCGTGTGTGTAGAAACAAGGTATGGGAAGCCTTACAGAGAAAAGGTGTCGAGGAACAGATCGTAGAAAGAGTGAAGGAGATGTACATTGGGAGTGTCAGTTGTGTGAAAATAGGAGGAGAGAGAACAGGCTGGTTTGAGCAAAAAGGTGGATTAAAAGAAGTTAGTGCTCTGTCACCTTTGCTCTTTGTAGTAACAATGGACGAGATAATGACATAAGTGGCAGAAAAGTTGGAGAAGGAAAAATGAAAGTGATGATGTTTGCAGATGACCTGTTAGTCTGGGGAGAAAAGGAAGAGGATATCCAGGAACAGTTAGATGCTTGGATAGATGAGGTGGAACAATATGGATGAAATTTAATGCCCAAAAGAGCGAGATAGTGATCACAACTAGAAAGAAGGAGAGACCTACGAGAGGGAACAGCTTAGGAAGGTAGAGTTTCAAGTACTTGGGAAGTATCATAGAGAAAAGTGGAAGAAATGATAAGGAAATAATCAAGCATGGAAGACAAGCAGGAGCTGTCCTGGAAAGTGTCAGAAGCCTGGTTTGAAGCAAGGATATCCCTCAGAGAAGCAATAGGGTGATATACAGGATGTACTATATATCTATTCTGACGTACACAGCTGAGACTTGGGTAATGAGGCAGAGAGCTGTGAATAGCATACAGGCAAGTGAAATGAAATTTCTGAGAAGCAGGATAGGAGTGACAAGATGGGATAAGATGAGAAATGAGAAGGTTCGAGATATAGTAAAAGAAGAGCCACTACAGAATAGGACAGAGGCATCTAGACTTAGTTGGTATGGACATATGAAGAGAATGACAGAGGAAAGGATACCGAGGAGGATGCTCGAAATGGAGATAACAGGTAAACGACCAAGAGGAAGACCAAGAGACAGGTGGATAAAAGGAGTGGAAGAGTGTGCACAGAAAAGAGGTGAGGACTGGGCAAGAGTGACTAGGGAGAAGTGGTGGGAAGACAAGAGGAGATGGAGAGGCTAATGTTCCAAGCAGACCCGGCCGACAGCTGGAAACTGCAGAAGATGATGATGATGATGTCCAGTACTTTTGGCTTGGCGATGATGAATCAGTCAGTAAGGACATGTTATTCTATATATATAGACATAATTAACACTTAAAATATCTTATGACATGTTAAGTCTTTTTCTGGAGACATCTTCAGCTAAAACATACAAAAAATGACACAGACAATGATGATGCATTAAAGCAACTTTAAAATCCTTAAAAACTCGAACAATGATAATACGCTTGTTGTTTATGTTTGCTGCTTCTTCGTCTTTTGAATGTGAAGTGTTTTTATCCTTGGTACTGAATGGTCATAAAATAAGATGTTCAGTCTTAATTGGATGCTTCTAATACGAGATTTGTACCTGTTTGAGTACTAACAGGACCGTCTAATTTCTATTGACGGGGGAAACTCCTCTGTACCTTGATTAAATTTTGGTATAAAGTGTTGTGTTATCTGTTGATAATAATTATATTGAGGAGGCCGAAAAAAGAGAAAAGGGGGTTTGTTAAGTTGAAGAAACCTTGCTGAAACGATGTTAGGGTTATTGGAATGTTTCAAGTACTAACCTCCCCGCTGGTTCCGTTGGGTCTTGTTGTACGTGTGCTGTCTGTGAGCTGTGTGTTCGCGTCAAGCAGCTGACCGGTAGGCAGGACAAGAACGGGAACGGAGGGGAGAGTAGGGGTGTTATTGTGGTAGGCCTAGGAGTTGTGTTTGTTGGGGTGTTTGCATATTTTATGGTATCTTTCTTTAATTGCATTTCTTCATGAATCTATGTCTGAAACTTCACCTAGGAGTACGCTTTGTGTAATCTCATTGATGTTAGCCAATTATGCTTTGGGCCTTTATTGAGAACCTGTAGTTCTTTGTCATCTAAAATTTTTTTTTGCTAGTGGCTTTACGTCGCACCGACACAGATACGTCTTATGGCGACGATGGAATAGGAAAGGCCTAGGAGTTGGAAGGAAGCGGCAATGGCCTTAATTAAGGTACAGCCCCAGCATTTACCTGGTGTGAAAATGGGAAACCATGGAAAACCATCTTCAGGGCTGTCGACAGTGGGATTCGAACCCACTAACTCCCGGATGCAAGCTCACAGCCGTGCACTCCTAACCACATGGCCAACTCGCCCGGTCTTCTTCTAAAATTACATGGGTTAAATTTTTGATTGGGGAGTGAAAAGTTTGCTTAGTTTCGGTATTGCTAAGAGTTTGTTTTTTTAGTGTGAGTTTCTTTACTTCTCTCTGACCTAAGATTGATCAGTTTTTGTTGATGTTTTTTTACAATTTTAAGCTGGCGTGTTCCTAGAATGAACCCCATTCTAAAGAGACCGTCAGGAAGGATCTGAATCAACTTTAGAAACAGCCCTACTTACAATTTATCCACAATTTTTTAAACCTTCCAAAGTAAGACATCAATAAAAATCTCAATAGAATTTTGCAGCACCACATGTCTGGTGGTGTAATCGCAAAACTTTGAGTGTCACTGTTATTTATACAGCAAAGGCAAAGAAATATTCAAAGAAATATACTGTAGAATGAACTATTGCAACCTACTGCAATGGCTGAGGAAAATCCACACACATACATGAACACCTCAGAACTACTCACTATACACAGTGCGAGCAGAAAAATAATAGCAAAAATGTTTATCAGAGTACATATGTTCCAAGTAGCAAAATTAATTTCTATTTTGGTTCGACCACAAGTGATGTACCCTCTGGACGCGGCTATCCAGTCGGGTGGAAATAGACTATGTTTAGGGGACCTTTTTTAGCACCCTCCCCATTCAGGTTAAGCAGAGTGGATCCTAAATAGGCCTGCTTAGTCATGAATGCAGCATACTTATTTGATTACCGTTTGCATGAAGGAGGGATACCAAATGAATGGAGAGTTGCAATAGTAGCCCGAGTGAGCAAGGGAAAGGGATATAAACATAAAACAAAAAATTACAGTCAGTTTGACATGTGCTGGGAAAACATTCTATATGATTATAGTAGGCATGTTTGTGAAATTACTAACTGCTCTGATAGAAGACAGTTCCAGTTTAGGAAACGTTAATCCACTGAGGCTCAACTTGTAGGATTCTAGCAAGATATAGCAGATATTTTAGATTCAAGAGGTCAAGTGGACTGTATCGTTATTGATCTATCTATTGATCTATTCAAGTCTTTTGATAGGGTACATTATGGGCCATTACTGATGAAAATGAGGGCTATTGGACTAGACAAAAGAGTAGTTGAATGGGTGGCTACATTCCTAGAAAAATAGAACTCAGAGAATTAGAGGAGGTGAAGTGTTAGCTTATCCTGTAATGATTAAGAGAGATGTCCCACAGAACAATATTACTGGACCTTTATGTTTTCTTATTTATATAAATGATATGAATAAAGGACTGGAATAACAGATAAGGCTATTTGCAGATGATGTTATACTCTATAGAGTAGTAAGTAAGTTACAGGATTGTGAGCAACTACAAAAAGACCTAGACAATGTTTTGAGATGGATAGCGGGCAATGGTATAATGGTGAACAGGATGAAGTCAGGTTGTAATCTTCACCATGAGGAGAAGTCTTCTCACTTTTAATTACTGTGTTGATGGGGTGATAGTACATCATGTGGATCACTGTAAGTACGGTACCTATGTGTTAATATATGAAATGATATTCATGGGGTAATTGCATTAATAGGGTTGTAAAGAAATTTATTATTTATTTTGCTATTTGCTTTACGTCGCACCGACACAGATATGTCTTATGGCGACGATAGGATGGGAAAGGCCTAGGAATGGGAAGGAAGCGGCCGTGGCCTTAATTAAGGTACAGCCCCAGCATTTGCCTGGTGTGAAAATGGGAAACCACGGAAAACCATCTTCAGGGCTGCCGACACGTGGGGTTCGAACCCACTATCTCCCGATTACTGGATACTGGCCGCACTTAAGCGACTGCAGCTATCAAACTCGGTATTGTAAAGAAAGGTTACAGATCTCTTAACATGGTTATGAGGGTATTTAAGGGTTGTAGTAAGAATGTAAAGGAGGTGGCGTAGAAGTCTCTGCTAAGACACCAATTAGAGTATGGTTACAGCATATGAGACCAATGTCAGGACTACTTGATATAAGAACTGGAAAAAATCCAAAGAAAAGCAGCACAATTTGTTCTGGTTGATTTATGACAAAGGAGTAGTGTTATGAAAATGTTGCAAACTTTGAGCTGGGAAGACTTGGGAGTAAGGAGACAAGCCAAGCTGTCAGTGGAGTTAGTTACAATTGGCTTTATGCCGCACCAGCACAGACAGATCTTATGGCAATGATGTGTTAGGAAAGGGCTAGGAGTGAGAAGGAAGCGGTCATGACCTTAATTAAAGTGCTTTGTGGAAAATGGAAAACCACGGAAAACTATCTTTAGGGCTGCCATCAGTGGAGTTTGAACCCACTATCTCCCAAATGCGAACTTACAGCTGTGCGCCCCTAACTGCATAGCTAACTGGCTCAGTACTGTCAGTGGAGAGATGACGTGGAATAACATTAGTAGACGAATAAGCTAGAGCGGATATTTTAAATGTAGGAAAGATCTTAATATGAAGATAAAGTTGGAAACAAGGGGACAAATAGGGGCACATATTCATTTATAGGACGAGGAATAAGGGATTGGAATAATTTATCAAGGGAAATATTTAAAAAAATTGAAGTTCTTCAAAAATATTTTTTAAAAGTCTAGGTAAACAACTGATAGGGAATCTGGCACCTGGGCAACAGCCCTAAATGCAGATGATTGATTGGTTGATTGACTGATTGATTGATTGATTGATTGACTGACTGACTGATTGAATCTAATGGAACACTCAAGGTTTGGTGGTTCCATACATGCCTTTATTAAAGGTCACTTGAAGATCTGAAACATTTGCATGCAACAAGTTCCACAAAACTTGATAAAGGAACAAGGGACCCACAGAATGGTTGTATGTCTGGATCCCTTGCAGCAGTACCACAAGAAAAAGCATGCATGCGACAGAACAAAATGAGGTGCTACTATTTTGAGTCCAGGACAGAACAGCAAAGCCAACAGTGAGAACGTGTGGATTCTTCCCCTCTGACAAAGTCAAAGCTGTACACACAAGTTCTGGAATGGTTAAGTTGGCACCCTTCGACTGCAAACACCTGCTGCTTGCTCACTTTATCGAGCACGGGAGCACAATCACTGCAACATGAAGAAACTGAGGCACATCATAAAGTCAAAATGTTCTGGAATGCCACCGAATAGAATTATCCTTCATCATAATGCCCACCCCCAAACTTCCCAATGGGTGAAGGGTACCCTTCAGAAATATCAGCTGAAAACACACCAATAACTTCCCTTCTGTCCACACCTTTCACCATGCAATTTTAACAATTTTGGTGAGCTGGAACATTCATGGAAATTAATTTGCAACAAACATAAATATATGTGACAGGGTATCGTAGATCCATTAGTGGTTTATATGCTACTACAAGAATGGGACTTGACCATCTTATCTCCCAGTGGGATAAATGTCTTAAGATTGAATAATTGTGGTATGACAAGTTCAAGGACAATTTTTTGGCATATAACCCATTTTCATCTGATTGCCCTTGAATATCAGAATATTCTCTTGGACACTATAGCAGCAAAAACTCCTTCACTGTCTCATCTGTGGTGTTCACCACCATTTCAACAACCAGCATGTACAGTACTCCGAAATAGGTTATATCAGTATATGTTGGTAAACTTACATAAACAGAAAAACTATACACAGAAAAAAAAAAGTGATGCCATTAAGTCACATCATTAGAAATAATCTAACAGAGCACTAGTATGGGCAGTCCTGTGGCTAGATGCCAAATAACATGCGAGTGGCGTCCACTTCAGAGTGTTCTAAAAAGTCATGTGCAACACCCTGAAAATAATGACATGGCACTGCTACGGAAGAGGAGAAAGTATTCCAGAGAGATCTAACCACTGATCTGGGTGTAGACAATATGGCGATCAAAAGACTACTGATGTTAGATACTTTCCTAACAGCAGGACCGATGCTGGGTTAGTAAATATTATATCTGACTGTTTTATTTCAAGAATGAAAGTATCAAGTATCAAGTATCAAATAAAAATGGTATGGACTTATCTGTAATAAAAACCTTTTAAGACTATTCAAATAAGAATCTAATAGTATTTTAAGGAAACATTCATTGACTTACCTTAGTCTCTATGCTAATAGAACGAAACTCTTGGGAGAATGAGAGGATGTAGATACAAAATGCAATAGCCACAACCCATTCAGATGCTGTACTCACAACATGTAGTTCCCAGCCACCATCTTCAGGATACCACTTACGAGGATTTGTGCCTTCAATTAAAACAAGATATTTACCTCATGTCAGAAACTGTCCATTAATATTATCAGTTATAGAGCAGGACAGCTAGGACAGAAAATTAGTGACAAAAAATATGAAATTAAAAGAATGTTTGGCTTTAAATAATACTATGGTACTACTAGACAAGAAATTGAAGGGAAAAAATAGAATGCTGTAACAGACTTAAGATGAAGCTAAAAAAAAAAAAAAAAACTTCAACTGAGAATTTGTTTAAAGTAACACCATTCCTCATCAGCCCTACTGCTGTTAATGGCTTCGCCTGATGAAAGTTCTAAAACCAATCAACTACTGTTAAAATATTTAAAGATTTAAACTTCTTTCAAATGAGAATCACTTTGTCTGTATACACTGAACTACCATTTATGAACACAGGCTGCTGATTTATCCTTCAACCATATGAAGGCGTCATCAACAGGAGGAAGCTGGCTGGCATGACTATGGACCGATTCCAGATGCCACTGCAATGAATAAGTATCACATCAGAATGATCGATAGCACTTAGTGAGGCAAAGTGCATCAGGTTCACACCTTGGTTTGGCCACAAAAATACTTCTGCAAGGTTATGAAACAAGGTTCACTCCCCGATGAGAATAATAGAAGTGCTATCTGGTACAGGAAAGTGGTTACACTTTACTAGCTTGTTCACATTTTTAGCAAGGTCATGATGCAAAAGTGATGTGAAATGATAACTAAAGTAGATTAGAGGACAGACCCTTCCTTTATACTTGCTAGGGACTGACCAACCCACCCCTAGAAGTATTCTTGCTAATATAGAAAAATTAAAACCAATACTATGTCAATGAAATGCCACCATTTCCTGTCTTCCTAGTGACTGCAGGGCAGTTCCCATTGTCTCGAATAGAACTTACCTCATGTGTGGTCCACTGCTATCACATTCTGTGAAAATAATGAAACCACAGGGTTTGAAAGTGATGTGCCATGGCATGTGCTAGATGTAATGGCAGTAGCCACGCATAGCTATCCAATGGTCTTGTCACTAGCTAATATTATCAGAGGGGATGGATACTAGAGGCCTGTTGGCCACTTTGCAGCTCTAACCTGGGGGCATTACCCCTTTCCTTGCCCTTGCCCAATGGTTGTCACTAGCCAGACCTAACCAATATCAGTCCTGCCATCAGGCACCTGACAGTCAGTAGACATAGTGTCTGATAGATCTGCAGGTTGGTTTATCTTTAATGAAGTCATTTGTGGCATTTAATTGACATCTTGGTAATCTTTTGAACATTTTTTATTTGCACAAAACATGGTTGAACAAAAAAGTTTTTTACAAGGAAATATTGAGTTAGCATGAAAAAACACTTGCCACATGTGAGAGACACAATGTAAAACCCGACTGACTTTTGATATCCTAGACTAGGGATGGCGAACCTATGCCACACGTGTCACTAGGTGACACGCGAACATGATTTCGGTGGCACACCACATGAACACAATAATGTTTTATATACGTCTTGTACTACCGACAATACATATCTTATAATGTTTCACGTGTAAGAAATAAATATAAAAAATCTAAATACTTGTTCCATTCGGATGTGCAATATGGCAACACTAGGTCTGAAAGTCAAGTGAGATAAGTGTTGTTTTCTGGTGGTTCTGTATACTTACCTTGCAAACATGGTTTCAGTGCCGAAAAGAACAGAAACTTGACAAAGGCAGTGGCCGAATTTTTCAAGAACAGTGGACAAGGGAATTCGGGATGATAGAAAGATGTATTGCCTGGGTTCGAAAACAATACTGTATTCCCCACATTTAATGTAAAGGGCCATTTCAAGACTAATCATTCAAATGTTTGTTCCATGCCAAATGAAAAAAGAAGAGAGTTCGTTTCACAAAATATGGAACTTTACACAAAACAAACTGATTCTTTTGTATCCTTCCACCCTAAGAATAATATCAGTGGGGCTGTTATATCTGTCTCACTGCATAGTAGGCTACAGCATGCATGGGAAACAGCTTTCTGACAGTGAGTTCTTGAAATAACAATTCTTATTGACGGCCGACACATTATTTGAGACCTTTCCTAACAAACCACAAATAATTAACAGAATTAAAGAAATGCCAGCCAGGTGAACTGCTGTCAAGGACAGAATAATAAGAATGAGTGAAGTAGTTTCTGAGCAATTGAAAGCTAATTTGGATAACTCTCAGATGTATGCAGTATATTTTGATGAAAGCATGGATGTGACCTTACAAGCGAGGATAGCTGTTTTTCCGATTTTCTTGTGGACAATATGGAAAGATAATGAAGCTAAAGGAGGAAGTGAAGTCCACTGGCAATATTAATATTTTTTATTTTTATACCTAATATTTATTTTCTTACAATTTGTTTTACGTCGCACCAACACAGATAGGTCTTATGGTGAAGACAGATGAGGAAAGGCTTACGAGTAGGAAGGAAACCGCCGTGGCCTTAACTGAGGTACAGCCCCAGCATTTGCCTGGTGTGAAAATGGGAAACCAGGAAACCATCTTCAGGGTTGCCGACAGTGGGTCTCGAACCCACTATTTCCCGGATGCAAGCTCACATCTGCGCACCCCAACCGCGCTGCCAACTCGCCCGATAATAATATTTATTGATGAAGTGTGTTACATTGGGAGCATATTATTAATATTTTTACAAATAATATTAGGTATTCTAAAAACGTACATATTTAAAAATGTATTTTTTGCAGTATTTGCAAAATACGACCTCGGAACATGTAATCAAATGTATTTACAAGATATTTTTCTCAAAAGCAAATACATCAGTAAATTAATAAATGAATAAATAAATATTATGAAACATAATTGGAATGAGGAAAGGAAGTCGCGGTTGTGGGGGGGTTGTAGGTTGTAGCAATTTCTTAAAGGAAAATAACAAGTGGCACAGTCAACAGTGGAGAATAATAAACGAGGCTTAAAATGGCACACTAGTTGGAAAAGGTTCGCCATTCCTGTCCTAGACAGTGACAGAAAGTTAAAAACTACCCTATACAATTGCAAATAGGAGAAGTTTGGGCAAGGTAAAATACTTAACTTTCAAACTCAATTACTGAGAAAATGAAATATCAAAAAATTGTTTGGTTTACTTGCAACACGTGTTTATTCAATAAACTACAATATTTCACTTTGTCCCTCTGTATGGGAGTAAAGTGAAATTTCTGAAGGGGCAAAGTGAAATGGAAGAAATATTCAGAAATAATTGACTATATAATTAAACTAGCTGATGTACCCGTGCTCCGCTACGGAATTCTCAGGAAGACTGACTTCGTGGTTTTCCTAACTGAAGATAACATAGGTCATTACAAAAACGTCAGTAGGAATGTAGCAATTAAAAGCAATGTTACCATATAAAATACTCGATCAAATGAAAAACCGCACATTTTCTCACTTTTAACGAACAGTACTAGGGTGCCAATCTAACAGTCCAAAGTCCCAGAGCTGGAATGACCAGGCCGCAGACAGCTGTGAACACTCCTCTGCCATTATTCCATTAAATAAGCACACTTCTCATTCCAATCAGTGCCTCAGAGTAGGAATTGAATAGCTCGAATGCTATGAACCAGTGAGTTACGTACCAGTAATATCAGAAAATCTATGAAACAGAGGAATGGCATG
This sequence comes from Anabrus simplex, assembly GCF_040414725.1. NCBI lineage: Eukaryota > Metazoa > Arthropoda > Insecta > Orthoptera > Tettigoniidae > Anabrus > Anabrus simplex. Next base: position 275,726,844 of record NC_090267.1, on the reverse strand, counting down.
CTAAAGAAGAAAGTCACCTAACTCCCCAGCTACTTCCCGCCAATATTTAGGCAGACTGTTACACTCGGTTCGACTGGGCGAGTTGGCCGTGTAGTTAGAGGCGCGCAGCTGTGAGCTTGCATCCGGGAGATAGTGGATTTGAACCCCACTCTCCGCAGCCCTGATGATGTTATTCCGTGGTTTCCAATTTTCACTCCAGGCAAAAGCTGGGGCTATACCTTAATTAAGGCCAAGGCCACTTCCTTCACACTCATAGCCCTTTGCTATCCCATCGTCACCATAAGACTCATTGTGCCTGTCCCAAAAATCTCTCCTGCAAGCAATACATCTGACTACCGACCTGTCTGCATCCTCACAGCACTTTCTAAGGTTCTGGAGAAGATAATGCATAAACAAATTGTTAAATACTTGGAAAAACATTCTGTACTTGATCCCTTACAGTCTGGTTTTAAGAAAGGACACAGTACCGCAACTACACTAATCAAAATCACGGATGACATTAGACGGGCTATGGACGAACGAAAACTGACTATAATTATCCTTCTAGACTTTAGCAGTGCGTTTGACACTGTAAATATAGACATATTGTTAGCTAAGTTACAAAAACTTCACATGGCTCATTCTGCTATTCAACTCTTGGGCTCATACCTCAAAAACAGATGACAGCGAGTTGTATCAAACATGAAGACTACAGAACGGAGGACTAAGCTATCTGGCATTCCCCAAGGGTCTATTCTTGGACCTCTTTTATTCTTAATCTATATTAATGACATTTCTGCTCATCTAAATGACTGCAACAGATTTTCTATATATAATACCGATACAGTTGGTCCGTTTCTGGACATTATATTTTCTATGGTATGTCTGGACCTTTCAACCTAAAACAAGGATTAACTTGATGAATTGTGTTGGAATACCCATAAGTAAAGTAGTATTTCATTTTTCCCCCGATAGTTCATTTCACTCGTCTATTTGGCCAAGAACCCCATTACGGTAATGAGTTGAACATACAGCCAGCGTCTTAACACCGAAAGTCAGCTGCAGAATACAACCAGGTCCCCTAATGTGACCAACTTATTTGGGTGAATAAGTTTCTTAGGTGGGGTGATGGTCCCGTCGGTGAAGGAAATGACACTGGAACCCATCAAGTAGCATCTGACTCCAGGTTAGAGGCAGCTGCAAGAGGCATCTGTACCTTATGTTCGGAGTGGACAGACCACCTGCTGGCAATAGCTCTAAAATGCATTTGGAAGTGGCGACCATATTGCAATAATAGCCTAAAATGAAAATGGCACTTTTAAATCAGCTTCAGAAAATGCTAGGGCATTTCCCAGAAGTGGGGCGCAGTTCTTATACTGAGGGAAGTGTGAAAAGTGGACGACCAGTAGAAAATATTATGAAGGTAGCAATAATCAACCTCAAGTTCACTAACTGGAAAGTCGGAAGAGATGACTGATTTCATGTAGAAGGAGAAGATAGAAATGAGTGAGGTTAAGTGGAGAGGGAAAGAAAATATGAAATTGAGGATGAATACACTCTCGACTGGAGCGGAGGACATAAAGCAAAGAATGGAGTGGGGATAATGACAAACAAAATCCAACAATTCCATATTTGATCCTAACATGCACAACAAAAATCTCTGTAAAATTCAGCCGGAACTTTATCATCTACAATCAAGATTTTCTTCCGTACACACTCCTGAGCAAAACATCTGCATCGATGAGTCCCTCCTTCTATGGAAAGGACGACTGGGCTGGGCGCAATTTATTTCATCTAAAAGAAGCAGATCTGGTATGAAATTTTATAAACTTTGTGAAGGTGGGTCTGGTTACCTATGGAGTTTTTTTAGTTTATACTGGCAAGGACACAGTTTATGGACAAAGATATCCTAGTGAGAAAATTTTGTCCAGAATTTTACTAGAACTTACTCATGACCTTCTAGATAAAGGGTATTTTCTCTACCTTGACAACTGGTATACTAGTCCACGACTAGTTGATACACAGTGCAGCAGAAATACTGTTATTGTGGGGACTATGGGGATGAACAGAAAGGAATTCGCAGACACAGTGAAGAGCACTAAACTGCAGAAGGGGGAAACAATTGCAGCTTTAAGTAAAAAGCAAATGATCATGAAATGGAAAGACAAAAGAGATGTTACCCTAGTCAGCACAATCCATGATGTCAGCATGAGTGATGTTCAGACAAGGAAAGAAGTAATCCATAAATCACCCCTAGTTCTAGATTACACCAAGGACATGGGAGTAGATAAAAATGATGCCAAGTTCCCAAATAAACTTGCCAACGAACGCCTAGAAAAATATTACCAGAAGATGTTCCGTCACCTGATGGATCTGACGGGTTTGAATGCATTTACAATTTCATTACCATGATGTGTAATTCAAAAATATTCCTTGCTTTTGTTTGTTTTAATTTTAGATGCTAACATATGAACAAAATTTTAACCCAGGTAAATGACCTTGCAATTAATGAAAAATGGTTGAGAATGACACATGCATGATATGTAAATCAGAAATATCCCTTGCTTTTATTTGTTTCAACTTCCGACTGTAAAGTATAGCCAAACACACAAATTCCAACCATGTAAATGACCTTGCAGTTAATGTAAAATGGTAAACAATGTCTCTCTCTCTTTTTTTTTGCTATTTGCTTTACATCGCACCGACACAGATATGTCTTATGGCAATGATGGGATAGGAAAGGCCTAGGAAGTGGAAGGAAGCGGCCGTGGCCTTAATTAAGGTACGACTGCAGCTATCAGGCTCGGTAACCATGTCTCTAACATTAAAATTAATTCATTAAAATTCCTTTATTTTATGTTTTGTACCACAGATTAATGATACTACTAACATTTCTGCCCATCCTGCCATGTAACAACAATCTGCTGAAAAAATACACAAGGGCAGGTTACACCAAGCACATCAAAAATACCCAGTTAAGAGGTTAAGAATAGAGAATGGAGTAAAGGATTTCATCCAAGTGTATGTACCCCAGGCTGGATAAAGAAGAAGATATGGACAAATTCCTGGAGACAATGGAGAGAGAAATAAAGGATGTGGAAGTGACTGTCATAGGAGACTTTAATGCAATGGTGGGATACAACAGAAAAGGCATGGAAGATGTAACTGGACCTACTGGGTATGGAAGGGGGAATGAAGAGGGAAAGAAGTTGGTGTATTTTTATGTGAGAAATGGGTTAAATGTGGGCAATAGATTGTTGAGGAAGAAAATAGTAGAAAGATTACAAGATATGGATGGGAAAACAGAAGGAATAAAACAATAATTGATTACTGTAGACAGTTGTTAGATGTAATAGCCTTGCCAGAAGTAGCCTTTGACAGAGATCACAGAGTAGTGGTAGCAAAAATGAAAGTAGGAAAAATAGTAAAAATTAAAGAAATAAAAGTATGGCAATTAAAATATATGGAATTAAAAGGATAATTCCAAAATAAATTGAAATTACACATACCCAGAATTGAGGTAGAGTGTGTGGAAGTGGAAAGTTTTATGTTCAAGAAAGAATTTGTAAGCTGTGCAGCGAATGCTTTTGACAGAATAGCTGAGAGAGTAAAAGATAAAGATGAAATGAGATAGTAAGAAGGCAGTGAAAAATAAGATGATAGCTTGGCAAGTATGGAATAGGGCTAAAACAGAAGAAATTAGAAGAAAGTATCAGGAAATGAAAAGAAGGTGCAAGAAAGTAATAATAATAATAATGTTATTTGCTTTACGTCCCACTAACTACTTTTTAAGGTCTTCGGAGACGCCGAGGTGCCGGAATTTAGTCCCGCAGGAGTTCTTTAACGTGCCAGTAAATCTACCGACACGGGGCTGTAGTATTTGAGCACCTTCAAATACTACCGGACTGAGCCAGGATAGAACCTGCCAAGTTGGGGTTAGAAGGCCAGCACCTTAACCGTCTGAGCCACTCAGCCCGGCATGCAAGAAAGTAGTAAGTGAAGAAAAGATGTAAAGGATTTATACGAGAGTTGGAAGAGGATGTACATATATAACGCTAAACGGATGCTATATGGAGTTGGAATAGGATTTACGTATATTAAGCGTAAGGAATTTCATTTTTTTATCCGCACTGAACTGCACTCGTTGCAGCCGTCAAGCAAGGTATACAGCTTTAGAGGTTTCCATTGAACTGAGAATCCATGCCCGCTTAACAACTGTAGGGCAAATTAATATCACAGTTCAACCACTACACATACAGCATTAAAAATACTACGTTTTTATACTCAACAAAGATAAGAAGACGGCTCAGTTTTAATAATTCTATTGTATATAACAAACTTTTAATCCAACAAAGTAACATATACAAAAAATGAATATTTTAATATCAAATGGACTGCATTCAACTTCAATCCTATAATTTTAGGATCGCATGTGAAGCCAATATTACGAGTGTATAAAATCATAGACATTAAGGAATTGAAGACCACTCATATACCAAATGAGGAATTTTATATTTTGACTTGCAAGAGTTTCCTTGTCACACATTATAATTTTAATCTAGTATAATAAGATGTTAATATTTAATTATAACAACATTCTATTGTCTGTATATATGGAGTTAAGTTAAGTATGCTTTTTTTTTTTTTTTTTGCTAGTTGCTTTACGTCGCACCAACACAGATAGGTCTTATGGCGACGATGGGATAAGAAAGGGCTAGGAGTGGGAAGGAAGCGGCCGTGGCCTTAATTAAGGTACAGCCCCAGCATTTGCCTGGTGTGAAAATGGGGAAACCACGGAAAACCATTTTCAGGGCTGCCGACAATGGGGTTCGAACCTACTATCTCCCGAATACTGGATACTGGCTGCACTTAAGCGACTGCAGCTATCGAGCTCGGTAAGTTAAGTATGACAATATGCTGTTCACTGTTTTGATCGCCAAGTTTCTACACACTTTCCATGCAGCTGATGATGGTGTTAAAAATTGTACACCGAAACATGTTCTGTAATCTGTAATAAATAATATCATCCAACAACATTGCATATTTATTGAAAAGGTGGAACCCGCTATATGCTAATTTAAATGTGATTTACGTATATAACGCTAAAAAGGATGCTATATGGACTTGTAAGAAGGAAAAGTTCACACAAAGCAGATGAAAGGAAGGAAGGAAAAAAAAAAAAGGAAAGATCAGAGGAATACAGAAAAGATGGATTATTCTGATGAACTCCTGAATGCAAGAAGGGGTGTAAATGAGATGATAGAGTCAGGGTATGAGGAGATAGAATTTGAGAGTGAAATCACAATAAAGGATGTGGAAACTGCTGTCAAATGAATAAAAGTGGGAAAAGCAGCAGGACTGGATGAACTATATGTGAAAATGATAACAGCATCAGGACCTGTTGGTCTACAATGGGTGTATAGACTATTTAGATATATTTGGAAAGAAAAACTGGTATCAAATGGCTGGAATAAAGGAGTAATAATAACTATATTTAAGAAGGGGGACAAGAAGATATGGGGTAATTATCAAGGAATAACATCATATATCAAGTAGCAAAAAAATTTGGAAGGGTACAAAGAGAATGAGAAGAAAGGTGGAAGGATAGTTAGAAGAAGAGCAATACGGCTTTTGAAATGGAAGATCAACACTAGATTCCATCTTCAGTATGAGGAAGTTAATGGAAAAACATTGGGAATATGGAAGAGATGATATTGTGGTGTAGAGAGCAGACAGAGAGGAAGTACAAGGGCAACTTGACATGTTGAGTGAGATTATCGAAAATTACGGAATGAAAATCAGTGTAGTAAAGAGTAAGACAGTGGTGTTGACAAGAGGAGAAAAGGAAGGAAAAGGACTTATAAAAATAAAGTGACAAACCTCAAAATTGTGGAGAGCTTCTCAAGTACTTCGGAAGCGAACTGATTCAGGATGCAGGGCTGGACATGGAAATCAGTGAAATGATTCAACAGGAAAATGTGTTCTACTAGTGTGCGAAACTTGATGTGGAGGAAGTAAGTACCAATGAAATGTAAAGAGCTGATGTATAAGATGTACCATTGCCCAATACTGACATATGCAGTGGAGACCTAGACACTGACAAAAGGATAGGAGAATAAAATCCAGGCAAGTGAAATGATATTTTTAAGAAGCATGATAGGAAAGTCAAGAAAGGACTGACAAGGAAACATCGGCAATGGTTAAGTCGCTGATCGCAATGAAATTTGGAAAACACATTGAGGTACACGTAAAAAAGATGTCAGCATCAATTTTTGGTGCTGAGATTCATTAGATCATTAACTAAGGGGCCTAAAAGTTGCAACATTTCAAGTTCCATGTGAACAGTGATGAATACCTGCTGGCCAATGCTTAGCCGGCACACTGTCTGCCTTGTGACACACCTCGGCACCTCCTCCCCTTCAAACCTCCAACCCTCCTACTGGTTCGCCACCGCATGTTTCCCTTCTCACTGCACCTGCACGTCTACTTAGCTGTCGACGAGAACCAGTGCTCCACTTTGCATATTCTATCAGCCTTCCTCATATCTCTCCTTTGTAATTTCCGCATTGTATTAGTCAGTTTACATTTTCTGAACTATTTATGAAAACGTTTGTGACGATTCCTTAAGCGCAATGTCGTTGAGCATGTCAAAAATTATTTTTCATCTTCAAGCAAATCACGGAAGTTACGGCAAAGGAGGTCCGCTGAACTTTCGGGAGCTGCAGCTTTATGACGCGATTGAGAGCGAGTGTTAAGCAGTCAACTGTTTTCAAATAGGTTTTGACCCTCACGGGGTGATGTCCCACTGCGTGAAATAGGCCATAATAACGAAGATTGGTAGTCTTTTGTGCTGCATGTGAAATTATAGGTTTTAGTTTTCACCACTGGACCGTCATATGTTTATACCGTTAACTCTGTCGTTTTTAAAACAAACATTTGTGTTCTCCGTTGTTTCTGTCAATAAATACACATGTAACAACATGTATTTTAATTATTTTTAGTTTGTTTTCCAGAGCTTATAAGTTACTGTCTTGAGGTGACAGTCTTTATTTGGAGGACGTTACAAGTTTGATGTACAGGTCTGATCAGTCAGAGGAACACGAAAAGGATATTGAATATAGCGAGCCAGATCCGGGCCAAAAGCAAGACAGTGCCAAATCGACGGACATCGCAGACTTACAGTATAAAACAAGAGCAGTCAACTACTGGAAGAATGGAAAACGGAAAAATTTGAAATTTGCAACTCTGCATGTTGTTTGCATAGTGAGGCACAGTTCTCCGCCTGGAAAACAGTAGTGGATGAAGGAGGCTCTCTCTGAGACAAATTTGATCTTATTGCAATGGATTGCAAGGAAAAATATGACTCGGAGTATTGTACGTCCACCATCCATGACATCACAATCAAACAATGGGCAATGCAAAGTGTTCGCTTTCGCGGGATCCATAAAGTTAAAGCATCCTCAGGCTGGTTGTACGACTTCAAACAAATTTGGAATCACATCCCGAAAAATTACTGTTGTGACAACAATGAAAAACTTGATAGGGAAATAGACGTTATGGTGGAAGCCGAAATGTTTATGGAAAATGTAAGAGAAAAAATACAGTTACACAGCCCAGCACATGTTTTTAACAGGGACCAAAGCGGCTTTAATTTGGAAATGTACACCGGCAGAACGTTAGTGCCCTGAGGAGAAAAGTCGATTAGCACGGTGGTCCAATCAATTCCCTTTACTACGCACCGTTACACGACTATGTATACCGTGATGATACAGATGTTGATTTCCATAGGGAATCTAAAATATTTGTCCCGAATGAGTAAATTTGTTATATATTCTGGGCTGCGACTTATGAATACCGGTATCGTGCTGCACCACCGTAACACCATCTTAAAGTTGCAATCACTGTTACATTTCAAGCTGACTCCCCCCCCCCTCCCCCCCAATGGCAGTACAGCCCTTGAAGGGCTTTGGTCTACCAAGCGACCGCTGCTTAGACCGAAGGCCTGCAGATTACGAGGTGTCGTGTGCTCAGCACGACGAATCCTCTCTGAGTTTTTCTTGGCTTTCTAGACCAGGGTCGCTATCTCACCGTCAGATAGCTCCTCAATTGTAATCACGTAGGCTGAGTGGACCTCGAGCCAGCCCACAGGTCGAGGTAAAAATCCCTGACCTGGCCGGGAATCGAACCTGGGGCCTCCAGGTAAGAGGCAGGCACGCTACCCCTACATCACGGGGAATGCTGATATATCCTCAATTCAAAAACATGTGGAAGTACTCCTGGTACCTTGATGATCATCCTGAACAATTTGAACACCCGAGGAACACCACTATTGTAAAGCATATGTCCCGTGATAGAAGTATGGTGCCTGTTGTTAACTGCGTTTTGTTTCAGTTTTCTTTTCACTATTTTTTAATGTTTCGAATAGACCAAAGATTGTTTTTGTTTACTATCAGTGACTGACGGGGGAGTTTGCCCGATGTAATGTATACGGAGTCATTTATTGTGTTGCCTTGTAATTGTTTGTTGTTGTACCAGTTCATACAATAGCCATTTAAATTTTTGCATATGTAACTGCCATTGTACCCACAAGACTGTCGTGTGATACTTTAATATTGGTATTTGTTAAACACATAGACCTTCGTCAGCTATAACGCAAAAATACCGGTAAAGTAAGACTACAGGTCTGCCTGTGATCACTGTATATCTACTGCATAATAAATGCACATCTTTTTTTTTTCAAGGCTTTTCTTATTACATCAAACTTTACTACATTCCATGTCACACTCATATCAAAGTTGTCTATGCATTAAATTGATTTATATTCGACAACCATTGCTGCAATTGAAATGTGTTGTGTCTGTCACTGCAAAACATAAATCATTCAGTACAAGCACAAATCAAAACATTCTACCTATATTCCTTATATCAGAGTACGCAATACGGAAAATACCAGTAGTTTCAAACTCGGAGTTTATAATTGTTGTTGTTGTCGTCCCCGATTTTGTTTCATTATGAAACAACTCACAGCGTACACAAAATTGGTGGTGGTGGTGGTGGTGGTGAGGGGGCCATAAAAAAAAAAGATCCGGACCTGTAACCAGGTTTAGATATCTCAATGTACCGAATTTCATTACATTCATTGAGATCCTCTACCCGGGCACGTAATTTCTTTAAATAAATATATATTTAACGTTGTTTAAAGGTGGGTGATTTAATTTTTATTCATTTCATATGTAGGCCTATGTCCACTCTAAAGGACACTACTGACAGCTTTAAGGCGTTTTAGAAGTAAATGAAATAACGTATGGCTTTTAGTGCCAGGATTGTCCGAGGACATGTTCAGCTCGCCAGGTGTAGGTCTTTTGATTTGACAACCGTAGGCGACCTGTGCGTCGTGATGAGGATGAAACAATGATAAAGATGACACATACACCCAGCCCCCGTGCCAGCGAAATTAACCAATGATGGTTAAAATTCCCGACCCTGCCGGGAATCGAACCTGAGACCCCTGTGACCAAAGGCCAGCACACTAACCATTTAGCCATGGAGCCGGACGTTTTAGAAGTAAATAATAATTTAAGCGTAGGTCGGACGCGGTACCCCATCCCACGTTTGTCCACGCCCGGTGGTGCTTAACTCAGGGTTGTACCCACGAATGTGACAACTCACCGGAATTAGCAGGAATGAAAACATAAAATTTGAATAAAATACGGGTGTATTAGTTTAGGTCATTTATTTTCATTATGTGTAAAACGGAACGTTATTTAAAGGATTTCAATAATTATACAGTAGTACGAAAAGGAGCAAAGAATAGCGAAGGTCCCATTCAACAGTTAAGCAGTCGGCAAGCGCAGAGAGAAGGGAAACATGCGGCGGAGAACCAGTTGGAGTGGGGAGGGTAGGAAGTGCAGAGGTGTGTCTCCAGGCAGGCAGTGTGCCGGCTTAGCATTGGCCAGCAGGTATTCATCGCTGATCGTGAGGAACTTGAAATGTAGCAACTTTTAGGCCCCCTAAGAAATGTTCATGGAATTAAACCATTAAAATAAAAAGTTAGCAGCTTTAATTTGATCAACACATTTCTTTAATTGGAAATAAATTTCAATAATATTATTAACAGTAATAGTTAACACCTTAATGAATGTCGGCACCCAAAACTGATGCAGACATCTTTTTTTCGTGTACCTCAATGTGTTTTCCAAGTTTCATCATGATCGGCGATTTAACCATTGCCGATGTTCCCTTGTGAGTAAGAAATGAGGACATCAGAAAAGAAATCTGATTGGAAAAGCTTGAAATTATGTAGAATTTCTTCAAAAGAAATCACAAGGTCAATCCACCAATGTAAGTCAATACGGACCACATCCTGAAATGTATCACATGTAAGTGGAAAAGCTTTATGACAGAATGAAGAGAGATAAACACAGATGGCTTGGACATGATAAAAGGATGGAAGAAGGAAGGATACCAAAGGAGACCTAGATAAGAAAGAGGGAGGGCAAGAGGGATACCCAGACTAAGGTGGTTGAAAAATCAAGAACAGTACAATTAAAAGAAACCTGGATAGGAACACAGTTAAGGAGGAACAATGATGGTTGGATAGAGGAAGATGGAAAGGTGCCATAAATATCCCAACCCGGTAGGAGCTGGCTGAGGGAAATGGATGATGGTGATGATTTCATTTCCACTTTGCCCTACAACTCATCAAGTTAATAACAAAGCTCCACATGGAATGATGCATTAAAATTTTGATTTTTCAGGTAGTATTCATAGGTAATAAATGAAGTCATTTCACTAAATGTCTTATTTCAAATTCACTAACTGTCGTATTTCAAATTCATAACACGTTTATGTTGAATACAACACCTTACAATACCTACATACAGAAATCATAAATTCAATACAGAAATCATGCTTTTGCCTGCTATGTCTGTTTACAATGTTCAGCAGCCATTTGTAATTCCAAGAGTTACCAACAGTAGAAAGACAAGTATTAATGGTGATAGAACTGAACTGCATCATATTCAAATAATCTAACTGAAAAATGTCACTCTCCCCCAACCTTCCCTACACTTCCCATGCACCCCATTATTTTCAGTAGAACTTTCCCTTACACCCTGTATCTACAGTATAACAATCCATGGCATAGACAACACAAAACCCTACAATTCCTAAGTAATGAAAATATCAATACTGTGGATATATACATTACTGAACACCATGCCTCGTCCACCAAACCTGTATATATATATATTTTGGTGCAGTGCGTACTTCATCGATGTCGTATATGAACGGGGTATAGTGTCATGGTTTGAAATTCCATGGAAATGCTCAAGGAAGTTCTGTACAGCAGATATACCACTCCATTTTGCTTGTTTCAAAAGTGATCTGATGTTATTTCAGCTTCCTTGGAGTGGAATATCTTTCCCACAAATATGTAGCCGTGTATACATTCAACTCCTGTTGATGAAGAAATTGAATGTTTCCTCTTAAACAGAGATTCTGGAGAGCTATATTTTGATAGTGAATATGGAAAATATAAAGGGGGCAATACTGAAATACAAGAAAGTGTGAGACAAAGTAGTAATGATGAATCTCATGCAGAATTGTCACCCCCTCCTCAGATAAATTATTTTTCCCCCAAATGTTAAGGATTTTGATAATACCAGTTCTTGGGTCAACAATTTTGTATTATATTTCAGTAACAGTATCACTGAGTGGAGTAGCCGTGCATGTTAACATGCTATGACTATGGAGCCAAGCTCTGAACTCTGCAGGCGAGTGGGTTCTTCGAACCCCACCATCAGCTGTCCTGAGAATGTTTGTTTTTTAATTTCACTTTTGCACTCCCAAGCAAATGCTGGGACAGTTCCTATTCATAAGCCACAGCCGATTCCTTCCACTTCCTTACTCAGTTTCGCTCACCATCATTCATTCCCTAACCTCCCCTACGCTTCCCATGCACCCCATTATTTTCAGGCAACACAAAGCCCTACTATTCCTAAGTAATGAAAATATCAATACTGTGGATATATAATGCACAATAGTGCAATTAAATTAATAACTTACTAGAGAACCCGTGCTGCTCCACAGCATTCCTTATAAATAGGTCATGTGACGTGCCTTCATATGAAATTGCTCCATGCACTGCCCGGGTACTTCTTGAATGTCTATTTTTTGGATTTGGATTACCTCTTTATGACATGTCAAGTGAATTTTTGAGATGTCTTTATTGTGATGAAAATGAAAATCCACAGCCTGTTTCTAGTCATTTGACTGGGTCAGGGATGGAATGAATGAAGCCCCCATCTAGCGGTGAGGATAGGAATTGAGCTGGCTGCCGAAGCCTGTCACACTCCACTGGGGTAATAATAAATGAATGACATATGAAATGAAATGATATTGAAGAGTGTTGCTGGAATGAAATATGACAGGGAAAACTGGAGTACCCTGAGAAAAACCTGTCCCGCCTCTGCTTTGTCCAGCACAAATCTCACATGGAGTGACTGGGATTTGAACCACAGAACCCAGCGGTGAGAGGCTGGCACGCTGCCACCTGAGCCATGGAGGCTCTGTCTTTATTGTGATACTGATTGATATTTTACGAACTATTTTATAGTTTTAGAGTTAATGTTGTGTGTTTAATTAAAAGTTTTAGATTCTTTTGTTTCACATGAAGCTTTGTCCTTATTGCAGCTCATATTGCCTAAAATTAGTTGACTGGGTGAGTTGGCCGTGCAAGCAGCTGTGAGCTTGCATCTAGGAGATAGTGGGTTCGAACCCCACTGTCGGCAGCCCTGAAGATGGTTTTCCGTAGTTTTCCATTTTCACACCAGGCAAATGCTGGGGCTGTACCTTAATGAAGGCCACGGCCACTTCCTTCCCACTCCTAGGCCTTTCCTATCCCATCGTCGCCATAAGATCTATTTGTGTCGGTGAGACGTAAAGCAAAATAGTGAAATTAGTTCATCCCTTCAAATAAATAATAAAGATGAATGATAAATGTATTTATGTACTGATATGATGTACAGTACATGATTCGACTGTCATTGAAACTGTCACAAATCAGCCTAGCGAGCCCGAAAACTGTTGTTTCAACACTAATCTTGATCATTTGGGACATTTTCTTTTTCACCCCTTTTCATTCCCCATGCCGATGAATACTGAACTCTGATGTAAACGGCATCCAGAGCGTCAGAATTCATCCCAGTGTCCCTGAAAAGTATGGATTCAACAATAATATTGGTCCTTTCGATGATTTTTACATGTCACTCCCTCCCACTTTCTCCAGCTAGTAAACCATATGTGTATGAAGTCTGGTTGAGAGTTATGCTGGAACATACACATACATCCATAATCTTGGTCATTTTGGACATTTTCTTTTTCACCCCTTTTGACCCCCCATGATAATGGTGGCTGAACTTGGACTTAAATGTCATCCAGAGTGTCACTATTTATCTAAGCGACCCCGAGAACGATGGATTCAGCACTAATATAGCTTGTTTTCAATTCTCTTGACATGTTGCTCATTCCCCACTCCACCTCTAGGGGTGCTAGGTGTGTCTTACTCCCACAGTATTTCTTTCCAGATAGTATGAAGTCACATGCGTATCAAGTTTGGTTGAAACTGCATGTTTGCCTATAGTTCCCATCATTTTTAATTGCTGATATCTTTATGTAGCTGGTGCACCCCAGTAAGAACAGAATGTATGTGGCCTAGAGTAAGTCTTTGCCTGGTATTATTGTAGTGGATGTTTAATAATTTGATTTTAGGATTACTTAATACTGACCAAACTTAGAAACATATCAATCCCTGATGATTCACTGGCAGGTAATTCAATACAACAAAAATTAAGCAAATTGGTCCAGTAAAATGGACAGAGAGATTGGACAAAGCTGTTTCTTGTAAACATTTTTAATATATAGATTTAAAATAACTATATGTATCACTTACCTTTATATTGTATGTGAGATATAACACCAGTAATACTCAGTAAAATGAAGAATACAGTACAAATCATGGCCAGAGCTAATCTTAAATGAGCAACACTGATACTATTGGCCAGAGGATGCATGTGGTAAGAACACACAGCCTGAAACACAACCAATTTAAATACTATCACAATATATACACTGCCCAAGCTTATTTCTTATTTCTAGACACAAAATGGATGAAAGTACTTGTGTATTTTAGTTACAACTTTATAAGATCAGGATGAAGATGAACATACTGTGAATACAAATTACAACACATGAATCAATACATTTAGTTTTATGAATCTTTCTCACAACCAGTCTGGGTTTTCTCCTACTAGTAGCTGCAATGTCTGATAGCTGTTCAATTTTGATTCCTGACCCTCACTCAGACTTTTCTTTGGTGTGAGAATGAGTTTCTTTCACACAAATATTTGGGGTGCTCCGCCGGAAGCTGACAGCACCAGGTACATTTAAAATTATTATAAACTATTTATTTAGGATTATTTGTATATCATTTCTGGATGTAAAAAAAGCATGACTGACAAATTATAGTGTAACACCACGAATCACAGGCCTTTCTAATTAGCATATTATTTATACCAGTTTATATATAAAATTGAAATTTTGCGTATCCAGGTTTGGCATTGAAATAACCAAATAGATCCTTGGAAAATGCAGTAATACAGAGAAGCAAGATAAACTGCAATACAGAATTTATTAATTTAGTCATCTAAGCCAACTAACCATTCCTACTGGTACACCATAACTTCTGTAGCAATGGAAAGAATGTGAACTAATGAAGTTTCTCACTTCATTCCTCCACCACTCCTCTCATCCCCACTTCTATCTTCAGCTCAAGGCATACTGGAAGTCTCCAGCATTGTCACATGCTCTGTGCGTGAGGTATGGACAATCTACTGGACAGTCCACTACATAAGAGCAACTTTCTAGTTTTAGGTTCCATGCATACAACAATGTGCTGCTGTGGGTGGATATTACAAGAACTATTTAGACGCCTGTTCATCAACAGCTGACCACAAAAAGCTGGAGTACGTGTGATGTTTACATGTTGGCTGTAGTAATAGACATTGTAATACACAGCGGTCCTTCACGACCTCATGAAACAAATTTGAAAGCAGTAAATCGCAAGTTGTAATTCAGGATTTAAATATTTTAATTAATTCAAAATAACTCTTTACAAAACTTATTTTAATCAATTTACAAATAGGTTAACAATTACAAACAAATAATTACAGCAATGTTATACTGTATTTACAAAGTAAGCTGCAGTAGGGCATCATTTTAAAGCATGTACATCGTAAGTGTAGACAAACATTGTATTATATTAATGATAATGATAATAATAATAATAAGAAGAAGAAGAAGAATAAGAATACTGTAATATGCCATACTGTAATACAGAGTAAAGTATGAAAAGGATTTCTTCATTTCCTATCAACCCAATATTTTTTCATTCTGGGAGGAGCTGCTTTCCTTTGTTCTGTAGAAAATATCCTCCCATTAGACCTTTTATTGGTCTTGGTCTGTAACCTGGTGTGTGTGCCTTGAAGTATCTTAATTTTTCTGTTTTGTTTTTGGGATTGTCTATTGTTATTTGTAGTTCTTTAATATCCTCCTTAATTTCCGTGATCCATTTAATCTTCTTCTGCCAATTCTGGTGTCAGGTGTTCTGATAAGATGTCCAAAGAATGATATACATTTTTTCCTAATTGTGCTCAATACTGGTTCAATTTCCTTATAAACTGTTTTATTTGATACTATTCTCCATTGTGCATTAAATTGATACTGTTTATTTATGAATGTTCTAATTATTCTTCTTTCTGTCTTAAGTATTTTGTCTATTTCAGCTGTATTAGTAGTCTATTAATTTTGCTGCTATCGATAAGCTTTTTTTATTGTATGTAGTCTTGGTAATATAACCTGCTTTGTTTAATTTAATTATTCTGTTATGCAAACCTGGTTTCTCATTAACATAATAAGTTATAATTTATCTTCAATACTTAAATTTATCACCATTTTGATTTCTTGCCCTTCAATTCCTACTTTATCAGTGGGGGATGTGTAAACATGATCTCAGTTTTTCCACAGGATACTGAAAGACCTATTTTTTGTGCTATTTCCTGTAGAGATTTAATTTGGTGTCGAGTTTCCTGAATATTATTGGACAACAGAGCAAGGTCATCAGCAAATCCTAAACAGTTTAAACTTTAATTTTGTTTGGAGCTTCCAACTTTTATGTTCTTCGGGTTGACCTTGTACCACTCCCTTATTATAAATTCTAATGCACAATTAAATAGTAGCCTAATGGTGATAAACAGTCTCGTTGTCTTAAGCCTGTTTTAATCTAAAATGGTTCGGAAACCTCTCCTTTAAACTTTACTTTTGATATGGTATTAAGTTAAAGTAAGTTCTATTAATTTAATTCATTTAGGATGGAACCCAAAATTCTGTAAAATTTGTATTATTATTATTATTATTATTATTATTATATTTGAGTGTCCAGCTCCTTGGTTGAATGGTCAACATACCTGTCTTCGGTTGAGAGGGGCCCAGGCTCGATTCCCGGCCGGGCCGGAGATTTTAACAGTATATGGTTAGTTCTTACATCTTAGGGACTGGGTGTTTGTATCTGTCTCAACAAATTTCTCTTCATATTCACACAACCCATCACACTACTAACCCCCACAGAAACATGCAATAGTGAATACATCCCTCCATACAGAGTTGGTACCAGGAAGGGCATCCGGCCGTAAAACCGGGACAGATCCACATGTGATACGGTTCACACCCACAACCCCACCAGTGTGGGGAAAAGCAGTAGAAAAAGAAGATGATAAGATTTGATTAACAGATAGTGTTTTAGTGCCTATGTAGTACCCTGTAATATTTTATCATTTACTTAAATAAGTAATTTTACTTGTGCTTTATTAAAAAATATGCATAAAATGTTCATAGTAGTGAAAGAAACTTAACTGCATGTGACTACAATGTGCAAGGGAAAAGAAAAAAGGATGACTGGAAGTTTTGTCTGGAAAATCTGTGTCTTATATTAAATAATAAAGAGCGAGAGGAAAAATATGAACACCTCTGGAGAAAATTCATCAACTACTGGAAAGCGTACACATGGGGTGTGCAAAATATTGATGGACAATATGGACAGATGTACTTTAAGACAAAAGATATGAAACCTCTATGCAGTAAACAGAGAAGTGCTGACAGTTCAAAAACTGCTGATTATTGCCACCAAAGAAATAGATTTTGGAGACAAATGTACAGCCTAAAAAAAATTCTAACAGAAACAGATTTCAAGTTTAAGAGGTGTAAGAATATAAGAAGCGGATTAATAGAAAGGAGAAACACTGTTACATGGAGGGCTAGATATCTCCGAGAAATAAATAAATTATGCAATGTTTATGTGGATTAAACATGGATCCTTCTTAATTATGAAGTCATGTTGGCAGTGTGATGAGGTGGGAGGTGTTCTTACGTCTAATAGCACTAGCCAAATATTGATTATATTCCATGCAGTAGGTGACATGGGATTCATAAAAAAATGTGGTGAAAAGCTTCCATGCTAAAAGTAACTCAATTATCAATGTTGATATGAATTCAGAAAATTTTGAAACGTTGCTGAAAGAAAAACTCATACCCAACCTCTCATCTGAATCCATTGTGGTCATGAATAATATGCCGCACCATTTGATAATAAAGAACAAAATACCTAAAAGCTCTACTATAAAAGAAGAGATTAAATAACATCTT
Source organism: Anabrus simplex (assembly GCF_040414725.1). NCBI lineage: Eukaryota > Metazoa > Arthropoda > Insecta > Orthoptera > Tettigoniidae > Anabrus > Anabrus simplex. The sequence goes on along the minus strand of NC_090267.1, from coordinate 275,709,108 downwards.
ACGAACCAAAACATAATGTTCAATCTGTAACAAACAAAACCAGAACTGCTCATGTTGGTGCGCATTCAGTGACCCAAGCCTGTATACAGAGCCAATTTAACTTCAAAAGCTCAGGGCCATATCACTGTGAGACTGCCACAGCATCAATGTGATGTGTCCGTAATAGAGTATATTTGAAACTTCCGTCAAACATTGGGTAGCAATGACAAAAGTCAGTTCCAACATCTTAAACATTAGGAGAATCACTAAAGAGGAACCATCATGAAATACAGTCAAAGAATGGAGGAAAGCACGCAGCAGCAATGTCACTGGCCGAGAGGTAGGCTAAATACAAAGAATGATACCATAATAGAGGAAAAATTTTACACTCGAGAAATCCACAATGCCGAAGTCCTAACAGGAATAGACTCAGGGTCAGACCACTACATTGTAAAGATCTGTAAAACTAACCCCAATGGTAAAGAAAACACCTCCAAGTTCTTAATTCAAAACATTTTCTTTTCCCAATACTTTTACAGTTCAAGCCTATGAGTTGGTCTCTTCTTTAGCTCTCAGCCTTTTTTGGGATTGATCTCTCATAGTCTCTCCTTTTTTTTTTTCAGAAAGCTTTCTTGCCTACAACAGAGGAATTAAAAATTCTGGAATTGAAGTAGAAGAATTATGTAGTATTATTCTCCAAATACAAGAAATGTATGGGGTTTGTCTTGTTGTATTAAAGGTATTGAACAGGTATTTATGCGCGGCAAAAAAGACCTGCGAGAGCAAAATGAAGGAGGCTGAGTTAGAGGTTGGACAAGGGAGTAGGGGGATGGAATAGTTTTGTATGTATATGGGAAGAGTGTGGATATAAGGGAAGGGGATAGTATGATAAGATTCAAATGAGATAGGGAAGATAGGAGTTGTGTACTTAGTTGAGTATGGGGAGTTGGGTAATGATATGGGATTACATGAAGGCAAGGTCTTTCTGTTTGTGTTAGAGTTGGTGAGAATGCAAGTGTTGAAATGCTGAGTGGTGTGGTTTGCAGTATTGATTAGGTGTAGGTCAGTAACAATAAAGTGACGAAAGCGCAGAACGAAATAAGGACACTTGATGAGCATGCTTGAATATTGAGTAAGAGACTGCTACAGCAAATGACTGTTACGAATAATACTCTTATACATAAATTATTATTATTATTACTATTAGTATTACTTTCATTATTATTATTACTATGATTCTCTCTTTTAGTTTTACTCTCTTGATTCTGGGGTGTTAATTCTACGGAATGAGGGGCATGGCACGAGGCTCTGAGGATGACTGCTGTGGTGGCTCTACTTTAGGGGTTTCACGTTTCCGGGGTGTCCATCGAGCCTTATGGCATGCCCAGGGGATACGATAATTTTCTCTTTTTCTCTCTTGGTGATCTGAGTGGTTTATTATTATTATTATTATTATTATTATTATTATTATTATGAAATTAGGGCAGGTGCCTTTTCTCGCCATTCATGCATATTAGGGGGGGGGGGAATAAGGGAGGATGGGCAAGGGAAATGACGGGGTGGGTAAGGCCCACTCCAAATAAGCAAAGAAAGGGAAGAATGCAATAGGTAGGATAGGAGAGGAGAGTGGATCCAGTTAGATGTGGTTTGTTGCAATGGAATGGTGAGAATAAACGCACTGTCATCTGATTAGAATTGTTGGGGTTTCGCCTTAGGGCCCCACAGTTAGTGCCGGCTGTGTCATCATGAGGAGGGCGGCCTTTTTCTCACCAGGGTGATGACACGGCCGGACGGTAGCAGTAGTTAGTTAATTTGTATTCTCTATTGTTTATTTTTCCTTTTCTCTGTATGTGAACATGTATAGGGGCGAAATCGCCTGTTATGTTCAATAAATTATCTAATTATTAAAGGTATTTTTTACTATTTGCTTTACGTCGCACTAACGCAGACAGGTCTTATGGCGACTATGGGATAAGAAAGGTATAGGAGTAGAAAGGAAGCGGCAATAGCCTTAAGTAAAGTACAGCCGCAGCATTTGCCTGGTCTGAAAATGGTGAACCATGGAAAACCATCTTCAGGGCTACCGACAGTGGAGTTTGAACCCGTTATCTCCTGAATGCAAGTTCACACCTGCATTAAAGCTATGATCAATATTTTCAACTTCTTTCTGAAGTTTATTATGATGGTTGTAAGGAGCACAGAATAACACACAGATGGCAACATGTACTGCAATACATTTGCTCACTGAGGCCAAGATTAGTGCCCATCGCCATACTAGCAGCCAATGAGCATGGAACAAGATACTATAGAGCACCAACATGCTGCCAGATATGAAACAAATATTGCTTGGGTCACAATAAGATAGACCAGTTACAGTCTATTATTGATCACCGATCAAGTTACATAAATACAAGAATTCTGCATTATGATTAGAGTTTATTGAGATGTTGAAAGGAGTTGCAACAAAAAGGAAGGTATAAATTTAGGAAGGAAATTAGAAAACTACATGTATATGACAAGAAATATAAAATGATGGTCAGATTAGCTGCAGAAGTATTGAACTACTTAAAATGATTTCATATGTCAGTGCCAGCCGATATTTGTGTTTTCTTTGCAGCCAAATGAGAATTCAGTTTCTTTTCTATCATCAACCAACAGGTCCCGAGCATTCTGAAAGGTGACGAGATAACGTACATTGGAAATGACTCCATAGAAGGCACTGATGCTTATAAGTAGTATATTTTCCTGTTGAATTTCTTAGCTCTCTTCATCCTTCAGGCATGCAATATCACAGTATATATATAAAGGTTGGATGCATCATAATATTCTTCTTCACAGTCTAAATGCTAATGCTGATTTGTGCAATGGAATGAGTTTCATAGTGATGAAACTAGACGAAAATATTGTTCATGCAGAAATTTTGATGGGCTCAGCTTCAGGAAGAATGTGTTTTATTCCAATAACAGATATGGAAATTCTAACATAAAATTTGTTCTTGAAAGGAGGCAATTTCCTACAAATTTAGCCTTCTCTGTAATAGTCAACAACAGACACAGAGACAAACTTTACATAGGTTTGGGATAAATTCCTCCACTTTAGTGTTTACCCAAGAATAACTATATGCAACTTTAATGTAAATAAATAAATGAATACTGGATTAAAGCCACTATATATATTTATTTAATTAAGCTGAGCTTTCAGCCAAATTGCATTGGCCTTCATCAGGGCATGTTAAATTTTGCCTCCGACAGCGAGCAAAGAAATTCGAAGGAACATAGAAGTATGACCGTACTATCCACGGCCTACCCCACTAATTGGACTCAAGGATCGTAGTGCAGTGATTCACCGCCCTCTGTCAACAGTTTTGTGAGTGCGTCCCGCTGTTCCATGGTGGTGTTATGCTTGTATTTCTGCAGTACAGGTCTCCATGTATTCGATAACTTGAAGCTGTCTTCCCTGTTGATGTTATTTGGGTGCAGCTCTATCTCTATGGGTTCCCTTACCAGTCAAGCATAGAAGTCTTTTACAGGCGCGATGACCTTCGCCTGGTCAAAGAGGATTTCATGGTCTGTACTGTAGAAATGTTCTGCTATGGCAGACTGGCTTATGGCATTCTCCGTGGAGGATGAAAGAGTGACATTCTTTACCGACCTGATGTGCTCTTTCACCCTGGAGCTGACAAGCCCTTTCGTCATGCCAATATATGAGCAACCACAACCACATGGAACTTCACACAAGATCGGTGTTTCCAGATGTGGTTTTTCTTTGAATGGTTGAAACAGGGATTGAAGCTTCTGGTCTGTGGTGAAAACTGGAATGATATTTGTACTTCCTAAGAATGTGCTATACCTGCCACGTAAGGAAGGAATACTTTCTTCTTTTTACTGTAGTCCTGGTTGGTAATATCCCTGTTAGGCTCCTTGATCTTCACAGCTCATGCTATGTCTCCTGATGTATAGCCATTTTTCTTCATGGATGTTGTCAGTTTTCTTAATGCACTGGAGCAGTTATCAGCGTCTGCAACGATATTCACCCTAGTACATTGCATGGCCTAGTGTATTATCAAACTTCTTGTATACTAACACATCAAAAAAAGGTAATTTACCTTCATTTTCTACTTCCATTGTGAACTTGATCTTACTGTTAATGGAATTTAGGTGCTCCAAAGATCAAGTTCACAATGGAAATAGAAAATGAAGGTAAATGACCTTTTCTTGATGTGTTAGTATACAAGAAGTTTGATGGTACACTAGGCCATGCAATGTACAAGAAACCTACACATTCTGAAAGAAAGTCCTCACATCACCACCCCTGTCAAAAAGCAGCTCTCCTTCGAACGTTATATACTAGGGTGAATAATGTTGCAGACGCTGATAACTGCTCGAGTGCATTAAGAGAACTGACAACATCCATGAAGAAAAACGGCTATACGTCAGGAGATATAGCACGAGCTCTGACGATCAAGGAGCCTAACAGGGATATTACCAACCAGGACTACAGTAAAAAAAAGACAGTATTCCTTTCTTACGTGGCAGGTATAACTGACAGAATAGGGCGCATTCTTAGGAAGTACAATATCATTCCAGTTTTCACCACAGACTGGAAGCTCAAATCCCTGTTTCGACCATTCAAAGAAAAACCACATCTGGAAACACCAGGCATGTATGAAGTTCCATGTGGTTGTGGTTGCTCATATATTAGCATGACGAAAAGGCTTGTCAGCACCAGGGTGAAAGAGCACATCAGGTCGGTAAAGAATGTCACTTTTTCATCCTCCACAGAGAATGCCATAAACCAGTCTGCCATAGCAGAATATTTCTACAGTACAGACCATGAAATCCTCTTTGACCAGGCGAAGGTCATGGCGCTGTAAAAGACTTCTATGCTCGACTGGTAAGGGAAGCCATAGAGATAGAGCTGCGCCCAAATAACATCAGCAGGGAAGACAGCTTCAAGTTATCGAATACATGGAGACCTGTACTGCAGAAATACAAGCATAACACCACCATGGAACAGCGGGACGCACTCACAAAACTGTCGACAGGGCGGTGAATCACAGCACGACGATCCTCGAGTCCAATTAGTGGGGCAAGCCGTGGATAGTACAGTCATGACTTCCACGTTCCTTCGAATTTCTTTGCTCACTATCGGAGACAGAATTTAACATGCCCTGATGAAGGCCAATGCAATTTGGCTGAAAGCTTGACTTCATTAAATAAATATATATAGTGGCTTTAATCCAGTATTCATTTATTTATTTATGTTAATACAATGAGCCACGAAAACCTACGTTCATTACTTATATGCATCTTTCTCTGCAAAACATAGACATAAAAGTATGCCTCCCATCTACAACAACAAAATAGTTCATAAGGAAATTTTACAATAGCTTTTATACATCTGACATGTATGTAACATGTGAAACGTAAAATTTATTCTTAGGAAATATTAACATGTTCACTTCAAATTTCTAATTACATTTCCCATACTAATCTAGACTATCAAAGAGTTTACATACTAGTATAATATAAAGTGGAAATTCAAGAGGATAAAATGGACCAAATACTGTATTTATTTCTAGAAAGAGGAATTAAGGATTGGAATAATTTATCAATGGAAATGATTCATAAGTTTCAAAGGTCTTTGAAATAATGTAAGAAAAGACTTTGTAAACAACTGCTATGGAATCTGTCACTTGAGTGTGTGATGCGCGTTTACATGGGAAGTTACAAATACATACCAATGTGCTAAGTGACGTACAATTATACAGTGGAGTTATAATAAATACAACATAATTACTGTGATGTGCCAAGTTGCAAGTTAACTTAAAAACACTGTAACGCGTGTAACACTGTGACATACGGATCACTACATAACTCACTACCACCCAAAAAATTGAAATCAAGATATCACGGTGGCTAGGTAAATAATAACAAGATACCCAGTACTAGTTTCAGGTTAGGTTAAGAATGACATACCATACAGTTACCCCCACAACACAAATTCCACAGTGGAGACGTCAAGCACAAGGTAATTAAAACAGTAAATATGAAATCAACATGCAAGAACAACTTACCTCAATGGGTAAATGAGTGAAGAACGAGCTAGGAGTGGATCGTGCAACGTGACCTTTATATCAGTACCAACTTACCAAATTCAGAGTATAATACCAACTTTTGTCTCAAAGGATAACACAGTTTTAGGAACATTAATTTAATAAAGGAATATTAAGATTACAAGGTTAAATGATCTGCGTTGTCCCTTTTTTTTTTTTTAAGGAAAAATATTGGATAAGGAAAGGGACAAGTAATAAGTAAAATTAACAGAGAAATAAGGAGAGAAATGAAACCAGTTTCTTAGTACGGAGTAAATACCTTAGTGTATCACAGGAGCTGAAATCCGTACCAGAAAAGTGAGGGCAGAATTTCCGAAACTAATTAAAGAAGTGCGATGATTAAACAAGGACTGATCATATAATCATTCAGGTCAAGGCCCAATGTCATCCAATGGAGTGAAACTCCCAATTACCAAACAACGTATTTTTTCAAAATCAGCAGAAACAAAGACTTGACACAGAAGGTCAACCAGAGAGGTGATATCCAATAACAACGGTATCACCTTAAAATCATCAGGCCGAAGTTCACAGGGAGTAGAGCACACTCCCTAATTCAATATTTCCATAGGTAGAAGGTATAGATTACAACAGAGATTATTGCAGATAATCCAGAACAAGACTAGGATTAAATCAGTAACAGGTAATTAAATATCAATCCAGAATATGCAGGGTAGATCTCACGTGAAATAGAGACCTACGTGTCACACCACCAAATCCAATCAGTCCCAACTTCTTTTTTTTTTTCAAAAAAAAAAAACATCAAACAATAGTCACCAAGAGGACCCAAAAAATAAAAATATGCGGTCAAACATGTGGAAAATCACCGTAAATAAGGTGGTTTCATTTTACTCTTTACATACCGGAACTTCTTTACATTAAATTATAGTCATTTTCAAGGTTAGCCTTGCCAACAGATGGGTAAAATACATGAAACCCTTTCGGTATTTAAAGCCAAGATGAAATAATTCAATCTAAGAAATTGGGCAAGGTTTCCCTTAAAATATGATGTAATACGAGTAGTATCTGACATAAGCAGAATTAAAAAACGTGTAATTAAGGACACAGAATTACCAATGGAAAGATACAAGTTTGAAGGCCTCCTAAACGGAAAGGCGTACAGAAAATTACTGACCTTGGTAAAAATTTAAATCCACAAACCAGAAGGAAAAGGAGTTTTAGAAAAGGGCCAGTAATGAAATTAAGAAAAGAACACATCTTACAATATGATATACACTAACCAGAATACTGGAATAGGATGGGAGGTTGGAGGAGAAAGCAGATCAAACCATTAAAGGATAAAATGTACATACCCAGTAAAAAAAATAACAGGAAAAATTGGAAAAAAAAAAAAAAAAAAAAACTTAAACCAAATTCTTCCCCAAAAGGGGGTGAAAACCGGGATAAACGCCGGAAAAATACAGAAGACTACATTGCACGTCTGTCTCGTAGAAAGATCAGGCAATAACTACCAACGTGGCTACCCCCAACACCAAGGCCATCCGCATCCGCTTAGCCATACCAAGAAGGAGAGGGGATAGAGCAGTATGTGCAGAGCACATTACAGGACTACACGGACATGGTCCATAAAGTTCTGTTTACATGTTGAGAGGGACTTGAATTAAGAAATTCATACGTTAAATTATCCTCACAAGTGACAGCCCTAAATGAAGATCAATGACAAATGCTTGATTGACGGATTGATTGATTTATTTATTTCAGTTGATTTTCCCTTACTTCCACAACCTTTCCATACTCCATTTATTTCCAACCTGCACCTCTTAATCACTTTATTTCTCTGTTACAATACAGTGAACCTTTGCCATCCCTTGCCACTTTTAAAGGTACCTACCAGTTTTCACGCTCCTCAATAATTGAATTAAACCCATCCCATAAGCTGTTTATATTATGTATAGTTACCATTTTCCACTGATCATAATTACATTTTAAGAACTCCCTTATATTGTATTATCACCATGTAGTACTGCCTAACATTCCTGCTTTAACAACCTTCCTTTCTATCACATTATTTTTAACTACGATGAAAACAGCTTTGTGATCACTTATACCACGTACCACTTCAGCATCTCTATAGAGTTCATCTGGTTTTATCAGCACCACATCTAGAGCATTCTTCCTTCTCGTTAGTTCCAGCACTGTCCGATTCAACTGTCCTTCCCAGAAAAGATAGCACGATTGATCCATATTACGAGAGATGGATGGCTAAGAACAATAAAAAGCAACGAGACCTGGACTGGAGAATGGTGATGGATGTGGAAGGATAGAAGACAGAGTGAAATGGAGAAGAACCCTATAGTATTTGTCCCTACCTGGCTGTACCTGGATGAGGAGAAATTATGATAACCACATGGACTCAAATATCTTAACAATGTGGGTTTTTATTTCACAATTTATGTATATCAGATAAAAAATTCAAAAATTATACTAATTTGAAACGAATGGACATTAAGTTAAGTTTTGAAAATGCACAGCTGTCAACATGCAATGTATGAACGCCAAGTCCTCAGCATACAGGCTGGTTGAACCACCCTAATACCTCCACCATCAGCTGCCACAGCCAATTCAAAAAAACAGAAAAGAAAAATCCTCAGTTTCTTTCACACATATGCAACTTTGTTTCCATCCAAAGTAAATTGTGTACAAAATGAAACATTACACTTTTGTATTTTTCTGTCTGGAAGAACATCCCATTTTAAGCTTTGCATGTAAACAATAAAAGAACTCGAATGGCAATGGAAAAGACATTCATCACCCTTGAACAGGCCAGTAGGATGGAACTGAACATCAACCAGCAGAAAACTAAATATATGACTGCTGGGAAAGCATGTGAGGAGAACATGCCAGCCTCAATAACTGTAGGCAATTACACCTTTAAGAGAGATGAGAAGTTTAAATATCTGGGATCAACAGTCACTTACTCAAATGATAACTCCTAGAAATTAAATAGACATTAATAGCAGAAAACAGAGCCTATTTTGCTCTAACAAGACTTCTCTCCTCAAGGCTCTTGACTTGTACCACCAAATTAACCATCTAGAAAATACTTATAAGACCAGTGCTTACATATGACTTGGGAAATTGGCCATTAAAAGCAAAAGATACCGGAACGCTGGATGCCTTAGAAAGAAAGATAATTTGAAGAATTATTGGCCTAGTCTGTGAAAGAGAAAAATGGAGGATAAGGTACAATAATGAATTGTACACCATTTATAAAGATTCAAATATTAGAAGAATAGTGAAATTAGCCAGATATTAAATGGAAATCCAGGGGAACAGAGGACAAGGTCACCCAAGAAATGGATGGCTGGGAAAAGGGCCACAGAAATTGGAAAGCTTTAGCATCGGATCGAGATAAAGGGCGGAAGATTCTTGATGAGGCCAAGGTTTACAATAAACTGTACAGCAAAAGAAGAAGAAGATTTAAGCAATAATATATATTGAAATAACAAAGCTTCAACTGTCAAGCTGCATCTTTTTGGATGGACACCTGAGCAACTAGTGGATACATAGGTACTGGTAACAGGCAGTATCGTTGTTAACAATATTCATAGAAGTAAAATCAAAAACTCTGTGTGGACAGATCAGAATACAAAATCATCTCACCAAATGAACACCTAATCTATTCACCAAGGTTCATGTACAAGCCACCATCACTGACAGGAGTGCTAGAGATTTCCTCATCTTCAAAAATTCACCAAGTGGAGCCACAATTGTACTTAAATGAACATATAAATATAACAACTATAAATTATAACTTAATTTTTATAATCAAAAAGTACAATTACTACTTAACAGGAACTGTACCTGGATCCAGAAATACACCGTTCCAAAGCCAAAGCACAAGAAGGCACCTGCAAGATGTACAGTAAGCACATTGGTCTCCTGGAAGTTCGCCACAAAACTCAGTCCAAGGCAGGAGACTAGGCCAAACCATACGCCTAATCTATTCAGCTTCAGTACTTGTGAAGACAAAGAATAACTGGAGTAATACTCATTCACTTGACGAAATCGGACGTATATAACCAAAGTCACTGAAATAATTGCAGTTAAAATGAGATCAAGCTTAACTAGTTCAGGGTTAATCAGAAATGCAGCATACAAATATTCATAAATCTACATCATATATTTCCTAAACATTTGCATAGCTCTTCACGCCATATTAAGGGGTTTGTCTTGTAAGACCGTATGTTACTGCCTCTCCAAATACAGTACTTCTAAGGTCTATGCTTCCCCAAGAATTACTGTACCAACCTCTCAATGTAATCATCAAGGCTGTATTCTTGTAAATTTAGGAAAGAATGACAGTAAAACCAACAGGACTGTAGATTATCCCAACTGTTATGTCACTTATGCTATCTGCATATCTACAGACTAAAATTAACTTTCTAAAAAATCAAAATTTATTTTGAACATTAGTAATTAAAAACAATATTTCAAGTACACAGGAAGCCTTCTTAGTTTTTTATTTACTCAGAAACAAATGTTACCATAATGACCTCTTCTTATTTCTTATACATACATACTTCTGTGACCACATAGGATCACTTTAGTCAGTTCACTATCCTAGTCTTCGAAGGGACTGTTCAGGCCATGCGATTCACCCAGTACTTTTTCATATGTTCCATTCTTTGTGCCCTTTGGTGCAGACAATTTTCGTCTTGTGAGTTTCTTTCCTGTAAGTGTGAATCTCTAATGTTTGTGCCCTGGATTTTTTTATTTTATCTCTGGTGCCTTCTGGTGGAAGGCCAACTTCCTTCAGATCATCCCTTTATTTCTCTGATCCATCTGCATCCTGTTGTGGTATTTTTTGAGTTGAGATTATACTGTACCAGTTGTTTCAGAAGTCTTGAATCCTGCATTCTCATCATACGTCCAAAGAATCCCAGTCTCCCCTTATGTATAGTATCAGTAATGCATTCCAACATTTTGTACATGACTTTGTTAGGCACTATCCGTCAATGTCCGTCTTTCTGGTATTTTTTGTTAATATAGATTCTTCCAATTCTTCTTTCAGTCTTCTGGAGCTTACAATTTACAAATTTCAGGCCATGGAGTTTCTGGAGTTTGTCGGTCTCTGATTGTTTATTTAGGCTGAATAATGTTTCTGCTGCATATGTGGCTTCTGGTTTTATAACTCTGTTGTAGTGTTCTAGTTTTGCATTTATGGTTAGGCTTTTTTTGTTGTAGATGTTCCAAGTTAATTTTAGTGTTTTAGCTAGCGTGTTTGTTCTCATTTGGAGCGAGGATTTTTGCGTTTAGGTTGTTTATTATTACTTCTCCGAGGTATTTGAATTGGGTGACAATTTTGACTTTATTACCATTTATGCTTATATCTTTTAATGATGTTGGGGTTGAGACATAATTTCTGTCTTTTCAAAAGATATTTTGAGGCCAATGTTTTGAAGTTCTGCTAATTGTGTTTTAGCTTCGTTTAAGTCAGTTGCAATTAAAACCAAGTCGTCGGCAAAACTGAGGCAGTTTGTTTTGAGTTTTCTGCCTATTTTTATTTGGGGATGGGGTGGGGGGACAATTCTTAAACCATTCCCTCATTACCATTACTAGAGTGCCATTGAACAGTGATGGTAACAGTCCATCACCCTGTTTTGATCTCGAATCGTTCCGATAATTCGCCCTTAAATTTCACTTTTAACTTGCTATTTGTGAGGGCCAATTCTATCATATTTTTTTAATTTGGTGTATAGGCCAAGGTGCCTTAGCTTTCTTAGTAGAGATACCCTGTGGATGCAATCACATGCTTCTTTGAAGTCTATAAACTTTATAACCATATCTCTGTTTCTTATTCTGTTGTAATCCATTGTTAGCTCAAGACTCATGATCTGGTCAGGACAGCTCCTCCAGGGTCTGAAATCTCATTGGTATTCACCCAGTTCCTTCTTGAGCTCTAGCCTGATTCTGTGAAGGATGATTCCTGAAAGGCTTTCATATGTTATATCTGGGAGTGAGATCCTCCTATAATTGTTAGGGTTAGTTTTGTCTGCCTTTTCGTATAGTGGGTGGACGATGTCTGTCATCCAATGTTCTGTCTGTCCATATGTTGATAAGCTGCTGATGAAGGGCAATGTTTGCTAATCTTCCTTAATTGTGGGGGGCTGATGTTTTCTGGTAATGGTGTTATTGGGGTGTTGGTGTCCAAATTAAGGAGTCCTGTCAGTTCCTTGCAATTTAGGATTTTACCGAAATATTGAGCCAGGATTTCTGCATTGTCTTTATTATTGTGGGCCAGCTACACAGTTTCACCTTTTCTTGCTAGGGCTGGAGATTCGCATTATTATGTGTCAGCCCTGACGTAGCCCCCTTTGGTACTTCCTAGAAAGGACTAGTGAGTCTGACTATGGAGCTCCCAGCTGGCCTGGAAGGCATGCCCAGCTTTTCCATGTATTGTTCTCTTCTTCTGGTTTCCCCATGCGCTTTTTGGAAAGTGCAACGAGAATGTTTCATCTCTAGCTGAGTCACGAATATTCCAGTACTTTATCACCAGGATATAAAAAGGGGGTTTGATACGAACAGTGAGTCAGTGTTAGAGCTCAGTCATCTGACTGCGGCGACAGCAGTGCTGGCTGCCTGAACAAGTTCTTGTTGTCTACTTTTAAACTGATTGATAGTGATCAATTGTCAATATGGACCATAATGAAATTCATAAGTCCTTGTTATGTCAGAGTGTCGAATGTTGTGTTGGAGTATGGAGTACTATGTGTGCCTTGGAGTACTGACTGGAGTACTGTACATGTAGTGATGTGGAGTGAGTGATTAGAGCTTAACAGCAGTAGTGCTAGTTGTCTGTGCCCCACCAGAGTCAGAGTACTGTTGAGTAGTGAGCGAAGTACTGGCTGCGCACTGTCTTGGGAGTACTGTGTGTGACTAAGGACCATCGTTGTCGTGAGTGTAATTGGAACAGTGTCAATGGTCGTTGTTGTGAGGAGTATTGTAGTGCTGGTTAGCACTTTTGAGCTGTTGCTGTTTAGTTGTCAGTGTTAAGTAGTTCACAGTGTTTGACTGTGTGAATTACTGGACTTTCCCTGGAGTCGAACCAAGGAACAGTCATCATGTGTTGTGTTGGCCAGAAGCCTTGTGTTTGAATCTGTCTGCGAAAGACTGTTGTGTGTAAAATGACTGAGCTTTCAGAAGCTTTCAATTAGGATTACTATCTCCCAGCGTGTGTACACTTTAAAATTTTGGGTGGTTTCCTTTCTTTGCTTTACTAGATTTTCAAAGGATATTTCTGATTTCTGGGATTGGTGCAATAGCCATGCTCATGTCCTTTCTCTACTGTTTCATCACATTCACTGTTCCACAATTGATGCATTTTATGGGGTTTTAATGGGGCCAATTCTTCTGCAATTTGTTTAAGGTGGTTATTTCTATTCCACAGAGGACTTTGACATTGTAAATCTCTTTGTGGTGTTGTTTGTCCATGAAGACATGATATAGTTACCATTTTACTTTAATGTGGTTGGGGAGTTTCCATGTTTTGAGCTCTTGAGGTTTTCACTTGAAATATGTGGATTTTGAGATTAGGCTATGGTTTCTGCAGAGATCAATGAGGCTTTGTCCAGTTTTGTTTGTTCTCTTTTGGGCAGACAATTTTTTGATGATGTTACAGTATCTTCTTTCTCTGCCTAGTTGAGTGCTGAAGTCTCCAATTAATAGTTTTACATGGTTTTTAGGGATGCTTTTTATGTTCTGGTAGAATAGGTCCCAAAATTTTTCAGTTTCCATACGGTCATTTAAAGAATTATTTTTATTATTTATGGGAGTGTAACCGTTTTTTATGATGTAGATTTTATAGAGGCCTTTAGAGTAAGTGTTGAGATTCTTAAGGATTGTGACTTGAAATCTTGTATAAAGTTTTATTATTTTAAGGCCGACCATAAAGCCTGTTCCAAACTGTGGGACTTTTTTTATCACTCTCTTCCCCTGTATACCTTTGTAAAGCCTATATCCTTGAGATCCCATTGTGATGTGGTTGATGTTTCTTATTTCCTCCAGTCCCATGATAAGTATTTCTATATTGCTCCATTAAGTCAGTTATTTTTAGTCAACCAGCCTGCATGAGTGACTTAATATTATGTGTGGAAAAGAAGGTAATCTGTTTTGGTTTGAGTATTGATATTGAGTGTGTGAATGCATTAGGGTATTTCAATGCATCTGATCACATTTTATCTTCTAAGTGGCAGCCCACTGTATCCGAGTCCTGCCTTCTCTGAACTTTTAGTTCAGCCGGTGGAGTATTCCTTAAATGACTTTTCATGGTTGACTGTCAATGGGTCAACTGTGGTGGGACTAGGTTTCGAGTTACAACTCTGGATGTGATCTAGTGAGGTTCCTATTAATGTTGGGGTGGGTCCCTAGCCTTTGTAGGTCCCACTACAAATTGCAAGGCATTATAAACTGTCATGCCTTTCCGCATTCAGTCTGCAAACCAAACCTAACCCTATGGTGCTATAGCCCTGATGGGCCTTGGTTTACGAAGCGACCGCTTCTCAGCTTGAAGACCTGCAGATTACAAGGTGGCGTATGGTCAGCACAACAAATCCTCCTGACCACTATTCTCGACTTTCTATCCGGGGCCACTATGTCACTGTTAGATAGCTCCTCAAATGTAATCACACAGGCTGAGTGGACTTTGAATCAGCTCTCAGATCCACGTAAAAATATAACCTGGCCAGGAATCGAACCCAGAACCTCCATGTGAGAGGCAGGTGCACACTACTTCTAGATTGCAGGGCCGGTACTGTCTGCAAGTTTCTGCTAATTGACTAAACGCTTACAAAGTCCTCTACTTGCAACTAGCTCTGTGGGCTCATTTAGTTCCATAACTTTTATCTACAAATAATTAAAAACAAGAGTCTAACTACCATTGCATTGGTCTCCCTTTGCTTCTCTTACAAATCAAATACTGTTGATCTGCATTTAGGGTTGTAAACCCGGGTGGCAGATTCCATTATTAACTGTTTACCTGGTCTTTTCTTAAATGCTGAGTCAATTATTCTCTTAGGTAACCAAAGTCAGTTTATGTGAACAGTTTCATCGATCGAGTTCATACCTAATTCAACCTTTATTTCTTCATTCTGATCATTGTCTTGCCATTGTTCCCACCCATTTGTACCAGCATTTTACTTTCATAGCTGTAACTTCTAACTTATGAACATTTACTTTTGCTCCCATACAGCAAAGCCAGTCCCAAAACAGACTGGTGTAAGGATAGTTTCATCCGGGAGCTGACTGTTTCCTTTCAGAAAACCACTGACCACAAATGCGAGCTCACTGCATTAGCTTTGCTGCACCTTGATGCAGTTTGACTTCTTATATTACCATCGTGGGACAACATACATCCTAAATACTTGAAATGGTCTACATATTCCAGTTTTTTATCCCTGAACTGACATTCAGGCAGTCCTCTTAGGTTTCTTCCTTAATGACATCACTTTAGTCTTGGAAATGCTTGAAATGCTAATTTCTGTATCATACTCACAGTACCTATCTTCTAGTTCCAAGATATTACATAGCAGGCTTTCCACACAGTTTGCTGTAATTAAATAAATGACCCGTGCAAATTATGAACAAAGGTGAAAAATTACAGCCTTGTTCTCTCTCTCTTTTTTTTTTCTTTCTTTTTTTCATAGGCTTGATTTAAATTAATTTCATAGGATGTATATGTTGTTACTGTTTGGGTTATCAGTCCACAGAGTGGTTTGATGCAGTTGCCCAAGCCACCCCATCCTGTGCTAACCTTTTAATTTCTGTGTAACTACTACAGACTATATCTAATCTGTATGTCATATTCATGCCTTGGTCTACTCCCACTGTTCTTACTGCCTACACTTCCCTTAAAAGTTCAGCTCCATGGCTAAATGGTTAGCGTGCTGGCCTTTGGTCACAGGGGTCCCGGGTTCGATTCCCAGCAGGGTCGGGAACTTTAACCATAATTGGTTAATTTCGCTGGCAAGGGGGCTGGGTGTATGTGTCGTTTTCATCATTTCATCCTCATCACGACACGCAGGTCGCCTACGGGAGTCAAATTGAACGACCTGCACCTGGCGAGCCGAACTTGTCCTGGGACACTTCTGGCACTAAAAGCCATACGCCATTTCAATTCCCTTAAAAGCTAACTGAACAAGTCCTGGATGTCTCAAGATGTGTTTTATCACCTAATCTCTCCTTCTAGTCAAATTTTACCGAATCATTCTCCTCACACCAATTTGATTCAGCATCTCTTCATTTGTGATCCACTCTAATCATCTCACCCTCAGCATTCTTCTGCAATGATATATTTCAAAAGCTTCTATTCATTTTCTTTCTCAGCTAGTTATTGCCCATGTTACATTTCCATAAATGCCATGTTTCAGACAAAAGCAATCATAAAAATCTTTCTAATTTGAACATCAATGTTTGAAATGAGCAAATTTCTTTTCTTAAGGAAGACCTTCCTCGTTAGTATGTCTGCCTTACTTCTGCATTTGCCAATTAAATACAAACACAAATTAATTTAAACCGATTTTGTTTCTAACAGTCCAAAAATTATAAATTACTGTGAAATTATCATGAAATAATTCTTACTTTGAAATGGAATCTAAACATGAGTATTTAAAAGACAGTAATATAATTTATATACATAAACAGTAATAATGACTGCAGAACATTACCCCACAGGAGTTCTTTTATGTGTTGGTAAAGCTACTGACATGAGGCTGGCATATCTGAGTACCACCGGAAGAACTGAACCCACCAAATTGGGTTCGAAAAGTCAGCAATCTACCATCTGAGCTGTTAGTCTGACCATCTTAAAGTTGCTGTACTAGTAGACTATTTTCTTTTCGACTATGCAAATGTTTTCAGTTATCATTTTAGAACCAACTCATCAAGCATGGTCTGCATGCAAGTTGACAGTGCATGGTATTGAAAGATAATATAGATGAAAAATTACCAAAAGGCTACTTACACAGCATAGTACCAAAATTCATAAGTTGACCAAATACACAGCTTTCTGGAGAATATGTTCCTGTATCACTTATGTACGGAAAATCTGCCTCAACATGCTTCAATAAAACTGCTACCACATACCTAGAAAACAATATTTATTTTAAAAATTCTGGATTTAAACTCAATCACTAAAACATTACAAGAATTATACTCACGTTGCTAAAAACGTTGTAGGAAATAGTACAAACACAGTGATGGGAAAGATATGCAACTTCTCAAATGCCATGGTTGTTCTTGATGAAGCAATAGGCCGACTAGGTTAAATCCCCTCAGATCATGATTTCAACAGTGTACAGAAAGAGGACAAACTTGCTCCTAGCACTCTGTAAACTAATAAGCATCCTTAGCTTCAATGTGGACATCTGAAAATAAACAAAATGAAAGTATACAAACATAAACAACAGTAGGAAGTTAAGGAAATGTAAATTGGAATCATATAGAAAATATCCTATAAAAGATACACCAATATAAATAAAACAAATGCAAAAATACATCAGTTGACAGACATCCCTGATTTAATGGGTGATTGGTATTTTTAAGGGGCAAGACTAATGAGTACAATGTCAAAGCTGTTCATAACATGTTGTATTTTTAGGTTCTGTCACAAATTTCATGTTTAATGAATTAATTACAGCATAAGCACTTTTATGTCAGCCTTACCCCAAATATGTCTGCCTTTGTAGCGTAATGGTTAGTACTATTAGCTGCCCTCCTCGGGGGTGCAGGTTCGATTCCCGGTACTGACAGAAATTTAAGAATGGCAGGAGGGCTGGTATGTGGTTAAAATGGTACATGCAGCTCACCTCCAATGGGGGTGTGCCTGAAAAGAGCTGCACCACCTCGGGATGAGGACACAAGTTTACTTTACTCCAAATATTATCTACACATTTTATTTCACACATATGCACATTTTGGGCAGTTATCAAATTTTGATGATATTTCCATAATTTTTGAGACATAAAGTTTTGTGATCAATTTTACCCCAGTAACGGCATTTTAACTCCTCTTTTTTTTTATATATTTTTTTTTTATAAGCTGCCTTACATCACACCGACACAGGTCGGTCTTACGGCGATGATGGGATAGGAAAGCATTAGAAGTGGAAAGGAAGCAGCCATGGTCTTGAGGAAGGTACAGCCTGGTGTGAAAATGGGAAACCACAGAAAACCATATTCAGGGCTGCCGACAGTGGGGTTCGAACCCACTACCTCCCAAATGCAAGTTTACAGCTGCGTGCCCCTAACCACATGGCCAACTTGCTTGGTTAACTCCTTTCTAGCAGAGAATATGCATTTATATTAATTTACATTAAAGTTGTTATTTTATGAAGATTTAACATTCACACCTGATTATTATACCTATCACTACAAGGAAAAAAGAATGAGGTAGACCTGTAACCTGGCTGAGAATGGACCATAGGGTCATGCAAAACTTGTATCTCACTAAAGAAGATGCACTACAAAGAAATAAATGGCACCTCAAGATTAAGAAAGCCCACTCTGCATGACGGAAAAATGCGAGGGAACATCCGAATAATAATAATAATAATAATAATAATAATAATAATAATAGGAGTTGATTGACTCACGCATCTGAGGATAACATTTAAATAAACAAACACAATTCCTCTCATATTTCACATGCATTCAAAAGATATATACAGTACATGTACATTCTTCCCATCTTATGCAAATAGTCAAATCAATAATTAAACTATTTGTCCTTGATTTTTTTTTTTTTTTTGCTAGTTGCTTTAAGTCGCACCGACACAGATAGGTCTTATGGCGATGATGGGACAGGAAAGGCTTAGGAGTGGGAAGGAAGCGGCCGTGGCCTTAATTAAGGTACAGTCCCAGCATTTGCCTGGTGTGAAAATGGGAAACCACGGAAGACCATCTTCAGGGCTGCCGACAATGGGGTTCGAACCCACTATCTTCCGGATGCAAGCTCACAGCTGCGCGACCCCAACCGCATGGCCAACTCGCCCGGTCCTTGATTTTTAGCATAGTTTGAATAATCATTAACCAATACAGTTCATGACAAACTATCAACTTTTACATAAATCAGGATGTAACTGAAATAAGGTAAATCCATTCAACAGATGATTGAAGAGACTATTCTAAGTATTCTAAGCAACCTATGTGAAGAAATACTCAGCTGTCTTTACATTTAAAGTTAAATATTATAAAATCTTTGTTTTTTCAGATTTTCAGTAACTCTTTGGACAGCAGTGGCAAACTAAGTCTGCTGTAGCTACAGGGGGTTGCGTCGAGGCAAGGTCAGTGAGGGGAAGTTGCTGAATAATCCAAGCCTGACTTTGTCTGTTGGCAGGGATGAGGAGGGGAGGGAGTCAGCTGATAAGGGAACAGCAACACTCATCTTGTAAAATCCCTATGTAAACAAACTGCTGCTGTAGTTACAACCTCACATAAAGGATTCGGATATCTGGACTGGTAGTACTGTGCAACCTACCTAGTAAGTGTGGAAGTCATTGATTGATTGATTGATTGATTGATGTTTTAAAGGACAAAATAAATAATTAGCCATGGTGTAGAAGCATGTTTGAAAACATGTTAATGCATCGTATGTCAAGCACTGCCCTACATACATGTCACATGATCTGACCGAGATTTGAACGCAGGATTCAACAGAGAATTACAAGGAACAAAAGAAAAAAAGCTCTTCACTATGTGGAACGTTAAATGATGAAATAAAAGATAATAAAGCTCCTCACTCTACTGAGGGTTAAGGGATGAAATTAAGAAAAAAAACAATGCTTCTCACTGTGCTTAAAATAAACAGATAAATTGTATGATGTGGACCGAGGATGCAAACTTAAGCAAGTTCTTGATTTACAAGAGGTGTACAAAGTTATCACACCCAATCCAAACACTTGCTTTGGCACGACGAAGCAAACTTGCTTACACGTGTTTACACATTTGTGCATAATTTCTTATTGCAGCTGCAGCATCAAATACACGCCTTTGGAGGAGGTCATCATGGTTCTGTACCTCACTTCTGTAAACTAATTCATTTATATGGCCCCAGAGATTAAAATCCAAGCGATTTAAATCCGGGCTTTGAACTGGACAATGTACAGGACCATTTTAACCAGTCCAGTGGTCTGGAAATGTATTGTCTAAATCCTGCACACAGGTTAAGAAATGTGAAAGGACACACCATCGTGTAAGAACCACGTACCTTTATGTGTGTTCAAAGGAATATTATCCATAGCTTCTGGTAACACATCTGTGAAAAACTGCAAGTAGTATTCTCCTGCCCAATGAGGAGGGAGTACAAAAGGACAAATAAATATGTCCCCTAAAATTCTTACCCCAACATTTAAGGAGAACTACTCTTGAAAGTGTCTCTGGACAATATGATGGGGATTTCCTATTCTCCAGATATGAGTGTTGTGAAAATTTAATACTCCATCTCGTGAGATACAAGATTCATCAGTAACAAAATTTCTGGTAAAGAAATCCAGCTCTTGCCGTTTCTTACTTAGAAATCACTGACAGAATTGCTCCCTGCAGGGAAAATCTGTTTCTTGAGGGAGCTGAACACGTTGCACATCGTATGGACGCAACTGTTGTTTGCTAAGTGTTTGATATATAACATAGTGAGACACACCGATCTCGTGAGCTATTCCTCTAGTGCTCTTCCCCGGATCATTTTCTAAAATGTCTTCCTCCGTTGTCAATACATGTTGTTGCCATGAATGACCCCTTCTCTACAATGTTGGCTGTAATTGTCCAGTGTCTCAAAGTCTCTAAAGAACAGCAACATAAGCCCAATCACTTGGGTGTCTTTGGTTGGGAAAGTGTTCCTGATACATTTGTCCCACCCTTGCTTATTACATCTTGCTCCCAGAGTTCATACCTGTCTGCACGTCACAGTGCACTGACCTCGAGACACATTGACCTAGAACATTGCATATCCTTGGAGGGGAGAGCGATCTGGGGAAATCACAGCTGTGTTGATGTTCTGTTTAGAAGAGGGGAGTATCCAGTGACTACTGACTTCTCAAAAACATTGACCGAATATAAGAAAGGAGTAAAATTTTTTATGATGTTTGCTTAGAATACCATCTTCCAACCTCAGTTCAAATGACAATCCATGACATTTTAATTACACCCTACATATTGGTCTTTTGAAGGTTGTGTGAACATGCATTATTTATTTATTTTTGCAATTTTTAAGAAAATGATCTAAATCCTATAAATACTTATTGTAAATTAATATGACGATGTGTTTGTAAAACCAAGTTAATACAAATACATTCATATTCTTTTCCATACAAGTACAGAAAAATATTTTGTCAAGCCAACTGCTTCACATATTCGGGAAAACCATTTGAACTAAGAACCAGTCACACCTTGTTTTTCCTATCGGCGACATGAAAACCAACTGAACTTCAATGCATGGGAGAAGTACGCTGATCTGCTGTGGCCTTGGATGCAAGACAAGCTTTGATAGTGAGCGGAGTGCCTATCAAAAAGACGCATTTGTAAATAGTGTGCTGTTCTGCTTTGTACATTATATCATGACATGTATTACGGCTCACCAAATGTTTACTACTGCACAATGTGTCTTTATTTATGATTCATACGTGTGAACTCTTTTGTAACATGGATTTAAAATAATGGAGGACAATTAGTGAGCCACTACTAGAAGAGGAATAATATGGGTTCACCGGGCGAGTTGGCCGTGCGGTTAGGAGCATGCATCCGGTAGATAGTGGGTTCGAATCCCACTGTCGGCAGCCCTGAAGATGGTTTCCCGTGGTTTCCCATTTTCACACCAGGTAAATGCTGGGGCTGTACCTTAATTACGGCCAAGGCTGCTTCCTTCCAACTCCCAGGCCTTTAATGTCCGATCGTCGCCATAAGACCTATCTGTGTCAGTGCGACGTAAAGCCACTAGCAAATATATATATATGGATTCAGGAATGGCAGATCTGCAGCAGACCTGGTCTTTGCTGTCCAAATGATTATTGAAAATGGCAGAGAGAGGAAAAGACCTAATATTTGTATTCCTCAATATAGAGAAAGCCTACAATAGTGTCCACAGAGATTCTGATTTGTCTAGTCAGCAAGAAAGTACTGGCATCATTGGTCAACAAGGTCAAGATGCTTCATGAGAATTGCCAAAGCTATGCTCAGATTGAAGAAGAATAATCAGACCAGTTTAAAACAACAAAAGGGGTACAATAAAGTAGTGCAATAGCATCATTAGTCTTGATAATAATAGTAATGGTGTCTGGCCTCCGGGGAAACCTGGGCTGGTCTTTCAATAATAATAATAATAATAATAATAATAATAATAATAATAATAATAATAATAATAATAATGGAGTGTGGCCCCCAGAATGGTCTGGTGCAGGTCCTTTTTCCTAAAACGTACAATAATGTTGATAAAATGTCCGCAATTCTGAAGATTCGGTACGACACTTCTATAATCCAATCCTGGCCGCCCTGATCTGTAGCCTAATCAGTGAAGAAGAATTTAATGCTGCAACTTTTGCTGATGATGTGGTACTGTGCAGAAATACAGAAGGAGAACTACAGCAGAGTTTGGATGAGTAGAACAGACAGTTTCAAATGTTTGGCGTCAAAGTAAGAACATCAAAATCAGTAGTTATGTCAACTGCCAGGTATAGTCACCGAGTTAATATCTCTCAGAAAAGAAACAAGCTGGAACAAGTGGAAAACTTCAAGTACCTTGGCCATCGCTCTCTAGTATACCTCTCAGCCTTCCCACTTCACTCGGCTAGCGTGCTTCTTTGTGAACATCACGTAGGGACTACTTTGGCTGCTGTGGTGCTAGCAGCGTGCAGCAGACCCATGCTGGAAGGACATTAGGAACAACCAGAAAGAGGTAGTAAACAATGTGTTGAGTGTTGTTTCTTTATGTAGTTTATTGAGAATGTATTGAGTTATGATATTAGCAGAAGTATGTAAGATCTATTTCATCGTAAGAAGATATGTAATGGCAGTAATTAATTAAAAGACATGTCCGCCTGTGTGGTGTAGTGTTTAGTGTGATTAACTGCCAGCCCTGGAGACCCCAGTTCGATTACCGGCTCTGCCATGTAATTTGAAAAGTGGTACAAGGGCTGGAACGGGGTCCACTCAGCCTTAGGAGATCAAGTGAGTACAGGGGGTTCGATTCCCACCTCAGCCATTCTCGAAGTGGTTTTCTGTGTTTTTCCCACTTCTCCAGGTAAATGCTGGGATGATACCTAACTTAAGCCGATGGCCGCTTCCTTCCCTCTTCCTTGTCTATCCCTTCCAATTTTCCCATCCCCACAAAAAGCCCTCTGTTCAGCATAACAGGTGAGGTCGCCTGGGCAAGGTACTGGTCCTCTTCCCCAGTTGTATCCCCCTACCCAAAGTCTCACTCTTCAGTACACTGCCCACGAGGCGGTAAAGGTGGGATCCCTCTTTCCGTCAGAGGGAAAAACCAACCCTGGAGGGTAAATGGACTAAGAAAGAATTACAAGACACGCTTAAATCTCATGCACTGTTCAAGTTTCACATACCGTTTTCATCTAATTTTCTACTTTACGGAAGGCTATCGTGACATATTTGCTTTAGTCACTGTTTATGATCATGCCATAGGCTACTTAACTTGGCATATCAATGTCTTATTACACGTTTCAATCTATCAATAGCAATGGTATATTGCTGCGTGCCTCGCTGCACAAGCCAGAATAGTAAAGTGAGAGGAGTATCATTCCACCAATTTCCCAACCAAACTGATCTCAGAGAACAATGGCTTAAAGCAATATCAAGAGCAGACGTTAGACCCAATTTAAATTCTAGATGTTCTGTGGTATGTAGTCCTCATTTTCGTGAGTCCGACTATCGACCTGGACTGAAAATTAAGAAACTGCAGGATGATGCTGTTCCCTCCATTTTCTCATCGTATCCATCTTACAAAATCCAACAGATCAAATTAGAACATAGATCGATTATAAAACATTCTGTCAGTGCCAGAGGTAAGATACAGCAAAATGAATCAACTGAGCCAAACTGTGAAGAAAGTAATACCTCAGGTGTACCTGCACGAGTATCCCAGAAATGATGTTTGTCATCATTCCGTTGATATCCAGTGCGATATTTTAGACGAAAAGCTGTTCAAAAAATTGTGACTAAACTTTCATGTCTTGAAAATGAACTCAATAAAACTGTTCAGGAGATGGGGACTTATAAAAATAATTATCACGAAGCCTTGTCACGAATTATTAAAACACCCGAGCAAGATCCCTCAAATGACATCTTCATTCCTTCTTGAGCAAATAATAATTATTAAATTAATGTTGTGTCACCTTTTTCAATACTATATTATGCAATATTATTGAATTACATCACTAAACTAGGGACTAGTTTCGGCCTTGGATGGCCATCTTCAGCCTTTATGTAATACATCTAATAACTAAACAAACGTAAAAACACACAACTGACATGAAAACTAATGTACAAACACACACTTAACATTAAAATTTGGGATGAACTAAGTGTAAAATCTGAAAAATAAATTAGGCTTAAATTCTTAGCATCTGGAGTATGCTCATCATCCAGACTCTTTCTTGTATTGATATTCATAGAATTGTTAGTTCCATCACTGCTAATCATTACAATTTCAATTGCAAAACGGGAACTGGTAAATGTTGATTCTGTAGTCAGATCATCAATCTCCAAATCTACCTCAGTGGTGTTAGCAGTACGCAAGCCAATGGATGCCACTGTAAATAACCACCATGTGACGCAGAACTGCTAGATGGTGTTTCCACATCGACCAACAGGTGGACCAATATGATATATTCTTCTAAAGAATTGTTGGTTTTTCTATTTTAAGTAAGTAGTTGTGAAAATTATAGAGGTATAACCCTATTATCAATTGGGCTAAAAGTAATGGAGAAAGTCATAGACAAAAGACTGAGGGATATAATAGAAACACAGTTAGAGGAAGAACACTATGGCTTTAGACCAAATAGATCAACAATAGACTTGATATTTACAGTGCGAATGATAATGGAAAAATATGTGGAAAGGAACAAGGAAATCAATCAATCAATCAATCAATCAATCAATCAATGAATCAATCAAATCACTACTGACCTGCATTTAGGGCAGTCACCCAGGTGGCAGATTCTCTATCTGTTGTTTTCCTACCCTTTTCTTAAATGATTCCAAAGAAATTGGAATTTTATTGAACATCTCCCTTGGTAAGTTATTCCAATCCCTAACTCCCCTCCCTATAAACAAATATTTGCACCAATTTGTCCTCTTGAATTCCAAATTTATCTTCATATTGTGATCTTCCCTACTTTCAAAGACACCAGTCAAACTTATTCGTTTACTGATGTCATTCCACGCCATTTCTCCGCTGACAGCTCAGCACATACCACTCAGTCGAGCAGCTCGTCTCCTTTCTCCCAAGTCTTCCCAACCCAAACTTTGCAACATGTTTGTAACGCTACTCTTTTGTCGGAAATCACCCAGAACAAATCAAGCTGCTTTTCTTTGGATTTTTTTCCAGTTCTTGAATCAAGTAATCCTGGTGAGGGTCCCATACACTGGAACCACACTCTAGTTGGGGTCTTACCAGAGACTTATATATCCTCTCCTTTACATCCTTACTACAACCCCTAAACACCCTCACAACCATGTGCTGAGATCTGTACCTTTATTTACAATCATATTTATGTGATTACCCCAATGAAGATCTTTCCTTATATTAACACCTAGGTACTTACAATGATCCCCAAAAGGAACTTTCATCCCATCAATGCAGTAATTAAAACTGAGAGGACTTTTCCTATTTGTGAAACTCACAACCTGACTTTTAACCCCATTTATCATCATACTATTGCCTACTGTCCATCTCACAACATTATCGAGGTCATTTTGCAGTTGCTCAAAATCTTGTAACTTATTTATTACTCTGTACAGAATAACATCGTCTGCAAAAAGCCTTATATCTGATTCCACTTCTTTACTCATATCACTGATATATATATAAGAAAATATAAAGGTCCATAATACTACCTTGAGGAATTCCCCTCTTAATTATTACAGGGTCAGATAAAGCTTCGCCTACTCTAATTCTCTAAGGTCTATTTTCTAGAAATATAGCCACCCAATCAATCACTCTTTTGTCAAGTCCATTTGCACTCATTTTTGCCAGTATTCTCACATGATCTGCCGTATCAAATGCCTTAGGTAGATCAATCACGATACAGTCCATTTGGACTCCTGAATTCAGGATATCTGCTATATCTTTCTGGAATCGTACAAGTTGACCTTCAGTGAAATAACCTTTCCTAAACCCAAACTGCCTTCTATCAAACCAATTATTCATTTTGCAAACATGTCTAATATAATCAGAAAGAATGCTTTCCCAAACTTTACATGCAATGCATGTCAAACTGACTGGCCTGTAATTTTCAGCTTTATGTCTATCATCCTTTCCCTAACACACAGTGGCTACTATAGCAACTCTCCATTCATTTGGTATAGCTCGTTCATGCAAACAATTGTCAATTAAGTAATTCATATATGGTACTATATCCCAACCCATTGTCTTTAGTATATTCCCTGAAACCATATCAATTCCAGCTGCTTTTCTAGTTTTCAACTTTTGTATCTTACTTAAAATGTCATTGTTGCCATAGGTAAATTTTAATACTTCTTTAGTATTAGTCACCTCCTCTATATGGACATTATCCTTGCAACCAACAATCTTTACATACTGCTGACTGAATACTTCTGCCTTTTGAAGATTCCTGCATACACACTCCCCTTGTTCATTAATGAATCCTGGAATATCCTTATTGGAACCTTTTTCTGCCATAAAGTACCTATACATACTCTAAAATTTGTGTGACCGTCAATTATGTGCTTGCCATCATGTTATCCTCAGCTGACTTCTTTGCTAGATTCAATTTCCTACTAAGTTCCTTCAATTTCTCCTTACTTCCACAGCCATTTCTAACTCTATATATTTCCAACATACACCTCCTTCTTAGTCTCTTTACTTCTCTGTTATAATATAGTGGATCTTTACCATTCCTTACCACCTAAACAGGTACAAACCTATTTTCACATTCCTCAACAATTGCTTTAAACCCATCCCAGAGTCCGTTTACATTTTTATTTACCGTTTTCCACCGATCATAGTTACTTTTTAAAAACTCCCTCATGCCTATTTTATCAGCCATATGGCTCTGTCTAATAGTCCTAATTTTAATACCTTCCTTTCTTTCACACAGCTTTGTGATCACTAATACCATCTATTACTTCAGTTTCTCTACAGAGCTCATCTGACTTTACCAGCACTACATCCAGATTATTCTTCCCCCTAGTTGGTTCCATCACTTTCTGAATCAGATGCCCTTCCCATATTAGCTTATTTGCCATTTGTTGGTCATGATTCCTGTCGTTCACATTACCTTCCCAATTGACATTTGGTAAATTGAGATCACTCACTACAATCACATTCCTTTCCTTATCGTTTCCTACATAGGGTAGCTGATTATCTTATCAAATATTTCTGAATCAGCGTCAACGCTACCCCTTCCCAGTCTGTACACTCCAAAGACATCAAGTTGCCTATTATCTTTAGAAATGAGCCTTACACCTAGAATTTCATGCGTCTCATCTTTAACTTTTTCGTAGCTTACAAATTCTTCTTTCACCAGAATGAATACTCCCCCTCCCACCGTTCCTATCCTAGCTCTACGATACACCCACCAGTTCTGTAAGAAAATTTCTGCGTCCATTATATCATTTTTCAGCCATGATTCAACTCCTATTACAATATCTGGTAAGTATATATCTATGAAATTACTTAATTCTATTCCTTTCTTTACAATACTTCTACAGTTCAGCACTAACATTTTTATGTCATCCCTACTTGACTTCCAGTTCCCTGTTCCCTAATCATCGCTCCCTGGGCCACCCCGTTTCCCTGAATGTACATCCCTATAACTGTTCTATACAAATTTCCTAACTTATATGTACCAGTGCAGTTTAAGTGAAACCCATCTGAGCGCAGCCCACCCATTAGGATCTAGAAATCTCACTCCCAGTTTCCCATATACCCACTCAATCGTCTCATTTAAATCCCCAATCACCTTCCAGTCAGTATCCCTCCTACACAGTATTCCACTGACAATCTCTGCTTCCTTAAACTTCACCTGCGCTGCATTTACCAGATCTCACATATCCCCGACTACGTTTGTACTTATACCTGCTTGTCTTACGTTTTTAGTACCAACGTGAAACACTACTACCTTCTCCTTTCCCTCCTCCTTCTCTTCTACTTTCCTCAACATCTGCCTTAACCTAATTCCTGGATAACACTCTACCCTGGTTCCCTTTCCTCCACACACTTTCCCCACATGTCTAACTATGGAATCCCCCATGACCAGAACCTCAACCCTACCCACCTCATTTGTTCCCCTCCCCTCCTGGTCAGTCCTATCTTTCCTGACAGCTGCAGAAGCTACTTCCTCCTCCCATGACCCTGTTCCACTTGTCTTTTCCTATCTACTACTCCACATTTCCCTTTCCTACCTTTTCCCTTCCTCCTACTTCCACACTTCTGAGCATCAGTTCCTTGTTCCTTATTTTCCCTCGGTTGTTCTACCTGCAGTGACTTGTACCGATTTCTCACAGACAGCTGTCCTGAATTCTGATCCTGAATGGAGCCCTTAGCCTGCAATCTCCTTCCCCTTAAAACAATAGACCACCTGTCTTCTACAATTCCCCCTTTCCTTCCCATCCCTCTTTTACACCTACTGTATCCTGTTCATTGTTTGAGGGAGGTCTATTTTCCTTTCTGTCCTCTGAGAGAATCCTGATTATCTCCCTCAAACTCTCCAACTCCTCCCTCATACTCCTTAATGCCTGGCCACACCCACAGTCCCTACACTTCCACTCCTTAGCCATTCTTTACTGAATAATGAAAAGAAAAGGGGAAAAAAAAAAAAGAGAGAAATTCTGTGCAAAATAAAAATGAAAGGAAAGAAATATTGTCTAAGATAGTTCACAAAGATCACACGACAATAACGTAATTAATATAGGCATATTCGTATTTTTAGATTTGGAAAAAGCTTATGATATATTTAAGAGAAAACATATATGGGAATGCCTACTGAAAACAAATGTACAAAAATCATTAATTAACAAGATAAAAATGTTGTAGGGGAACCAGGAAAATTTTTTTTTTTGCTAGTTGTTTTACGTCGCACCGACACAGATAGGTCTTACGCCGACGATGGGACAGGAAAGGGCTAGGAATGGGAAGGAAGCGGCCATGGCCTTAATTAAGGTACAGCCCCAGCATTTGCCTGGTGTGAAAATGGGAAACCACGGAAAACCATTTTCAGGGCTGCCGACAGTGGGGTTCGAACCTACTATCTCCCGAATACTGGATACTGGCCGCACTTAAGCGACTGCAGCTATCGAGCTCGGTCCCTGGAAAAATTAGAACATGGGTTAATTAGAACATTATCATATAAATACCATACGTAAGAAAATAAAATACAAAATTGATAGGGTAATTACAAAAAAACTCTTGCACAAATTAAGTTACACTCTATAATGTGTGGGAATCCAGAAATATCATTAGTTACTTTTTTTTGTATTTATATGATAATGTTCTTTACCCCATGTTCTAATTACCCCAGGTTCCCCTAATATGAGAGTAAAAGCAGTGTACAAGTGAGGAGTGGTGACTCTGATAAAAAAAAAAAAAAAAAAAAAAAAAAAAAAAGGTCTCAAGCAAGGAAGTGTACTGTCGCCATTATTGTTTATTATTTTGATGGATGAAATCCTAAAACGTGTAAAACAGAGTATCAGTAATGATGAAGTGAATGCTTGGTATTTGCAGATGATGTGGTGATTTGGGGAAAGGGAGAAAAGGCAGTACAAAGGAGACTGGATATTTGAAATGAAAATCTGAAGGAGTTTGGAATGGTAATTAGTAAAAAGAAAACTGTAGTGGTGCACTGTGGAAAAGAGAAAAAAGAGAAGCCAAGTGAACATACACGGAGAACGGTTAGAGGATGTAGAACAGTTTACATATCTGGGTAGCATTATTACAGGAAGTAATGAAATCAACCCTGAAATTAATAACAGACTAAGTGAAGGTACCGTACAACATTTTATCATCAAGTCAGAGAGCTTTTATGGGATGACAAAGTACCCAAGAGAACTAAATTAACATTATATAAACAGTATATCATACCAATAGTAACATACGGAATAGAAACGCTGGTAACTAATAATAGACAAGATAGTAAGATCTAAGCAGTAGAAATGAAATTTTTTAAGAACATTGGTTAAAAAGACAAGAAGAGATAGAATTCAAAATATTAAAATCAGAGAAGAGCTAAATATAGAACCATGAGTACAGAAGATACAGTAAGCGAGACTGAGATGGTTCGGACATGTAAAAAGAATGGGAAAGGAACGGGTAGCAAGAAGGGAATTGGAAAGAGAAGTTAAGGGAAAGAGACCAGTTGGAAGACCGAGAAGGTGGATGGACCAGATTTGGAAGGACATTAGAGAAGCTGGATTGGATGTGGTGGAAGTAAGGGAGCAGGAAAAGTGGACGGACAGAAAGGAGTGGAGGAGGCTTTTTAAGTACACCCGGGCGACTGGAGTGGGACACTGATGATGAAGATGATAGTTGTTAACAGGAGGTTCACTTTAATAATATCTTCAACAGGATAATATGAAGAAAATAAATTCCATAGTAATAGTTCAAGTAATGGGTGAGTTGGCCGTGCGGTTAGGGGTGCGCGGATGTGGGCTTGCATCCGGGAGATAGTGGGTTTGAATCCCACTGTCGGCAGCCCTGAAGATGGTTTTCCGTGGTTTCCCATTTTCACACCAGGCAAGTCCTGGAGCTGTACCTTAATTAAGGCCACGGCTGCTTCCCTCCAACTCCTAGGCTTTCCTATCCCATGGTCGCCATAAGACCTATCTGTGTCGGTACGACGTAAAACCACTAGCAAAAAAAAAGTTTAAGTGTCTGATCTAAAATCTGACCAATGCATTAAGGAGTTTTACTGTTAACTGATGTTTCTGTGGTTTAGAATCACATTACACAGAAAAGAGGTGGTTGAGGGATTTAGGCCTAAAGGTGAATTTTTTTTTTTTTTTTTTTTTTTTTTTTTTTGTACCTTACTACAGGTCAATACTGAAAATCATCTTTGACTTTGATATTTCACATTTAAGCACTGTAAAAGGGATTCAGTCTGTCACCTTAAGCACACAAGGTGAGCATGAACCAATTATATTGTGCAACTGAATTCTTAGTCTGATGTTAGTAAGAACTCAAACAATTTATACGGAAACATTCTACAAACATAATATGTAGGCCTAGATCGTTTTTTCAGGAGGGATGATATCAACATTCTTGGTAAAATCTAGAACTTCAAATTTTACTTATACTTATACAACTGGAACTCAAGCTGGGGAAAGACTTTAATTACAAATTGATTTAAGACCTATAATATGAAGTGAGAAAGCGGAATATTAGAAAATAAGGATATTTTAGAGAAGATAAAAGTTCATAAAAAAGGTGGAGGAAAAAAAAAAAAGCACGTACAGGATGGAATACTCAAGCATCCTTAGTCTCTCATACTATGAGCAGGAGTGTAGAAAAAGCAGTCACAGCTACTTGTCAGGCCTGCAAATCTGGGTAACAAATAATAGTGTTGAAGCTAAATACATCAAACAGTGTTTCCTAAAGGCAAAAATTGGCAAAAGAAGGTCAATATGCATCCTCAGTGCTATAGAATTGTAAATACCTGCCCTATTACGACCACCAGCTGCAAGGAAGAGGCTACAGTAGGCCTATGTTACATAAAATTTTATTTCATGGGAGGATGGAAATAATTTGTTAATTGATTTATCAATAACTTTACCTTTTAAGAAGAATGGTTATCATTTTACCAAATTGTCTTTTAAGAAACTGAATAATGTACCTGTTACAGACCCTTTACCTATTAAATATAATCCGTCGCACAATTATAAATTTATTCCTTAGGATCAAATATTGGCCACAATAGTGGTAACGTGCACGTTACCTGACAGTTAACAGGTGAGGAATTATGACAATTAAAGATATTACACAAGATCGTAGATGGATGAAGATGAAATAAACATGTTGGTCTATACAAGCATCACAAAAAATCCTAACTTATTTACATTATTCCTCTTCTTCTCTATAGGCCCAACTACCGAAAGAGATTGAGTGTACAATCAGCATCTGGCTCTCCTCGCTTAATAGATTTAACAATGGAATTTAATCATGTGGGAAAAAAAAAAATACAATGTATGCTTTCAAAAGGAAAAATGAGTTCATAAAACCATGAACTAATTGGGTTTTCTTTTCCTAATGATTAGCAGGCAACATTTAAAGTATGATATCCCAACTGGGTTCCGAACAGTTTCCATAGCCTAAATAAACTTAGAACTCAGAGGAATAGAAAAAATATGGTACATATGAAAAAAAAAAAAAAGAAAAAAAAGCAGCTGAAAAGTCAGAACAAATTACTGCTAGTCAAAATAATATACTGGATATGAAAACACTTCAGCACAGAATCAAGTACTGTAGGCCTAAACAAATACCAGATCACGCAGTATTCCCCAAGGTGTACCAAGAGGACACACTGCATTATGAAACTTGTTTAAATTGTACGGGGGGAAAACATGTAGGCTCTAGTATAAGATACGAATTTAACAGACTGATGAGCTTGATAATAAGTCCTGAAACTAAATAGATCGATCACATGGCATCGATGAACGTTATTTCCGTATAACTGTAAATAGAAGTACCATTTCCTTGAAGTACGCTTAGTCATTCTACGATACTGTCGTAACAACGTTAATAACAAATGTATATATAATAAACAACACTAGCATGTGACTATGAGGTTGGGACAGGTTCCATAACGGCGTATATAACATAATTCTCAGTGTCAGCTTCATGTTTCTCGACACTTATCAATACGCCAACTTTGCACTTACCTTTGCTACTAGAAACATTTATTTTTTCTCCAGTATTTACAAGTTAGTGTGTTGAAGGAATGCAACCATATGATCGCGGTATGAAGTGACATTGAGGTTATACTACAAATGACTCATGCTGTCACCGGTAATTCTACAGGT
The DNA here is from genome assembly GCF_040414725.1 of Anabrus simplex. Taxonomy (NCBI): domain Eukaryota; kingdom Metazoa; phylum Arthropoda; class Insecta; order Orthoptera; family Tettigoniidae; genus Anabrus; species Anabrus simplex. The sequence continues at coordinate 275,675,802 of NC_090267.1, read as the reverse complement.
AACTGAAGATTTGAAGAATATATTTATAACACAATCGACATTTGTTTCTCACTTTGTTGATCACTAAATCGAGTGAAAAACACCCGTTCAAGATGAACAACCAGCCTTGACATATGTCACCAACTCCTCGAAATATTCCATGGATAATTCCGGGAAACCTTCACCACAAGTGCCGCTTTGACATTTACGACAACAAACATTTGGAGAACGTATGTGATAATAAACATTGTTTCATCGCTTACTTCATACCTTCTGGGATAATATGAAAAAATATTTTTGTTTTGCCCCTTCAAACATCAACCATAAACTAAGCCAGGAGAATGTACCTAAACAAGTCTTTGAATTGCATGATAAAGATCAGGCGAACGTTTGGTATGAATTCGGGAAAAATACATTTAGTAGTACATAAAGCGCATAGGATACAGCAGAACTTCCACACAAATGATCATGGGCAATTACTTTCTCTTATCCTGCAGAAGTGCTAATGCATATTTCGAGAGGTTGCAGTACTGTTTCTTATTAAAATGTACGCGAAACCAAAGAAGTAGAATATCAGTCTTTCATATTTAAATTGAATATATTTCGATTATCGTTAATCACATCAGAAAACAAATCAGAAAAAAAGTTGTACCCCTGGTGGGACTCGAACCCACAATCCCCGGTTTAGGAGACCGATGCCTTATCCATTAGGCCACAGGGGCTGGTGACTAGCTGGGGAGATATAAGAGTATAGGATCAATGCTTCTGTATTATAAGAGTGAAAGTTTGCAGATTTTTCTTATATGAACATTAGTAGAATTATGAACATAAAAGCAGACAAGCTTTAAATACTATGTGACTGTTGATATGATGATCATAGCCGCTGTACCTCCAGTTTAACGTGGAATCGGAACCATAAGGACATGATTTTTAAATACATTATTAGCAATCGTTTGTCCAAAGCCGTTTTATATCCTCATATTCAAATAACGATTATGATACTTCATTACTGTTATGTCGCCTATTTCTAAGTTTTCAGCGTACCATACGGTTGACAATCGAGGTTCTATTTTATTTATAATCGAAGTATACGCTAGCTGTCTGGTATAATAGTTCCCCTACTCTCTCTCACCAGTCGTTCCACTCATCATGACCCAAGGACTTTATTGTTTGTTTTGTAAGCTGATGCTATTCTGCACGAACTTTCGTTTTCCGGACAGTAATTCTCCATGATTTCTCTTACTTGATCAACCCATCTTTTTGCCACCCGTCCTCGTGACCTTGTGCCAGAAACTTTTGCTTGGAGTTGGATGTTGTCACCCTCTTTTCTCATAATATGGTCAAATAGCTTAATATGATATCATATTAAGCTATTTGATATGGTACACAACTTGGCATAAACTTTCTTGTATTCGTTTTTCCCGGATGACAGAATCATTTGTTCGCCTGGCTGTCTACGGTATTCGCAACATCCTTCTCCAGCACCACATTTCAAAGGCGTTGATTCGGTTCCTGTCTTGAGCTTTTATGGTCCAACTTTCGCATCCATACAGGAAGACCGAGAACACAAGCGAATGGACTAATCTTTTTTTTTTTTTTTTCGTATTCATAGACATTACCCTATCTTGCCAGATCATCTTTAAATTTGCCATAGCCAGGGTGCGAAATCAGAAGAAAAAACGGGGGGGGGGGGGGGAGAAGGATCATAGGGCTTAACTAATAGTGTTTATTTCAGGCAGTCCCCGGCGGGGGAGGGAGTATTTAATTCTCTGTAAGTAAATTACCCCCTCTCACAGGAAAATGCACATTTTAGATCTTTTATATTTGAATTCTGTTGTTATAACAAAAATGATAATTATTGGAAAGTTGTTCCTTGTAGGCAGTTACATTTTTTCCGTTAGTCATTACACAGTTCAATAAAAATATTAGTAACAAGTAGGCACTTCGAACTAGGTGCAATTTCACTGAATCACTACGCGTATTCGATGGAAAAAGTCAATGTGAATTGAGGAAGTCTATATTTAGGCACTCATCTCTCTCTCTCTCTCTCTCTCTCTCTCTCTCTCCCCACCCTTGAGCACTTCTTCTTCTTCTTTCTTTGTGTTGTTGGGCGCTGCACACACGCAATTTACCCAGTCACCAATTGTACACTCGCTTGAACACTTTAGTCTATGTTTTATTATTATATGAAAGGGACATTTATACGATTAGAACAATTGATTATTAGTTACAAGAAAATGAATGTTGAAATTACGTAGAGCTAGATACATCGCATTGAGGAATTTCAAGTGTGTGGGAGGATTCAAAGACAAATATTACATTGGTTTAAGTAGTCCGTAATGGCTAGGACAATTTCCGGTGTGGGATTGGATACCAGGCAAGAGACACGTGTGGGAAAGGCAACATTTCGTTCTAATAATCTACGAAAGAGAATATTTTGTTGTGAGTTAAATGTTTTACATTGAAGAATAATGTGATTAGCATCCCCAATAGCGTTACCACAGTTACATAGCGGTGAGTCAGTTAATTGTATTATCTGCGCACTTTTTAGTGATAGATTTACAGCCAAATACAGTAGAGACAATACACGACACTTACGGATTTCGCCGTGCTAAAATGGGAGACAATTCGACGGTGGCGCTCCTAGTGACTTGACCTGAACAAATCGCGCTAAATTCAAATATCAATGGAAATGTATATACGGAAATGGATAAATCAATTACGTCTAGAAAGAAAGTGGTATTGAGATATTAACTTCGAAGTTGCTAAAGAAATTCTGGATAAATGAATGAAGAATTATTTAAAAGGTTATTATTCAAAGACTGAAATTAGACATATAAACAAGGTGTGAAATGGACTGCTGTGAAATGGCTTGATCTTTCATTTATGCATTTTTTAGCTTTAACATACCTGCCTGAAATCTTACGGTTGGATTTGTCTTTTATCCTCATTTAAAAACAATGTATCATCACATTAAGACATTTGTCAATAAAAATATCGGCACATTTCTTACACATATGATGCAATGAATTAACATTTAATAGCTGGACAATTTTCCTCTTAACATGAAGCCTACTAACAGAAAGAAAATCTATAAAATCCCGGCTTTAATCTGAGAAGAGGGATAAAAGAAAGAAAAGTTTGAAAATGTTGTCGATAGTGATGCTTTGAGGAATATTTACGTACAATTAGAGTAAAAATGTAACATACCCTTGGCTGTATAGTCGAGGATTTTTAAAGTCGCTGGCCTGGAAATGATCTGAACAGATCTTATAATTCTTATACAAGCGTAACGTCCCTTCTTTCTTGTACACTTTATCCAAATCGCTTCTGTGACATTTCAAAACCCACAGATCACAACTACAACAACACATCGGTATTGAAGGTTAACTGCTGCACTATACAATAAAATATGCGTATTATATTTTAAGCCCGTTAAAACATGGGTCGAGCAGGTCAGAAGATTATGAAGTAGGCCCTACTATAAAAATCTCTGTCACTGGAAGAATATATATGCAAACACAATATTACTTACATGTTCTTGTCACGAGGGAACCTGAAGAACGAGCGCGCATTTTTCTCTACTTCGTAATTACTGCAGCCAAACACAGCACATATCTTTCCCCTCATGTTGAGAGGAGATATCAAGGAATGACACACGCTACTATTTAATTATGTCAACTCACTGAAAACGCATAAATAACACCAAAAACTTCACACAAAAATACACGTGCTCTTATGACAGAATCAGTGCCGTTCAGGTCTATCCGCTAGAGTGAGCTCCAATAGCTGTCCCTCGATATCTCGCTCAGTGTCGTGTATTGTCTCTACTGTATTTGTTACAGCCTAGTGCTGAAGTGGTCGACTTCGGTTATCTTCGAGATTCGTATTGGCAACCTTTGAAACACAAACTAAGAATCGCTTATCATCGCTGTGCGACATCTGGCGTACACTTTAAGTACTCGTACTGTCGTTGTTTACACAGTAAAGCCAAACTATAGAATTCATGCTAGGAACACGTTTCGCAATGGGAAATGTTATATAGTATTATATAATGTGTGTGTGACGCAGTTGTTTGCTTAAAATAATAAAGGTTTATAAAATTCATATCGATCGATCATATTATCGATTCAATTCAGATTTCATTTCCATTCAGTTGGCAGTATTAACGGAACTCTTCTTACTTCTCCAACGAGTACAAAAATCTATCACTAAAAAGTGCGCAGATAATAATTGAAATTTATAAGCCGGTGTTAGGACATGGTTGAAACGAAGGCGAATGATAGTGGTAACGTGCCGACGTGTGTAGTTCCCTTTAGCAAACCATGGCCGTAAACAGATAGAAGGTTGCACACTAAAATAAAAACCACCCTTAAAAGTCGCAGATCCTTTCCAATCGTCCTGCCATTCCTGACACAGTGCTTGTTTGATGAGAGGTTGAATATCAGTAGCGGGAAGAGCGATGTTACAGTTGAACCCATTTCCTAAAGCAGCGTCTTTAGCAAGAAAATCAGCTTTAAGATTACCATGAATATTAGAATGTCCTGGAATCCAGACCAACGTTATATCCTGATGGTTTTGAACTAGGTTAAATAACAGTTTTTTAATATTGAGAACATACCACGAACTGTGATTTTGAGTTGAATGTATGTATTTCAGAACACTCAGTGAATCAGAAAATAATGATGGTTTTGGGTATAGCCAGTGGCGGCTCGTGAAAAAATCGTCCTACGTGCTACAAAAAACAAGCTAAATACGCTGTTTTAAATCTGCATATTGCCATGATGAACAACGCATACTTCAAACTTTTTAATAATAATAATAATAATAATAATAATAATAATAATAATACAACTTTTCTCACAATTTATAACTCAGAACAAACAAAAACAACATTAATTTGGAAGCAGATGAATACTTCGACAACTGTCTACGAGATAAATAATTCATTCGAGAAATATTGTTTTTGTTAACCTAATGGCGCAACTTACATCAGTGCAAATAGAATCGTGGGAATATAGATCCTCACTAAGAACACTAATTTAATTTCACTTTATATATACTGCAGTGGTCCGCCTCTATGGTGTAGTGGTTAGCGTGATTAGCTGCCACCCCCCCGGGTTCGATTCCCGGCTCTGCCACGAAATTTGAAAAGTGGTACCAGGGCTGGAACGGGGTCCACTCAGCCTCGGGAGATCAACTGAGTAGAGGTGGGTTCGATTCCCACCTCAGCCATCCTGGAAGTGGTTTTCCGTGGTTTCCCACTTCTCCTCCAGGCGAATGCCGGGATGGTACCTAACTTAAGGCCACGGCCGCTTCCTTCCCTCTTCCTTGCCTATCCCTTCCAATCTTCCCCTCCCTCCACAAGGCCCCTGTTCAGCATAGCAGGTGAGGCCGCCTGGGCGAGGTACTGGCCATACTCCCCAGTTGTATCCCCGACCAAGAGTCTGAAGCTCCAGGACACTGCCCTTGAGGCAGTAGAGGTGGGATCCCTCGCTCAGTCCGAGGGAAAAACCGAACCTGGAGGGTAAACAGATGATGATGATGATGATATACTGCAGTGGATAAATAATGATAAATTTCCGTATAAACTTTAGCACTAATACAATGACAGAAAAAACACGCACCAGTAATATAACCGCGAGATTTAAAACCGCACAAAGCAACTGAAAGAGCTGCCAACTGATTCATTGAGACCTCCCCTATTACCAGAATAAATGTCCGGCTCCATGGCTAAATGGTTAGCGCGCTGGCCTTTGGTCACAGGGATCCCGGGTTCGATTCCCGGCAGGGTCTGGAATTTTAACAATCATCGGGTGTATGTGTTGTCTTCATCATCATTTCATCCTCATCACGACTCGCAGGTCGCGTACGGGAGTCAAATCAAAATTCCCGGCAGGGTCTGGAATTTTAACAATCATCGGGTGTATGTGTTGTCTTCATCATCATTTCATCCTCATCACGACTCGCAGGTCGCGTACGGGAGTCAAATCAAAATACTTGCATCTGGCGAGTCGAACATGTCCTCGGATACTTCCGGCACTAAAAGCCATACGCTATTTCATTTCACCAGAGTAAATTACATTGTAATGCGGGATAACATTTAGGGTCAGTCAAATATTCTTTATTTTTGACACAAAAGGAAGATGGATATTTTAATAAGCATGTGTGAGAGAGATTGCCTCCACTTACGCTTTACTTTCGACCCCAGACGATGCTACTCTCTAGTGGCAGACTCGCTTACCACGTTCAACATCAAGGTAGCAGGAGACATCGAGTACTTCTACCCCCTTGCGGGAGAGGAAGTAACTATAGACGGGATCAGTGAAAGTTGATCCCGGTTTACGGTATACTCCGCCGGCTAGGGGGAGTGTTGCAAGCTTGGCTGCGCCTGCGTATTGCTTCCTTCAGGCTACAGGCAAGGGCTCACTTCACATGAGCACGAGCTTTGTTCCCCGGGAGAACGGCGCTAGGTGTTCGACAGATCTCGTCCTGATTTTCACAAAACACAAATTCATATCGTACTCAAAACAACGAAAAGGCACCAGGGTAATTGTACTGTACATAAATAATATTCCTTACAGTTCCAAGCTACGTGCTGGAGCCCGGTAGCACGTATTGACCGGCCGCCACTGGGTATAGCATGAAGTTTGACATATAATAGGGCCTGCCGAATAGCGAATGCTTCAGCAGTGAAGATAGAAGCATGTTTGGGGAGTGAGAATTTACCGGATATATTGGAGGAAGGTATATAGTAGGCTGCTCCAACACCTTGGTCATTTCGAGAACCATCCGTATAAATGCTTAAGGTATCCTGGTGAGGAGATAGGCATACAGGGAAGGGAAAATAAATATTATGAGACGATTGTATACGTTGGTGGGTATTGAATCCGAAAGGGGAGATAATAAGTTGTGGTTTGTACAAGGATATAGAGTATGGGAAAGAATAATGAGGTAAAGAGGGACATTTAATGACTTGAGTGTTATAATCCCGGATGTTTTCAAAGGCTGTTAAGAGAGCAGGTGGTTTTAATTTAGTATTAGGGTATTTTTGAAAATATTCCGAAAGAAGTTGTAATTTAGGAAATAACAAATAGGAGGTAAGCGAAATTTTTCTTAGTAAGAACTTGTTTGCTAGAAACTTTCTACGCAAGAACAACGGCATTTCTCCAGTTTCAACCAGCAACGCGTTAGTAGGGGTTGATTGCAATGCACCAATATATAGTCGTATCGCTTTGTATTGAATTACGTCTAATTTATGAACAAGGGTGGCAGCTGCCATGTTAAAAAAGAAGCAACCGTAATCTAACCTGGATCGTATGGTATTCTTACATATTGTCAACGCCATGACTGGGTCCGCCCCCCAGTTCCGCCGGACGATAGCTTTGATAATATTTGAAAAAAGGTTTGTTTTATAAGATAGGGATTCAAAATGATATTTCCATGTTAACTTATTATCTAAATATAAACCTAAATATTTATAGGTTGTACGAATTGGAATGCTTAAAGTACTACTTTGTATTGGTGATTGATCATAACGTCGTTTATTGGTGAATACCATGGCAGCACACTTATTCTGTGAAACTTCAAATCCATGTTCATTGAACCACTGATGTGCGTTGTCTAGTACAAGTGAGATGGTTTGTCTGGCTTCCAAAACGGTACTTTTAGTAACATATAGTAGGACATCATCAGCGTACGTAATTATACGAGCATCACGAGTAATGAGTGTTTCTAGATTCTTTAGGTATAATGCGAATAAAAGACCACGTAGGACATCACCTTGGGGTAGGCCCTTGGAACTATAACGAATGTTAGGAGGCTGCCATGATGATTTAACATGTAGGCATCGATAGTATAAAAGTTGCCCTATGATAGTTATAAAGTTGGGAGGGAATTTCATAGCTGTTAGTTTTTGTAGTAAGACATGAATATTAACATTATCATATGCCTGTTTGATATCTATGAAAAGGGCAATAGTATCATGTTTGCGAAATCTAGCTAAAGTAAGATCAGTTAAGAAAATGTTGATAGCATCAAAAGTACTTCGTCCTTTGATAAAAGCAAATTGGTATTTGGGCAATAAATTATGATATTCTAAACACCATAATAAGCGACTGAGCATTATACGTAGAAAAACTTTCGTAATACAGGATCCCAAGGTTATGCCTCGGTACCGTGGATATACTTGTCCTTCAGTGGGGGATTTCTCGAATGGCACTAGGAGAAATTGATTCCAGTCCTGTGGAATTGTGGCGGACGTTAAAATCGAATTAAAGTACATGATTAGAATTTTTTGAGCTTTGTAAGGGAGATGATGTATCATTTTATAGGTAATGTAATCCGGACCTGGGGAAGTGGAAGTCTTACCTTCAACAGCGGTGAGGAATTCTATAAGTTCAATAGGTTGCAGAAGTGTGTCAAATTGGACATTATGTACGGACATAGACAACGGAAATTGGGGCATTACAAAATCTGGAGTGAGTTCATTATAAAATGTTTGGAGATTATCATGATGAATGGTAACAGTATTGTGTCGTCGGGGAATACGACCTATGGATCGAATAGCAGACCAAATAAGTTGAGGATTATTTTTTCTATGAATAGTAGAGATGAATTTTTTCCAAGATTCCTTTCGTTTATGATTAAAGGTGCGTTTCATAAGTGCAGTATACTTCTGATAAAGGATATAATTATAATAGGTGAAGTTAGTTCGAAGTTTTCGAAAGAGAATTTTGCGGCGTTTGACCATTGCCTCACATTGTTTATCCCACCATCTAATGACAATTGTTCAGGCTTGGACTTGAATGTTGTGGAGTGTATAGGATGATACATATTGAGATATTCGTTAATTGCGGTAAGAAGGGATGAATATTGCATGATAGGGGAAGAACTGACTTTGAGCTGGGCATTCAAATAGCTATTAAACATATCGAAATCAAAATCATGGAGGGACCTGTCAAGCCGGTGTTGGTTAGTTGTAGAGGAATCAAAATGTAGAGATCCAATATTCCCATTGAGTGAAAGAAATATGGGGAAATGGTCACTGAGATGGGTATCTTTAATGGTTTGCCAAATCCTTCGGTGACCCAATGAGAGACTACAAATAGAAAGGTCGACAGCGCTCTTAGCTTGCCCTGGTGCTGTGAGTCGTGTTGGGGAGCCATCATTTAAGATAAGGGGCCTATTCCACAAAAGTATGGTCTTGTACATTACAAGTTACTAGTGTGGGTTCTTGTAATGTATGGAGTTGTACATTTCTGTTCCACAAAAGATTGATAGTCTCTTGTATATTACCAGTGAATTGTTACAAGTTTTACAAGTGACGACATATCAATAAACATACTACGTCATAGCATGAATCAGCTGTTTATCTTCGTATTCCATTCGTTGAATTAGGTTATGCTTGCCTCATTTATTGTAATATCGTATTTTACTGTAACTTATGCAGCAAAGATTGAAAGAACTAATATTCCTGTGAATTTTTTAATGCTACGATGTTATTTTTCAGTTTATTTCTTTGATGATAGGAAATTACTCCGTTATCACCCATTCTGTTCTTCCGCGATCCTCGCGTATGTTCTACGAGAGTCTAACATACCTATAATACCTTGGTCTGTCATTAGGAATCAGATGCCGCTAATACCGATATTCGGCCGCCAAACTTAATTGTTACGAAATTGCAAACTCTGCATGAATTGTTAAAATGATGTCAAGAGAAACAAAGTTATTCATTTTGAAGGAAATAGAAGGTAGGAAAGATATTTGTTTCGGTGGATTCAGCGAGAGTCTGAAAAAACAAGACAAAATAAATGGTTGGATGGAAATATTTGACTTGGGAAAAGCTCATGGAGCTTTTGAGGGGAAAAGTTGGACGTATGTAAGAGATATTCTGCTCATTAATGATTCCAGGAATGTCCTTCTTGGAATATGTTTTTTTCAGTATTTTCAGGCCAACAAACAATTTGAGGAAATTTTATATCATTTATTGCAGCTACCACAGACTGAAGATTTTGCCATCCCAAGCCAATGTAATGTTGTTAGTAAATGTTGTTTAGCAGAGAGAGATTTATTTCTGTTCGTAGGATATTTTAAGCTATAGCCAATATCTATCAAAAGTTCTTCCACTTGTACTGTGCTTAACCTAAAACGTTCATTTTATTCAAATACAGTGTTAAACTGGAAGTTTATTCTTTCCATGTACAGACGATAGTTTTCATTTTCATCACCATCACTATCACTACTGCTAGACCACATATTTATCAAAATGTATCCAAAATAAGCGTATTTAGATAGCACTAGTACATTTATATATTATTATCCTTTCACTGGTAGAGAATCCTTCTCAATTCGCTAGTAAGTTACAAGTACTATTACTTTTGTGGAACACGCCTATAAAAATTCACTAGTAATTTGTAAGTATGGAGTAGTAAAGTACAACTGTAGAGAATTCTTTTGTGGAACAGAAACTCTGGTATTTGTACAAGTTACTAGAGAATTTACTTGTAATGTACAAGACCATACTTTTGTGGAACAGGCCCAAGGAGGTCTAGGGTTTGTGTTACATTAAGAATTTTCCTACCCTTTGTACAAATGTGTGGAGATCCCCATGCAGTGTGATGGGCATTCATATCTGCGGCAATTATAAATTGAGAATAAGAAGTAAACTGATAGAAAAAATTATACCATTGTGTGGCTGTACCCTGTATACGGGGGGGACAATAAAGATACACAATTACTAATTCGTTAATTTTCACTACTACAAAAAAGGTGCCTGTTATATATTGAGCAACCTCCAAGCGTTGATATGTTATTCCAGTGGCAATAAGGGTTAGCACGCCACCATATCCACCAAAATCCATACGTTACACCTTATAACCAGCAAATCGAAAAGTATACATGGGTTTCAACCAAGATTCTTGAATTAATATGATATGGGGATGATATTCAGTAATAAGGTTAACTAACACATGTCTCTTACCTAGTATACTTTTACAATTCCACTGGAGAATCGAAATTGCCATGTTCGAAAAGACTATTGACTTTATCATTGATACTCTTAACTAAGTGACTCCATTGGGGATTACCCCCTAATAATTCCATGAGTAGTACAAACTCAGCACGTAGGGCCGATTGCAGTTTACTCGGGTTAAAGGATAATGAATTATCCTTCTGGAAACTACTTCCAGGTTCATTATTAGAGGATGAAACTGTAGACCGAGTCCCGGAACCACTCGGGGCGTGTGTAGTAGGAGTGTTGTGATATGAACGATGTTCAGTTCTGGGAGTTCCAATTAATTGAAGATAACCGTCCTTATCATAACCAGGTGGAGGAGGGACCCGAGGTTCACGAGAGATAACTTCCGTAAATTTTCTTTTTCTAGGAAGCTCAACAGTTGGGTTGGATTCAGAGGAGTGTAATGGGGGAAACTGCTGCGTAACTGAAAGTGGGTTATATACCTTTGGCTGCACTTGAGTTTGTGCCTCTTCGAATGATATATTTTGAATGCACATAATTTTTTTAATAGTAACTTGTTTGTGATGTACTTCGCATAAATGTGATCCCACTGAATGATTAAGATTACAGTGGAGACATTTTAACAGTGTTTGCTGACATTCCCGTGTGGAATGGGATAGTGAACATCTCCCACAGCGGGAACTGCTGGCTCTACAATTTTTTGCACTGTGACCATATCGCTGACATTTTTGACAGATAATAGGATTATAATTAAAGACTTCAACCTCTAAGAGCACATTAAAAATAGAAACATGTTCCGGTAGGTGTTGAGATTTGAAAATTACTTTTACAGAACCGGTAGGAACGTAATCTGTTTTATCACCAACACTAATCTTTCTGTTCAGACGCTGCACTTGTTTAATGGGTTCGGGAGAATCAATAAATTGCATGATGTCTTCGTTGGATAAATCTTTATCCACACGTCGAATTATTCCGACACGAATAAGGCTGGAAGAGGGAATGTAGGCTTTAAGTTTCTGTTCTGGTAAGAGGGGATGTTGCAAAAAAACTGTTAGCGTGTTGGCCAGACTTAAAGGCAAGTTGAATCCGGCGAGCACCTTTACGACTGACAGTTTTTATGCCACTGATCTTATTGTCATAAAAAAGCCGACCCAAGGCCATCGGATGTAAATTGCCGGTATTATTAGTACCAACAGGTTCAACATTAATCAAAAAAGGTCCCCTATGAGTACGTGGATACAATTCGAGAGGTGTGGAGCTATCGTTAGTTGTGGAGAGATTTGTGTCGGCAGGAGGCCGTTCATCAGTAGAGTTCACTGCAACCTGTTCATTCTTTGCGGGAATTTCTTCTTCGTGATCGACCTCCAAATCCATGTCCAGATTCGGGGGACGGTTAGTGCCACCGCCTCCAACTGCTGTCGCCATGTATCTCACTTCACTCACCACTGACAAAACTACACTAAAGCACACGTCAGCTAAGAAACGATGTGTACCGCACCGCAGGTACTGACGAACTGTGCCACCCTTGAGCACGACTGGTGGCGGACGTTATAGTAATGTTGAGCCACGGCCCACTGGATCCCTCGCTGGGAGCTAGCTAGAGCGATGCATCAAGTCGGCCGTGTTTGAGCAATAGTTTATCTGCAAGAGATGCTTGATCGTTGTACACATTGTGACCATGGAAGCCTATAGCAACAAAGGGGAGTAGAACTGTAAACAAAGTTTAACTTAATCAAATAAGTTAATAAACTAAATAAAAGATACAATTTATAAACATAGAGTGTACTAAATATTGTATAGTCCATCATTTTTGTTCTATCGAGTAGGAAGACTTGGAACTGGAGGGAAACTTGGGGCAATTTTGGGTATATATGTTGGTTAATGTTACCTACCCTGCATATAATGTTAATAGTGTTTTTGTTATTCTCAGCTGAAGTGAATGTTTCAGGCACCCTGTCTAACCTTATTTAAGCTTTATAAGTTGAGATATCTATATAATAGTTGTGATTCACTTTCATTATTATTTCTGTTTGCTTTAGTAACCTTCTAATAATAATAAGTGAAATGCGCACAAATGTGCAAAGAGGTTAATAGTTAATTGTCTTTACTGTATTCGTTGATTGATCTTGTTCTTTTTTTTGCACTTAAGTATGTGGTAGCAATCACACACTTCCTCATATAGAGAGCACACGACATTCGTCGTTCACCTCATGGAATCGCTTAGTCGCATATAGCTTATGGTGGAAGCCATGGACTGCCATCCTTGTAACCACACGTCGCTGTTCGTAGTTCGCTTCTGTCCATTTTCGCTCCAGCATGGCGTCGGTGGCATAGAATTCGAGCTCGATTTGGGCTCGTTTCATTCTTCTCTCTTCAGTTATCTTCGTGCTTTGTCTTGTGAAGGGCAGAACTAGATTGATTCTTAGATCCTCGATGTAGAATGGTTCTTTACAAAGTTCGTACACTAACATGAACTTTGTGTTCATAGGCACACCTAATGCTCGCTTTAGAAATCTGGCTTTTAGTTCCTCTAGTGCCCTAAGGTCAGCCACAGATAACTTTTCCCAAATAATTCCAATGCCATAAGTGGCAATTGGGCTTATTGCAGCATAAAACAAGTCTAGTGCTGTTTTTAAAGAAATTTTTGGGGGTCTTTAATTCTATACGGTATATCGCTTTGATGGCTGTTGTTGTCCTTTCCTTTACGTGCATTCTGTAGGAGTTGATTGTCGTTTGTAATATTATTCCACGGTATTTGAAGGAATTCGTTATGTTTAGGTCTCTGTTCTGAAATTTAATTTTGTCCTTTGTTGCAGCTCTTCCTCCCTTTCTGAAGATCATCATTACTGTCTTAGATTCGTTTATCTGCAGATCACTTTCTTCTGCCAATGTTTCCAGCCTGTTCATTGCTTCCTGAAGGTCTTCCAAGTTGGATGACCCAATTACCATGTCGTCAGCGTAGATGTGTAGTGATACTGTTTCACTGAATTCTACTATTTTCGATACGTCTGCAGTTGCAATGTTGAACAGTATTGGACTAATTGGGTCACCCTGCATTACTCCATTGGTCTGGTAAATATCTTGGGAGAGAGAGATGCCATCACTTATGTTAACTATGTTGTATTCTAGGATGTTCTTCAGAAGGACTGTAATGCTGTGTGTTTCTCCAATCATTTGTGCTAGTTTCTCAATCACTTCTTTTCTGTTTAGGGTGTCGAAGGCTTTTGTGTAGTCGATGAATACTGCGTAGTATTTTCCGTTTGGAAATTTTAAGGCCTGTTCTATTTCACTTATTAGGTTCGGTACTGCCTGCAGTGTCGAGCGATGTTTTCTGAAGCCATTCTGACGTTCAGGAAGGAGATGGTCCGTTTCCCTCACTAATCGGCCCGTGATTATTCTCATAAAGATCTTGAAAGCATTGTTTTCTAGGGCGATGCCTCGAAATGAGTTTGGGTCCATGTTGTCTGCTTTTCCTTTATAGATTACTTTTATCATGGACTTCCTCAAAGATTCAGGTATTTGTGCGCTGTCTAGACACGCGTTAAATAACTCAGTCCACACTTCTAGGAGTATGTCTTCGGTTGCCTTGATAAGTTCATTGTGGATCCCATCAGGAACAGCAGCTTTCCTGCTTTTGGTTTTTGATATGGCTTATTTTACCTCATGAGTCGTTATTGGGAGACACGAGAGAAACCTCCCAGTAGGGTGTATTTGCATGCGATATTGTTATACATCCGGGTGTCTCCTGGGCAACGGACTAGGACTCTTCCTAGACGGCTGATTCTCTCACACCAGAAGTAACAAAGTTATTTAATATGAGATCCAACAAACTGTTCTTTTCAGAACCAACCTTAACAGTCATTTCTGTTAACATTGAAGGCATAACATCTTGTAAAGAACAACTTTTGTATGAACTTTGTCGCGACAAGCAGTGTGATGTTCTATGTGTTCAGGAAACACACAGAGATATGAAGCAGAAACGCCCATTTGTTCCTGGCATGAAACTGATCGCTGAAAGACCACACGCTCTGTATGGAAGTGCCGTTTTTGTGAAGCCGAACTTAGAAGTCAGAAGTGCTTGCCAGTCAGATGAAAACAATATTGAAATTATCACCGTTGAACTAAGTAACTGTGTAATCACCTCAGTTTATAAACCACCTGCAGCAGAATTTTCCTTCATTCCACCCCACAATTTTGATAAAAGTAAAGCCTCCATTGTTATAGGTGATTTCAACAGTCACAGTCATGTATGGGGTTACGCACATGAGGACAAGAATGGTGAGACAGTTCTGTCGTGGGCTGAAAATTTTCAACTCGCCCTCATCCATGATAGCAAACTCTCTCCTTCTTTTAACAGTGGAAGATGGGGACGAGGCTATAATCCAGACCTCCTTTTTGTTAGTGAAAGCATTATACATACATGCACCAAAGCAGTATGTCCACCAATTCCAAACACACAACATAGGGCCATCATGTGCCAAATTTTGCCACCAATAAGACCTCAAGAAGTCCGTTTTAGGCGAAGATACAACTTTAAGAAGGCTGACTGGGCAAGATTTTCCAGCATACTGGATGAGAAGATTCTGAGCATCGCTCCTGTTCCTGAAGAGTACGACAAGTTTGTTGACATCGTCCAATTTTCTTCAAGGGCATCAATTCCAAGAGATTGCAGAACCAGTTTTATCAAAGGCATTAAACCTGAAACGGCCACTTTGCTAGAAGAATATTACAAGAAATATGAACTTGATCCTTTTAGCGAAGAAACATCAATCCTTGCACAAAGCGTTCTTTCCTCAGTATCACTGGCTAAAAGGTATGAGTGGGTAAAATTAATGACAGATTGTGACATGAGCAAGAGCAGTCAGAAGGCCTGGAGACTTTTACGTCGTCTCAATAATGACAATACCCAAGCCAGCACATATGCTAATATAAAGGCAGATCAAATTTCCCATCAGTTGCTAGTAAATGGAAAATCAACCCGATCTAGAAAGCTAGATAAGAAACCAATAACACGGAAGCCAAACCAAGAGAGCAACATACTATCTCCACCATTTACTGAAGCTGAACTGGAATCAGCACTGAGGAAGTGCAAATTGGGAAAAGCAGCTGGACTAGACGACATTCGAGTAGAGCAGATCAAAAATTTTGGTCCTGTTACGAGGCGATGGCTACTGGAATTAATGAATATCTGTGTCCAAGAATGCAAGATTCCCAAAATCTGGCGGAAGGCTAGAGTCATTGCTATCCCTAAACCAGGCAAAGATCGGCTGGATCCCAAAAGCTATAGGCCTATTTCCTTGCTCTGTCACCTGTACAAGGTCCTGGAGAGGCTCATTCTTGAGCGACTGATAGGAAAGGTGGAGTCGTCTCTTATACCACAGCAAGCTGGATTCCGAGAAGGAAAAGTTGCACATCACAGGTATTGAACTTGACACAGTATATTGAGGATGGCTTTGAGAATCGGCTCATTACAGGCGCTGTCTTCATTGATCTTTCTGCAGCTTATGACACAGTCAACCATCGGCTTCTTCTAACAAAATTGTATGACATCACCAAAGACTTCCATCTAATGTGCAACATTAAAAATATTCTCCAAAACCGAAGATTCTTTGTGGAATTTCAGGGAAAAAGAAGCAGATGGAGAACACAGAAGAGTGGGTTACCGCATGGCAGTGTGCTCGCACCACTGTTATTCAACATCTATACTAACGATCAGCCTCTACCTGAAGGTACCCAGAGTTTTATCTATGCTGATGATTGTGCAGTCACTGCTCAGGCCAACTGTTTTGAAAAGGTAGAACAGACTTTATCCAAAGCTCTGAAAGAATTTACGAACTACTACAATGAAAATGACTTGAAGCCAAATCCTGCCAAAACTCATAGCTGTGTATTTCATCTCAATAACAAAAAAGCAGCTAAAACCTTACAAATCACCTGAGAAGGAATCCCTCTTCAACACTGTTCGACTCCAAAATATCTGGGGGTGATTCTGGACCGTACGCTTACGTATAAGAAACATTGCCTAAACGTGAAACAAAAAGTGTCTGCCAGAAACAACATAGTGCGGACACTTCGAGGCACCACCTGGGATGCTCACCCTTGCACTGTGAGAACAAGCGCGTTAGCACTGTGCTACTCCACTGCTGAGTATGCATGCTCCGTGTGGCATAAGTCCAGCCATGCCAAAAACATAGATGTAGCACTAAATGACACCTGCCGTATTATCACAGGTTGTTTAAGACCTACTCCCATAGATAAACTCCGCTGTCTCGCTGGTATAGCACCACCCGAAATCCGACGTGAGATTGCTGCTAGGCATGAGAAAAGCAAGGCTATGACTATGGAAGCCCATTCTTTGTATGCCTGTCAACCAGCACATCCTAGGTTGAAATCAAGAAAGAGCTTCTTGACAACCACTGAAGCTCTTAAAGGAACACCACAACAAGCAAGAATCTCAATGTGGCGGGAAAAATGTCAACATTTGAGAGAATGGATGGTTCCAAAGGAAGAACTTCCTCCTGGACATTCTGAACAGTGGACAACATGGAAGGCTCTCAATCGATTACGCTCCAGCACCACGAGATGCAAGACAAACCTACAGAAATGGGGCCTTCCTGTGGAGACAGTTTACTGCAAGTGTGGTACTAAGCAGACTAACAGCATTTTCTACTGTGTCCATCTTCTCCAGCCACTTGTACCATTAAAGATCTAATGAGGGCAACTCCAAATGCGCTTGTCGTGGCCAATTTTTGGTCAACCAATGTTTAAAATTTCCTTGTTTAATTTTTGTCTCTCTTTGTACTTCTGACACGATAAATAAATAAATAAGTCGTTATTGGGATTGGGTGCAACTTTGGTTGACTTGCTGTTCGTGTTGATATACTTGCGGTTGGAGTGGTGCCCTTCAGATTGAGGATGTTATTGAAATGATTTTCCAACACGTCCATTTGTATTGTCGTGGTTTGAGGGACTATGATCCGTTTTAAGACAACGTACGGGTCTCTGTTCGCTTCTTCGACCAATTGTTCTGCTTCTTGTTCCTGGTGATGTCGTTTTTTATCTTTTAGAGTTAGTTTATACTTTTTGCGTTTCATTGAATATTCTTTAATGTCCTCTGTTTCTCCGCCATATCTCGCTTTATGGAGGGCTTGCAGTGTTATGCGTCTTAGGTCATAGCATTCCCTGTCAAACCATGGCTTCGCGTGTCTTTTCTTATAGAGGACGGTGACTGACCTAATGCTGTCTTCTATGGTTTTCACAGCCAGATCGAGGTTGTTGGTTTTAAGGTGGTGCATCGTTTCCTCCGCATCCTTCCGTAAATTCTCCGTTCTGCTTTCAGTTATTTTTCTCGCCAGTGTGGGTGCCGTGTTGGTACTTTGTGTTTCCTTCACTGTTGATTTGATTTTAATGTATGTCTTAATGGGAATGTGCTTCCTGAGCTGTGTGTTGGCCGACGACCAGAGTAACCTTATAAAACTTCGTATACCAGGAAGGGCTAAAGTATCATTAAACTCAGTTTATTAGTGTCCCACATAACCTAGAATTTATGAAATGTAACAACAATGTGTTAAGCTGATATCTGATAGTCTATAGTATATAAGTGAGATTTTATAAACAAATGTATGATGTGGGGTAACTTGGGACACCTTGAATTATTTTCCAGATATTTATCACCATGCCTAGAAAGAACAAACGAGTGGGAGCAGGAAATACCATGATTTTACCGATGGGACTTTGGAAATAGCCATAAAATGTGTAAAATTTGGAGGTTTGTCATTCAGGGAGGCATCAGAGTCGTTTAATATACCGAAATCTACAGAGGAAGGTGGCAAATAAAAATTGTTTAAGTTATGGTCGCCCTCATGTATTGTCATCAGAAGATGAGAAATCACTGACTGATGGACTTATTGTAGCTAGTAAGTGGGGTTTCCCTTTCACAGCTTTTGACATTCGCTGCCTAGTGAAAGCCTTTCTGGACCAAACTGGTGTTAAGGAACCACGCTTTAAGAATTTCAAATTTAGGTTTGGTACCATGACTAAAATGGATAAACTGACACTTTAATATTTAATTTGGAAAAGTTTATGTTTAAAATAGGAATGTAATCTTTTGTTTTAGCATATTAAACCACAAAATAGCAGTGTAACCAAAATATGAAAATTGTAGCAATTTGAAGATAAAATCTATTATGGTGAACTTAAATTAGATTATGTTGATGACTATATAACTAAGATCGGTAAAAATATAGAAACCGATACTCAAGGATTATTACATAGAATGTTACTTGAAATGCTTCCAAGTTTACCTTATGATGATCGTGGAAGAGAGATGTGTTCAATACGCTTGCCAGGGACCATCCCACCCGATCCCGCTGACCTCTAGAAGTACCAACGAGCTAGAATAACATAGAGAGGCGGAAGCGCTGCCTGGCTGAAGCTAATAGAATGAAAGTCCGCCATGTTTCCTGTGGTCGCACAAGCAAGGGGGCGTGGCCCTTGAATGACGAAAAGTGTAGAAAATACGCATTTTAGAATCACTGGGGGAGAATATCATATTGCGGCACGAGGGCCAACATCATGATCAGTTGATTGTAAGGTATTTCGAAATCATCGCACAGTGATATACGAATAGGCTTATCTGTTGTGGTTAAGCGTAAATTACAATAAAAACCGTGGACATAAATATTTATGACAGAAAGCCTTAAAATGATAGAGACCTACAATAGGTTACAACATTGTTCTGGTCATATTTTTAAAAGTATTGCATCCCCATTATTACTTTCTATCTTACTCTGTTTACCCTCAGGGTTCGTTTTTCCCACGGACTCAGCGAGGGATCCCACCTCTCCCACCTCAAGGGCAGTGCTCTGGAGCGTGAGACCTTGGGTTGGGGATACAACTGGGAAGGAGGGTCAGTACCTCGCCCAGGCCGATGCACCTGCTATGCTGAACAGGGGCCGTGTGGGGGAATTGGAAGATTGGGACGGATAGACTAGGAAGAGGGAAGGAACGGCCGTGGCGTTAAATTAGGTACCACCTCGGCATTTGCCTAGAGGAGAAGTGAGAAACCACGGAAAACCACTTCGAGGAGGGCTGAGGTGGGAGTTGAACCCACCTCCACTCAGTTGACTTCACGAGGCTGAGTGGACCCTGTTCCATCCCTCGTACCCCTTTTCGAATTTCGTGACAGAGCCGGGAATCGAACCCGGACTTCCGGGGGTGGCAGCTACTCACTTTAACCACTACACCACAGAGGTTGCCCATGAGTACTTTTTTGCTTTACGTCGCACCGACACATATAGGTCTTACGGCGACGATGGGATAGGAAAGGCCCAGGAAGCTGCGCGCCCTTAACCGCACGGCCAACTCGCCCAGTACATGAGTACTATACCACTATAATTGTTTAATGTAATTACTTATTATAATATATGGGGAACATATAATGTTTTTCCCATTAACATATCATATATTGGGATTACTAGCTGAAAGGTAACCTTGAAAGTTGTCCATTATGAAGTTTTTTTTTTTACAAGTTGCTTTACGTCGCGCCGACATAGATAGGTCTTATGGCGACGATGGGACAGGAAAGGGCTAGGAGTGGGAAAGAAGCGACCGTGGCCTTAATTAAGGTACAGCCCCAGCATTTGCCTGGTGTGAAAATTGGAAACCACGGAAAACCATTTTCAGGGCTGCCGACAGTGGGGGTTCGAACCCATTACCTCCCGAATACCGGATACTGGCCGCACTTAAGCGACTGCAGCTATCGAGCTCGGTATTATGAAGTGTAGGCCTAGCCTAGTTTTGAATACCAACACAACTGACATCTACAATAAAGGCTGCATACTTTTCACAAATAGCAGTAAAATACTGTATTCACCATACTTGGTGTACGTTTGACCGAAATACTTTACGTGGTTACGTTTCCTTGGTGGTGGGTTCTCCATTTTCTTTGCTTGTAAAATTGAATGAAAATTAAAGAGGGTTTTTGGAACGGCATTTGCAGTAATCGCCGTTGGTCATTTGTTTCATACATGCACTCATCTTCGAAATGTACAGAGCATAAACGACTGTATTGAGTGGGATACCATTTATCTCTTTTCGTCCTCACAACGCATAATTCCGTTAATTTCTTGTTCTTTAAGGGAAATCTGAAACATAATCCGCCAAATAATTACCGTGGCTATCCTGTATAAACAATAAAATGGTTTTAATTACAACCAGAGATTACAAAAAGGAATCTCGGCTATCATTCAGTAATACATACTTATAAATGCGATATATCCTTGGTTTTATTACTCCGATTAGTACAACCGTACGCTGAGCATGCGGCTGGCATTCTTGAATGCGAGAATCTATCTTTTCACTTCTTAAAACTTACGAAGACGTAGGAAATTAAATTGACATGCACGATCTCCCTGTCACCTCAACGTATGTTCTCGCGCCAATTCGCTTTGTTCTGACAACCGTGAACATGGCTGCCCCTTATCAACTTGCTTCAGCAGGGAGCGCTGATGTCAGGCATGCTGCCTCTCTATGTTATTCTAGCTCGTTGAGAAGTACATTTACTCTTATAACCAGAAATACTGTTTTAGACGCCATACTCCATTGCTTATAACCAAGGTTCTTAAACACTACTAAAGGTTGGGCCCAACGCGAGCCGAGCTGCTATTGGTTAACGAAATGACGTCACAGTAGGAGCAAAGCAGCCGAGCGCAGAGCGCGCAAATCAGTAGGAATCTCATAATATCAGCAAACATTACAGTTTCTCAGAACTAATTGCACACCAGACATAAAGATTACTGCTGTTATAAGATTGAAAAAGAGTACAGCATAGTAACTTTTCATTATTTCCATTACGAATAAGGCGTAAATGTAACGTGACGGCACCCTGACCAACGCTTGAAACTTATTAACATTTCCAAGTTCCTCTATTTAGTTTGAGGAAGGTTGCGCGCTTTCAAATATGTAAACATAAATATTTAAGAGATATGAAATCTTTGTCATATTAAATCTTTACAGCAGAAATTCCGTGATAGAACTACCGTATGTTAACATACGATATACTGACTGACTTCCGCAGGTATCGAGTTTAAAGCTTAACACATATTATAACAGCAGCAGAAGTAAGTTCATATTCGAAACCATGCATAGATAGTCCTGGAAAACCTACAACCTGTTTTCCAGTCTTTGATCGGGTCAGGGATGTAATGAATGAACCATATATAGGCTATTATTACAATGGGGTCGCCACTCCCAAAGTGATTTATTAATGGCTGATCAATGCTATGAAATGATAATGGAGAGTGTTGCTGGAATGAAAGATGACAGGGAAAACCGGAATACCCTGAGAAAAACCTGTCCCGCCTCCACTTTGACCAGCACAAATCTCACATGGAGTGACCGGGATTTGAACCACGGTATCCAATGGTGAGAAGCCGACGCGCTGCCGTCTGAGCCACGGAGGCTCCGCATGGATAGTCAACTTTAAAAAAATTAAACAATAAGAAAGAATAGGAAAAACACTTCATTAGAACACAGTCCTACCTGTGAGATTGGATGTCAAGACGTGGTTGCTTTTGAAGATGAAATCCACTGTCGTGCCTTTCGCCGATGAGCTGCTATGGATTTTTCAGTTCTTGTCCGAATGTTCATTTGTTGTATGCGTATAAATATTCTCGTTCTAACATACATTTTTAATATTTCTGGTGGTACAGCGGGGACTTTACTGCTAATTATTTGACACACTTTGCGTGTAATATTAGGTATGCGTCACAGTTCAGCTCGTCCGTGAGTGTTCCTGAAAATTAACTCAAATTCCTTTATTTGGTTTACCATTCTAACGATGGAACGAGTAGACCTCCCACAGGGGCTGTACCAGAAGAAATGGAAAGCATTTCCGCAGTGGGACTTCGCTTTGAACTGTCATATTTTCTTTCACGGTCGGCGATGTAGCCGGCGAGGTATCGTACCGAAATCCCTCTGCTGAACAATCAGGTGTCGCTGTAGATTGCGGTGAATCTTTTTTTTATTTTTTTTATTGCTATTTATTTACGTCGCACCGACACAGATAAGTCTTATGGCGACGATGGGACAGGAAAGGCCTAGGAATGGGAAGGAAGCGTCCGTGGCATTAATTAAGGTACAGCCCCAGCATTTTCCTGGTGTGAAAATGGGAAACCACGGAAAACCATTTTCAGGGCTGCGAACACACTATCTCCCGAATACTGGATACTGGCCGCACTTAAGCGACTGCAGCTATCGAGCTCGGTCGGTGAATCATTAACGGCACAGTTTTCTATCGCAATGATACTGTACTATGAACACACAAATTTCACTCCAGCTACTATTACACTGTTCACGTAACTAACGAAAAGAAAATAAGTGCACCTCGCTGCACGAAACACAGCAACTTAACAGAGATCTCACAGAAACGAACTATGACACACACACATTACGCAAAATACAGTAGGCCACTATATAAACCAACAGCAATATGCGGAAAGAAATTACGTATAGTTATTACGTGGAAATCCTTTCTTTATAAGACAGACATATATAAACAACGATATGAGATACACGTGCGGTTGTGTGCTACACAGTCACGGTGCTCCTGTGATGACGTCACGAGCAGGACGAGGGAAAACTAACATCTACTGCGCAACCAATCTGGGCCACCCGTGGCTTATAACGGTGATTGGTTCACGTAACGAAGATGATGACGTCACTGACACCTAGGATGAGGCCGAGAATTTGTTACCAACAATTGCCACACTCCCTTCGAGAGGCTCTTCTATCGCCGCGGCGCATTCTGTCCGCACGGCAAGAAAAAGGTAATTTAGTAGTTGTAACCTATCTTTGCGCATCCGGGTCAATCTTTGTCATGAGAACAGTGGCCCCTTCGGGGCCACACTCCATTCGAAAGGCTCTTTTCTATCGCCGCGCCGCATACTGTCCGCACGGCAAGAAAAAAGGCAGTTTAGTACTTGTAACCTATCTTTGCACTTCCAGGCCAATCTTTGTCATGAGAACAGTGGCTCCTTCGGGGCCACACTCCCTTCGAAAGGCTCTTTTCTATCACCGCGGCGCATACTGTCCGCACGGCAAGAAAAAAGTATAGCCATATCAAACCAACAGTTGGCAGCATTGTCGTTCCTCTCGGCGCTCCGTCTCAGCGCTACTAGTGCGACAGTGAACTGTCGTGCGCCACCTAGCGGTGGCTCGTGTTACTAAACCGTGAGTTCGCCCTAAAATTAAGGAGAAATCCCTTCATGGGTGTCCCAAGTTTGATTCACAATGGTTAACACATCGTTTCTGTGCAATTTATATTACTGTCCCAAGTATCCCCTCCTGGAGGGAAACTTGGGAAACTTTGTTTTTAATTAAATTGAAGCATTTTAAATAACATTTTCTCAGGATTTATTGCACAGATGTTGACAGTCATCCCAGACCTGTTGCCTGTAATTAATTCAAGTTTGTATGATTATAGTTTAGTGTTCTATAACTATTTGAATTTTAAATCTGTCCCGAGAATATTTTTTCTGAAATAAATCCTGCTAACTACCAGTGCACTAATTTGGAAAATCGTAAGTGAAAAAAGAAAAAAGCGAGTGAATGTATGGAGCGCGTAACTGACGCTGAGGACATAAAATGTGGCCGCTGGTGAGGCCTATTGCACTCCTCTGGACAATGATTAATGAATGAAAAATGAAGAGATTGTGGAAAGTGTTGCTGGGATGAGAATTGCCAGGAGAAACCTGAATAAGGTTGTTCCTGCTCCGGTTTGTTCAGTACTAATCTCGCATGGAGTGAACAGTGTTTCAACCACCGGAGCAATGGTGGGAGGCCAACGTTCTACCACCAACTGCGTCACAGAGGTATCTTGGAGAATCTCAAGTCACTTAAAAACTTTAAAATAAAAATGCAAGTCAATTTTAAAGAAAAGGAAATTATTACAGGATAATAAAGATCATAAAACGAAACTCACCTCAGACAAAAATTCTGAGGTTCTATTTCTCCTCGGCCTCGCTGCTGTTCTTCAATGAGTAGCGATGATCTGCCAAGTGATGCCCAGAGATGACCCATTTATCTGCGACGTTAGCTGCATCCCACAATCTCAAAGGGGGTCTATTGAGTTTAATAGTCATCAGAACATGCAAAGTGTTTACCAACAAGCAATTTCTTTCGGTTGTTTTGATGCTATGATCAACGCTGAAACCTCGGTCACAAGCGGCGGTTGACATAGGCACTGAACGAATTTTGCGTATTAATTCTTTCAAATGAACTACCTCATTTAGGGTTTTAGAGTCTATATTATACTCCTTCCATTGCGATAGCACAGTATCACCATTCAAACAAAACAACTCAGCTGCTTTATATATATATCAGAATTGCCATACAAACCACTCATACAACTACTTGTTTCTTTTTCAAACACTGCAAAGCATTTCAGTACTTCACTTGAAGGAAATCTTCTTTCTAGTTCATCTACTAAACCCTGAATTATTTGTCCTCTTACTCTGTCAAACTCTATCTTTTCATCCTCCTCAGAATCGTATTTGCAATATGTTAAATACTTCTCCTTGGAAAGCGTCAAATAAACATCGCCTTTCACGCGCATTTCTTTAAGGGCTGTATTGTAGAATTAAGTTTGTTTTCTATTTCACCATATGAAGCCGATTTCCTTTTGCACTGTTGTACTTAGGAGGGACAGTACACACGATACATCTAAGAGAAAACCGAACAATATAATATTTTTTCTCTGCGACAACTTTCTGTACAGCCCTGCAAATTTAGAACGATCTTTACTCAACACTTCACGGTTTTCAGATTCACGGATTAGGTACTCCATGATGCAAGGAAAGTCTTTGAAAACTGCCAATAAGCAGCCCTTCTCATTTGAAATCCAAGGAACTTGGAAGAGTTTTTTGACTTTCAAGAACCCTGAAACACCTGTGACTGCCGCAATATGTCTCCGTTCAGCAGCTGCAGAAGGTGTACTGAAAAGTTTATAAAGTTCGTCTAGTACGCATTCAAAATTATGAACAGCATTCACGACACTAAAAATTTGTTCTGAAACAAGGTCCATTCTATGAGCCATACAATGCACGCTGATCAAGTGCGGAGATACGTTCCTCCTGATTCTAGCAGCAACACCTTCATTTCAGCCAGTACCGTAAATACTGCAGCTCCGTCCGAACCAAACCCCACAAGTTTGTCTTTGAGCATATCTACATCTATTCCATCTTCTGAAAGGGCTTGGGCAATTTTCTCTTTCAGCTACTTAGCATCAGCATTTTGAACAGGTACTAGCTTATAGAAACAGCAGCAAGCGTCATTCTGTTCGTCAACGTACGTAATGTACAGAATCATATGTTTTTCAGAAAACCTATTCGTAGACTCGTCCACAGAAATTGAAAAACAGTCAGTAACTTTGATAAAATTCACTGATTTTAAACGTAATTGTTCCGCAATAAAATTGGTCATTGCCGTCGCAGTCTTGCCTGTATTGAAATGTGTCCCCATGTCTAATCCATTTGCGATCTGTAGATGTATAAGCTCCGGATGATCACGGAAACTCCACTCTCTTTTCGCTGCTACATAAACTGACCTTAACACTTTAACAGTTGTATCTGACTGAGCAACATTCGACTTTTCATAAACAAGTCACGAGCACTCGCTGCACACGCTTCTAGAACCTGTTTCTTACACATTTCATCCTGCTGCACACAGAGAGAATGAATTACGTTATTTTCGTGTTTATAAACAGCGTTCAGATTCTTCTTTTTAGTTTTCCTCATTTCACCGTCTTTTGCACAAGGTAAATCATTCGATGAAGTTCCTACCATTTTACACGGTGTTGCGAATGTTTAACACTCACACTACACATCATTACTTGACAGTCTTTCTCATTGGTAGTAAACAACAACCAGGTTCGATTTTTCTGCCAAGACGTCGAAAACTTCTCGGTTGCCACCAGCATTGATGATCCTGGATTATCTTCATTGCTGCATTCGACATTGTGCTCGCTGTGTAAAGGATATTCCGCAGTCATCTTATGTAACACTTCATCACATTTAGGATTTTTATTGGATTTTTCCTGCACACCATCTTCATATGTCACTGACTGAACTGGCATTGTGACTGGGAGTGACTGTAGACCTATATTATCATTACCAATTTTTAAGAAGTTAGTAATTAAACTATTCTTACTTTATACCGCACGTATCATTTCCAGATTCTCGACCTCTACTGTTCGTTAGCATGTACAAGCTTACAGATTGCAGACTGGTGCCAATGGTGGATTTGGCAGCGGTAACGTCAGACAAGTTCATCTAAAATCCAGACGGGAGGGCTGTTCTACGGAGTGAGAGAAGTCGATGCAGCGAAGGAGAAAGAAAGAAAATCGGCTGAGAGGTTTATGAGAGACTGTCCCTTTCCTAGAAAGGCCAGGCGAGGCGCGGTTTGTCCTGATTTATTGCTTTATTAGTGGAACCCTCCTCTAACAAGGCTAAATTCCGACTGAACAAATTTGTCAGTTTGTACACTCCGTAAGTGTATATTGTCGTATTAGCTACCTATCGGAAATACACCCTCTCTAAGAAGTACAGGAGTGGTGTACGCTCGAGCTACTTATTTTTGCCCGGGTTTCAGATGGTCCTGCCAGATTGAAACAGGAACAACAGGCTGCAGGTTCGGAGTTGCCACCGCTACGTTGCTTTATTGCTCAAGATCTGGCAGTCATTCTATTATTTCTATATTATTTGTATTATTGGAATGTTTTTTATGAAAATATGTACAGCAAGAATATTCATTTCAGCAATATATGTTATACATTTTCCTCATTACTTTATAATGAAAGATTCCTCCACGGCCAATTGTAGTGGAGGGGAACCTCTGAGATAGAATTGTCAGTGGAGGAAAACCCCCATCCCCCCGCGATTTCGCACCCTGGCCGTAGGTGTATGTCCTTGAATGATCCGAAATTTGATTTCTTTTTTCCTCCGCCTCTGTGGTGTAGTGGTTAGTATGATCAGCTGCCACCCCCGGAGGCCCGGGCTCGATTCCCGACTCTGCCAGGAAATTTGAAAAAAAGTGGTACGAGGGATGGAACGGGTCTACTGAGCCTCGGGAGGTCAAAAGAGTAGAGTCGGGTTCGATTCCACCTCAGTCATTCTGTAATGGTTTACGGTGGTTTCCCACTTCTCCTCCAGGAGGGTAAACCGATTAAGAAGAATAAGATTTCTTTTTCGCAGCTACTTGTGTGCTCGATTATTTAACCAAGATAAGGAAACTGACAGACTCTTTGGAGATTGTTCAGGTGCTGTGGCAGCTGAATCTCTGCACCTTTGTTGACAATCATTAGTTTTGTCTTGCTCCAATTAATTTCCACGCCAAGATTGTTACTTTCCTGTTGAAGGTACTGTACATGATACATTATCTCGACAAGCTCTGTACACTGCTGGCTACAAGTGTGGTGTCGTCCGCAAAACAGAGGTTATGAATTCTCTTCCCACCAATCGAAAATCCTCCTTCCAAACTGTCGAGGGCATGCCTCATGATATATTCACCATAGATGTTAAACAATTGAGGTGATAAGATGCATCCTTGCCTCACACCTTAGGTGACTTTGAAACTTGATGATAGATTACCATCAACTCTGACTTTGGCCAAGTTGTTATCGTATAAGCCTTTTATTAGTGAAATGAGATGAGATGGAATTCCCATTTCCTCTAGAACACAGCACAACTTCGGCCACAAAATACAATCAAAGGCCTTTTGGTAGTCAGTGAAGCACAGAAACAAAGGAATGTTGAATTCATGTGCCTTTTCAACCAACCAGCTGAAGAATATTTAGAATCTGTTCAGCAAAAATGTAAAAATATATCCCCTGAGAAAAGCTAGTGGAAGGAGTTGCCTGAAGTAGATTGTTGACAGATATATTCCTGAGTTTGGATGTCCACTCAGAATACTATCAGATCACGGCAGTCAGTTCAGTTCAGTTCAAAATATGGACTACCAATTTGAATGAACTGGGTGTTAAGACCATATATTCGTCAATTCGATACCCACAAGGTAATATGGTCGAGCGATTCATGAGAGAGATTAGGAGGATATTTAGAGCCTACGTACACGATAAGCACAGTTTGTGGTTTTCAAGTCTAGGTGATGCAGAACGTTGGTGTAATACTACGTTACACGAGTCTACGGGATGTACGCCTTACGAAATTCATTATGGTAGGAAGTCAACCGATCAAATTGCAAGTATGCTAGGTTTAGACTTGGGAGAGGGAAAATCTAAGGATTATTAAATCCAGCTGGCTAGGGAAAATGTAAGCAAAGGAGGAAATTAACGCATTCGCCGGCAGCAAAGGGCAAAAATGGACGAATTCAGTTTGGGTGGAAAGGTGCTACTCAGAGTTCCATTTCCATCATCTGCAGAGGCGGGAAATATATCCAGATTCTTTCTTTTGCATCAGGGTATTTCACGATTGTGAACCGTATCTGGACGTGTGCATATTTTTTAAAAGATCAGGAAGGGAATATTGTTGGTACTTATAACATCAGAAATTTAAAGAAGTACGTCACGTGAGATTTGTTGAGATATTAGTAAGATGATTGTTTTTTTGTGAGAAGCTGGCATAAAATAAACTATAACTTCTGTGAATTTGCGTGTGAATCACGTGTCGTATTCGTGCACTGAACTCCAGTACATGGAAAAATAATTGCTATATCGTGCATCGTATGATAAGGAGAGAACGGGACATTTAAGAGTTATCTATGATGACAATGTGCTAGAAAAGTTCTCATAAGAGTGATATTTTATAAAATGTATTGGTGTTAAAAAAAGAAAAATAATTGTTGTATACTAATTTAAAAGTGTTTATATGTGTCAGTGTCAGTGTTATATATAATGCTTCAATCAATCAGTCAATCAATACTGATCTGCATTTAGGGCAGTCGCCCAGGTGGCAGATTCCCTATCTGTTGTTTTCCTAGCATTTTCTTAAATGATTTCAAAGAAATTGGAAATTTATTGAACATCTCCCTTGGTAAGTTATCCCAATCCCTAACTCCCCTTCCTATAAATGAATATTTACCCCAGTTTGTCCTCTTGAATTCCAACTTTATCTTCATATTGTGATCTTTCCTACTTTTATAAACACCACTCAAACTTATTCGTCTACTAATGTCATTCCACGCCATCTCTCCGCTGACAGCTCGGAACATACCACTTAATCGAGCAGCTCTTCTTTCTCTCAATTCTTCCCAGCCCAAACTTTGCAACATATTTGTAACGCTACTCTTTTGTCGGAAATCACCCAGAACAAATCGAGCTGCTTTCCTTTGGATTTTTTCCACTTCTTGAATCAGGTAATCCTGGTGAGGATCCTATACAATGGAACCATACTCGAGTTGGGGTCTTACCAGAGACTTATATGCCCTCTCCTTTACATCCTTACTACAACCCCTAAACACCCTCATAACCATGTGCAGAGATCTGTACCCTTTATTTACAATCCCATTTATGTCATTACCCCAATGCAGATCATTCCTTATATTAACACCTAGATACTTACAATGATCCCCAAAAGGAACTTTCATCCCATCAACGTAGTAATTAAAACTGAGAGGACTTTTCCTATTTGTGAAACTCACAACCTGACTTTTAACCCCGTTTATCAACATACCATTGCCTGCTGTCCATCTTACAACATTTTGGAGGTCACGTTGCAGTTGCTCACAATCTTGTTACTTATTTATTGCTCTATAGATAATAACATCATCCGAAAAAAGACCCTCACCTCTGATTCCACTCCTTTACTCATATCATTTATATATATATAAGAAAACATAAAGGTCCTATAATACTGCCTTGAGGAATTCCCCTCTTAATTATTACAGGGTCAGATAAAGCTTCACCTACTCTATTTCTCTGAGATCTATTTTCTAGAAATATAGCAACTCATTCAGTCACTCTTTTGTCTAGTCCAATTGCACTCATTTTTGCCAGTAGTCTCCCATGATCCACCCTATCAAATGCCTTAGACAGGTCAATCACGATACAGTCCATTTGACCTCCTGAATCCAAGATATCTGCTATATCATGCTGGAATCCTACAAGTTGAGCTTCAGTGGAATAACCTTTCCTAAAACCGAACTGCCTTCTATCGAACCAGTCATTAATTTCACAAACATGTCTAATATAATCAGAAAGAAAGCCTTCCCAAGGCTTACATACAATGCATGTCAAACTTACTGGCCTGTAATTTTCAGCTTTAAGTCTATGACCCTTTGTTTTATACACAGGGGCTACTATAGCAACTCTCCATTCATCGGGTATAGCTCCTCCGACCAAACAATAATCAAATAAGTACTTCAGATATGGTACTATATCCCAACCCATTGCCCATTGTCTTTAGTATAAACCCAGAAATCTTATCAATTCCAGCCGCTTTTCTAGTTTTCAACTTTTGTATCTTATTGTAAATGTCATTGTTTTCATATGTAAATTTTAATACTTCTTTAGCCTTAGTCTCCTCCTCTATCTGGACATTATCCTTGTAACCAACAATCTTTACATACTGCTGACTGAATACTTCTGCCTTTTGAAGATCCTCACATACACACTCCCCTTGTTCATTAATTATTCCTGGAATGTCCTTCTTGGAACCTGTTTCTGCCTTAAAATACCTATACGTACCCTTCCATTTTTCACTAAAATTTGTATGACTGCCAATTATGCTTGCCATCATGTTATCCTTAACTGCCTTCTTTGCTCGATTCAATATTCTAGTAAGTTCCTTAAATTACTCCTTACTTCCACAGCCATTTCTAAATCTATTTCTTTCCAGTCTGCACCTAGTTCTTAGTATCTTTATTTCTCTATTATAATAAGGTGAGTATTTACCATTCCTTACCCCCCTTAAAGGTACAAACCTGTTTTCGCATTCCTCAACAA
Source organism: Anabrus simplex (assembly GCF_040414725.1). NCBI lineage: Eukaryota > Metazoa > Arthropoda > Insecta > Orthoptera > Tettigoniidae > Anabrus > Anabrus simplex. Next base: position 275,643,889 of record NC_090267.1, on the reverse strand, counting down.
TTTCTTTAAACCCATCCCGGAGTCTGATTACATTTTTTTCCACCGATCATAGTTACTTTTTAGAAACTGCCTCATGCCTGCTTTATCAGCCATATGGTACTGCCTAATAGTCACATTTATTTTTAACTACAACAAAAACAGCTTCATGATCACTAATACCATCTATTACTTCAGTTTCCCTATAGAGCTCATTTGGTTTTATCAGCAACACATCCAGGATATTTTTCCCTCTGGTTGGTTCCATCACTTTCTGAATCAGCTGTCCTTCCCATATTAACTAATTTGCCATTTGTTGGTCATGCTTCCTGTCGTTCGCATTTCCTTCCCAATTGACATCTGGTAAATTCATATCTCCCGCTACAATCACATTTCTTTCCATATCATTTCCTACGTAGCTGATTGTCTTATCAAATAATTCTGAATACGTGTCAGTGCTACCCTTTCCCGGTCTGTACACTCCAAATATATCAAGTTGCCTATTATCTTTAGAAATGAGCCTTACACCTAGAATTTCATGCGTCTCATCTTTAACTTTTTCGTAGCTTACAAATTCTTCTTTCACCAGAATGAATACTCCTCCTCCCCCCCATTCCTGTCCTATCTCTACGATACACACTCCAGTTCCGTGAGAAAATTCCTGCATCCATTATATCGTTTCTCAGCCATGATTCAACTCATATTACAATATCTGGTAAATATATATCTTTTAAATTCATTCTATTCCTTTCTTTACAATACTTCTACAGTTCAACACTAACAATTTTATGTCATCCCTACTTGATTTCCAGTTCCCTGTTCCCTTTTCACCGCTCCCTAGGCCATCCCGTTTCCCTGAATGTACCTCCCTATTACCCTTCCAAAGAAATTTCCTAACTTATATGTACTACTGCGGTTTAAGTGAAGGCCATCTGAGCGCAGATCCCTATCTCCTACCCACCTATTAGGATCTAGAAATTTCACTCCCAGTTTCCCACATACCCACTCCATAGTCTCATTTAAATCCCCAATCACCCTCCAGTCAGTATCCCTCCTACACACTATTCCACTAATAACAATCTCCGCTTTCTTAAACCTGACCCGTGCTGCATTTACCAGATCCCACACATCTCCAACTCTGTTGGTACTTATATCAGCTTGCCTTACGTTGTTGGTACCGACGTGAAACACTACCACCTTCTCCTTCCCCTCCTCCCTCTCTTCTACTTTCCTCAACATCTGCCTCAACCTAATTCCTGGATAACATTCTACCCTGGTTCCCTTTCCTCCACACACTTTCCCCACGTGTCTAACGATGCTGTTCTTAAATAAATAGATTCTTTGTTCTTCGATTTTTTTATGAGGGAGGCGAAATGTAACGGTTCAAATCCCGCTACAAGGATTCATTATTATTATTATTATTATTATTATTATTATTATTATTATTATTATTATTATTATTGTGTCTGTATTATTATTATTATTGTATCTGCATTTATATCATTACTATTATTGTAACTATTATTATTGTTTGATTCAATTCTATAATCTGATTTCGCTATGTATTAATTAATTAATTATCGCTTGCGTCATTGTAGTTAATTTATTGTATATAATTTATATAATTTATATAATTTATTGTATATATATATATATATATATATATGTGTGTGTGTGTGTGTATGAGCATAATTATGTAGAGTGAAACTTAATGCCTAATATCAGATATGGATATATTATTTGTGATACTACCTTATTAAACATTGCAACGCATGGTGCAATGCTTTTACAGTAACTGTCGAGTCATAGCTCTGTCATTGTATGCATTTAGCGATGAGATCATATTTAGGGAACTCCTAGTTCGCTTGAGGCGATTCCAACACAATAGATAACATTTGTAGCTGGGTGGGAGTGACATCATATCTATTTTTAACCCTGATGTGGGTGTTAGACCATGTGACAACTTATGTCTATACATATGGGCTGTATCCTATGTCAGGAAGGAGAGTTGGGCCACAGTTGTTCAGTAAGTCAGGGAGATGAAGAAGAAGCAGTGGAATGGATACGTAATCGTAATCGTCAGTGACCAAATGGATTATATGTTCGGAGTGTGTTTTCGTGTATCTGTTCGGTCGAGTTCTTTTGTCAGTTCGGTGACAGCCGAATATTCAGTCGTCGTAATGCAGTTCCCAAGCCAGGGGAATTAACATTACGAGGGGTTTTAATTCTGAGAATTAAACCGGGGCCATCGGACCAAAGGCTACCATTCCATCCATTTAGCCACAAAGCCGGACTTTGGCTAAGGACTTTAATTTGCTAAAGCTTAGGCTACCATCTCCGTTGATCAGGTGTTGAGTATTGATAGTAACAGAGGCTAGGCTTGACAACACAGCAAGCCTCTCCGTTGGCTATTGGCTGCAGCTCAAAACGCTTAAGGCTTGACGTTCACTAAACCAACCATCGAAAAAGGGAACTTATGTCTAGTGGTAGCCCACATCTGTTGTTCCTGATTTCTGGTGTAGGTGACAGAATCCCAGGACCATGTGCCCCACCACAAGCGGAAATATAGTTTCTAAATTTCTGGGTTTCCTGGCGGGGAATCGGACCCACTTTACCGAGTGGACTGAAATCGCCTTTATAAAGTCAGTTAACGCAGCCCCATTGTGCATGATCAAGGTGCCTGAAATGTTTCCACTTGTTTTGAGGTAATCATTCTACCCCAGGCAGCTAAATATCGACTACAGTATTTTAATTTAGTCCCCGGGACGATACTATAGCTACCTTTGTTTAAAAAATTGTTTTTAAGCTTCCATCGCCTGCTATCTTCTCCGTCTGTTTGGAAAGTGTCGTAGGTTTACGCAATTTGTTTTATAATTACCTCGAAACGCGTAAAGGTATTTCAGTCGAGTGGATAATTCACACCTTTGCCAACCTGTACATAGAAATACGACACATTACAATATGGATCGAAGACTGCATAAAGTTAATGTTTCTTTATGACTATGAGGAACTGCAACATCAGCCATGGGAATGAATCCCCATAATTTCTAGCTCCCTCTGTTCTCTACAGCTACAATTTTTTTCAGTGTGGCCTTTTATCATCAATCCATCATCTTTTCTGTCCCTGATGGTATTTGGTTCGCAAGGTCTAGAGAATATTTCATTACCCTGCCTTGTTAGTCATCAATTCCTTTACCCTCATACTTAGAAATATTGGAATTATTCTTAAAACGTGCCACTGATAATCTTGTCATATTCCTCCTTAAAACAATAACTATCATTAATCACCATCCTTGATCTGGTTTACAGACGGGTGTGATGGTTATTTGCAAAAAGCTTAGTGAAAAATTGGCTAGCCATGAAAATTCATGAAACCATCAGCTTTGTTTATGCTCATGGAGGGCTGTCGAGCAGTGGGTCTCAAACTGTGGTACCTCTATGGGTACGCTTGTAATTGTTAATGGGGTACGCGAACAGCCTTCAGGAAAAAAAGAAGAAAAATTGAAATTTGGAAGTAAATAATAAGAAAGTAAAATTTATGAATATGGAGCCACGCTTCACCTAGACTACGGCACATCAGAAAACTGTGTCACGCCCAGCAGGTACACACATCCCATTGAAATGTAGAAGGCTCGCAATTTCTGATTCCAGAATTAAGATCGAAAATGTTTCACTTATTTATTAATTTGATATTGAGGCTAAAATCTAACGTTTCGTGAAACTTTCATACAAACAGGGTATCCTGTGTTGCTTTATTATCATTGTATTATACTTGATACAGATACAAACTCTTAAACTTCTCGTAATGTATTTCATTTCACCGTCTTATTTACAAAGGTTTCCATTGGTTAATTGCTGAATCCATGTATGAAGCCTGGTCCGTAACTACCAGAAGAAGTTTTTCAAACGCTATACTGCTTGGCCACATCATTTGACGTAAGTCCATGATTGATTGCATTACTGTAGTGGCACTGGCTTTCTCCAGTTCATACATTTTAAACAACATGGGATAGGGGAAAAGCTAAAATGTTCAAAACGTATCGTTCCATTAAATCTACAGTTTCATCCAACATTATTCCCACCTCGCAACCAGTCACTTACTCCTTGATTTTTTGTACTATTTCTTGGTAAACAGGCTCCATGTACTTTCTTTATTAGAGTACTCTCATCGGGCACTGACATCTTTGTGTATTTTTCGAGGAATCCGTTGAAAGCTGGGTGGTTTACCTTCTTCTTTTATCGATTTTGGCCAGCTGTGGACCACGCAAATAACTCGTCATGATTTAATTTTTCTTTGGCACCAGTACTTATTCATCCTCCTGCTTACTGCTTCTTCCCTTTCAGCCGTCTATTGTTGCTTCTTCTTGGTCCCTGTTTCTGGCTCTAGGAAACCCTTAAATGTGTGTAACATTTTTCTGAAGTTGCTTCTATTGTTGATGTCTTGATGTGTGATATTCATTTCTTGCAAATCCTTCTTCGTGTTAACAAACCATTTTTCACAAGAACTGCCTTTTCTATTGGGCTTATTGAAGTGGTTAAATATTTTCTTAGCAAGTATGTCATCAGGCATTCTTGAAATGTGCCAAAAATTAAACTCTTAATAAGGTTTACCTTATTGAGTGCAATTCCCGCTTATGTAAGAGCAGCACTCACATTAATGTTGAATTTATTCACATTTTTAATTTTTGAAGAACACTGTTCAAATGCATTCCGAAATAAAGGTTGTCGCGAGTTATTTGTTTGAGGAGTCTTGCTCTTTTGATGCATAGAACTGGAAATGTGTTGTTTGATGTGATCTCGCTGGTGTTTTTCATTTTACAAAATTCCTGAATCGCAAGCACTACACCGTATTACAGTTCAATTTGTTTCTATGGAATCTTGTTTGAATTCCTGAGACAGAGAACAAATCGGGTCCTGGATACCTTCGGTATGGCAAAATCTAGTAATACACTCGTTTTGCACTCACGATCAACAGACTACTGATTCCGGTGAAATTAAAAAGATGGAAATGAGAGAAAGAGGATTTGCGCACACACAGTATTATTTTCCATTGATGCAGGTGTGCTTTCAGTCCCGCGTTTATTGGAAGTAAAATGGAATTAAACTCACAAGTCATATATATTTATAAATGATAAAATGAACTTTAGAACATTATTGAAAAGCTACGGTATAAGAAAAAATGGGGAAAGATGGAAAAAGGGGATTATGGACACAGTTGAGAAAAAAGGATAAGAATACCATAAAATGGGAAAAATGGTGCTTGAAAAATGCCTCCCTTCTCAACCAGAAAGAATATCTCACACTACGGTATCTTTCCAAAGAGCCAAGAGAAAAGGTGTGCAACTAAAAATCGTAATCCTGATTATAACTTATTGCTGCTTTTGCAGTTCTTGTTAAACATGTGAAAATAAAAAGTCGCCGGGCTGAGTGGGCCAGATGGAGCACTGGATTCCTTGTTCCAACTTGGAAGGTTAGAAACACCCAGCAGTTCTTTTAAAGTATCTCTTTATCCTTCAAGAAATGTTTAAAGCATGGATGTAACTACGGTCTTTGAAATGTGTGTCATCAACAATAATTTCACTGGATCTACGGACAGCCTACTTTTTTCGGTGTCCACCGTTCCTTCATTGACCTGAACATGTTATGAAAATAGCATAGACAAACGCATGGTCTATTGTCAGAAATTCAGCGTAAACTGACACAATAACAGCATTGAAACATCCATTGTTCCATAACAATTTATCTTCATTTTTGTGTCAATGGGTAACGTCGCTGAAGTCTTATACTCGTATATCACCTATAACTGCACAACACTTCATTCACATGCATATGTTGTACAGTGGACGTCACATACTGTATATGAACGAATACAAAATAGCACTCGACGTCAACAAGAGAGAGTACAAAAATGGATACCTGGGAAACGATTTCCTAGACCGGTCGTATCCTTTCGCGTGCGATCTCCCTCCCCTACTTCCCAAGCGGTTAGGGGAACAGCACAACAACGTGAGTTGACCTGCACAGCAAACAGGTTCAACAACCCATATACTCCATTACTGTAGTTTAACACGTAACTGCACGACACGAGGAAAGTTGATATAACCGGCGTTTCCTACTGCGACCATTCAAAACCAATTAGATCCTGAAATATTTGGCTCGCTTGTAGGAAAATTAAAATGTCAAGGTGAAACGTACATAGCGTAGGTTGTGAGATGTATTTTTATTTACTGCCTCGCAAAATATCTGCACGTATAACGCTAACACTCCATATACACAGACTGAATTACTTAAAACTTGCACCCCCAATATTTCTGAAATGGAAGGTGCTATTGATGAAATGAAGTGTAACCAACGGTTCATAATTGTAGCCTATACAGTGTACACAGATTTTAGTATTATTATAATGTGTATAACATAATAACATTATTAGAATGTGTATCTTTTTAGAAAATTACATTTTCAAATGGAACAATGCCTGTTGACATTAACAAAATAATAATAGAGTAAATTAAATTGTTAATGGTGGTTTTTTGTATTTTTTCCAGGATTCTAGTACAAGTAGTTTATGAGCTATCGTAGTTTGAACATAGTAAATACTGAGAGTTGTTTGCTCCCTTCGACTGCTTAGTTACGAGGCTGTGATATTGTCATGTTGTTTCATTTACAGTACACTGATTGCATTGCGACTTGTTTGTCAGTTACTTTGTGATAGTCCGAAAAGTAGGACGTGGTGGAATATGGTATTTATAATTGCTAAATAAGTCGGATGTTAATGGTATATGGAGAATGTAGTTCGCTCTTGTGCTCTGTACGCGGAACGATATTCCAACAGACATCACCCATTTCGACAATTATCTGTACCGATGAACCTCTTCAACCAATTACGTGTAACTGGAGATGTAACTTTTAGAAAGCGCAACCGAAACAAACGAGTGACTGGAGAAGAGGGTGAAACTGATATGCTAGCCGCTTTCGCCATCACACAAGGAAGTGGCATGAATCAGGTAAGAGCAATACGCGTTCTCAAGCGTCGTAAGTTCCATCCGTAGCATGTTTCTCTCCACCAAGAGCTGCATGAAAACGATTTTGAGAATCACGCTAACTTTTGTACATGGGCTTTAAGAACTGTGAGAGGGAAAATATTGAGTGAGAGTCAGCGGGAATTGTTAAAGCAGCCTGGTAATGAACAGAAAATTATTGGATGGGTGGTAGCAGAGTGGAAAACGATAATTAATTTAAGTTTGTATTTAAGTGCAGTGAGAAAATTATGTATAAAGAATATAAAGGAAGTGGACATGTGATTAAAATTTACATATGATAACAATGATATTTATAATAAGATACAAAAGTTGAAAACTAGAAAAGCGGCTGGAATTGATAGGATTTCTGGGGATATACTAAAGATAAAGGGTTGGGATATAGTACCATATTATTTGATTATTGTTTGGTTGAAGGAGCTATACCAAATGAATGGAGAGTTGCTATAGTAGTCCCTGCGTATAAAGGAAAGGGGGATAGACATATAAAGTTGAAAATTACAGGCCAGTAAGTTTGACATGCGTTGCATGTAAGCTTTGGGAAGGCATTCTTTCTGATTACATTAGACATATTTGCGAAATTAATAACTGGTTCGATAGAAGGCAATTCGGTTTTAGGAAAGGTTCTTCCACTGAAGCTCAACTTGTAGGATTCCAGTAAGATATAGCAGATATTTGGGATTCTGGAGGTCAAATGGACTGTATCGCGACTGACCTGTCTAAAGCATTTGACAGGGTGGATCATGGGAGACTACTGGCAAAAATGAATGCAATTGGACTAGACAAAAGAGTGACTGAATGGGTTGCTATATTTCTAGAAAATAGATCTCAGAGAATTAGAGTAGGCGAAGCTTTATCTGACCCTGTAATAATTAAGAGGGGAATTTCTCAAGACAGTATTTTTGGACCTTTATGTTTTCTTATATATATACTGTAAATGATTTGAGTAAAGGAGTGGAATCAGAAGTAAGGATTTTTGCGGATGATGTTATTCTCTATAGAGTAATAAATAATTTACAAGGTTGTGAGCAACTGCAAAATGACCTCGATAATGTTGTGAGATGGACAGTAGGCAATGGTATGATGATAAACGGGATTAAAAGTCAGGTTATGAGTTTCACAAATACGAAAAGTCCTCTGAGTTTTAATTACTGCGTTGATGGGGTACAGGGTGCGAAATCCGAAAGAAATGGTGGTGGGGGAGAAGAAACATAGGGCTTAATTACCAGTGTTTACTTCAGGCCAGGCAATGAGCGGCAGGTGAGGGGGTATAAAAGTCCCCTGTAAGTAAATTACTCCCTCCCCCAGAAAAATGTACATTTTAAAACTTTTTGTTTGAATTTTGTTATAACTAGAATGATAAACATTAGAAAGTTATTCCAATCAGCTGAGAAGTTTATGAGAGTCTGTTCCTTTCTTAAGAAAGGCGAGACAAGAAGCGATTTGTCCTGATTTATTGCTTTAATAATGGAACCTTCCTCTGCTGATTGAACGAATTTGTCAGCTTGTACACTCCTGAATATGTCCTATTGGCTACTTATCGGAAATACACGCTCCTCAAGAAGTACAGGACCGGATGAGTTGGCCGTGCTGTTAGGAGCGCGCAGCTGTGAGCTTGCATCCGGGAGATAGTGGGTTCGAACCCACCCACTGTCGGCAGCCCTGAAGATGGTTTCCCATTTTCACACCAGACAAATGCTAGGGCTGTACTTTATTTAAGGCCACGGTCGCTTCCTTCCCATTCCTAAGCCTTTCCTCTCCCATCGTTGCCATAAAACCTATCTGTGTCGGTACGTTGTAAAGCAAAAAAAAAAAAAAAAAAACCCGACAAGAGAGGAGAGCTTCATGTAAGTTACATTTTGCCCGGGTTTCAGATGGACTTGCCAGAGCGAAACACGAACAATAGGCTGCAGGTCTGGATTGCCAATGCTGCGTTGTTTTATTGCCCAAGGTCTCGCAGTCATTCGTATTATTGCTGATGCTTTTTTATGAAAATATTCATAGTAAAAATAATTCATTTCAGTAATAAATTATATGTGTTCTGCATTTTCATCGTTATTTCATAATGAAGGATTCCCGCCGGGAAATTTTAGTGGGGGGGGGGGACCTTTGAGATAAAATCGTCGGTGGGGGGGGGGGAATCCCTCCCTTCCCCGCGCGATTTCGCACCCTGATGGGGTAAAAGTTCTTTTTGGGGATCGTTGTAAGTATCTGGGTGTTACTATAAGGAAATATCTTCATTGGGGTAATCACATAAATGGAATTGTAAATAAAGGATACAGATCTCTGCACATGGTTATGAGGGTGTTTAGGGGTTGTAGTAAGGATGTAAAGGAGAGGGATTGTAAGTCTCTGATAAGACCCCAACTAGAGTATGGTTCCAATGTATTCTTGATTCATGAACTGGAAAAAATCCAAAGAAAAGTAGCTCAATTTGTTCTGGGTGATTTCCGACAAAAGAGTAGCGTTACAAAAATGTTGCAAAGTTTGGGCTGGGAAGAACTGGGAGAAAGGAGACGAGCTGCTCGACTGAGCGGTATGTTCCGAGTTGTCAGTGGAGAAATGGCGTGGAATGACATTAGTTGACGAATAAGTTTGTGTGGCGTCTTTAAAAGTAGGAAAGATCACAATATGAAGATAAAGTTGAAATACAAGAGGACAAATTGGGGCAAATATTCATTTATAGGAAGGGGAGTTAGAGATTGGAATAACTTACCGTACCAAGGGAGATGTTCAATAAATTTCCAATGTCATTGAAATCATTTAAGAAAAGGCTAGAAAAACAACAGATAGGGAATCTGCCACCTGGGCGACTGCCCTAAATGCAGATCAATATTGATTGATTGATTGATTGATTGATTGATTGATTGATTACTTCGCAAGAGACAGTTTGATACAGAGGTGAGTTATCGAGTGAGAGTACTACCGTTGTATTCGTTGTATTTTGTTTTGTGTTGTTAGATATTTTGTGTTGTTAGATATTTTATGTCGTTGTTCGATATTTTAGGTTCCGGGTAAATAAAGTAAGATGAGATGAGACATATAGGGCATTAACGCTCAGCAAGCATACGGGAGGGAAGTTGGTTGAATCAGCAAATGGTCTTAGATAACGGCAGAGATCTGTGCATGACAGTTAGGCGGTTCAGGGCAGGGAATATGCAGCTTTGTCAAGAATAAGTGAAATATGATTCAAGGACGGGGTGATGCATGTTCTAGGTCGTGGCTTGCGAGTCTAGAGTTGGATGACAAGACACGCTGATTCAACCATAGCTTGACATGTATATAACTTTCGCCGTTTGATCAGTCATGCAACCATTAACTAATTATTCATTCAATTCCTTAATTCATTTATAGGTCTTTTGTAAATGGACGATAACTCTGTACAGACTGGCTATATAAATAAATAAACGTACATGGGCTTTAAGACATGATAAACCAGATTTATCATGTATCTTGTTTAGTGATGAAGCAAAATTTACAATTTCATAGCCATGTAAATCTCCCGAAAATGCACTATTGGTCCTTAAATGATACCAATTGGCTTCATCAGGTGGAACGCCAGCGTCCAGGGAGTTTATATGTGTGGTATGGAATAGTGAACCATCAGCTTATTAGGACAACTTCCACAGATCTTACAAGACGTTCCACTGCAGACTAGGAACATGCGGTATCAGAATGATAGCTGCCCAGCGCATAATGCACGACGTACTACTGTTTGTCTTCACCGATTGTTTCCAAATCGTTGGGTTGATCGATGAGGGCCTGTACATGGCCAGCTCCTTCAACAGATTTAACCCCTTTATAGATTTGTCTTCTTGGGGAAAGCTAAAATACACTGTTTACAAGGACATACCGTCGACTACAACAGCTATGAAACGTCGTATTAATGCTCCTGCGCTGAAACGTTTGATGAAATGCTACAACGTGTGCAATGTGCATAAATATTTATATTGCAGACTGGATGCTTGTGTTGAAGATGGAGGTCGTCATTTTGAAAACAACCTTTGAACGCCAGTTCTCTTTCTTCTTCAGAATCAAAGAACTTGTTTATTCACTATTTTCTTAAGTTAGTGTTGATAGATGGAGCAGAAAACTGCTTTTACTTACAGTTTTCAAACTACAATAGCTCGTAAACTAGCAGTACTAGAATCCTGATAAAAATACTGGCATTAAAATTTACTCTAGTTTTATTTTGTTAATGTCAATGGACATTGTTTCATTGGTTACACTTAATTTTTGTGAAAACAGTACATCTCTAGAACCCACCGTCCGGCTCCATGGCTAAATGGTTAGCGTGCTGGCCTTTGGCCACAGGGGTCCCGGGTTCGATTCCCGGCAGGGTCGGGAATTTTAACCTTAATTGGTTAATTTCTCTGGTACGGGGGCTGGGTGTATGTGTCGTCTTCATCATCATTTCATCCTCATCATGACGCGCAGGTCGCCTACGGGTGTCAAATCGAAAGACCTGCATCTGGCGAGCCGAATTTGTCCTCGGATACTCCTGGCACTAAAAAAAAAAGCCATACGCCATTTCATTTCTAGAACCCACCATTTCAGACATTTTTAACGATTTGCTTTACGTCGCACCGACACAGATGTCTCATGGCGAAGATGGGATAGGAAAGGGCTAGGGATCGGAAGGAAGCGACCATGGTCTCAATTATGGTACAGCCTTAGCATTTGCCTGGTGTAAAATGGGAAACAATACTCCACTCAGTACTTCAATAACACGACGACACTTTGACACTTACCTCTGGTGGGGCACTCACCACACCAACACTGACGACGGCTTAACATAACTGCCGTCCAACTCCAACTACCCACTGACCATTCGGGGCTCGCCTCTTTTTTTATATCCTGATAACGGTGTGCTAGAATCATCAGTGTTCGGACAGAGACGGAACATTCTCGTTTCTTCTTCGAGAAGGCACAATCGGAAACTAGCGGGGCCGGCTAGGAGGTCCCCGTTCTGATTTACTCATCCCTTCCAGGAAATACCGAATGGGGCCACGACAGGGTTGGCACGTAACAGTACAGTAAGATGGTAGTGGCTCGTTGTTGTTCTAGGATGTCTACCACCCCGTACCCTGCTACCATAACACATCAACACAATACACGACATATGCGCGCAGATACTTACCTCACTTACCTCTCTTCATAAATTGCCGTGGATTGACTGGAAAGAACTAAAACAGTTCGGAGCTGGACTCGTGCGTAGACAAAAGGAGAGCGAAAGGACAGAGAGGCAAGAACCCATAACCCCCATGAATAAAAGAATGGATCAAAAGAAAATGGGGTTTATTACAAACACACACAATATTAAAATGAAAGCAAAAATGGGAAGCTGCATTAAAAGTTACTTACATAACTGCAGAAAAATAGAACATCAAGTAGTATACCGTTCAATGACATAGTAGGTTTTGTGTTACACGGCGACAGTACACACGATCGCACTATTCACTTCCGTATGTCCGCATAAAAATACAAACTCGTTTCAGAAAAATAACGTGACGTGGAACACGTTATCGAAGGAATCAGAAAATGGAACCATGAAAGGGAATAATGCAGTCGTACTAATGCGGACCGCGCACATATCAACAGTTAGCGTCCGTGTTCCAAACGAGCTTCCGCTCGATGCTAGCGCGTCACAACAACAATGCCAAAGCACAGCCTCCCAAAGGAGCAGAAGGAAAAGAACAAGAAGATGTTGCCACAGTTACAATAACAAAAACTAATCGCCGACAATGGAGCAAATAACGGCCCAGAAATATAAAATAGCACACCACACACGGCCCGAACCAGCCAACTAAAACGAAAAAGAAAAGAAAAAGAAAGAGAAATTAAAATTAAAATTACGAGATACGGAGAGTACTATAAACCATACACAGGAAAACAGCACAGACACGCACACACACGTATGAACAAGAAGAGAGATCCAATATAAAATCAACCCAGACCAGACCGGTATGTCAAGGCGTAACGTCTACTATCGCACAGGATAGCGACGGTTATCATGGACTCACGAGCATGGTTCGAACACCACAGATACAATGCTGGACCGCCGAAAAAATAGGCAAGGCTGACCCAAAAATAATCGTAGCAATCACAGCATTCGTCGACCCGCTACCCGGGACATCCAAATTGCCTCACGTAGACAAACATGGATTAAACCCCGTAGCGTCAAATCACACAATGATTCCAAACGATGAGGAAACAAAAGTGCATGGTCTCAAAACCCACAAACACACAGGCCTCCGTTCTCGCGCGCGTGCACACAAACAAAGAAAGAAAAATTTAATCACACAAAATTAATGAACTAAGAGCCTGCAAAGACAGGTGATAAAAGACTACCGAAATACAATCACATAGAACCGTTCTTGTAACTATGGTACGTAAAATGAAATACAATGAATGAATAGCTGGGAGCAGTAATCAAGAATCTCGAAATATTTATGTCAATCAAAATAATGACTCCCAGCAGAGAGCCGAGCCTTGAAACGATAATAGTAATTCGTAGATCAAGAAGTACATTTTAAATTCCAGTTTCTTCATCATTTTCGATCCCTCCATTGTTGGCATCACGAGCAGACCAACTTAACACTCGGAGAGCGAGAGACAGACTGTGTATCAACACCGATGGCTAGAGCGCCATCTTCAGTGAAAAACTCGAAGTTTCCCGTCACATTCGGGCAATGTTATCGCTCATGGCGACAACGACAGTCAAGGAGAAGTAGGAATGAAGGAAGTGCATCACCAAGACAGGCTTGGTTCGGCACAGATGGCATTGCACGGGGTTACCTTACATTCCTCATGGTTTTCAGTGCTCGCTAAATGCTCCAATCGGTAGTGTAGATGTACTCCACTTTGTAATAAGAGTGGTATTACCAGCAGCATCTCGGAAACGACCTCATGTTAATGAACAATAGCTCGGGTGCCCGTTGTACAGTTATCATTAACACCTTTCTTCGTCATGTTGACACAACCCAAATGGAGTGAATTGTCTGGTACCTACCTACTGACCATGGTTCAGGTGAATCGAAATATCCTGATCGACGACATAACCTGCAAATCTTACGCAGAATTGCCAGTGATCAATGGGGCAAGTTGAATCAAGAATTACCTGATTACTTTTTGGATGGCATGCCAAGTATTCAGACATTTGTCTGAGCAAGGGAACGTCCTACCTAATATCGATGTTGTCAAGATAGATGTGAGGAATTTCAACTCCAACTGAGGAACTTTTTTTTTTTTTTGCTAGTTGCTTTACGTCGCACCGACACAGATAGGTCTTAAGGCGACGATGGAACAGGAAAGGCCTAGGAATGGGAAGGACGCGGCCGTGGCCTTAATTAACGTACAGCCCCAGCATTTGCCTGGTGTGAAAATGGGAAACCAGGGAAAACCATTTTCAGAGCTGCCGACAGTGGGGTTCGAACCCACTATCTCCCGGATGCGAGCTCACAGCTGCGCGCTCCTAACTACACGGCTAACTCGCTCGGTAACTGAGGAAGTAATCATCTGATATTGTACAGGAATGTTCTTGTTTGTTGAACAGGAATTCTACGATAATATGTTATACTTACAGGAATTATATATTTTTTTTATATTAAGTGATATGAACATCATTCTTCTTAGGTCATATCGTACATTTTGCGATGAGTGCATGTGTGATAGTATTATCTCCACTGGTATATTTAATAATAATAATAATGATAATAATAATAATAATAATAATAATAATAATAATAATAATTGTACCGGGCGGTACACCTCTACACCATTTATTTAAAAGTTGCGCCAGTTGAAACTCCTCTTCTGGAGGAAGGTTGAACTTTATCTATTCTATTAATTCTCTACTTTCTCAGAAGATGTCACCACGTGGAAAATTTTGAGTTTTTGAACTGTGTCACTTTTGATGTGTTTTTGTTTCGCTTGAAGTAAGAAGTGTGAACTTTCTCTTCTAGAGGACACTACTGAAGATCAACAATAGTGCAACCTAGTGCGGAGTCAAAGAACTATTTTGTTGAAGAAATTTTTATTTCAAATGTTTGTTCTTTGTTAAATTTCTTTCTGCCATTGTTTATGTTGGCTGTATACCCCTCTCTTTCCCCTTGTTTTGCATGTAGCCAATCCCGAATTTCTTAAATTAATTTCTATCCAATCAGATGTATCTTCCCCCAACTTGAATCGATTGTGGGATCCTATCCAATAAAAACATTGTGGGCGGGTGTTTTCTTTCCCCTAACGCCTAGAAACTTCCGCGAGAGTATATAAACTGCTGATTTTAGGGTCTCCGGGCCACTTCTGTTCCATCTTTCAGTGTATTAAGTACATAGCAGGAGGCGGGAAGCGCCTCTTTCTTCTTCAGCCGTTCAACACCAGGCAATGGCCTATTAATAACTTCTTTTCTTGCTAGGTCGGCAGTTTAACACTCGCGGCGGGTTCGAAGCATCTCCATCATGTAACCTTTTCCTAAAATGTAATTACTCTTTTCATCTTTTCTTGTAAAGCTACATATTGGGATAGAGAGTGCTAACCCTCTCGAGCTCCCACTCACATTTGTTTTGAGGTGAACTTATTTTCTCAAACTATTCTTCGTTTATGTAATGTAAAGCGTTCTTCTCTAAGTCACCTCTGTAGTATGGGATTAGCCCTTGCGTTAGCGGCCCAGAGCCAGATTAGGTTTTAAAAACAAAGTGTATTAGGAGTGCAAGATCGCCTCCTCTCAAATTGTTATTTTAGAGGTCATGTAATCAACCTTCTTTTCATGTAATAGACCTCCGTAGGTTGGGTATTTTACCCCTGTGAATACGTCCTTAGAAGGACAGCTTGAAGGTAGAGTTTGGTGTGGCCTTGTGATAGGCTTACAATTTTGAGAGCGGATCGCTCTTTGAAATTTGTTTCTGTATGCCTCGTGCAGGCTTTATGTGTAATGTTTGGAGCCAGTGCTCCTGGGCATGAATGGGGTTTTCTGCCCCTTGGCTAAAACTATTTTTTTGGAGTAAGGCGGGGCTGATTGCCCAAGAGTTATGAAGTAAGGGCACTGAGCCCGAATCCAGTAATATTGTACCTACATTTTTGCTACTCTGTACCTGTTATGATTGTTATCTCTTGTTTTTGAAAAGAAAATATAACCTAGTTAAATTTTAAATTAATTTTACATTGCACGTTAATTTCGTAGCTTGAAACCCATTCACACCCGCACCTTCTTTCACCTCTACCTACCACGGATATCTCCGTAACAAGTGGTAGCAGAGCGTGGTTGAATGGGTCTCAATTTAGCCCCTTTTGACGGCTAAACATTGCTTTGATTCGAACTCTAACAATTTTCTCAGTTGCTGGAATTTTTTGAGTTTTTCAAAATTGTTCTGTCATCATGCCCGGCCCTCGCGATGTTCTCCTCCTTAACTACTTGCGCAAAGAGGAGTTGATATACGCGTTAACTATCAGAAATGTGCAATCTGGAGGCACGGTTGCAATCGACACCAACAAGCTTAGAGAGTCCCTTGATTTGCCCATTTCCATCCCCAATTTGGGAGAGAAAGAAATTGACGACTCTCTTTCCACGATCACGGAGAATATTACTGGGCTAGCTTCCGTAGTTAGTTTTTTTGATGAAAATGATCCGTCTCCTAACCAAATTAAGCGTGTGCAAGGCAGATTATATCACTTTTCAAATAGAGTTAATGATCTGTTGTCTCTGAAGGTGAATGACGTTCAGAGGAAGCAAGCTAATACGCTCTTTGAAACTATTTCTGAATTGTCTAATAAGGTCACTCAATTGCTAACCGGCGAAGTTCCCCCCAAATCTGATCAGCCCACCATTGTGAATGTAAGTAGTGAGGAAGAACCTGCTAAGGGAGAAGGCAATAGGATAACCGTTGCTGCTCAAACTATCTCTGCCCCATCGAACAACGAATCTGAACGCCGTGCGTCATTGAGTAACATCCGCTCTGAATTAACTTCTTTGCCATTGAAACCTTTAACGACTATGTCACCTGGGTTCAGCAGCTTGCCTCATCCATTGGCAATGTTGCTTAGGGGTATCTCTAAGTTTTCCGTAAACACCACCAGTGACGTAATTTCATTTTTAAGATTTCTAGTGGAATTTCAGGATCATGCCCTTGTGTTTTCTCTCTCCCCATGTCAAATTTTGCAAATTATCTATCCTTATGCTATTGGTGTTCTATCTGACAAAATAGTTAGAGCCATTGCCGAGCAATCTTCTATCGAGGATTTCCATGCCCATTTGCTAGCTAACTTCATCCCGGCTAGGGCCAGGTCCTCCCTTATTCAGAAGTACTATTATCGTGTACAGCGTTTGGATGAAAACTTGGCTGATTTCATACAGGACATTAAGTTTTATACTAGGGTGTTTGCTCTTCACTTCCCTGAGGATCAAATTGTACAGGCTATTGTAGAAGGTATTTCGCCATCCTACAGGTCATATTTGTGTTTCGCGGCGTGCCCGCAAACCTTCTCTGAACTGGAAGCATTAGCCGTCTCTGCGGAAGGAGTTAGGTATGCCGATTCCTTGCGCGTGGCAAAAGAACCCCCGCCTTCTTTTAGTAACACTCGGCCTCCACCTCGCCGACCAGTCAATCCCCGTAAATGTTATGCGTGCGGGTCGCCTGACCATCTGCGGAATAAGTGTCCTCTGATCAAATCAAGTGGGACAAGGAATGGAGCAGGGTCATCACAAGGCTGTTTTAAGTGTGGGGCCTTCTCACATATCGCCAAGAATTGCCCAAACTCAAATAGCACCCCCTCCTGCTCAACTTCTGGTGCAAATTCCATCTATGCCAATAATAAAAAGTGACTAGTGGCTTCGGTTGAGTCGACTAATCCATCTTCCCGAGACTCAGCCCCTAGTAAACAGATTGTAAATGCAGAGAACGATCAGCCTTCAAGTTCATCTTTTGAATGCCCTAAAGAATGTCTTAGGATTGCGGCGGATACCCCCGCACCTGTTCCTTTTCTTAAGATTGAGGTAAATAACGAGCCTATAACAGCTCTCTTAGATTCAGGCAGTGTTTGTTCCATTATTTCGGCTGATTGGTATTCTAAATTGAAATCTGTTTGTAAACTCCCTGACTATGACTCATCTCCTGTTAAATATGTTTCGGCTAATTCATCTCCATTAGAAATTCTAGGTTCCTTACATGTCAAAATTCGGGTTTTTAAATTTACATGGAAGATCAAATTGTTTGTGGCCAAGCGTTTGTCTTGCCCCATCATATTGGGAGCGGACTTCATTTCTCACACTGGTCTTGTGCTCGATCTCCAGAGTAGGTCGTGCACATTCAAATTTGCGTCCAATTGTAGAATTCCCTTGTTAAAGTGTAATTCTGTATCATGTTCATCTATTTCGCCTACCCAGGATGAGATGTTGTTAGACCTTAGACATCTACCTGAGGAGCAGGCTGATAGTATTCAGAAACTGTGTCAGTCGTTTCCCGAGGTGTTCTCTGATACTCTTGGTGTTACTGACCTTATTGAATACAAAATTGAGGTTACGGATTCGATTCCTGTCCGTTTTCCACCGTATAGGCTATCTCCACCTAAAATGAAGGCTCTGAAAGAAATCATCGATCAGATGTTGAAGGATGGTATTATTAGGCCCTCTAAGTCAGCGTATTCTTCGCCTATTTTTCTAGTCCCGAAACCCCAAGGAGGCTTCAGGCCTGTCATTGATTACAGGGCTCTCAATCGGAAGGTGGTGTTGCAATCTGTGCCCCTTCCCGACCTTCATTCTTGCTTTTCATGGTTTCGTAAGGCCAAGTTCTTCACCATCTTGGACTTGAATCAGGCCTATAATCAAATTCCCCTTGCCGAAGAGTCTAAACATCTTACAGCGTTTGCCACGGACTGGAACTTATACGAATACAACCGCGTGCCTTTCGGGCTCCCCACGGGGGCAGCTGTGCTCACTAGGCTACTAGATAGGGTCTTTTCTGACATCAAATTTGAGTACTTATATCACTACTTGGA
This sequence comes from Anabrus simplex, assembly GCF_040414725.1. Lineage (NCBI taxonomy): Eukaryota > Metazoa > Arthropoda > Insecta > Orthoptera > Tettigoniidae > Anabrus > Anabrus simplex. Next base: position 275,624,885 of record NC_090267.1, on the reverse strand, counting down.
TGATGTCGTCGTATTTTCCGAAACCTTTGAAGAACATCTAGATCATCTGCGAGAAGTTCTCAATCGCCTTCGTAAGGCTGGGTTAACTGTTAAGTTGTCCAAGGTTGCCTTTGCTAAGCCCTCTATGTCATTCCTAGGGCATATTGTGTCACCTGATGGTGTAGCTGTCGATCATTCTAGAACACAGGCCATCCGTGATTTTAAACCTCCTAAGGACATCAAAGGTATCGCTAGATTCATTGGTATGGTGAATTTCTTCAGGAAGTTTATTCCTAACTTCGCTAATAGAGCGGCGCCCTTAAACCTTCTTCGTAGGAAAGGCATCAAATTCGAGTGGGGACCGTCTCAACAAGCCGCTTTTGAAGACCTTAAATTAGCTCTCTGTAATGCCCCTGTACTTGCTATGCCGGATTTCTCGAAGAAATTCATCGTCCAAACCGACGCGTCGTCGTCGGCGGTAGCTGCAGTCCTTCTTCAAGAGACTGAACTAGGGAGGCGCCCCATCGCCTATGCATCTAGGACTCTCTCGGCTCAAGAAGCAAAGTACTCCATATATGAGCTTGAAGGTTTGGCAGTTTTATTTGCCTTAGAAAAGTTCCGTCTCTATCTGGAACATGTCAAATTCGACTTGGAGACAGATAATCAAGCCTTAAGCTGGGTCTTAGGTAGGCCGCGTCGTACTGGTCGTATAGCCCGTTGGGCCATCCGTATTTCCGCCTTCCAATTCGATGTCAGGCATATCAGAGGTACCGAAAATGTTGTGGCTGATGGACTCAGCCGTATGTTTTCAAACGAGGTCGAGACCCATGAACCGGTCGACAGTTCATCACCTTCCGAGTCCATACTATCTGAGGTTAATGCCATCCTAACAGATGCTCCCATGCTCTTTAGGGATATCGAGAAATACCAACGGGAAGATCCGACGCTGGGTCCGATAATGGAAACCCTTTCTTCTGGGGAACATGTCGTCCCTTATGTTCTGAGGAATGGTGTTTTATGTTGCCCATCGAGGCATGATAAGATGATGAAGGTTGTCGTGCCAGCGGTTCTTGTGCCTATGATCTTCAAGTATTATCATGAGACCCCATTAGGAGGGCATCTTGGAATCTTTAAAACCCGTGAAAAAATTCGTGAAATGTTCATTTGGAAAGGTATGGACGGTGAAATCCGTGAACTTGTAAAAGCTTGTAAATCTTGTTTGCTTAGTAAACCCACCATGTCCACCAAGGTAGGCCTTTTGTCTTCGCATCAAGCGTCGCGCCCCATGGAACGCCTGTATATCGATTATGTAGGACCCTTCCCCCAGTCAAAGGGTAATGCTAACAAGTTCATCCTTGTGTGCGTAGATGGCTTTACTAGATTCTCTTGGTTATTTCCGACTAAGCTGGCTACCGCTCAGTCCACCATTACTTGCCTAAATTCTATTTTTGCTTCTTTTGGTCCATGCCAATATATTGTATCTGATAATGCTAAGGCGTTCACATCAAATTTATTTCGTAAATTCTGCTTTGACTTGTCCATCTCTCATGTAACTACTTCTGCTTATTACCCTCAACCATCTCTGGCTGAACGGGTTAACCGTAATCTCAGGTCCGCACTCATTGCCTATCATCATGAAGATCCTTCCAGGTGGGACACGTCCCTGCATTGGATTGCTTTTGCTTTGAATTCGGCGGTTCATGAATCTCACAAGTTTACTCCAACTTCTTTGATGTTCAAGTTTGTTCCCAACTCACCGCTCTCTAACCTCTGGTCTTTGAATGACATTCTCCCCGAGACAATAGATCCGGATAACATTAAAGATCTTTGGAAGAAGGCTAAAGCCAATCTTAAAGTGTCTCATGAAAAGGTTAGGGAAAGGTATGATCGTGGACGGAGACCCACCACTTTGAAGGTAGGTGACCAGGTTATGGTCAAAAATTTTGTTCCCGCGGGCAAGCTTGCCCCCAGATTTCATGGGCCTTGTATCATTCTCGATTTTCTTACGCCGGTTACCTTATTGCTAAGTAATCCAGCCACCGAGAGGATATTTAGAGTTCACCTGTCCCAGGTGAAACCGGTGTAATTTCTGTGTTAACTTGCTTCATATTATTTTGAAAGGATATGAAGGTTATATTTTTTTTTGAGTTTCACTTTTAAGGCATTCTGCCCCTTCTGTAATATTTTGGTTTTAGATGTAAGCCTTTTGTAAAACCCACCCCGATCCGTTAAACTGCCATCCTGTTCTTGCCACGGCCATTACCACGCTCCCGTCTCCTGCTCCACCTTACACTGTGGCTTCATAATAGTAAATGCCATGGATATCTACACGCCGCTGGCCCCTCAACCTCTCCACAAGCCTGTACCCTCAAAGAAGATGATAGTCCAACACAATTCTGCCGCCTAGCTTTAATGTTTCAGCGCCCCCGCAGCCGCGCAGCGCCGTGCAGCGACTGGGGAGGGGGATGGGCCCCCTCCTCTCCAGCGAGGACGACAGGTGCACGGCGAGCCGGAGCTCTCCTCCCGGCCAAGGCTGACGTGCGGCGCACGACCTGCTACATGCCCGCAGCCTGTATCTGTTCACCGCGGGCGCGGCGTTCTTCAACACCTCTGCTCCCCTCATAGTGCGGGCGAGCGGTATCTCAGGGTACTTGAGGGGTCCGAGCGGCCTCCGTTGGACGCAAGCCGCAACGGCCGGTCTGGCCATCCGACTCAATCTACATCAACTACATGGACAGTCACCATAAGCAATAACTACACTTCGGAATTCCACAACAATATTTGGTGGACATTGCAAAATTTTTCTTCACCTTTAAGTATTAAAAGTTTATCTTCAGAAATTCAAATTCTACAAACATAAAGACTTTCATTCACCTGCAACAACAACATTTTGAAACTGAATTAAGAAATCTTGTAAATGCTTCTGCTATCTATCTTCGTATCAACATCATTACTTGGACTTTGTTTCAAACTGATTTCATGTGTAACCCCTGGAGGAACTTTTGGGGGGGGAGGTCTGTACCGGGCGGTACACCTCTACACCATTTATTTAAAAGTTGCGCCAGTTGAAACTCCTCTTCTGGAGGAAGGTTGAACTTTATCTATTCTATTAATTCTCTACTTTCTCAGAAGATGTCACCACGTGGAAAATTTTGAGTTTTTGAACTGTGTCACTTTTGATGTGTTTTTGTTTCGCTTGAAGTAAGAAGTGTGAACTTTCTCTTCTAGAGGACACTACTGAAGATCAACAATAGTGCAACCTAGTGCGGAGTCAAAGAACTATTTTGTTGAAGAAATTTTTATTTCAAATGTTTGTTCTTTGTTAAATTTCTTTCTGCCATTGTTTATGTTGGCTGTATACCCCTCTCTTTCCCCTTGTTTTGCATGTAGCCAATCCCGAATTTCTTAAATTAATTTCTATCCAATCAGATGTATCTTCCCCCAACTTGAATCGATTGTGGGATCCTATCCAATAAAAACATTGTGGGCGGGTGTTTTCTTTCCCCTAACGCCTAGAAACTTCCGCGAGAGTATATAAACTGCTGATTTTAGGGTCTCCGGGCCACTTCTGTTCCATCTTTCAGTGTATTAAGTACATAGCAGGAGGCGGGAAGCGCCTCTTTCTTCTTCAGCCGTTCAACACCAGGTAATGGCCTATTAATAACTTCTTTTCTTGCTAGGTCGGCAGTTTAACACTCGCGGCGGGTTCGAAGCATCTCCATCATGTAACCTTTTCCTAAAATGTAATTACTCTTTTCATCTTTTCTTGTAAAGCTACATATTGGGATAGAGAGTGCTAACCCTCTCGAGCTCCCACTCACATTTGTTTTGAGGTGAACTTATTTTCTCAAACTATTCTTCGTTTATGTAATGTAAAGCGTTCTTCTCTAAGTCACCTCTGTAGTATGGGATTAGCCCTTGCGTTAGCGGCCCAGAGCCAGATTAGGTTTTAAAAACAAAGTGTATTAGGAGTGCAAGATCGCCTCCTCTCAAATTGTTATTTTAGAGGTCATGTAATCAACCTTCTTTTCATGTAATAGACCTCCGTAGGTTGGGTATTTTACCCCTGTGAATACGTCCTTAGAAGGACAGCTTGAAGGTAGAGTTTGGTGTGGCCTTGTGATAGGCTTACAATTTTGAGAGCGGATCGCTCTTTGAAATTTGTTTCTGTATGCCTCGTGCAGGCTTTATGTGTAATGTTTGGAGCCAGTGCTCCTGGGCATGAATGGGGTTTTCTGCCCCTTGGCTAAAACTATTTTTTTGGAGTAAGGCGGGGCTGATTGCCCAAGAGTTATGAAGTAAGGGCACTGAGCCCGAATCCAGTAATATTGTACCTACATTTTTGCTACTCTGTACCTGTTATGATTGTTATCTCTTGTTTTTGAAAAGAAAATATAACCTAGTTAAATTTTAAATTAATTTTACATTGCACGTTAATTTCGTAGCTTGAAACCCATTCACACCCGCACCTTCTTTCACCTCTACCTACCACGGATATCTCCGTAACAATAATAATAATAATGGCGACATTTGCTGTGTATAGAAAACTCAATGTTAAAGTGGTGGAGGATGTTACGAACACCCAGTCCCTGAGCGAATGGAATTAACCATTTAAGGTTAAAATCTCCGACCCGGCTGAGAATCGAACCCAGGGCCGTCTGAACCGAAGACTTCTCTCTACTGACCATTCAGCCAGGGTACCGAACATCATAAAATGAAAAGGAGGCGTCTCCGAAAACCGTAAAAGTAGTTAGTGAGACGTAAAACTATTAACATTATTGAAATGAAAAGGCATATATAAAAGGGTGCTGATGATTCACAATAGTAAACAAATACAAGTTGCTGTACGTCGCACCAAACATATAAGGTCCTCTGGCGACGATGGGTAGGAAAGAACTAGGAGTGGGAAGGAGGCGTCCGTGGCCTTAATTAAGGTACAGCCCCAACATTTGCCTGGTGTGTAAATGGGAAACCACGGGAGACCATTTTTAGGGCTGCCGACAGTGGTGTTCGATCCCTTTGTCTCCCGAATGCAAGCTCACAGCTGCGTGCCCCTAACCGCACAGCCACTTGCGCGGTTGTCGTTGAATAAAACATCATTGGTGACCAGTTCGGTTTAGTCTAGAAGAAAGAAAGAAAGAAAGAAAGAAAGAAAGAAAGAAAGAAAGAAAGAAAGAAGAAAACGTTCCCTGTTACTGTAATTAATTCTCCGTGAGCATTATTCCTTTTAAATTAAGGTGTTATGACACAATATACCTAACATGGGTCAATATACTTCCAAAGCCTTGTGATTTATATATATGAGACAAATTTATAACAATCAACGAAGATTTCGTATTTAATCAGAAATGCTTGAAGCTCAATATAACTCCGAAATACCTCAACCAAACTGCAATAACACGTCAGCATCTAGTCAACGGGCAATTAGAATAGCAGGAATTGCATGGATAAAGAATGAAATCAAGAGTATATAGGCTAAGAAAGAGCATTTAAATAAACAAGCATTTCACCTTCATTTACAGTTACTGAATGTGTTTAGTCAAGTAGAATTGAGTTAATTTAGACTGCGTGTTTGTTTTTTAATTTTATATTTGTACAATTTTCTTTACGTCTCACCGACACAGATAGGTCTTATGGTGACGATGGGGTAGGAAAGGGCTAGGAGTAGGAAGGAAGCGTCGGTGTCCTTGAATAAGGTACAGCCTGGTGTGAAAATGCGAAACCACGGAAAACCACTTGCCGATAATAGGGTTGTAGACTGCATGTTCACAAACATGCGAGGCAGACACTAGAGGAAAAACGGAATATCATTCAAAACACATTATGTAATTAAAGTAATTAACAACATTGTATCAATGTTGACGATAAAATCGAACATCAGTTTTGTGAACCTTTCATGAACACGTCGAGCACACCACTAACCCCATTGGAAATGCTTGCTAAAATTTGGTTCAGAACGCAAAATTTGGTCCAGAACGCTGTAATAGTATTTAGTTTAATATACAGTACCTCTCACTCTGCGTTTTCTAGTAATATTTGATTTTACTTTATATATTTCTCATTAATAAATTTTTATCTCAGGTCGCGTGCACATGCTGGAAATCTGGTATTCTGTGACTGGGCCTTACCTGATACTCCCTGAAAACGACAGAAATTGATAGGAGCATAAAATTAGGCTGCTATAAAATAACTGAAGTGATTGATTACTTAATAAAATTTGTATTAAAAATAAAATGACATAATAATAATAACAACAACTAATAATACAAGAATGGAAACACCCGTATTCTAAACTTGAAAATAGTAAACACCAATATCAAATTACTTTGTCTCATGGATTTCCTGCCATAGATCTCGTTCAGCACAAGGTCCTGATGTACTATGGTCGTCCTTGCTTCACTTCCTCTGCTTCGAAGTCCACATTCCCAGTTCCAGTAGAAGTATTCTGTTCCTAGAGCGGCCTCGTTTCTGCAACTTCCTTGTTGCGATATGGAACTCGTATTCATCAGTAATAACCAGTCAGTCATGAACTAGTAACACATGACGACTGAACTAGTAACGAAGAGTACCCGCCATATTTGGCACACACTACGACCGACGAAAAGTTAACAGTACTCATGTAAAACACGCTCAAATGAATACAGCATAATAAGAACAGTATTCAACACAATTATGCACGGCCACCGACGATATATCAAGAAAAGTGGCCAACACAATTGACACGTACGACCAACGATGCAAGATTAAGAATACGCTTCCTTGTTCACAAGCCTTTATATGCCTTCTTCCAATTTCAAAACTGTTCCGTTTACTGAATTGTATTTTCCCCTTTGCTATTTACTTTACGTTGCACCGACACAGACAGGTGTTATGTCAACGATAGGATGGGACAGGAAGGGGATAGGATAGGAAGTGAACCGTGGCCTTAAGGTACAGCCCCAACATTTGCCTGGTGTACAAATGGGAAACCACGGAAAACAGTCTTCAGGGCTGTTAACAGTGGGGCTCGAACCCACTATCTACCGAATGCATGCTCAAAGCTACGACACCGAAACTACGCGGCCAACTTGTTTGGTACTGCACTATTCTTCGAGTAATGACTACAGTAAATGTTGCTTCTTTTGGAAATATTACAAACTGTCACTTTTTGAATCGTCCAGTCACATCCCTTTTCCCATAACTTTAAAATATTTTCCGTTTGTATCTTGTGGCCTCGGGCAACTACCTGGAAATGTCCCGTTTCAGTGGCTGCGTACAAAAATATCTGGGTTTCTCAAGTATGTTTTAATAACCTACTTATACAGACCGTCTGATTTACATCGTATATCCAAAATAAGGGTATAATTACATGTAATAATCTTATTCTATTTACAGTATAAGTTTATTACTTAACCAAATATAAATGTGCCTTAAATTAATTGCTACTTCATACATTTAACATACTTATTATTCGCCACGTTATTAAGTAGAAATATGCAAGGAATTAACTGTTAAGTCTTTTACGTTTTGCAATGGTGTAACCCGGTACACAAGACAACTTTAAATAAAAGGTCGAGAAACCCTTCCTAAAACAACTAGTAACCGAAACTGAAGTAGAAATTCAGAATATATCTTCTAAAACACCGTCAGATATTTAGTGGCAAATGCAACTGAGGAATTAAAAAATATACCGGTTAAAGAAATTAAAGAACACATCATTAAACCAAAACACAGTATCCAATTTCGGGTCAAGAATTAAACAAATTAACCTAATCGTAACAAAAGCAGTTAAGGGTGTAATGAATAAAGATAATTACACGAAGAAACTGTCGCAATTTTAGAAACGAACAACAAAATATAAGGAAGGATGACAAGTAAGAACTTAAAATAAATAAAAATATAATGAACTTTAAAGAGAACACACTTCATACTGAGCGTTTTTCTACCCCATAGTCCTGTTTTCTGTCTCTTGATGCAGGGTCAGGGATAAGGTAAGATGAATTTATTTGGTATGCTTTTACGATCGGATGCCCTTCCTGACGCCAACCTCAGGTGAGGAGCTAATGAAGATTAAATGAATGAAGGTGAATGAAACTGGGTAATGAGGGTGAAGAAATCGGCTGTGGCCTACGAATTGGAATTGTTCCAGCATCTGTCTGGGAGTGGAAATGGGGAAACCACAGAAAACCATTCTCAGGACAGCCGACAGTGGGGTTCGAAACCACACGTCTCCCGGATGCAGTGCTTGGCTTCTTAGCCATAGTGCGTTAACACGTGCGGCTAATCCGCTTGGTTGAAAAACAGAAGTTAATTCCGATGAATCCATGATGCCCCACTTTAAAGTCTCTTCCGAAAACCCATAAATAGAATCGTGTTCTTAGGCCTATTGTCAATTGTCCCAACATTCCATTATTTACGACTTCAAATATTCTACTTAAATTGTTACAGGAACACGTCATCATTGAGAATAGCAGATTAATTTGTAATACATTAGAGGCTGTCACCAAAATGCAGTCTAGAGAAGTTGACAAGGGCACTGTTTTAATATCTAATGATCGGTTACAAACACGTATTCGAACAACAAACGTATAAGAAAAACAACAGAGCTCATAGGCGAATAATTTTAAAAACACGTTACGTCAAACAAATAATTGAAACCATAAGTTTATTGAAATTAGTGTTGAAAAATTAATGGTTCTTGTAATGAATAGTTTTGCCAACAATATACAGGACTTCCAATTGGTGGGCCTATCTCAGGTGTTTTTAGCTAGCATATATCTCAACAAACTTGAGAATTTAATTTTAAATACCTACTAGGAAGATATTTGAGTATGGATTCAATATGTTGACGATACGTTAGTTTTATTGAACGGAGACCTCACTATTCTCAAGATTTGTTTGGATCGTATAAATTCGCTAGACAAAAATGAAATTGCCATGGAAAAAGAAAACAAATTCAATGTTTTGGACTTTACTTTATCAAAGGATGGAAGAAGTATAAAATTTGACATTTTCAGAAATCCAACGCAATCCGTCACCACACCAAGTGAGAACGCTAATCATTCGTCAGCTCACAAGCGAGTTGCATACAGTAGATTTTTCGGTAGAATGTTAAATATCAGTGGATGAAAAAACTTCTGAGAACGAAAAAAAATGCAATTTTTTAGATTTTACCTTTAACGTGTAGCTTATTTCGACCTTCACAACCTCTGAAAAGTGTTACAACACAAAATGTAATGTATTCGTGCCAGGAAGCACTTCTAATGGTTTTCATTGTTCTCTAGCGGTTTTAATTGTTCTTACATTAGTCGTTTTGTTTAATTCGAAAGGGCTATTTTGAGTTGTAACTCTTTTCAAGATTATAATAAATGATATAAGAACTATGTACTCACCAATTTTCATAAAAAAATGTGTAACAAGTGTATTTTTAAGAGGAAATTATGTAAACTGCTAAAACTTTAAACTCTCCTCCTGAAAAATTGTGATTTTATATAGCAAGAGTGAATGGTTACTTCCAAAAATTATTGATATACTGTAATTATACACAGATGAGAAGAAAAAAAAGAAAGAATGAACTCAACATTCACATAGGCCTACTTCGGAAACGAAATCTACAGATTTCTAACATTTCCAGGAAATTCAATTATAAAAGTAGCTTTTAGAACCAATAAAAAAGTCTCGCAAAAATTTACAACCATACTGTATTATATAAAAAGGACATTCATAGTTTTTTTACAATTTGCTTTACGGCGCACCGACATAGATAGTTGTTATTGCGACAATGGGATAGGAAAGGGCTGGGCATGGGAAAGAAGCGGCCGTGGTCTCAACGTACAGGCTTGCGTGAAAATGGGAAACCACGGAAAACAATTTTTAGGTCTGCAAGTTTGTAACAATTGACTCACGCTATCTCCCGAATGCAAGCTCACACCCGCGCGACCCTAACCGCACGGCCAACTCTCACGATACGACATTTATACTACGGTCGCCTGACGAGAAGTTGCGCGGATGCGGGGGAAGAGGTGCGAGGGGTAAGCAAGGCTGCCGCGCATGCTCCTATCTGAAATCTCAAGGCCTGACAATAAACATCTGTTCCGTCCGCTGTGGCTCTTACGAACTGAGTTGCTGTTGTGAAGTTTCAAAGTGGCAGTGTAATTGTGCCTTAGTTAAATATTTACTCTATGTACTGCATAAGTTTGACAATGAATATGCATTGATTCAGATTGTCTGTTACGACTGATGTTTGTAGTTAAGAGCGTAGTATCTGTTACTCGTACCGTACCTACAAGCTACCTCGTCAGACGCAGATAGTAGTCACTAGGGAATATACATGCTCACATGCAGTGATTGTTATATAACATGTATACAGAGTGTATCTAAATTATACCGACAAAAAGGTCAGGCTTGCTTTTCGCGTTATAAAAAGAACGATGACGCAATCTGATTGGCGGAGAAAATGAGGTTACATTTTTTTACTTCCGGGCGCGCGATTCAAATTGACAACCTCACCGTATTTGCTGTGCTAAAGAGCAAACCGCTGCCCGCCACTGTGCTTCAGGGAAGGGCGAGGAAGTGGGGTGTATGACAGACGGAGGCAGAATAATACTCGGTCCGAATGCACACGTCCTCCTTCGTTTAGCGCAGTCGCTTCCCAACCCCAATAGCAGTGGTGTATGCTGGAATCAAGACGTGGGCTATCACTAGACTTGTTACTCCTTTTCGGGAGTCGAAGAAAACAGTATTGCTCTTATGGACGTACAAGGAGTGAACACACCCCCTCTGAGACACCCTTAATTCCTCTTGATTAAGTGAAATTATACTGTTCTTTGTAATGTATTGCGAAAGATAGATAAAAAGGATGATGCATTTTTTGCCCATGAGTTATTAAAATATCTACCGGTACATAACATTATTTTTCATAAATACATTCGTAGGGAGGAAACACAGTGGCGGGAACAGCCATCGCTTCGTTGTCTTCCTTCATTTTCCTTCTTCTGTGTTTCTCTGGTACAAGCCTCGTGTAGTCCCTCACTCTGTGAACCGCCGGCAGGAACTTCTGTAGGAAAGTCATCTACAACATTTTATTTGTTGCGTGTGTGTTTCCAGGCTTTAAATCATTGCATTATTGTCTTGTGTTGAGTGAGAGTTATGCGGTAAGCCTACGCGTGTGATTTCTTTCTTTAACATTAACACTGTGATATTTTGTAGACTCATCTACAGTATGTATTTTTTGCATCGGTAAAATGAAATGGCGTACGGCTTTTAGTGCCTGGAGTGTCCGAGGACAAGTTCGGCTCGCCAGGTTCAGGTCTTTTGATTTGACTCCCGTAGGCGACCTGCGCGTCGTGATGAGGATGAAATGATTATGTAGACGACACATACACCCAGCCCCCATGCCAGAGAAATTAACCAATGATGGTTAAAATTTCCGACCCTGCCTGGAATGGAACCCGGGATCCCTGTGACCAAAGGCCAGCACGCTAACCATTTAGCCATTGAGACGGACTTTTGCGTCGGTTTTCTAGCCTTTATTGCCTGGAGAAATTTATTAAATGCATCTCTCATCCCTCGAGCCCATACAAATTATTTGTTTATTTTCACTTTCAATCTGCCTTACACTTCAATGCTGAGGTGTTTTATGTGCCATAGTTTACCTATGATTCTGTACAAACCAAAAATAGCCCCTGTACACTCCCGTCCCCTTCAGTCCATAAACATAATTTGTAGCTTAGTTAATTCCGCTTTTTGTCTTGAACTTAAATACTGAATTTCACAAATTTATGTGCCGCCATTTTCCCATGATGGTGTTGAACAGCGCCGTTCGATATGGCAACCCTGTTGTCATAAGAGCAATACTGTTTTCTTAACATGGAATGGAGTGAACGTCAAGCCTGAAACGTTTTGAGCCACTGGAGTAGCCTGCTGTGTTGTGAAGGCTGTTTCACAAGCTACTACTCTGGTCTCTGCCACTGTCAATATTCAACACCTGATCAGTTGAAATAGTAGCCTAGGGTATAGCAACCTAATGAGGATGAAATTAATTGCGAAGGCGTCGTAAAAACCCAGTACGCAAGTCAGGGTGGGGAAGATGGTGGGGGTGTGCTTACCATTTTAAACTATCAGCAATTTATTTACATACTTCAGTTGCGAGAGAAGCCTCCGTGGCTCAGGCGGCACCACGTCGGACTCCCACCACTGGGTTCCGTGGTTCAAATCCCGGTCACTCCGTATGAGATTTATGCTGGACAAAGCGGAGGCAGGACAGGTTTTTTCCTGGTACTCCGGTTTTCCCCTGTCATCTTTCATTCCAGCAACACTCTCCATTATCGTTTCATTTCATCTGTCAGTCATTAATCATTGCCCCAGAGGAGTGCGACAGGCCTCGGCAGCCGGCACAATTCCTACCCTCGCCGCAAGATGGGGGCTTCATTCATTCCATCCCTGACCCGGTCAATAACTGGAAAACAGGTTGTAGGTTTTCATTCGCTTCAGTTGCGAGAATCCAGTACCTGTTTAATACACATGGTTCAGCCATTTAAAAAGTAATTCCACACAATCAGTCACGTTATACACTGTAACTTCAAGTAAACTAAAATTGTTCTGAGAACAATGCTACTGAAAAACACAGATAATGTTCTCAACTATAAACAATCAGTAAGATGTCTGCACATGCAGCAACAAACACGGACACACGCACATGGGTCAATCGTGTCAATTCGCAGTCTTCCGGAGACTTCGAGTTTATGAGCTCTCGCTTCCTCGTTAGGTGTGGCGAACTGACGAAGCGAAGCCTTGCGTATCTATCCCCTCGGTCTCCGCTCCTATCGGGCATTTAGCAGTAAGCCGCGCGAGATGAGTTGAGGGGAAAGGGAAGCAGCGCTTGGGCTTCAATATCATTCTCCGATGCCTTGCGCTCAGAAATACGAGCGACGATTTTTCTCATTGCTTTCAAGTTTTGTAAATGGAACATTATAATGGGCTTTAGATTTCCATCGTACTGATTTGAGGTTATAGCCTTGGTAGACCTCAGTATACGCCACTGCAGTATACAGTTTGTTCTGTCCACATTGGCTACTAAGTTAAAGTGGTGAGGATGGCCGCATTTCGGTACATCAACGAAGGAATGGCTGATATACAGCTAGCCTATGGTGCAGCAAATGACAACTGGAGAGAAGCCGCACTGATTTATGGCGTCCAGCACCCTAATCGCCGCCAACCTCATCATCTAACCTTCATATCCACTGGCAAGTGATTGCGTGAAGGAGGGGGGAAGATAACAGTCAAGTGACAATGGTGCGCATGTTTCAACATCGGTTTAGTGTTAATATTTGGACCGGTATTGTTGGTGACTACTTGCCTGGGCCGTATGGCCTTCCTTCTTGCCTGAACGGTGAGAAATGCTACTGTTCCTCGGTAGAATCACTCCCTGGATTACTGGAAGGTGCTCCCTGGGTATTCGGCAGCGAATGTGGCTGTGTAGTAGTGGCGCTCCACCGCATTTCACTCGCCGTCTCACGCAGCACTTAAATGATCATTATCCAGGAAGATGGGTAGGCCGTGGTGGGCCAGTTAAATGGCCTCCTCGCTCGGCCGATTTAACTTCCAAGGACTTTTCTTGTTAAGTGAAGATCGAAGTGGGAGGGAATATTTAAGATTTGCTGTAATCAAACCATTGGGCGTATTGTTGTTTTTTTCTGTTCAGTATTTCATTCCTTTTACAATGGTGTGAGTAAAGGCGATAGAGGTGGGATATTTCGCTGAGTCCGAGAGAAAAACCAACCCTGGAGTGTAAACGGATTAAGAAAGAAAAAAGAAAGAAGGATATTGCCCGTAAGAGACAAGGACAATTCGCGCGAAACATCATTTTTGTCTCCGTCTATCATACAACCCACTTGCCCTCTCTTCCTTGAAGCACAGCGGCGGACAGCGGATTGCGCTCTAGCACAGCAAATACGGCGAGTTCCCCAATTCGAATCATGCACCCGAAGGAAACAAAGTAATATCATTTTCTCGAAAAGAACAATTTTCTCCGCCAATCCGATTGCGCCATCGTTATTTATACAACACGAAGAGCATCCTTGATTTTATTTTTCGGTGAAGTTTAGATACATCTTGTAAAGGAAGGCCTGGCCAGACACTTGCTCGGCGATATTCAGAACATTTAAAGGTCATACAATACAGCAAATATGCCGCATTAGCAGAACACATTTTAAATAGTAATCATAATTTTTAAGGAATTGAATAAGACGTGGAAATGATTTTTAAGGTGACTACGGACTAGACCTAAATGTTCGGAAAAAAAAAAAAAAATGGAAATAATTCTCGTCCAGAAAAAGGACCCTGACAGATTTTGAATGAATTCATCACTGAAAATGTTCCGTTTAAATCTTACATGACGTTTGAATCACGTGTCAGTCCGGCTCCATGGCTAAATGGTTAGCGTGCTGGCCTTTGGTCACAGGGGTTCCCGGGTTCGATTCCCGGTAGGGTCCGAAATATTAACCATTATTAGTTAATTTCGCTGACACGGGGCTGCGTGTATGTGTCGTCTTCATCTTCATTTCATCATCACGACGCACAGGTCGCCTATGGGAGTCAGTTAAATCAAAAGAACTGCGTCTGGCGAGCCGAACTCGTCCTCGGACACTCCCAGCACTAAAAGCCATACGCCATTTCATTTCATTTCATTTCAATCACGTGCCTCTTACAGACACGCGACACTACGAAGCTAAGCAGAACGCTACTCAGTTCAAGCAGGGAAAGTTTTCTTTCTTTGCAGACTAAGCCGACCTGGTCGCCAATGTTGTATTCAACGACATATTTTATGAGGATATTTTAGACATTTCAAATTTTACTAATGGTGGAATTTAGTTTCCGAAAACCGGTTATAATAAATATTTTAATTTGTGCTGATACAAATTGTATTTGCATTTGTTTGCTATTGTATTGAAACTAAACTAGACACCAAAATATCCTTAAGAATTACATTTTTAGGAGAGTCGAGACATTAAAATACGTTGGATCCATGGTAACAGTGACATACAAATAAATGCTTGGTCGATGTCTGCTAACAAATGTTAGTATGTGGTAGTCAGATACATGAAATCAAAGATGCTAACACGAAGTACTAACCGAGCTAGTTGGCCGTGCGGTTAGTGTCGCGTAGCTGTGGGCATGCATTCGGGAGATGGCGGGTTCGAATCCCACTGTCGGCAGCCCTAAGGACAGTTTTCCGTGGTTCCCCATTTTCACGCCAGGCAAATGCTGGGGCTTTATCTTAATTAAGGTCACGGTCGCTTCCTCCCTTCTCCTATCCCATCGTCGTCATAAGACGTATCTGTGTCGGAGTGTGACGTAAAGCAAATTGTAAATTTAAAAAAATAAAGAAAACGAAGCACCAAAGTATTTCTGTACTCTAAGCAAACCAGTCCTACCTTACGAATTTGAAGACATCATGGAGGAATAATAAATGTCTACCGAGAATCTTTAAGAGAAGAATCCTGGGAAATACACGGTCGGCTATTTAAAAGTGACAGATTGCGCCATGAATACTAATTTAGAGCTCTAACGGTTGTATACTGAACCTGACATTCTGAAATCATTAAAATTGCTAGTTATGCTGAGCTGACCGTGTAATGCACTTGGATGCCTTTTTTTTTTTTTTTTTTGCTTTACGTCGCACCGACACAGATAGGTTTTATGGCGACGATGGGATAGGGAAGGGCTAGGAGTGGGAAGGAAGCGGCCGTGGCCTTATTTAAGGTACAGCCCCAGCATTTGCCTGGTGTGAAAATGGGAAACCACGGAAAACCATTTTCAGGGCTGCCGACAGTGGGGTTCGAACCTACTATCTCCCGAATACTGGATACTGGCAGCACTTAAGCGACTGCAGCTATCGAACTCGGTGCACTTGGATGAGGAAGATCTAGGACGAAAGACTCTTTTTATGAAACCAGGTGGAAATCAAAGCCGAGATGGAGAAACAGAATAAAGAATTGTTTGCACGATGTGGAGGGCACTTCCCAAGGACAGAGGTAGATGGTGGGAACTCTTTAAGCAGGCCAAAACCCACACTGTTTGTAATGTTTCTTTTCAAGGAGAACGAGGAGGTGGTTTTTAACAGGCGGTGTATTCTACTCGAGAGAATAATAAAACAAAAGCGAAATATTATCGATAAATTACATTTATTAATAATTATCGTACTCACATTCGAGGAAATATTTACATACATTATAAAAACATTCAAATACAAGTATCTCAAATAACAGATGGCGAAATGAATATTGTCAATGTCACTAAAACCAACACATAGAATTTTGAAACTGAAACTATGAGACATGTTTATGAAAACAAGTACTTGACCTACCAATCTGGAGCGGCGAATTATGCCTTTCTCCGTTAAATAAGGACTGAATCTTCCGAGATATTAAATACTATGTCTGGTATCCTAAGCCGTTTCTTGTTACCGGGAGATATATTCGCATCTGAGACATCTTCCACGATAACGACTCTAATGGAATATTTGTTGTTTACGAAACATTAAAACGGGTCTCTGTTACGAATTGTAAGCAAAATCGTCTTGCTTGACACGACAACGGTTAGTATTGTTTCAATGTAGCTGAATGACCACACCATTAGGAGCGTGTGAATGGTGATTGCATCTCACTAAGTACTGTAGGTCGTCCGGGTCACGACAATTCATCTCTGGTCGACTCTCCACTCTTGGAAGACATGCCTTCGATCTGCAAAGAGAGAACAAGTAAACTATTAAACACTTCACAAATCGTTACAGTAACATAAGAAAAATGAATTCTTACTCAAAATGTTGTATGCTGAGCCCGAAGGCTGGTTTGACCCTCAACAGCTCCACCATCAGCGGTCATATAGGCCTATGACCAAGACGTCACTGATAAGGCGTACTACGGTTATGAGTGAAGTAGCTTCCCGTTGCTTTCCTCACTTGATTAAAATAAGTTTTTATTTTTTATTACAATTGGCTTTACGTCGCACCGACACAGGCAAGTCTTACGTCGACGATGGGATAAGAAAGGGCTAGGCGGGGTGAAGAAGTGACCGTGACCTTAATTAAGGTACGGCCCCAGCATTTGCCTGGTGTAAAAATGGGAAACAACGGAAAACCATCTTCAGGGCTGCCGACAGTGGGGTTCGAACCCACTATCTCATAAATGCAAGCTCATAGCTAGGTGTCTCAAACCGCGCACCCACTTGCTCGGTAAGATGAGAACTAACTGTAGCCTATTTTATCAATCAATCAATCAATCAATCAATCAATCAATCAATCAATCAATCAATCAATCAATCAATCAATCAATCAATCAATCAATCAATCAATCAATCAATCAATCAATCAATCAATCAATCAATCAATCAATCAATCAATCAATCGTCTGCATTTAGGGCTGTCTCCCAGGTGGAAGATTCTTTATCAGTTGTTTACTTAGACTTTCCTTGAATGTTTTCAAAGACCTTGGAAATTCATCGAACATTTCCCTTGATCAAATTTTCAAATCCCTTACTCCTCGTCCTATAAATGAATATTTGCCTCAATTTGACCTCTTGAATTCCAAATTTATCTCCATATTATGATCCTTCTACTTTTAAATGTTCCGCTCAAGATTATTCGTCTACTAATCAGTGGCGAAGCGTGAACTCAGTAAGGGGGTAGACAGAGATTTCTTTTATTTAAACTGTTTTAATCATATTATTATATGGAATTTTGTTTTCGACGCATACATCTGTATTCGGTATTATATTAGTGACTCTGAAAATAAGACAAACCCTATAACAACCTATAACCCTACGTGCACTTGCTTCATTTTCAAATATAGACGAAATAGGCCGCGGGAGTTGTCAAATAACAACATACTTTTAGAATAAAAATAGCAATATATTTCATTGTTACCGGTATATAGATTTAATAAGAGAAATAAGAAATAAATAGTTGTTCGCACAAGTCACCTTAAACAATATTCTTGTAAATGAGTTTAATCCGCCTTTCCTTCATTTCGGCAAATATATCTATTACTCTCGTCTTGAAGTCAGGCGTCTTGCTAAGATTCCACAGAAATTTCTTCTCTGTAGTAGCTAGAGTTCCCAAGTTAGACAGTCTCTGGTTGGTCATCCAATTCCTTAAATACGTTTTAATTCGTTTGAATGCACTCATAGCGCGTTCACTAGAAACTGACTTTAACGGAATATACATCATCAAGTTAAGCAATTTCTTCCGTATGCGTACTCTGGAGTACCTTATTAAGACCAGAAGCCAATAGTTGTTGGGGTTATAATACCGCAACTAATATTGGCGGGCAAGAAAATGCACGTACTTGAAGGGTTTTGATGCTGTCATTCATTTATTAGGTGTAAGTTTACTATACTTCGTATTTTAAATATAATTAATTTATTTTTAGACGTGTCTTATAATAAAGTAAATTCAAATTAATAACATTAAAAGCATGTCTAAGAGCACCTTTATAAGAGAGATCCAAATACTAGCCAATGAGAGCAAGAAGAGACGCTGGTAAGTCTGTCTACTGGGCGGAGACATCTCGCTATAGGAAAGTCATAGTTCCACAGTCAGCACCTACAGATAGCGTTAGTGTTGCTCTATCTGAACAAGGTCTGTCTTGTATCTGAAAGCTTTGAAAATCAAAGGCAAAATACACAGAATGGACAGCGACTACTTTCGCCTACGTGCTTCGTTTAACTAACGCGAGCCTTAGCATTACCGAAGTGAGACGAAAATAAGTAAAGCGGGGAACACAATAATGTCACGAATCTGGAAATAATTAATGTTCTAAAAAGTAATTGAATTAACTAGACAATATTTCTTTCACAAAATGTTAAGGGTACACGCTGTCTACCCTGTCTCCCCTGACGCTTCGCCCCTGCTACTAATGCCATTGAACGCCATCTCTCCACTGACAGCTTGGAACATACCACTTGGGCTCGGTTCTACCACCTATGGTTAAAGTAGCGCGTAACTTGCCCTCCGCGTGAAAGGAATATTTCCGTTCGACCACTGCCAGGTAGCGCTATTGGCAGCATAAACGTAGGTACCTGGGACGTAATTTATCCGCCACTTCGAGGGCCCGATAAGACTCTACCTGCCGGGCAAGTTTTGAGAGCTGAACATTATTAGCTGTATTTCTGGTGACATACAGCTTAAATTAGCTTAGTATACTGAGAAAAGCATGATACCGTAAGAGTGATCGACATTGTATTGCAGAATTTTGAACATTAATGCTTCCACCAGCCTCTCGCATCGATAACGTCGGGGACACATTTTATTCTTCAAGCCTTCGCAAAGAAACTCTACAAAAAATATAAAAAAACAAAACCTATTTGGAAATCATCTCAAATGGGCTTTAATATTCTAATTTTAATTTTACAGTTTTCAGACACCAGGTATAAGAAATTATATGGATCTTAATTACCCCATGCGTTCTCGTAGTGGAATAGCTAACGCACTCGCTTCATATTATTAGGTATGCAGGTTCGGGTCTTCATTATGCCAAATATTTTTTTAAATTTTCATTATTTCTGTTCTATTCATCTGTATGCCTCTTTTCATACGCTCTTTTTAATAATATATTTCATTGAAATGTTTAATCACAATATTATGTCTACTAGGCAAATGCTTTTTAAGTGTGCTAGTTATCGAAAGTGATGTTATGATTAATTCCAGTCATCATTATAGTAGTAAAGCATATAGCATATAAGACTGTCGCCCAGGTAGCAGGTTCCCTAACAGTTGTTTACCTACTCTTCTCGTAAATGATTTCAAAGAAATTGGAAACTATTCCATTCCAGAATTCCTCATCCTATGAATGGATATTTACCCCGATTAGTTCTTTACATTTACAGTATCTTCCATCTTTATCTTCATAAAGTTAAACATTAGAATGAAATGCATTATCAATAAATGGAAGCATGTGGAACTAGAAGAGGTCATAGAGCTAGTTGCAAATCGAGGATCGTGGAGATACTTAATAAATTCACAGAAGCCTGCACATAGAATGCTCAAAGGCAATAAGTCCATAAGGAAGACGTGTGTGTGTGTGTGTGTGTGTGTGTGTGTGTGTGTGTGTGTGTGTGTGTGTGTGTGCATACGTACATGAAAGCACATAAAGAGAGTTAAGAACAACGGCCAGGGACAAAAATAAAATTTTAAATGTAAATTAGTAAGGTCCGCCTCTGTGGTGTAGTGGTTAGTGTGATTAGCTGCCACCCCCAGGGGCCCGGGTTCGATTCCCGGCTCTGCCACGAAATTTGAAAAGTGGTACGAGGGCTGGAACGGGGTCCACTCAGCCTCGGGAGGTCAACTGAGTATAGGTGGGTTCGATTCCCACCTCAACCATCCTGGAAGTGGTTTTCCGTGGTTTCCCACTTCTCCTCCAGGCAAATGCCGGGATGGTACCTAACTTAAGGCCACGGCCGCTTCCTTCCCACTTCCTTGTTATTCCTTCCAATCTTCCCATGCCCAAAAGGCCCCTGTTCAGCATAGCAGGTGAGGCCGCCAGTTGTATCCCCCGACCCAGAGTCTGAAGCTCCAGGACACTGCCCTTGAGGCGGTAGAGGTGGGATCCCTCGCTGAGTCCGACCCTGGAGGGTAACCAGATCAAGAAGAAGAAGAAGAAGAAGAAGAAAAATTAGTAAGACGAAGAGAACCTGCGAACCTTCTATTACGGAGCGAGCGACTTGACCAATCTGCTTCGAGGATATTTTCCAAAACGCTGCGTTATATGACAGGTTATAACTGGCGTAAGAAAATGTAATCTCGAGATTTTAATCCCAATTAGGTATTGATTTTGAAGCTCATAGATTAAAATCACAAAAGCTTGACATAAATAGTTGTCCATAACTCTTTTGGTGATAAGCACATGCAAGCACAGGAAAATAAGACATTTAACGAGAGATAGCATCTCACTCAAAAGTGAGAAGCCGCTGAAAATCCGTCTAGCCAAACCTGTATATAGGTGTCCTAGCGCTTGCGCGGAGATGATTGCGCGCAAGCCAAAGTGCCAGTTGATTTACACCCCCCAGGTAGTTTACCTCCCACGCAGCTGCCAGCCAGTTTGCCAGCAGCTCGAAGCTTGTAACACTTTTGTAACACAACTCATTTGTCGGAAACTGCCCAGAACAAATCGTGCTGTTTTCCTTTGGATCCTTGCCAGTTCTCGTATCAAGCAGTCCTGGTGTGGGTCCCATACACAGGAACCATGCTCTAATTTGGGTCTTATCAGAAACGTATACGCCCTCTCCTTTACATCCTTGCTACAACCCTTAAATACCCTCATAACGTGTGAAGAGATCTAGATCTGTAACCTCATTGAATAACCCCATTGATCATTCCTTATATTAACACCTAGGTATTTACAGTGATCTCCGTGGTGTATCATCACCCCATCAACACAGTCATTAAAACTGAGAGGACTTTTTTCTGTTGGTAAAACTTACAAACTGACTTTTCATCCCGATTACTATCAAATCACAGTCCGCTATCCAGCTCACAACATTTCTAGGTTCATTTGTAGTCGCTCACAATCCTTCAACTCATTTACTACTCTATACAGTATAATATCATCCACAAATAGCCTTATCTGTGATTCCAGTTATTTACTCTTATCATTTATATATAATATATATAAGAAAACATAGAGGTCCAATAATATTACCCTGTGGGACACCCTCTTAATCATTACAGGATCAGATAACATTTCAACTCCTCTAACTCTCTGAGTTCTATTTTTCTAGAAATGTAGCTACCCATTCAACCACTCTTTTCTATAGTCTAATAGCCCTCAATTTTGTCAGTAGCCTAAACTCCCATGATCTACCCTATCGAAAGTCTTGGATAGGTCAATAGCGATACAGTTCATTTGACCCTATGAATCGAAAATATCTGCTCAATTTTGCTGAAATCCTACAAGCTGAGGCTCACTGGAATAATCTTTCCTAAATCCAAACTGTATTTTATCAAACCAGTAAGTAATTTCACAAAGGTGTCTAATATAATTACAAAGAATGTTTTTCACAGCTTACAAACACACGTCAAACTATGTCCTGTAATTATCAGGTTTTTTTTAAAATCTACTTTTCCCTTGTAGGGGCTGCCTGGCCGAGGCGGTAAAGGAGTGCTCGGTTTGCCCGGAAGGACATGGGTTGGAATCCCCGTCAGGAAGTCGTAAAATTTAAGAAACGAGATTTCCATTTCAGGGCATATGGCCCTGAGATTCACTCAGCCTACACCAGAAAGTACCAGGTTAATTCCTGGGGGAAAAGGCGGCCGGGCGTAGAGCTGACCACTCTACCCCATCACGTGTCGAGGTTAAAAATGGTGGAAGCCTTTACCTTCCACTCCTCCAAGGGCCTTCATGGCCTGTTCGGAGGTGACTTTGCTTTTTTATACTTTTCCCTTGTACACTGAGGCTACTACTCTTGCAGCTCTCCATTAATTTGGTATCACTCCTTCATGCAAAGATTGATCAAATAAGTATTTCAGATATGGCACTTTATCCCAACCCATTGCCTTTAATTTATCCCCAGGAATCTTATAAATTCTAGCTGCTCTTCTGGCTTTCAACTTCTGTACCTTTTTTTTATACGTCTGTAGTATCATTAGTAAATCTCAGTAATTCGCCAGTATTAGTCGCTTCCTCTGTCCAGACATTATCCTTATAAACAACTACCTTTATATAATGAATACCTTTGCCTTCTGTAAGTCCTTACATATACACTCTCCTTGTTCATTAATGATCCCTGGAATGTCCTTCTTGGAACCTGTTTCTGCCATCTATATATCCTTCCAATCCTACCAAAAATTCGTATGACTGCCAAAATAAGTTTGCCACCATGTTAATTGACTTTTTTTGTTTTGTTTTGCTAAATTGAATTTCCTGTCAAGCTCCTTCAATCTCTACTCACTCCCGCAACCATTACTTACACTATTTCTTTCTAATCTGCACCTGCTTCTTAATCTCGTTATTTCCCTGTTATAATAAAATGGGTCCTTACCACCATAGGTACATACCTGTTTTCACACTCCTCAACAATTGCTTTAAAGCCATCCCATAGGCTGTTTATATTTTTATTTACCATTTTTCATTGATTATAATTGCTTAATTTCCCCATGCCTCTCTTATCAACCTTATGATATTGCCTAGTAGTTCTACTTTTACAATCTTCCTTTCTATCACATTTATTTTTAAGTACGACAAAGAGAGCTTCGTGATCACTTATATGTTACATCAGTTTCTCTATAGAGGTCATCCGGTTTCTTTCAGGACCACGTCTAGAATACTGTTCCCTCTAGTTGGTTCCATCAGTTTCTGATTCAGCTGTCCTTCCCATATTAACTTATTCACCATGTGTTGGTCATACTTTCTGTCGTTCGTATTCCCTTCCCAGTTAACATTTGGTAAGTTCACATCATACGCTACAACCTGCATCGTTCCCCACATAGCTGATCATCTTGTCACATTATTCTGCATCAGCGTTAGCACCAGCCTTGCCCGGTCTGTACACCCCAAAAAAAACATCAAGTTGCCTATTATCTTTAGAGATACGTCTTATGCCTAGAATTTCCTGTTTCTCATCCTTACCGTTTTCGTAGCTTACAAATTCTTCTTTCACCAGTATAAATACTACCCCTCCTGTCGTTCCTTTCTTGTCTCTACGATAAACACTCCAGTTCCGTGAGAAAATTTCCGCACCCATAATATAATTTATCTTGATTATGGTGATGATGATGCTTGTTGCTTAAAGGGGTCTAACATCTAGGTCATTGCCCCTAATGGTGCGAGGTGAAATGTTGAATTTAATGAATTCAAAGTAATTATTAAAACTTAACATTTTCTCACTGATTAGAATTTAAAAGATGATTATGAAAATGATTATGAATTTAAAACAATCAGTGTATCTAATTCGGACAGCCTTATTATCTTATAAAAAGATTTAAAAATAGATTAAAATCTATTGAAATGGAACAAAGCATTGTCTTTCAAATTAAATATATATATATATATATATATATATATATATATATATATATATATATATATATATCAAATTAATAGTTTTAAACACAAATTAAAATACACAAATGCAGACTAAAACAGAACTGATAGAATAATAAGTAATAAAATAAAAAATAGAAAATTGAATTTTTAACTCCATAAAACAGACCGCTATCTCTCATAAAACGGTTGACTAGGTCTACTGACTGCTCGACATCTCGTAGAATGAGGTAGATGGTACCAAAAGTTTTCTTAATAATATTTTTTTTAAATACGATTTGCTTTACGTCCCACTAACTACATTTTTTACGGTTTTTGGAGACGCCAAGGTATCGGAATTTAGTCCCGCAGGAGTTATTTTACGTGCCAGTAAATCTACCGATACGAGGCTGACGTATTTGATCACCTTCAAATACCACCGGACAGAGCCAGGATCGAACTTGCCAAGTTGGGGTCAAAAGGCCAGCGCCTCAACCGTCTGAACCACTCGGCCCGGCCGGAAGTTTTAGACTAGGGTGCAAATCGGCCAGGCCCACGCACTACGTAAGGATATGTACCACGGTAAGATGACCGCCGCAAATACACGCAAAGAGCTTTTCCATTCAGTGAGTAGGAGTGCGTTGCTACACCACGGCCGATCCGAAAAAGAAATAATACCACTGCTTCTCTCCGAGAAACCTGAAGGAAAGTCTTTCGTACCTTCGTAGTTCCTTTCATCGTTGTCAGCCTGTCAGGCTGGACGCATATGTGACTTGTTTTATGAACACTTTCCCACCCTATTTGATCTCGACTGGCCTTAAAAATCACCTGACGTGAACCGCATTGAATATCTGTGGGACATGCTGGAACAGCAGGTAAAACGCCGACATCAGTATCCCTGCAATTTGGTGGAATTGCGCGATCAAATCCTCGGTGAGTGGTTTAACCTGGATGCGACGTACCTGCACAACCTTGTGGACTCTCTTCCTAACCGAATCCAGGCGGCTATCAAGTCCAGAGGCTAAGTTACCCGGTATTAAATGATGCTTGTAGTGATTTTTCCAGGGTGACTAATTTTTTGTCCGGTGAGCTTATTATACTCAACGCTCCGGCTATTCTCATCGTTAAAGACAGCTAGTGATGTGAACTTTGGCCAATCAGCGCGTTTAAAAATCCGTCGGGAATGAGCCTCGATGGATTTCTCTTCCAACAAACTATGAATAACGGGGAAATTGTCACTGTCATAGAGGTCATCGTGTACATCCCACCAAAGCAGGGGAACGAACGCACGTTAGCACAGACTAACGCCAATGAGTTAGAAGGTACCGTGCGCTACGTTGAAATGTGTTGGTTCACCTGTATACAAAATGCCAAAATCCAGCTCTCCTATCAACTGTTCCAACACTCTTCCTCAAGGGCAAGTTATTTCAGATCCTCATTATGGGTGGTCGGCATTAAAATCACCCAATAAGAGGAGAGGAGGTGCGAGGTGATCTATAAGGTCAATTAGCGCATTCTTTACGTTTCGCAGAGAACTGTGCTCTGCGTCATCAGAAGAAAATCTCGACTGTCCACGTGAAAGGCCTGGTGGTAAATAAACATTACAAACCGTGGTTATGACAGGCAACTAAACACATGCCGCTACTGCCTCCAGCTGGGTTTTTAGTGGAACCCCTTCGCTGTAGGTATCAAAACGAGTAAAAACACCAATGCCACCGGAAGCATAATCTAGTTTAGTCGAGTCCAGTCTAAAATTTCTCAGACTATTCTTGCCGCGAATTGACTGATTAGCTGGCGCAGAAGCCTGTCATAACAGTTAAAATTCCACTGTAACAGTGTCAGAGTGCGGACTTCTTAGAAAATGTCAGTTTTTAAGCGGCGAGATGCTACTTAAGCTGCATTAACATCTCCATCTTCACCAAACGAGGTGATGTACACCTTGAGTTTCTTCAACTTCTTCCGGGGGCAGGGTTTCCTCATACGAGGGGAGCGCGCAGGATTTCCAGAAGCTGTACCTGCTGGCGCTTACGTCGCGACGAATGCCCAGCCAGAAATGAGCAGTGTAGAACTTGCAAAATAATTGGTCATTTTAGACATGATGTAGGCTTATGCCATGTCAAGAAAATAAGGTGAAATTCTTTACGTTTCACAGAGAACTGTGCTCTGTCCTTTAACGTGGACAGTCGAGATTTTCTTCTGATGACGTAGAGCACAGTTCTCTGCGAAACGTAAAGAATTTCACCTTATTTTCCTGACACGGCATAAGTCCAAAAGCCTACATTATGTCTATAAGTACGGGCCGTGAAAGAATCAATGGCAACAATTGGTCATTTTGCAAGGGTCTGTCTCGCACGTAAACCTAAAGTACATGAACGCACGACATAAGATAATAATTCCAAAGATGGATTTGTAGACAGTGTAAAAAAAACGGCCTCAGATCCTTGGCCAGCAACTTTATTACTAAGTAACAGTGGCTGCATATGTTTCAAAATAGACACAGGAGCAGATGTGTCGATATTACCACAGCCTATTAGAAATGCTGGGCACGCATGCGCTAAAGGCAGAGTTCCTGGTTTCTGGCAAAAAGCTTAGAAATTCTCGCTGAGCTGTGATCGCACAGCCCAGCCGTTGTCTACGAGATATACAAGGCCTGGACATAGCTACTAATTTGCCGCTGAAAAGACGGCCCGACCGTGTTCACGGTTTAGCCGCTAGATGTCAGGTTTCTGTTCTGCTCTTGGCGGACTTTAACATTGTGATGTATGGAGTAATTGTGATGTTGTGTTGATTTTATGCAGTTTATTGTGCGTATTGTTTCTTTCGGTGAGTGTCCGTGAGGCTGAAAAGCATGGTACACTGTTCTGTATCTCTATGTATTTCGGATACCGCTGAAAAGCAAGAAAATGTGACGTTCCATAATTTTCTTTCGGAGTGCGGTTTGAGAGAGAAATGCAGGCAAGCTATTTCGATGCACGAGTATGTAGCTTGCATTTTAATACATCAGATTTCAGTGTAAGCATATCAATCAAACGAATTCTCCCCAACGAAGTTCCTTCTGTTTTAGTGTATATCCTGTTCACAACAGAAACGTGTCAAACGCAGGAAGGCTCCAGCTCCAAGAGATGACGTATTTCCATCAAAATGTAGTAAATTGTTTGATTCAGATAACGATGAACATACTATATCTTCAGCATATAACTGATCTGCGTCAGCCGCAAACAAAAAAGGAGTACGAGTCTTGTGGCTACGAGTATCTTTGTTAAATCTACATATATATTGATGAGATTTCAAATGCCAGATTACGGGAAACAATATTTATATTGAGAAGTAGGATACGGTAATTAAATAAGAAAAAATGCTTTAAGGTATTTGAACTTCACCAAAAAGTAAAACAAATTGAAAATAATGGTACAAATTATCATTTAGGAGCTTTATTCCCATTAGAACAAACTGAGTCTAACGGGAAGAAAGAGTGAAATACGGAGAATCGAAGCTAAAAATTTGTCCTCTGGCATAGGAAAGCACCTACCGGCTACAGATATGAGATCCTTGCACTGCCTAACTGTACCACATCAGAAGATGCTGAATACTTACATAGGATTTTCTAATGGCGAAACGGGCATAACATCGCTCTCCAAACAGCGGCTTCAATACGAATGTCGCAACATCAAATGTGTGGTGGAAAAGGTAGGATAGCTGATAATTTATAAGATGGTGATTAAACCCAAAGTTATTTATGACCGCAATCTCGATCAGTTTATCGGATACAATGAGGTAGATTTAGAGAAAATGGGAAGAAGTGACAAACACGCTAATAGACTTCTCTACTTATTTCGTGAATTACTTATTTCGTTTAAGTAAAGTGTAAGAAATACGTTGTAGAAAGTAAGGCATACAACTACTCTTGGTTTATTTTTTATCTCACATCTGTTTGGTGTCTTGTGAAATTGCTGGTTTCAATGAATTTTTATAGGTTTTCCTACTGGAACGTGTTGCAATGAGCGGGCGAGACAGTTCAGTAAGGAGAACTCCAGCGGCGCTTGTCGGAAGTATCTCGAGGCCGAGTCTAGCGTGCTGTATTTCCCGGCCTCATGTATTTCGTAGGCAACGGCCCAGCACAGCCACCCAGCGTGGAGCACACGACTAGTTACCTGGTTGTGAGGGGAGTTGAATAATTTCCTATTCTTTGGCTGACGTCTTTTTCAATGCACTGTATTTCATTGCAGATAAAATTTTAAAGTAATTTATTTTTCAAATAGGCAATGTGCCTGCAGCACATAAGGTACGGCCGCCCCTGAGTATATTAGAACTGAACAAAATGATCGGTTAAAAAAAAAAGTGAGAAAAGACCATTTAAAACCAAAAACAGATATAAACATCACGACTTTTGGTTCTTAATGGTCTTGGCAATAGCTTACATCCCCCATATCTGAGCGCAAATTTTGTAATATTTACCAAATGCTATGAATATTGCAAGATCATTAAGAACCAATAGCCATGACGTATTTTGTAAACTTTGACATTCTTGTGAACATACTGAGTTTGGTATCTGGAAAATTTTGTATAAACATCATCTCAAAAATATTTTGAGCAACTACTATAAGAATCAGATAGCACATACTTACTTTATATTGCGAATTCAAAAATGTTCCATACATAGTTTTACAAGCGGAAGCTTGGCTACAAGAAGACAGGAGATAAGGCTGCAACTAAAAATAAGAAAAGCAATAGAAAGCTGCTAATGCACACACCAAGGAAGCACCATACCCAAAAGCACAACATGACTTACACAGGTACTCGTTAGTTATATTTTAAGGTACAAATATTATGCAATCTGGAGTAACACTAAGTATGTCTTCTATTGGCCCAGCATGTTACTACTAACAGCAAGAAAATGTTATTGAATGAGAATGCACTAAAAGCTGAATGTAGGAAAGGAAATAATGGATTTAATTTGTGTATGTATGTCCAGCCCTTGTCCGTTTCTCTATGGGGTCGGATATGAAGTGGGATGAATCTTCGTAACTAATTTTTACGACGGGATGCCCTTCCTGACGCCTATCTCATTAGATTTAATGAGATGAAATGAGCAACGTGATATATGATAGTAGTAAGGGAGAGATTGAAACCCGGTGCCGGCGCATAGCCTACTCCTGTCGAATAGCATCAAGGGGTCTGCTCAAAGCTTCACGTCCCCATCGGACGGACGATTCACCATGAACAGAGTCATATGCCCTTACTACATATGAGCACTTCGGAGAAGTTTGAAATTTGGTCCAGGCTTCCAGCACGCAGTCTAGTGATTAGGAATTTTATACCACCACCTATCCTACCCTGCCGGCCAACATTCTGATGGTGAAAGTTTTTCGACCAACGGAACGCGAACCAGCTAACTACGGTGTCAGACCATATAAACTTCACGCCTTAATGATCATGGCCACCAGGCGGGCTAATGAATTCAATTTGTACTGAAATTAATTAATTAGTCATTTGGAATATTTACAGTAGCGTAGCCAGGATCGATCGAGAGAGGGGTTGTTATAGTTACAAAATGATGATAGAACATAACGAAGGTGCTTGCTTGTGAGTGTATGGTGTGGTCATGCATGAGTGTCTTTATAAGGACACTGATACAAGTCAATTATGTTGATATTCAGATTGCAGTACACTGCAGAACAAAATCTTACATTGAAATACAGAACAAGAACAATATGATCAAAGTGAATAGTTTTACGGCGAATGGTATGTTCAGATTACAATCCAGAATTCAATTTTAGAGGCTTCTTAGAAAATAGGTTCAAGAGATCTGTTGGCTTTGCAATTTTTTCTCTATGAATATTCGAAAGAGCCAATCCTTTGAGTCGACTGACTTTATTGTTAGTTTTTGTTTTCTTTTGTAAAAATTCCATTGTGAGAGTCTGACCCCCACCACCCAGTAACACCCACTTCACTCTCTTTGCTCCACCCCTCGATACTGAGCTATTGGAGTGGTTGGTTCTTCTGCAAAGTGTATATTTGGAAAATAGTGTACAAATTCTTTGAAATAGTAACTAAAATTTAGATAATTTCTTTTCGAATCCTTTTAGTAATGTTTTCTCGAAAAACTCTAAAAACTTTCTTGAATACCGTATTTGTTTCAAAACACCCTCTTAGATCTCTCTCTTTGGAATATTTGTTCATGTTTAACATAACTTAATTGGTAAATGGAGTAGAAAATATACCAGTTTTAAAATCGATTAAAGTTGTATTTTATTCAGATGAGGGTTAAATTATTGTTGTCAGCCGGCATTATGAGTTTTTCCCATATATCTCTCTTTTTAAATATAAACTACGTAGGAATACAATATTTCTTGAATAACAATCCGCAGTCGCTGCCTTATCTGAAATTTATGTTGAAGTTTCAATTTGTGCGATTAATGTTGGAAAAGGATGTTTGCTAAATATGAAAGACTTTCACATCCAAGACGTACACAGGCTGTAGTTTAACTCTAGTATGCCCATCCAGCCATCATCGGCGGTCCCATGGCACGGGAACAACATTGGGATACCATACTTTAAAACTTCAGAGCTTATGATTCCGAACTCAGACTCAAAACTAGAGTCAAGAGAGAGAGAGAGAGTTGGCTGTACAGAACAGGTTATATACCTATAAGGTTGCATTCGGGAGATGGTGGGCTCGAATACCACTGTCGACAGCCCTGAAAATGGTTTTTCATAACTCCTTATTTTTCACACCTCGACAGAACCTTAGGCTAAACTTTAATTTAGGCCATGGCCGCTACTTTTCCTACCCCAGCATCACCGAAATTCTACCTGCGTTGATGTGACGTCAAATAGCAAGCAAATAAAAATCGTTGTAAAGAGTTATTTTGAAAGTTTAATGTTATTTGTTTCAGATCTTTGTAAGTAACTGGGATACTATTGGACGTAGCCTACTAGTCGTGGTCATACAGCGTAATGTTTAAAAGAAATCATGGTAGGCTACAAGACAACGGTGTGAAATGAAATGGCGTATTGCTTTTAGTGCCGGGAGTCTCCGAGGACATGTTCGGCTCGCCAGGTGCAGTTCTTTGGATTTGACGCCCGAAGGCGACCTTCGTGTCGTGATGAGGACGAAATGATGATGAAGACGACACCGACACCCCGTCGCCATGCTAACCAATGATGGTCAAAATTCCCGATCCTACCGGGAATCAAACCCGTGACCCCTGTGACCAAAGACCAGCACCCTAACCATTTAGTCATGGAGCCGGACGAGACAACGGTTGGACACTACAGATTTTATCTATTGTATAAAACGCGTACAACGAAATTATATCGCTAAGGTGGTACGACATGTAGACGTATAGTTCCGTCACTGGGGGCTGATCGCTGAAGGACATTAGAGTCTAAAGATGATGATGATGATTATTATTATTATTATTATTATTATTATTATGGTACGGAGGTTAAGGAAAAGTCGTATTTCATTCCTGAGGTCATTTTACTCGGAATCTGAGAAATAACTGTGAATGGTGGGTCTTTGACCCCATTTAAAGCTACTGTATTTTATGTTGCATATATGTTGCTTTGGTCATATTTGCACACTTTAGTATAAAGTCTTATTTGGCTATATTTTTGAGATTCTTTTGTTTAAACTGAGGCGTCGTTTTAAACAAGGTAATATTATCTGCGTCGATTTTCAAACAGGCTTTCAAAATACTGTAGTGCACGTATTTTTTTATTTCTTTTCCCAAAAGAGATAGGTAGCAGGTTTAGAAGACATGATAGCGAGAGAGAGATGCTGTACACTGACATATATAAAAAGCCTGCTAATAATTCATTTTTTGAAAAAAGACTGAGAACTGCGTCTCAGTGCTATGATACTGAACTATTGTATGAAGTTATAATTTACCTACTGTAGCTCTGTCAGTTTGCATGATTAAATGTGTCTGCTGTATTATCGTATTATCGCATATCACATTCTGACACATTTAATGTTGGTAATACTCTAATACTTGCACCTACCTCTAAAATGCTTAAGTCATATTTTACCTTTTTAAAGGTCATATTTAGCTAATTTTTAGGGCATATTTGCTTACATATTTTGTACTTCTTTAGGTCATACACTTCCGAACCATGATTATTATTATTATTATTATTATTATTATTATTATTATTATTATTATTATTATTATTATTATTATTATTATTATTATTATTATTATTATTATTATTATTATTATTGTACCGGGCGGTACACCCCTACGCCGCAATTTTAAATCTTCCGCCAATAAAGTACTTCTCTACCGGAGAAACTCTGAACTTTAACAACTGAATTAATTCAACAGTTCCTCAGAAGATGCCACAGTGTGTAATTCGATTTGTTTTTGTTCTTTTGGTGGATCAAGAAGTGTGGACATTCTCTCATAGATGTCACTGCAAAAAAAAGACCCTGGTGCGAAGGAATGAACTTTCTCCAAGAAATTTTGTATTCAAAAGTTTTTGTCTTTACTAAATTTTGTTCTTTCATTTGTGGGTTGGCAATATTAAGCTTTCTTTCTGCCAGTTTTGAATTTAGCCAATCAGTAATTCTGTAATTAATTTTCCTCCAATCATAGCTTTCTTCTTCGAATTTCCATGTGTAACTCTTAGCTCCCCAATAAAGTTGAGTGGGTGTCTCTTTATTATTCATGAAAGGTCTCGAATCTTCCACGAGGGTTTAAAACTGCTGATTTTCTCGGCTCTTCGCCACTCGAACAACATCTAGCACTGCGTGTGAATATGTAGCAGGGGGCGGGAAGCGCCATTTCTTCTGGCAGCAGTTCTTCAACAAGGTAATGGCCGTTTAACATCTTTATTTCTTGCCAGCTCAGCAGTTTATCTCTCGGGGCAGGTCCGAAAACTTTAATATGTAAACTATCCTTTGAAACATGTAAATCTTTCCGGTCTTTTCATATAACTTTAACTGTAAATAGGGGATAGAGAGTGCCTTACCCTCTCGAGCTCCCCTTCATCTTGAATTTGAGGTGACTACGTTTTTTGTAACCGTTCTTCTATTCCTTCTTAATGTGTTAAATTTATTCTGTATTTGTGTCACCTCCATAGCATGGGAATAGCCCCCGCTTATCAGCCTAGCGCCACTTAAGTTTTAACAAGCTTCATGTAGGAGTGCAAGGTTACTCCTCCACTCATCTTGGTATTGTGGGGCCATTTAATTAATCTGTTCTTTTCCACGAAGGCCCAGTAGATTGGGTACGAGATACCCCTGTTTATATTTGTAAGTTGTGCCTTGATGGCAGTGAATTCTGAAGTCTAGGTAATGCCTTTAATAGGCTTGAAAAATTGAGAGCGGGTTAGCTCTTTTCTCTTGTGGTAAACGTGCCTCAGAGAGGCTTGAGATTTAAAGGTGGGAGCAAACGCTCCATTGTATTGAGGGAATTTCTGCCCTTTGGTAAGATGTCGATTGTGAGCTGAGTGCTCAGGAATTGTAAAAATTAGGGCTTGTGGCCCAGATTGTCAAAGTCTATCTAAATCTTGGCTTTCTTGATCTTGTACCTGATTTAACTTCTTGTTATTTGTTGTTTGTTCAAAGTCTATATCAATCCGTTAAGTTTGGCTGTTCTGAAAATATAACCTTTATTTAAATTTTAATTCATCTTTCGAACTTGTAGTTAGACCCATTCCAGCCCGCACCTTCTTTTCACCTCTGCTGATCCACCAAAACCCCGGAACAAGTGGTAGCAGAGCGTGGTTGAATGGGTCTCTTTTTAGCCCCTTTTGACGGCTAAACATTGCTTTTGTTTTGAACTCTAACAATTTTCTCCGTCGCTGGAATTTTCCTTCTTATTTTCTAAATTCGTCAATCTTTTGTCATCATGTCCGACCCTCGCGATGTCCTCCATCCTGGCTATTTGCGTAAGGAGGAATTAATTTATGAATTAACAATTAGAAATGTTCAATCTGGAGGCACGGTTGCGGCCGATACCATGTGCTCTTTCATATAGAATTTTCAGAAAACAGACAGAAACTGCCAATACTATTCGTCAAGATTCCATACACCCTCAAACACACAAACGTGCAGCGTATAATAGCATGGTTCATCGTGCATTCACGATACCTGTGTCTAAAAAAGACCTCAATAGCGAACTCAACACTATAAGAGCAATCGCCAAATTCAACGGTTACAGCAGATCATTTATAGAACAGATAATCAATAAATTTAGACACCGGCCCAAGACTACTCTCACAAAAGAAAAACCTATAACGTTTCCTCTACTTTTACATTCAACGACGGTATCCATCAAAACACCAACGTTTTTCGAAAACATAACGTAAAAATCTTCTTCAGAACTAATAATAGGAGCTCAGAAATTATACATAATTCAACATCAGTCAACACCTCTAACAGATTTTCCAAATCTGGAATCTATAGATTCAAGTGTATCGACTGCAGTGCCTCCTACGTGGGACAAACAGGACGCAACTTCATAACCAGATATTCAGAGCACGTTAACGCGGTAAGATATAACAAGTTTTCTGCACATTCACGACTCTAATCATAAGTTTACTGATATAGAACATGATTTTGAAATACTTCAAATAGCAAACAAAGGGCCAATTATGAACATTGTCGAAAATTGTTTCATACATTGCGATCAATATTTCAACCCTAACTATAATTTAAATGAAATTTCCGAGAAATCTAATATTCTTTATGATCTCTTAATTAAATGGCTAAGAAATATTAGACCACCTAAAAACAATTCGATCTTTCAAACTATACGCAGTACATATCCACATCATTTACCCCTACTACCACATCCTTCCGCTCCATCTTAGCTCCGTGACAGTTGCTCCGCCTCTACCCCTCCCCTCTCCTCCCTTCCGCCTCGCCCCTTAACCTTATAATCGCATCCATCAGTCCAGCTCCGTCCGCCGATCACTCAGTCTGCTCAAGGTGAGTTCGTTTCTAGTATTCTCCTGGTTTTTCTAGACTTTTCTTTTTGATCTTTCCTTCCGATCTTTTGCCTAATTCGACTTCTAATTTCTTCCCCAGGTTCCTCAACCCATATTGAAGTGGGAATTCTTTGGATCTAACCAAGTTCATGTTTACGTTTATTTTCCGGAACCAAACTACAGAACACACATAGTGTCAACTTCATATGACATTAAACCCCACAGCATAATATAACAGTTTTAGAAAACTAAAGATATATACAAGCTGGACAAACCGCCATGGGTATACAACAACGGAATCATCATTTTAACGGATTTTAAAATGGAATGCAACTTCATCATCTACCACATTTTATTTTATATTCATCTGTGCAAAAGTTATAGTGTTTTTTTAAAGTTGCTTTAAAGTCATATATCATATTCATCCATGCAGGTGTTATAGTGTGTTTAAAGTTGTTTTAAGGTTTTATTGTGTTTGCCCGATTTGACTTTTTGGCTGATGATGGCACACATCTGGTGCCGAAACTAGTACCTCATGTGAACGATATGTGATTCTTTCACATTAATAAACATCTTTGTATTGAATAGGAGGAACCCTCTTAATTTCAATTATTGTAACCCCACTTCAATACGGATCATGAAATTTCTAAATATTAATCCATGGACATACAACGCCAATTAAGTATTTCACAGCTACAGATAAACATTCACAGCAATAAAAATAAAATTTTTGCGTTATTGGGCCGTGTGTGCAGCGTTTCGCCACTGCGCCTATCATTTGGAGCGGCACACCTTTCCAATGAAGAATAATTTCTCTTATACCAGGTTAGCGATCCTTACTTGCTAACTAGGCGGGACTGTGTGCACAGACTGCCACTGCCAGGCAGTGAATGTCACGCTGTGGGCGAAACACCGCTCCCCCCTCCCCCCTCCCCCCCACCCCGCCACACACATACAAAATATGCAAGCAAATATGCCCTAAAGATGAGCTAAATGTGACCTTTAAAAAAGGTAAAATATGACTTAAGCATTTTAGATATAGGTGCAAGTATTAGAGTATTACTAACATTAAATGTGTCAGAATGTGATATAGTTCTATAGTGTTGTTGAATTGTGATCGAAACCAGGTGTACAATTCAAAGTAACGGGGGAATGAGCAACACACATTTGGCAGTGCGGGACGGACGTAGTAGGTGACGTACATGGACATTTTAGCCTACAAGCGACTGTTTTGATGTAGTGGAGATCACATTAAAGAGGAATCCATATTCTATGAAGAAAAAAATATACATCGCAAAATAGATTTTTTTTTTTTTTTTTTTTTTTTACTCATCGAGGTGTTTCTGTCGGACTCACAGTTTTAGGGTTAGCGATCCTGTCTCTTTTTCGGAGGACCCGAGTTCTAATAATGGCCGGGTTGGGGATGTTTATTTGAATCTGAGGGCTGGTTGTGTGAGAACAATTGAGGAGCTGTCCGATAGGGTGAGGTAGCGGCCGTGATCTAAAAATCCAATAAGAACGGCTGAAAGGATCCGTACACTGACCATGCGTCACTTCGTAACCTACAGGCCTTCGGGTTGAACGGCTCACATAATAGGTCAAGGACCAGCAAGGCCGTTATACCCCAAGTTTGTTCTTGATTTTTTAAAATTTGCTTTACGTCACACCGACTCGGATAGGTCTTACGGCGACGATGGGTTAGGAAAGGGCTAGGAGTGGGAAGGAAGCGACCGTGGACTTAATTAAGGTACAGCCTTAGCATTTGCCTGGTGTAAAAGTGGAAAACTACCGAAAGCCATCTTCAGAGCTGCTGTGGTGTTCGAACCCACTATCTCCCGAATGGAAGATCAAAGCTACGTAACAAACCCAAACCGAGGCTCTGTCGCGCCTAATTTTATATACAGGGTTATTCACATTAAATGTAACATTGAAATAACTGCTAATCGATTGAAAATATAGTTATTCTCATTTCATATTCTGAAATGGTATTAAGACGCTCGTGAAATACCATGCTACACTTTTCCACGGATTATTATAAATTGATATATTAACACCAGCTTCATTTTTAAATGGAACTACAGTCATTACTAGGGCCCGTGTGTTTGTGACCTAAAAATGTTAGAAATATGCAAGCATGTATGAGCTAAAATGTATTAAAATATGACAAAAGTATGACTTAGAAGTTTTTGATCACATTTTCAAAATCTTACCGCTGTTTAAATTCATATTATATTGAAAATATACTTTTAAAATTCAACATTCAATAATAATAAATAAGTAATAATATTTTTATAATTATATTTTTAATTTATTTACTCAATCCAGAGGCAACTCTCGACTCTTCACAGAATGAAATAAATGTCACATTTTGATGGGCGATCAGAAGGAATTACAATAGCAAATGACATATTTTGAAGTTTTCAAATAGGAACGATCTTTTATTTTCACGCAACATTGACTTGTAACGGGAAAAGAGCGCTCAACATCGCAGGATGTTATTGGGCCATATTTGAAATCAGAGTTCAATTGAGGCTCACCATTCTGCCGCTTTATACGTATCTGCCTCTTTCTATACAGCTCACCTTCCTAATTCACATAAATATGTATTTCTAAGAAACATAATTGTAAGAAATAACAAAAAACAATTAGAAGATGTGAAAAATCGTTAATAACTGAAAGCAGACATGCGAAAATGGAATTAAAAAGGAAAAAATAGGACAAAAACATGAAAATTCGCGGAGAAATATGACCATAATATGAAAAATTACCGGTAAATGACCAAAAACGTTGGAAGAGCCAAAATATGACTTGATATGACCCGTGAAAATTGCCTAATTTTAGTCACCGTAGATAAAATCATGCTTAACTTGTATTTTCCATGAAAATACAGTAATATAAAGAAATAAAATATGACATGGCAAACATCTTGTCACTGTTTAGAGAATATCGTACGTGTGAAGTGAAGGATGAAAATAGCAGAGCAAAATTGAACAGTTCCTTTCAGAAAAGCTAAATAATGTTGGCTGAATCCATTGGTAATGATCAAAGAGGACTGGTAATAGGAATATAATACAGGATCGTCTTTGTTATTACACTGATGGGAGTTTTGTATTTAGAGATATTGTAGGCAACAAGATTTTTCCTTCATGTAACAAAGCCAATACGCTGATCGTATCGTTGGTTGATTGTAGGCGAAATTATCAGGAAAATAATTGATATATACCCTGGCGGAAAATGAAATCCGAACACCAAGCAGGAGTTATGCTAGATAAACGAAATTTGGGAGGCGTGTTTATACATTTGAAAGATGAAGCCTATTCAAACTTCGTGCTAGTCGACGAAGAGTGGTGCTAGGAGCGCCACTATGACCTTGCAAAGCAAGTTTGCTTTAAATAAGTGCTATACACTTCGCGAGCGTTAGTCATCGTCCGGTGTTGACGTTGTGAAGCAGGTGTGAGTCGAGCATGCCTTCAAGGAGACGAAGGCGGTATGAAGCCGTGCAATAGGGCTGCGAGGAGGCGGATGTTCATTCCGCTATATTGCAGAAAGATTGGCAGGGATGTATCCACGGTGTTGGCAACAACTGTAACAGGAAGGCACCGTCTCAAGAAGATCCGGGGTCCCGGCCACACACGGGCTACTACGGAGGTGCATCATACTGCATCTGCAGCAACTATTAGAGCCTCAGTTGACACCAGAGTGACACAGCGAACACTAAAAAAATCGATTAATTGAGGGATAACTCCGAGCCAGACGTTCTGTAGGGTTCATACCACTAACTCCGAATCACTGCCATCCGCGACTTCAGTGGAGTCAACCTAGAGCTCATTGGAGGGCGGAGTGGAGATATGTTGTGTTTTCACGGAAAACCATCTTCAGAGCCGACAGTGGGGTTCGAACCCACTATCTTCCGAATGCAAGCTGATACCTACATGGACCAAACCGCACAGTCACTTGCTCGGTATGAGAGCAGTTTCTGTCTTGGTGCCAGTGATGGCCGTAGGCTGGTAAGGAGGAGGCCATGTGAGTGCCTGGAACCAAGCTGTCTGCGGCGTCGATACACTGGGCCTACACCAGGAGATATGGTCTAGAGAGCACTCCCGTCGTTGTCCCACGAACCTCGGCAGGGGATTTGTTACGTCAGATCGGTGACTGAACAGGTTGTGCTGCCATTCATTCGCAGTATTTAAGGGGGTGTTTTCCAACAGGATAACGCTCGCCCTAATACCGCTGATGCTCTACAGAGTGTCGACCAGTTGACTTGACCTGCGAGATTAACAGACCTTTCGCCCTTTGAGCACGTATGGGACATTATGGGACGGCAAATCTAGCGTCATCCAATACCAGCATTAACTGTCGCTTATTTGACTGACCAACTGCAACAGGCGTGGAAATCTATTTCAAAAAACGGCATACGGCACCTGTACGACATAATGCATACACGTTTCCATGATTGCATTCAAAATCGTGGCGACTACAGCGGTTATTAATGTACCACCATGCCACGTGTCTTCTCGTGCACACTTTAACCTACCGAGCTCGAGAGCTACAGTCGCTTAAGTGCGGCCAGTATCCAGTATTCGGGAGATAGTGGGTTTGAACCCCTCTGTAGACAGCCCTGAAGATGGTTTTCCGTGGTTTCCCATTTTCACACCAGCCAAATGCTGGGGCTGTACCTTAAGGCCACGGCCGCTTCCTTCCCACTCCTAGTCCTTTCCTGTCCCATCGTCGCAATAAGACCTATCTGTGTCGCTGCGACGTAAAACAACTAGCAAAAAAGAAAAAAACACACACACTTGAACCTGTGACCTGGAAACTTTAATCAAATAAATATGTTACCTAGACAATTGTTTAGCCTAAATTTCATTCCTCTAAACCAGGGCCTCTCAAACGCCCAAAATCTCACGCGTGCAAATCGAGCCGCAGAGACTCCGTGCACTGTGCATCGGTCCGACTCGGCTCAAGTCGACTTGACTCGGATGGTGTAGTTGTTGCTGAGAGCGACGAAACGTTCGGTGATAGACGGCTTGCTTATCAGTGAAATAGATAAGCGCAAGACAACAAAATAATAATCGAGCAACCTGTTTCTAAGAAAGCAAAGACTCCCGAAAGTCCATTTCAATCGAACGGGGAACTTTCGTTTTTTTTTTTTTGTTTGTTAGTCGTGACGATAAAGCCAAATGCTTAATCCGTGGGACAAAAATTATGTGATAAGTTAATCAAAAAGATCTATTTTCCAATAGAAAGGCTTTCCTCAAATTCTACGAGAATTTGTCGAAGGAAGATTTTCCTGAGCTGCATTGAGAAGCAGCTAAGATTATTTCTATGTTTGATTCCACATGCATATGTGAAAGGTATTTTTTCCTGTTTTGACTTGTACGAAAACTAGATTGCGTGCGAGTAGGCCTATTTCTGATTGTAATTTAAAGCAGACTCTCAGAATTGGTGTCAGCCGGTCCCTTGTTCCAGGCATAACTGGTATCATTGCAAAGATAAAGGAAAAGAAGAGCTAGAGAAGATAAATTGTCTGCTCAAACCAAATTGAAAGAAGAGTGTTTTAACACCGGTACCATTGTCCCATACAACAGTGTCACCGCTCACCGCACAAACATTTCTCAGTGAGGAGAGAATCAGCAGGGAAGGTGGAGAAGGCGAAGACATGCAGGACGGTTGAGACAGGGGTATGGGAAATGGAGTGGGGGTTTGCACTCTGGTCAATCAAGTGAAGTCGTCTCCTGCACCTTGCGCCGTGCAGTGCACGGGCGCATGCACCCTGAGAGGCCCTGCTCTAAACTAATGTCTTTGGTGTTGGGATTACATTTTCCACAAGTGTAAATTAAATAGAAGATGTTTGAAAAGAAGCTCCTCAGTAATTGATTATCACATTAATGTTCCCATTCTACTGTGTGTTCGAAATGTTAACCATCAACGGAAACAGACATTTGCAGTCATTTCTCGAGAGATGATGCCAGACCGAAGAGTTCCCATTGATATTGAAGTACATGCTGCGATGACCTCAACCGACACCAATTTTTCTGATAGATACAAGTCATCGACTCTGCGTCATGTTATCTCTCTTGTAGACAATGACCCACATTACACCCTCCATTCTGATAATAAATATATATGACAGGTTTACAACATCTCTTACAAGAGTAATCATAATAAAGTAGCTATCTCTGTGTGCTCTCCGACACTGATATATTGCACTGTACATAAAATAATAATGTTGTTGTTGTTTGAGTGATCAGTCCATAGACTGTTTGACGCAGCTCTCCATGCCACCCTCCTTGTTCTAATCTTTTCATTTCTATGCAACTCCTACATCTACACTAATGTTCTTGTGATATTCATACATTGTTCCCGTTCCTACCTCCTACATTTCCCTCAAAAACCAACTAAACAAGTCCTGTCATTACCTCTCCCTCTTTTTAATTTTTACAGAGTTTGTTTTACATCACACCGACACAGATAAGGATAGGAGAGGGGTAGGAGCGGGAAGGAAGCGGCCGTGACCTTATTTAATGCACAGCCCGAGCATTTACCCGATGTGAAAATGGGAAACCACGGAAACCATTTCTCAGGGCTGCCGAGAGTCGGGTTCGAACCCATTAACTCCCGAATGCAAGTTCACAGCTGCGTGATACTAACTGCACGGCTAACTCCCTCGGTATATATCTCTTCTTGTCAAATTTAGTCAAATCGAATTCTTCCTCCAATTCGATTCTGCATTCCTTCATTCGTGATTTGATCTAACCATCTCACCTTCACCACACCACATTTCAAAATATTGTAATTTCATTCTTTCTGAGCTAGTTATCGTCCATGTTTCACTTCCATTCAATGCCACGCTCCATAAGAAAGTCTTCGAAAACAACTTTCTAATTCTATATCAATGTTCGAAGTGATAGAATTTCTGTTCTTATGAAAGGCCTTCCCTGCTTGTGCTAGTGTGCATTTTATGTCCTCCTCATTTCTACCATCATTGCTTATTTTACTACCCAAGTAACAATATTCATCTATTTCATTCAAGACTTCATTTCCTAATCTGATTTTCCCTGGAAAACCTGACTTCGTTCGACTGCACTCCATTGTTTGTCTTTTGGACGTACTTATTTTCATCTTGTACTCCTTCCACAAGACTCGGTCCATGCCATTCAGCAATTTCTCCAGATCTTATGTGGACTCAAATAACAATATCATCGGCAAATCTCAGGGTTTTGATTTCCTCTCCTTGGATTGTGTATCTCTTTCCAAATTCTTCTTTGATTTCCTTTACCACTTGTTCTAAACATTGAAATGGTGGGAGCGTGGGGGGGGGGGGGGGGAACTTCAGCCTTGCTTCACTCCTTTCTGCATTGTTGCTTCTTTTTCAAAGTCATAGATTCTTATAACCGCAGACTTATTTTTGAACGGACTGAAGATAATTCTTCTTTCTCGGTATCTGATCCCGATCACCTTTAGAATCCCAAATGGCTTGGACAATCAACATTATCGAATGCTTTGTGAGCTTGTCGATAATTCGGCCCTTTAAGGCCAGACGTAATTTCATGATACTTCATGTGTTCCTACATTTCTTCTGAAGTAAAACTGAGCTTCTTCCAACTCAGCTTCAACTTGTCTTTCCATTCTTCTGTAAGTAATACTTGTCAAAAGTTTTGCAGGCATGATGTACTAAACTAATGGTGCGGTAGTTTTCACACTTGTCAGCACCTGCTTTCTTGGAAATAGGTATAACAACATCCTGCCTCAAACCGGATAGCACTTTCCCTGTATCATACATGTTACACACTAAATGGAATAACGTCCCCATGCAGGTTTAACTCTCTCTCTCTCTCTTTTTTTTTTTTTTTTTTGCTAGGGACTTTACGTCACACCGACACAGATATATCTTGTGGCGATGATGGGATAGGATAGGCCTAGGAAGGAAGCGGCCGTGGCCTTAATTAAGGTACAGCCCCAGCATTTGCCTGGTGTAAAAATGGGAAACGACGGAAAACCATCTTCAGGGTGCCGACAGTGGGATTCGAACCCACTATCTCCCGGATGCAAGCTCACAGCCGCGCGCCTCTATGCACACGGCCAACTCGCCCGGTCAGGTTTCTCTTAAGGCAGTCAGTAATTCTTAGGGTATGTCATCAACTCCAGGTGCCTTGTTCCTTTTGAGGTCTCTCAAAGCTCTGTCGAATTCTGGCCTCAAAATTGGGTCTCCCATTTCATCAGCATCAATAGCCTCTTCTTGTTCCAGAACCATATCATCTATCTCCTTACCTTGTTACAACTCTAGATATGTTCTTGCCATCTTTTTGCCTTGTCTTCTTTCCCTACAAGTGGGGTTCCATCTGAGCTCTACACCTGTATTTCCTTTCTCCAAAGATTTTCCTTTATGCAGCATCTGCCTTTCCTAGGACCATACAGCATTCAACATCCCTGCTCTTCCCTTTCAGCCATCCTTCTTTAACTGTCTTGCACTTTCTATCTTCTTCATTCTTTAATCGCTTGTATTCTTTTCTGCCCTCCTCATTTTTTTGCATTCTTGTACTTTCGTCATTCGTCTGTCAGGTCTAGTATCTCCTCAGTTATCAACTGATACTTAGTTGATCTTTCCTTTCTTTCTAACCTTTCTTCTACAGCACCACTGGCCTCATTCTTCACGACTGTCCGTGTTGCCTCTATTGTGTTCCCTTCAGCCTGAAACAAGTCCTCACTCTCTTTTCTTTCAACTTATCTAGATCCCATCTCCTT
Source organism: Anabrus simplex (assembly GCF_040414725.1). Taxonomy (NCBI): domain Eukaryota; kingdom Metazoa; phylum Arthropoda; class Insecta; order Orthoptera; family Tettigoniidae; genus Anabrus; species Anabrus simplex. Next base: position 275,581,230 of record NC_090267.1, on the reverse strand, counting down.
GCATTCCTTCTTTCTTCAGTTTCTTCAACTTCAGACCAATAATAATAATAATAATAATAATAATAATAATAATAATAATAATAATAATAATAATAATAATAATAATAATAATAATAATAATAATAATAATAATACAGACTTATAGCAAAGTAGCAATCCGACATTTTTGTAACTCCCGTTTGCTATAAAATAAATGCGTTAGCTGCTAACTACACAAGTTGCCGTTTTCAAAGGTAAATCTGGGCCCTTGTCATTTTATTGACTTTTTAAGAATGGAGTGCGCGAAAAGGCGCGCACTATTCTCTGTTTATGCTAGTGGCTTTACGTCGCACCGACACAGGCAGGTCTTACGACGACGATGGGATAGGAGAGGGCTAGGTTTGGGAAGGAAGCGGCCGTGGCCTTAATTAAGGTACAGCCCCAGCATTTGCCTGGTGTGAAAATGGGAAACCACGGAAAACCTTCTTCAGGGCTGCCGACCGTGGGGTTCGAACCCACTATCTCCCGAATACTGGATACTGGCCGCACTTAAGCGACTGTACGCACTATTCTCTAAAATGTACATTTTGCATAATGAAAGTCTACAGAAAACCAATTTTAAAATTTGATTGCAACGTTTCTTCCTTTCTTTCTTTCTTTCTTTCTTTCTTTCTTTCTTTCTTTCTTAATCTGCTTACCCTCCAGGGTTGGCTTTTCCCTCGGACTCAGCGAGGGATCCCACCTCTACCGCCTCACGGGCAGTGTCCTGGAGGTTCAGACTCTGGGTCGGAGGATTCAACTGGGGAGTGACCAGGACCTCGCCCATGGGTACGTATTGCAGGGCGCAAGTATACTTGCACGACCGTAGGTGAGTGACCAGGACCTCGCCCAGGCGGCCCCACCTGCTATGCTGAACAGGGGCCTTGCGGGGGGATGGGAAGACTGGAAAGGATAGACAAGGAAGAGGGAAGGAAGCGGCCGTGGCCTTAAGTTAGGTACGATCCCGGTATTTGTCTGGAGGAGAAGTGGGAAACCACGGAAAACCACTTCCAGGATGGCTGAGGTGGGAATCGAACCCACCTCTACTCAGTTGACCTCGTGAGGCTGAGTGGACCCCGTTCCAGCCCTCGTACCACTTTTCAAATTTCGTGGCAGAGCCGGGGATCGACCCCGGACCTCCGGGGGTGGCAGCTAGACACACTAACCACTACACCACAGAGGCGGACTGCAACGTTTCTGAAAATTAAGTATGCCATTTCTATTAAATTTGCATGCATAGTCACTCAAGAAAAGAATGAGGGCATGGTATTGGATGTTCCTCTCATTTAATATTTTATCAGACTTAACCCTCTACTGCATACTGTTGCCATTAGGCAACAAATAACTTTTCACCTGTGTAAATGGATACATATTATAGACAGGCTTCAGGAGGACCTCTGGCTCAACCTCAAAGACATTACCGACCTACGGTCGTGCAAGTATACTTGCGCCCTGCAATACGTACCCATGGCCAGTAGGCAGTAATGTTTGGTCTTTGAATGTTAAAAGCTTAGCGTAAAATCGTGGAAAATCGTATATATAGTCCAATATGGCAATCCACATCACATACGAGTGTTAAGCTATTAGGCCCAGTTAAGAATTGTGGTATATCTAAACCACTGAGCGTATGTTGAGCATTAAAGCTTGAAACCAAACGAAAACGAAAAATAATTCATGCAGTAGAGGGTTAATTGTATTTTGAATTGTTGTTACGTGGTAATGCGCCTGTCAGCCATCTTGAAGGCATCTTCGATATTTCCTGAAAGAGACGAGAGTGACGAGTACGTGACGACCTCGGCTTCTATTGTCCAGCCTGATGTCTCCGTGAATTTTCTGGAAGGCGGGACTAGAACAAGTACGCTGCGGTGACAATGGCTGAAAGCAACGGCGTGTTTGTGTGTGATGCTGATATCTCGGCATGGCTCTCATGTGCGGATTTGGCAACAGCGATCGACTTCAGCAGCTGATAAAATGAAAACGGTGCGAGATATCGAATTATATCTTTCAAGTTATTTATCAGCCAACCCTCATATACCTGGTTCATGTTTCCGACCACCCTTCTTCATTCTTACTATCATATATCATGTCATTCATTTCATCTCATTAACTCATCTGATTCGGTTGACGTCATGAAGGATACCCGGTCGTAAAATCTCGCTACGAAGATTCATCTCGGTTCATACCCAAACCACGTAGAGAAAGGGGACACTGGTTGCACATGTATACATTTAGATGAAATATATAGGACAAGGACACAAGATATACGATAAGAATACACAAGGAATAATACATAATCTGTGGCTTAGTTCTAAAAGACCAATGTCATTTTTTAAAAATCCAAATTGAGATATTAACTGATACAAACGTGTTTTATCCTGGCTTGCAACATGTTAAAAGGGCCAATGTCTCTGTTAAGTACTAAACGAACAGTTAACGTTTAATTAAATTAGGCCTTGCCAATAATGTTAGATTACCAATAAAGATGTCCGACTCGTTGGCCGAATGGTCAGCGTACTGGCCTTCGGTTCAGAGGGTCCCGGGTTCGATTCCCGGCCTGGTCGGGGATTTTAACCTTCATTGGTTAACTCCAATGGCCCGGGGTCTGGGTGTTTGTGCTGTCCCCAACATCCCTGCAACTCACACACCACACATAACACTATCCTCCACCACAATAACACGCAGTTACCTACACATGGCAGATGCCGCCCACCCTCATCGGAGGGTCTGCCTTACAAGGGCTGCACTCGGCTAGAAATAGCCACACGAAATTATTATTATTACCAATAAAGATTAGAGACCTGGCAATTTTTAAAGAATACGATAGAAAAATTTAGCGCTTAATAAGGTGACTTCCACAAAGAAAGTATAAAGTTATTTAAGGTTAGTTGTTGAAAAAATAATTGGAAAACTATAAGCAAAACTTCAAATGCTCATAGCTCAAAAACAGTTTTTTTAAACATTGGCCTTTTTAGAACCAAGCCACAGTTATATCAGTCAAGATGCCATTTTAACTCCATGGAATAGGAAGCGTCTGTCTGTCTGTCTGTCTGTCTGTCTGTCTGTCTGTCTGTCTGTCTGTCTGTCTGTCTGTCTGTCTGTCTGTCTGTCTGTCTGTCTGTCTGTCTGTCTGTCTGTCTGTCTGTCTGTCTGTCTGTGTACGATACCTAGCCAAATCTACGGCAAACAAAGATCTCAAATGTTTTCCATAGGTGGGCACAGATTTTCACCTAAGACGCATGGTTGTGTCTAAGAACAATTCTTGCACCAAGGCATGTCTTTTTTGCTATTTGCTTTACGTCGCACCGACACAGATAGGTCTTAGGGCGACGATGGGATATGAAAGGCCTAGGAATTGGAAGAAAACGGCCGTGGCCTTAATTAAGGTACAGCCCCGGCATTTGCCTGATGTGAAAATGGGAAACCATGGAAAATCATCTTCAGGGCTGCCGACAGAGGGGCTCGAACCCACTATCTCCCGATTACTGGATACTGGCCACACTTAAGCGACTGCAGCTATCGAGCTCCGTCATGAAGCTGTCAACGTCATCAATAAGCAACACTCACAAGAATTATCCGGTTACCATGTTTTCTTTCAGCTAACCCAATGTCATGTTTTATTATTTCATTTAGAGAAAACATAGGCTATAGTAAAGAAGATTAAATCATAATAAACACGCACAGATCTGAAATTTTTAACATTCGTGGCCACAGCATTTCACCAATTACGCATGACTATGTCAAAGAGCAATTCTTGCTCCAAGAAGTGTCAAGAAGTGTCAACGTCATCAACATGCAACTTTTACAAGAATTACCCGATGTTCTACAAAGTTACTGTACAAGTCTATCGACTACACGGCAGCTTGGAGTCACATGGAATACCCTCGAACATCTTAGAGCGGACGATTGTGGCCCCGATTATCCTTCTTAAGAATAAGAATCCTGGCCTCTGCAATGAACACGACTCAAACTGATGACTAATATTACTGAAGCCATTCTCATGATTGGGCATGCCGCGAGCGAAGTAATATCCATTCCTCGGATATACAGTTTAAGTTTAGATGTCTGCAGTTCCCCGCTTGTTTCAGTTTCGCTATAAACATCAACAAGGCATAAGAACAATCTCTTAAAGTTGTAGGACTCCATCTTCGAAAAGGCTGCTCTTCCCATTGTTAACTGTATGTGGTTTGTTCAAGAGTTGGAAAGGCAAACGCAGTGTATAACTTAGCTCCATTTGGAAGGACACTAGTATAGTTCAACCGGAAGCTCTATAAGGAAAAAATAGTTTATTATACAAAACAGTTGAATTAATAAACGCGGTCAAAGCCGCGGGTACGTGCGGGTATGTGGCTGTATACCGACTATTATCCGTTCAGGAGTAATGCTGATTGTTAGTTTTAGTGTTTGTCTGTAAATTTGGTCTTTTGATTGTCAAGTTTATAGAGTGCCGGGCTCACACGGTAGAGCGCTGGCCTTCTGAGCTCAAGTTTATGGGTTCGTTTAGTCGGGTGGTAAAGTTTATGGGTTGGTTTAGTCGGGTGGTACTTTAAGGTGCTGAACCATGAAATACTTCAGCGTCGAGTCGGTAGATTTACCGGTACGTAATATAATTCCTGAGGGACAAAATTTCGGCTCTTCACGATCATCGAAAACAGCAAAAATGTGTGGTACGTAAAACCATTATTATTATTATTATTATTATTATTATTATTATTATTATTATTATTATGGGCGTTTATCCTACTGGTGTAAGGCCCCCTTGATGGATCGAGGGACGCCATTTCCCGCGATCGAAAACTTCAGTTCGTTGTAGGTGGAGTGCTCGTATGTAGGTAAATGGCATTCTGCCATCGTTGTTTTGGCCTTGCTATTGGTCGAGCTCCGCTGACTTTAAGGTGGTTAGGCGGTATTGGCGCCGATGTGGGGTGCCGCGAACATGATGAGGCCATACCACTGGAGACGTCTCTGACGTACTGGAGCGATGCCAATCTTCCTCCGAATAGCGTCGTTTATAGTATAGTCAAGGCGAGAGATTCCCATCGACCAATGTAACATGCGCATCACCATAACGGTGTGCGGTTCACTCGTTTCGTAACTGGCCAGCCAACTCCACAGATAGCGACTGGACGAACAATTGTACGGCATATTTTTGACTTCAGGCGTATCGGCTCTATCACAGAACACTCCTTTACCTCCCTCCACCACGTCCATCCAATTTGTCCTTGCTTGCACTTCTGCGTTAATGTTGGTGTTACTACCTAAATAAGATCCTAAGTAACGGAAAGCACCGGTCTTCGGTAGGTTTACACTATTGACTTCAATATCTCCATCACTCTATACTGTTAATAATAAGAGTTGGCGTCTGACATTTCTTAGAGGGAGGTCCGTTTACTGCCTGCCGAGGCGGGATAAAGGGAGTGGCTGTGTAGTTGCCATGGAAACGAGGGTGGGGCGACTGTGGTTGCCATGGAGATAAAACTTCAGGGCAGCTTGTCTTGCTGGGAGTTGCCAAACCTGTCACTGTCACTGATAAGAACCTGATTGTTTGTATAAGAGTGATCGCAAATGGGACGACACCGCCTGGCCAGATAGTCTACAACAGATCACAGCGGTCAGAATGAAGGAGGGAACAAGTGAGCCGGAAGCGAGAAGTAAGAGTATGTAGAAAGGAATGCTGGAATGTGGCAACATCGTGAAATGGCACGTGCAGTGCTCCTCCCTCCAACCTTACCTGTCAGACGCCAACTTTAGTTAAGTCTAGTATAGTGTGGAAGGTGTTCTGCCTTCTTGAGGGCGTCATGCGTGGTGTTGCAGATCATGTTTGGCGATAATGGCAAGTTCCATGAAACTACACGCTGTAGGCGTCTCTTTTGTCGGAAATCACCCAGAACAAATCGTGTTGCTTTCCCTTGTACTTTTCCCAGTTCACATATCAAGTAATCCTGGTGTCGGTCCCATACACTGGAATCATGCTCTAATTGGGGTCTTACCAGAGACTTACACGCTCTCTCCTTTACATCCTTACTGTAATCCCCTAACGATATGAAGAGAACCTTTATTTACAACCTCGATAATGTGATTACCCCAGTAGAAATTTTTTCTTATGCAGTATTAATAGCTAGAGTGATGCTCGTGGGGTACTATCACCCCCATCAACATAGTAATTAAAACTGAGAGGACTCTTCCTCATGATGAAACTTACAAGCTGACTTTTCATCCCACTGTCTGTTGTCCATCTCACAAAATTATCGAGGTGTTTTTGTAGTCGTACACAATCCTGTAACTTAACTAACTCCAAAAGTTTTCATTCCTTCCCCTGAAGAGGTACGGTGGGCCTCTTAGGAGGTAACGCCCTCTCTCAGACCAGGGAGATTTGTAGTGGTGATTACTTGGTGCGGATAAGGTAAGGGGTTGGCGGCCGTGGCCTATGAAAGTATCTGTCCCGGCATTCGCCTTAGTGCAGGGGAATGGAAAACCAATTCTCAAGACAGCCCGACGTTGGGGACCAGCCCCTTCGCCTCAGGAATGTAAAGCTGCAAGGCTAGTCAAAGCTAGCCGCTGTTAAGTCGAAGCCTACTCTACTCGGTACTCTAACTTATTTACTAATCAGGTACCATATTATAGTCAAACTATGTTGAGAGTGACGCGTCGACACGGGAGCTATTGCCTCATTTAGCGGGACGAAGCTCCGTTCCTTGTTGGCAAACATTTAAAGGTTACTACATACTTGAATGTGACCCTGGTGATATCTTGACAAAAAACAGGCTTGTCCAATACTTCTCCATGACCAGCATGCTTGAGAAGAGCTTGAGAAAGGACTCGTTTGGAGAATCGGAACCTCGACACTACTCCAACAAACTTATCTGGTACTAGCGTCAACAGGTACAGTCTTTATAGGATTACTGTAATCTTTTTCGAACCAGAACACACTGTACTCTTGTCTTCTTTCAAAAGAGCCATGTTATAGCTACCTTTTCATTGACAAAACTATAACACAAATGTCGATAAAGTTGAGTTACCTGCACAGTCATCTGCATGTTAAATCAACCAATTTCCCTACAATACCATTATCGTGTATTTAAGTCGAAAATTCAGGACTATTTCCATTTATTTAAGTCAATTGCGATTTTGTACATTGATTTTAAGTTGGCACGTAGCATTGATGTATTGATGGACCTTATTATGTATTATCATCCAAAGGCCATATGCATAAGCCTACATTGCTTTCATTAAACAAACAATCTTGTTGATGGAATGTCCTTCTTGGATCTTCGATTCTTGAATTATAGGCTATCACGATTTTGGATAATAATAATAATAATAATAATAATAATAATAATAATAATAATAATAATAATAATAATAATAATAATAATAATAATAATAATAATAATAATAATAATAATAATAATAATAATAATAATAATAATAATAATAATAATAAATGCTAGTAAGCAAGATATCGTTTCATCGCGAGAAAGACGACGACTTACTTATTTCCTTTAATTCCTGGGTGGAACATAGCGAAATCTACTGCCAATGCTTTCATCTTTCTCCATGTCTTGTTGACACCAGCTATATTCCTGTCTGTGGTTTTCTTCCAGGTAATCCTCTGGCTGCCTTGCGGATTCCATTTCAGCGGCTGTCCTCCGATACTTTATTGCGGTCTTCTGCGAGTGTGGCCAATCGGGCTCCATTTTCTCCTCATTATCTGTTGCTATGCAGGACTTAGACTTGTGGCTTCCCAAAAGGTCTTTGAGATGGTCTTTGGCCAATATATTCTCATTCATTTACTTCAAGTAACGATTTATACAAGTCTGTAGCCTTGTGGTAATGTGTTCGGTCGCTTTCCAGTTCTCACTTCCATACACTAATACAGTTTTAACATTTGAGTCGAATATTCTTAGTTTTGTTTTCATGCGAATGTGGGGGTATTTCCATATTAGTCGTAAATGTGCAAAGCTCCTGTGGCTTTATTTATACGACTCACCACATCTTTCTACAAGCACCTCTTTCCTGGATGACCTTGCTTTCTGAGTAACACAATCTCTACTCTTTCTATATTCATTCTATCTAGTCAGGCTAGAATTGTTATGGTGTGTGCGCACTTCAATCAATCAATCAATCAATCAATCAATCAATCAATCAATCAATCAATCAATCAATCAATCAATCAATCAATCAATCAATCAATCAATCAATCAATCAATCAATCAATCAATCAATCAATCAATCAATCAATCAATCAATCAATCAATCAATCAATCAATCAATCAATCAATCAATCAATCAATCAATCAATCAATCAATCAATCAATCAATCAACCTTCATTGGTTAATTTTCCTGGTACGGGGCTAGGTGTATGTGTCGTCCTCATCATTTCATCTCCATCGTGACGCGCAGGTTGCCTACGGGAGTCTAATCAAAAGACCTGCACCTGGCGAGCCGAACATGTCCTCGGACACTCCCGGCACTAAAAGCCATACGCCATTTAATTTAATTTAATTTCATTTCAATCAATCAATCAATCAATCAATCAATCAATCAATCAATCAATCAATCAATCAATCAATCAATCAATCAATCAATCAATCAATCAATCAATCAATCCTGATCTGCATTTAGGGCAGTCTCCCAGTTGGCAGATTCCCTGTTTGTTGTTTTCCTAGCCTTTTATTAAATAATTTCAAAGAAATTGGAAACTTATTGAACATGTCCCTTGGTAAGTTATTCCTATCCCTAATTCCCCTTCCTATAAACAAATATTTGCCCCGACTCCCATAATCGTTCTGTTATTTATCTTTAAACCTACTTCTTTAGCATCTATTTTTAAATCATTCACTTTGATTTCTATGTCCCGCAAACATCTGCAAGAAGACAGATCATCCGAAACGTCCAGTTCTTCCAATCGGTTATTTAATCCCCACTGAATACCCCGCTTTCCATTCGTTGCCGCTCTCAACATATAATCCAGTGTCATGATAAACAAGATTGACGACAGGAGACATCCTTGTATGGCTCCACTTTTCAAAGCAAACAGTTGAGACAGCTTCCCTTTACGTTCTACATGACAAGTATATTCATTGTGCATTGCCGTGTACATCCCGCTGTTTTTTTTTTTTTTTTTTTTTTTTTTGCTCGTAGCAAGAAAGCGGTACGTTTCTGGACATGACTTCCTATTCATAATGTTACCTACTCGTTTCCCCCTACAATACCTCAAAGTGTGTTATAAGAATTTACATACAGCCTGTTTAAAGCCAAAGTTAAAAGTGAAGTCGTTATCGGAATTCGAGCAAGAATTCTCATCCCTTACGATCGTCAGCGGTTGAAGATCATAGCACTAAAATACTTCAGTGAAATGGTAGAACGTAACTCAAAGGTAGCTGGTTGGCAAATTAATAACATGCGTTGTAGAAAATAACCACATTCCTGGTGATTTTCAAGTGAAATAATCGTATGGCAAAGGATTAATTCCTCTGACTACTGTTGCGGATATCGTTATCAACACCTGCGCCAGAAACGCTGCTCGTTACTCACCCATGTATAACATCAATATGTGTGTTGAAAATCACTGTTTTTGCTGCTTTTACCACAACCTGGTGGGGTTGCGGGCGAGAACTGTGGCTTTGTTTCCTTACGTCTGTCTATATTGAGGGATGTATTCCCTATTGCGTGTTCCTGAGATAGTTGATAGTGTGGTGTGTTGTGTGAATGTGAAGAGGCGCCTTTTGTGACGAACACGAACACTCAATCCCCGACCGAGAGGCATATAATAATCTATATATTTAATATGCAAGGCGTTTTCCTTTGCAATCCACTAGCAACCCCCCACCGAACCGATTATTATGAAAAAATATATAGATGAAATTCATGTACATGTATATGTGCCAAAACTATGTTTTCTTTTATTTCAAGCATAATTAGTATTTTATTTAACCAAATTAACATATGCTTGTCCGCCTCTGTGGTGTAGTGGTTAGTGTGGTTAACTGCCACCCCCGGAAGCCCGGGTTCGATTCCAGGCTCTGCCACGAAATTTGAAAAGTGGTACGAGGGCTGGAACGGGTTCCACTCAGCCTCGGGAGGTCAAATGAGTAGAGGTGGATTCGACCCTCAGCCATCCTGGAAGTGGTTTTCCGTGGTTTCCCACTTCTCCAGGCAAATGCCGGGATAGTACCTAATTTAAGGTCACGGCGCTTCCCCCCCCCCGCCCTTCCTTGTCTATCCATTCCAATCTTCCCATTCCCCCGCAAGGGCCCTCTGTTCAGCATAGCAGGTGAGGCCGCCTGGGCGAGGTACTGGTCATCCTCCCCAGTTTTATCCCCGACCCAGAGTCTGAAGCTCCAGGTCACTGCCCTTGAGGTGGTACAGGTGGGATCCCTCGCTGAGTCAGAGGGAAAAACCAACCCTGGAGAATAAACAGATAAAGAAGAACATGAACATATGCCTAATACTATTTTCCCATATACAAGAAGTATGCTTTCTATCTACAATTCGCAAACGACTCCTACTAGGCCAATTTTCATGCTGTTTGCTTTAAAAATATATATAATTCTACATTCTGCATCACTGCGGGTTTTTTTCCGTTTATAGTTATAAACTTAAAACGAGTTTGTAATTATAGCTGCGTCCGACACGTTGACTGAATGGTCAGCGTACTGGTCTTCGGTTCAGAGGGTTCCGGGTTCGATTCCCGCCCGGGTCGGGAATTTTATCCTTCATTGGTTAATTCCAATGGCCCGGGGGCTGGGTGTTTGTGCTGTCCCCAACATCCCTGCAACTCTCACACCACACACAACACTATCCTCCACCACAATAACATGCAGTTACCTACACGTGGCAGATGCCGCCCAACCTCATCGGAGGGTCTGTCTTACAAGGGATGCACTCGACTAGAAATAGCCACACGAAATTATATTATAACTGCAATCCGTTCCAGGAATTGACAACAACAACAACAACAACTACTACTACTACTAATAATATTAATGTGCTAGTAAGTCGTTTCGTTGTCGAACATTTTCAAATGTGTTAGTGCGACGTTAAGCCATTAGTAAAAAGAATTAAAAGCAAAACAATCTCAGTACCTACAACGAAAGTGAAAACATTCCTCCACATGGGGTTGACACCAGGAAGAGCATCTGGCCATAAAACTGTTTTTAATCCACATTACTGTTGACCCTAGATAATTGAATGACGGGAAATAAGAAAGTTTTTTTCTGCTTTACGTCGCACCGATACAGATAGGTTGTTACGGCGACGATGGGATAGGAATGGGCTGCCAGTGGGAAGTGGAAAGGAAGCGGTCGTGGCCTTAAATAATGTACAGCCGCTTCATTTACCTGATGTGAAAATGGGAAACCACGAAAATCCATCTTCAGGACAGCCACCAGTGGGATTCGAACCCACTATCTCCCGAATACAAGCTCACAGCTGCGCGCCCCTAACCGCATGGCCAAATCGCTCGTTAAAAACCTTTCTTTTAAGATTGCCAGGTGATCTAGTGGTCCACAAGCAACGACTGATTACACGGTTTTGAATTTCTCATTCACCAAATTTCTAGCAGTGTTAGCTGCTGTCCTGTCCTGCTAAAAAGAAACATAAGACTTTTTCCTTCTTCATCGCTAAGTTCTTGGAAGAAAGGAGCAAGTATAGTTTTGACTTTTTCATAGAAGAAAAAGATAGGCCGAGCCACTTGTACAACTTACAACGGCAATTGAGCATGTCGGCTGTTTTGAGCATTAACGCAATTACGGGGTTTAAAATGGGCTTCAGCCAATAACACCGATCATTTTTGGAGTTTTGGCTTTAGCATTGTGGACACCAGTAAATGAAATTAAATGGCGTATGGCTTTTAGTGCCGGGAGATCCCAGGACGTGTTCGGCTCGCCAGGGGCAGGTCTTTTGATTTGGCTCCCGTAGGCAACCTGCGCGTCGTGATGAAGATGAAATGATGGTGAAGACAACACATACACCCAGCCTCCGTACCAGGGAAATTAACCATTGAAGGTTAAAATCCCGACCCTGCCGGGAATCGAACCCGGGACCCCTGTGACCAAAGACCACCACGCTAACCATTTAGCCATGGAGCCGGACTTGGACACCAGTCATAATCAAGTTGCAAAATCGAACCTCACGCTACGTTCTCATGGTAACGAATATGCAATATACCGTACTCCTTAAGCAGAAGTGGATACATATACGTGATGGAGGCTCTAAGACTTATTAACAACGAACTGCTTACAGTTACGTCAAACGACATATAGGTCCTATAATAGGTCATAAAAATTATATTTGCGAGCACGGATCTCATATAATAATAGTAATAATAATAATAATAATAATAATAATAATAATAATAATAATAATAATAATAATAATACGCCCCATTACCTACTTTTAAGGTTTTCGGAGACGGAGGAGTTATTTTACGCGCCAGTAAATCTATCGGCGCGATGAAGTATGCATTTAATTTTGCAAGTGTAAGCATGTAGGAGAACAGAGGGCGAATAATTATTGTGACGTTAAAGGAATAATATCTTGCGAGGTCCAAGTTAAGTAAATTCTTTGGGATTAGTTAAGTCTGCTTTAGTAGCGGTGTTGCTGTGTGTTCTTACGTATGTTGATTTTGCGTGATTGTAACGTTATTCGTATTTTTAATTTTAATTCCATAGCATGATTAATCATAGAAAAATCCAAAATAATGGTAAAAATGAAGAAATCGGGTTTTGTTAACTCGGAATTCTACTGGTACTCAATCCATGTGCTTTCTAAAGAAGCTTTAGACAATCGTTCAAGCTCTACTTATTGGGATATGCCACAGGTTTTACACGGCAGGATACGTCTGTAAAAGTGTGATTTGCGCTTCCCAGTAATTACCATGTACTTCTAATTTGTTCCTTACGATTTCTCTTCATAAAAACATTATTATTATTGGCTTTACGTCACACTAAGTTTTCGGCTTTCGGAGACGCCTAGGTGCCGAAATTTAGTCCCGCAGCAGTTCTTTTACGTGCCGGTAAATGTACCGACAAGAGGCACCTTCAAGTACCACCCGACTGAGCCACGATCGTAATGAATTTTAGACTGACCTGATGGGCTCCATGGATGTACAATCAGGTCGTAAGAATTTTGGGAAGACAAGACAAGCACTTTAACACGCAGTTACATATCGAGATGTGACGTATAGCCTCAGCAGGGAGGTCAGTTTTAAGTTAGTGAAGAGTGTACTAAAAGGTTGCCAAATACTTGACTGTGACCCTGACGGTATCACTCTGGCAAACAAGACTTCCCATTGCTTCACCCTGACCAGTTTTCAGGAGTATCGCAACGTTCGAGAAATATCAACGAATAATAGCCTACTAGAACTTGTACTATGAGTGTTCTTTGGTAGACCCACCTGCAATATGATCCTGTCTGTTTGTTCAAAAATATACAGAATAGAAATTTAGTCCATTTTGTGATAAGCATACATACTGAAATGAAAACATTCTTCTTTGTAACAATTAATAAGTGAAATGAAAAGCACTCTTTGGACACTCGTACACGACGTCATTGCTCAACGAGTCACTAACAAAGGTGTCCCTCGTCATACACCAATATGGCTTCATGATAATTAAGCGTCTTAATGAGGAGTATTGTCTCCCCACGATGGATAGCAGCTTCCAGCGCCTTCTTATGCTTCTCATAAGTCGCCATAAGTTGTCCCCACACTTCCAAAAGGGCGTCCTCAAGGGCTTGTACCGTTGGCCGTGGTGGATTTCTTGCTCGGATGCGTTGCTCCAATTGGTCCCAGACCATTTCAGTAGGATTCAAGTCGGCATTTCTGAATGACCTCTCCATTCGTTGCACGTAGGGCTCTTGCAAGAATCTCCGAACGATGCTGGCATCATTCGCTCTAGCATTATCATGCATGAATACTGCGTTTCCGTCCGGCTCCATGGCTAAATGGTCACAGCGGTCCCGGGTTCGATACCCGGCAGGGTCGAGAATTTTAACCTTAACTGGTTAATTTCGCTGACACGGGAGCTGGGTGTATGTGTCGTCTTCATCATCATTTCATCCTCATTACGACACGTAGGTCGCCTACGGGAGTCAAATCAAAATACCTGCATCTGGCGAGCCGAACTTGTCCTCGCACACTCCCGGCACTAAAAGCCATACGCCATGTCATTTACTGCGTTTCCACCAAGTTGCTTCACATGAGGAATCTCATGTGACACTAAGATCTCGTCGATGTACCGAAGAGCAGTTAAGGATTAACAAAGGAACAGGAGATCGGTTTTCTTGTCAAGACTTATGCCTACCCACACTATAACAGATCCACCTCCATAAGCAGCGGTAGATTGTACAGCTGTCGGATGAAATCACTCCCACGTCTTCTCCAGACTCGCAGACGACCACCTGAACGATAGAAACGGGATTTGTGCGAGAATAGCACAGGACGCCAGTGTCTTAGCTGCCAGTGCAGATGATCTCTAGCGAACTGCAGTCTCCTGCCACGATGTCGTCTGTTCACTGTAAGTACTTCAACGGGTCGTCGGGATCGTAAATTGGCCTCTCGAAGCCTGTTTCTGGTTGTTTGGTGACTAACTCGCACTCCAGAAGCCTGCTGTAGGTCTGGCTGTAGTACTCGTGCATAGTGCTGTGAGAATCGGGCTATTACGACGCAATAACATGTCCTGTTTACGTAACAGAGGACTCCACTGCCAACCGAATGTTTGGGAGGCGGCATTGTCAGTTGAAGAATGCGTGTGCTTCAATTCAAAGTATGTGAGGAAGTTGGTCTGTGCAGAATACTGTTTAGAACTCTTGGCTGATCTGTGGGCCGAGTTAAGCAACGGGCAAAGCGGTTATCGTCGAAGTGTACTCTTACACTGCTTGACGAAGGCTACCCGCGAGGAAACCAGTGGCGTTTCCTGGGCTAGAAGTTCAGGCGTTGTTGTAGATGAAATTAGTGGATTAAAAATAAGTCCGAAGATCCCCTCTCCGCCACACACCCCTATTTTTTTACCAGATTACTCAGATCACGAAATGAATTAATGTAGAATAATAGAAAGGCACAGGGAGAAAAGAGAAAGTCTGCGGATGATGACGATTTTCTTTCAACGATGAAATACGTACTTCGGCCATTTCAATCACTTCACCATTGTAATATCTTATGTACCGGTACTGAATATTGCAAAACTAAAGTACAAAATATTAAACTACCGTCGGCAGCCCTGAAAATGGCTGGACATGGTCGGCCACTGTCAATCACTTGGACTATTTTTCACTATAAGAACGTGATGAAAAACTAGTGTTTAATAATGGTTTTACTATGTTTTCAGTACCCATATTTAAAAAAATGTAAACTCGAAAACACAAATCAACACAAAGAGTTGGAAACCGGAACAACGCCTTGGCCAGGTTTAGAAAGCATGAGGCAAATCTGAGAGCGTATGCGCGATTCCAGGGAGTGAAGCTGCCGAGTCTCTCCTTGGCGGCGTGGCAGACGGCTCCGGACGGTGCTGAGAGTAACAATACATTTAAACAAATAAAATAAAATAATGCATTCTTCTTTCGATCTCACACAACTTACACATACTGAGAAAAGGCCATTGCCGCAGGGGTACGTTGCGAGAGTGCTTGGGGCTGCTCAGAATACCATCTGGTATCTGTGGAAACGTTTCCAGGAGATCAAGAGTGTCGCGAAGAAAAAAACACCAGGACAGGATCGTTTTAGTGCAGTCAGGTAAGTGGTTCTCCATTGTTGATGCTTGCATGGAGATTCTGTTTGTTTTGATAATGTTTGATGATTTTCGCAAGTAACTATTCATGTTTCCAGTAATGATATTGCCGGGATAAGTGGCTCAGACGGTTGAGGCGCTGGCCTTCTGATCCCAACTTCCCCCTGTGGGTGGGGTGGTAGAATAACAAACATGGTATCCCCTGCCTGTCGTAAGAGGCAACTGAAAGGGGCCCCAGAGGCTCTGAACTTTGGAGCGTGGGTTGGCGACAACGGGGCCCTTAGCTGAGTCCTGGCATTACTTCCACTTACTTGTGCCAGGCTCCTCACTTTCATCTATCCTATCCGACCTTTCTTGGTCAACTCTTGTTCTTTTCCTACCCTGACGCTATTAGGTTTCCGAGGGCTAGGGAGTCTTTCATCTTTCTTTGGCTGATACCTACATTTTTCGAAGTGTCGGATCCCTTCCGTTTTCTCTCTCTGATTAGTGTTGTATAGAGGATGGTTGCCTAGTTGTACTTCCTCTTAAAACAATAACCACCACCACCACCACCACCACCACCTTGGCAGGTTCGATCTTGGCTTAATCCGCTGATATTTGAAGATGCTCAAATATGTCAGCCTCGTGTCGGTAGATTTACTTGCACGTAAAATAACTCTCACGGGACAAAATTCCGGCACCTTGGCGTCTTCGAAAAGCGTAAAAGTAGTTAGTGAGACGTAAAGCAATTATTATTATTATTATTATTATTATTATTATTATTATTATTATTATTATTATAATTAATGATAGTTCTTACTTAAATCACTCATGTTTGATTTTTAGGGGCAAATTTAACCGATTTTCACCATACCATAAGACTGCACACTCACAGAGACGGAAAAAGTTTGTACCGCGTGTATGTTATCGTTTGCTAACCTTATCCTTTATTAGTTCTGTAACTTTGCTACGCTATATACTGTATATTGTACATACATTCTTTTTAATGTTTTTCCTTGTAACGCACGTGATACGGACAGGGCACGTGCTGCCGTTAGACTGAAACTGGAGGTCATCAGGGTCTAAAGAGGCATTCATATTAGCTTTAATGACCAGCGGGCAGATAGGGCTAACTAGCATGCGTCGCACAAAAAGGATACAGAAGGGACGGCTGCATAACGTGATCAATGTGAAATAAATTACGTGGATGATATTAAAAAGGAGAGTTCTCCGTCGCCAGTTCGAGAATAGTCGACTATAGAATTATTAAAAAAAAAGTAAAAAGCAGAGTTCGCAGTAAGGTTTCTGTTGATTGATTTCTGATGCAAGTCGACAGCAGTACAGAATATTATGTGTACTTCATCATCATCATCATCATCATCATCATCTTCTGTGGTATTTGAAGGTGCTCAAATACAACAGCCTCGTGTCGGTAGATTTACTGGCACGTAAAAGAACTCGTGCGGGACTAAATTCCGGCACCTCGGCGTCTCCGAAGACCGTAAAAGTAGTAAAGCAAATAACATTATTATTATCTTCTTCTTATGGTTTGAGGTCGACATCAATGTAGATTGAGTCCAGTTTTACGGCCGGATGCCCTTCCTGATGCCAATCCTTTGTGAAGAGATGTATTCACTATCGCGTGTTTCTATGGTGGTTGATAGTGTGGTGTGTTGTAAATGAAAATGTGTATTGAGTACAACAAAACCACCCAGCCCCCAAAACTAGGGGAAATAATCCCCGACCTAGCCGGGAACCAAATCTGGCACCATATGAACCGAAGGCCACTACGCTTACCATTCAGTCAAGGATCCGGAAATTAAGATTTTCTTCATACATACATACATACATACATACATACATACATACATACATACATACATATTTAGAGACTGCTATGACTTTCAGCGTTCTGTCTGCAAGACTCTGAATTTACTAAACGCCGCCACAATACTCTGTTTGTAACTAGTTCTGTAGCCTCGTTTAGTTCTATACCTCTCATCTTAAAATCATTAGAAACTGAGTCTAAACACAGTCTTCTTGGCTTCCCTCTACTTCCCTTACCCTCCATGGCCGAGTCCATTATCATCGTCGTAGGTAAGCTATCCTCCTCCATTCACCTCTCATGACCCACCAGGAAAGCCAGTTTATGCCTAGAGCTTCATAAATTCAGTTCATTCTTAGGTCTAATTTTTATCTGCTCACTACAAGTAGGCCCTACCCTTCTGGCATTGTTCCAACCTGTTTGTACCAGCGACAATTCTCGCTATTTTCATGTTTGTTATTTCTAACTTATGAATAGAATTTCCTGAGTCCACACAGTTTTCACTCCCGTAAAACAAAGTTGGTCTTTAAACAGACCGGTAATGAAATGTCGTATGGCTTTTAGTGCCAGGATATCCCAGGACGGGTTCGGCTCGCCAGGTGCAGGTCTTTCTATTTGACTCCCGTAGGTGACCTGCGCGTCGTGATGAGGATGAAATGATGATGAAGACAACACATACACCCAGCCCCCGTGCCGTAGGAATTAACCAATTAAGGTTAAAATCCCCGACCCGGTCGGGAATCGAACCCGGACCCTCTGAACCGAAGACCAGTACGCTGACCGTTCAGCCAATGACTCGGACAACAGATCGGTGTAAATATAGTTTCGTCTGGAGCTGACATTTTTTTCTGTTGATCGCAACTATAAATTCACTATATTAGCTTTGCTGCACCTTGATTCAATCTCACTTACTATACTACCAATCCAGGGAGAATACACATTGTAAATATTTTAAATTATCTACCTGCTGCAGTTTCGTATTCCCAACCTGACATTCAGTTATCTTATTTTTTTCTTTTCTTGCCTACTGACATCAGTGTAGTCTTGGAAAGGTAGGTTCATTTTATCATACTCATTGCACATATTGTCAGGTTCCAAGATATTAGACTGCAGGCTTTCAGCACAACCTGCCACTAAGATCAAACCGTTGGTATAGGCCAAACTGCTTACATTTCTACCGAACTTAATCTCTCCCTGCCACTTTATACAGTGACTCACAGAATTATTCGGACACGTTAATTATAGCTTTTGCTACACACTGGCCTCATGGTTCAGAGAAAATATTGTACACGCAAACTAGTTTCTGACAGAACCTAATTTGACAGATTCAACACGGCGTTGAAATGTGTATTTTTAGTAAACACGAGAGAACCAGTGACCCTGGAACCTCAGAACGCAGTTAACGTGCTTCAACAAAATTATTCGGACACAAGTCAGTTGCCATGCAGAGGTCGTGTGTAGAAGAGCCACGGACAGTATGAACGTAAACATTCAATGAGTTAGAGTACTGTGCACAACTTAAGAGAAAATCGCCCGCAGAGGAAGAGAGTACAATCGAACAGCGGCAGCTAGTAATTTTTCCACCATGCTAAAGGTAAAAGTTATCGTCAAATTGCTGAAATGTTACAAATGAAGAAAAGTACAGTCTCTGATATTATCACAAGATTCCGGGTGGAAAATAGAATTGAACATCTACCGCATACGGGACGTCCAAGAACTTTTTCTGTGAGAGAAGAGAGATATCACCAGAAAAACTAAAAAGGAACCCAAGTTAATTGCTCCAAAACTCATTGCGGAGATTGCCGCAGACACCGGAAAGAAAGTGCATCCCGAAACAATACAGGGAGTCCTCAGAAGAGGTAACTTTCACGGCCGTATTGCAAGAAGGAAGCCCTTCATAAATCAAATAAATCGAAGAAAGAGAATGCTGTTTGCCAAAGAGCATGTTAGAGAGGACAATGAGTGGTGGAATGACGTTATATTTGCTGATGAGAGTAGATTGAACATATTTCAGTCTGATGAGAGGATAACAGTTTGGCGGCGTCCTAATACTGAACTTCAAGAGAAAAATCTGAAAGCAACAGTGAAAGATGGCGGTGGACATGTAATACTGTGGGGGTGAATGTCGACGAATGGAGTTGGTAAATTAGTTTTTATTGAAGATAAAATTGACCACTTTCAATACCTTAGAATACAGACGGACAATATGAAAATGAGTGGCAAAAATGTGGGGATTGGTGAACATTTTAACTTTTATCAAGATAACAGCCCAAAGCATATGGCCTGGAATGTAAGGGTGTGGTTATTGCTTACTTGCCCAAATGACTTCATCCTCCGCCTTAATCACCAGACTTGAATTTGATTGAGAACCTTTGGGACAAAGTTGTTAAAGAAATAAGTAAAACAACAATCACATCTAGAGAACAGCTGAAAAACCGACTTCAAGAAGAGTGGCAGAAGATATCTCCCGGTTACACCCGGAAATTGTGGAGAGCATGCCAAATCGACTCAGGGAAGTAATTAAAATGAAAGGAAAGACAACCAGGCACTGAACTTTTAGGATCATAAGTAAAAAAGGAAAGTGTCCGAATAATTTTGTGCACTATTGGTTTTGTTTTTATTTTGTTTTTTAATTATTATATTTTCATTGACAGTGTTCATTAGAAGAATGATTGACGTTTAGTTTTTATATTCCTTACAGAAACTTGTATTCAATGTATATCAGTGATTTTGATGGTGATGCTTGTTGTTTAAAGGAGCCTAACAGCTAGGCCATCAGCCCCTATGGTACGAAATGAGACGAAATTCGATCACATTTTAAAAGTACAAAATTCATCCACTGATCAGAATTAAAAACGTGATGATGAAGCATGAATATGAATTTTAAACAATCAGTGAATCTGACCCGCAATGCCTCACATTCGCAGAAAATATTACTGACCAAGGGACTGCTTCCAAAGCCCAATCCTGAATCGATGATGCTTGTCTAAAGGGGTCAATGTCCACGTCAACGGTCGGCATAACGGCACTTATCACTAGTAAAGTCGAACCATAGAATTTCTCAAGTTGCGGTACTAATAAAAGGTAGCGTAAATTCACGGTATTCCAAACATGATGGTACTACTCACAAGTATTGTACGTCGTACAGGTAACGCAGACCTTTGGTGTTTCTCACATAATGTCGCCACTCATAGGCAACGCAAACCCATAGTGTTCCTCACCTAGGTGTACTAATCACGGGCGCCGGTATTCCCGTGGTGTTCCTCATATAGTGGGTACTAAACATAGGCAACGAAGACCCACGGCGTCGCTCATATTGTGTTACTAACCACAGGCAACGCCCAGACGCGTGGTATTTCTCACATAATGGTACTAATCACGGGCCACGTAAGCCCGTGGTGTTCCGCATTTAGTGATACTAATCACAGGTACTGGAAACCCACAGTGAACCACTCTCTGCTGCTACTAATCACAAAACTATTGAGTACCGAACAGAGTGGTACCACTCGCTAGTAAAGGCGACCTATGGTGTTCCCCGCATGATGGTACTAATCACAAGTAGTTTCATGGTTCTGATTCAATCATCCCTTGGTCGTACCTTTTAGTCGCATCTTACGACAGGCAGGGGATACCGTGGGTGTATTCATCTGCATCCCCCACCCACAGGGCGTAGACAAAGAGAAAAAAGTAGGGATCCGTCACTTCGAAAAATGAAATAACGGACGAAGAAAGGCAAGGGACACGAAGGGCGTGAAAATGAAAGACTCCCTAGGCCTCGAATGCTTTATTACCGTCAGGGTAGAAAAAGAACAAAAGTTGACCAAGGAAGGTCGGACAGGATATATGAAAGTTAGGAGCCTGGCACAAGTAAGTGGAAGAAATGCCAGGACTCAGCGAAGGACCTCGTGGTCGCCAACCCACACTCCCAAGTTGAGAGCCCCTGGGGCCCCTTTTAGTCGTCTCTTACGACAGGCAGGGGATACCGTGGGTGTATTCTTCATCTGCGTCCCCTACCCACAGGGGGTTATCAGTGATTTATTATTACTGAAATTACTAATACAAAGGAAAATGTAATAAATCATGTCAGTCCGTATAATTATGCGAGTCACTGTACCTTTCAGTAGATAATCCATGCAAACTGTGAACAACAAAGGTGAAAGATTATACCCTTGTATAACCTCTGTAAGTACTCTGACCAAAAACTCATTCTACCATCAATTCTCACCGCAGCCTACTTGTCAACATAAATGTCTTTAATTGCTTTTAATAATCTGCCCTTCATCCCATAGTCCCTCAGTATGGTGAACATCTTTTCCCTCGGTACTCTGTCATATGCCTTCTCTAGATATACAAAACATAAACATAACTGTCTATTCCTCTCGTAGCATTTTTCAATAACCTGGCGCATACTTAATCTAAGATCTTGACAGTCCCTCTGTGGTCTGAAAGCACACTAGTTTTCATCCAAAATGGTATACTAATCAATGAAATATCTCGATTGTTGTTGCAATCCTTCATGTTCAATTACTGCTTTCGTCCAATCAGAAGGTACCTTACGAATATTCCATGCTAATCGTATTACTCTATGAAGCCGTTACATCCTTGCCTTCCCACTATATTTCAACCATTTCAGGTCTAATTTAATCTATCCCTGCTGCTTTATAACAATGGAATTCATTTACTATCCTTTCCACTTCCTCAAGCGTCATTTCACCAAAGATTTGAACTCGCTATATTTCTCATTTTAGTATTAATAAAAGCATAGCGAGTAAGTGGTTGCGCGGTTTGGGTCACAGCTATCAGCTTACATTCGAAAAATAGTGGGTTCGCATTTCACTGTCGAGAGCCCTGAAGATGGTTTTCTGTGGTTTCCCAATTTCACACCAGGCAAATGCTGGGGATGCACCTTCATTAAGGCCACGGTCGCTTTCTTCCCACTCCTAGCCCTTTCCTATCCCATCGTTGCCATAAGACCTAGCCTATATGTGTCGGTGCGACGTAGAGCAATGTCGTTTGTTACTTGTATTCGAAAATTTAAACATTTAGTATTGTAAAACTGGCAACATTACCATGAGGGTGAATTTTGGTTTAATGGTCCGCCAGTCTGGGTTTCAGAACTCATGTTCTAGTGCCTTAGACAACACATATTGTATGGTAGGGTGCTAAGAACAATTTCAAATCATTATATCGCTAGATTTTACTGTCTAACAACATTTCTGAGTAAAGATTTCTGTCATCATTGCAGAAATACACAAATCATAGTTCTGGGAGCAGGAGCACGTGTTGTAGCTTCTGCCTCCCGCTGCCATTTCACGTCCTCGTCGATCAGCGCCCTATTGCCTTGCTCAGCGTTGCATATAAACTACTAGAAAGACTTCTGCTCAACAGAATTGGTCCCGAGATACTCAAGAAAATTCCAATGGAACTGGCGGGCTTGAAAGCAGCGTATGACATAGTCTGGAAAGATGGATTACTCGACAAGTTTCTGAAAAAAGTCCCATGTAGGACAACTGCACGACTCCTGAACAAAATGTTGAGTCAAAGACAATTTCGTGTGTACAATGGGACAGCTGTAAGCAGCCAAAAACCGCTGAACAACGGTCTGTCACAGGGGTCAGTTCTCGCTCCTTTACTGTTTAGTTCATGTATTGCAGACATGCCGAAGACACTTTCAGGGAAATTCGGATACGCAGATGACTGGGCACTTGCTATCACGGACAAAACAGTTGAGAAAACAGAAGAGATCCTGACTGAAGACCACAAGACACTGGCATACTACTTTAAAATATGGGGACTCCAACCAAACATTAGCAAAACTGAAGTTTGTTGCTTCCACCTAAACAATAAAATGGCTAACAGGGAGTTAAATGTGTACATGGACAACCAGAAATTGAGACATACTAGGTACCCTAAACATCTAGGAGTCACACTGGATAGAACACTGTCTTATAAACAACATCTCCTGAACGTCTCTGACAAAGTAAGAACTCGCAACAATATAATTCATAAGCTGTGTGGAACAACTTGGGGATATACAGCTGCAACTCTGAGATGTTCAGCTTTAGGGTTGGTGTACTCGACTGCTGAATTTTGCGCTGCTGTTTGGCTAAATAGTGCCCACACAAACATCACAGATACCCAGCTGAACACTACAATGCGTCTCATCACTGGCACAATCAAATCTACTCCCACACAGTGGCTGCCAGTGTTAAGTCATATCCCTCCTCCAGATCTCAGACGTAAAGATGCTCTCCTAGGAGAGTTCAGTAAAATAGTGAATAACCCAGAACTCCCGATACATAGTGACATCGGCGATGCGAATATTAATAGTCCGCGTTCGAGAAAACCACTA
Organism: Anabrus simplex; assembly: GCF_040414725.1. Lineage (NCBI taxonomy): Eukaryota > Metazoa > Arthropoda > Insecta > Orthoptera > Tettigoniidae > Anabrus > Anabrus simplex. The sequence continues at coordinate 275,557,330 of NC_090267.1, read as the reverse complement.
ACTAGAGATGCCATGAACTTGTGGAACAGCAACTACCAAACTTCCACTGAATGGAACAAGAGACTCAACGACAAATACTGCCCGACAATGTCTTCTGTGAAGAAGACGCCGCCGCCGGGTTTCAACCTCCCTCGTAGACTATGATCCGCACTGAACAGGATCCGAACAAACCACGGGAACTGTGCAGTCTTCCACTACAAGTGGAGCAGAATCCCAACGCCTGAGTGTGACTGTGGCGCTACACAACAGACAGTGAAGCACATCATCGAAGAATGCAGGACTAGAAAATACAATGGCAGTGCTAGTGACTTTGCTTTTGCGTCTCCAGAGGTATAGACTATACAAACAATTGGACATACGTATATAGTGTAGATCTTACAACAATAGACGCTGTATCCCTAGCCATACGCTAAATAAATAAAAACACACTGTAGTTCGTAGCCATCAACTCTCCCTTCACACACAGTCGTCACTCTGCTGCTTGTTTGTAATTGTAACCCTTCCACACAAACATGATTTTCCTCATTAGAACTTATGAAGCTTATGAATGTTAATGTACCAATATGTATAAAATGTATTCCATTGTCTTTATACACGAGCACACCTGTCCGTTACAAACGAAGCACGCTACCAGAGTCCATTCTGGCCTTGGTAATTTTCAGCCAATCTGCTTTGTAAATAAGGCAGCTCCGCACTTCGAGTTATACTAGACTTAACTAAAGTTGGCGTCTGACAGGTAAGGTTGGAGGGAGGAACACTGCACGTGCCATTTCACGATGTTGCCACATTGCAGCATTCCTTTCTACATGCTCTTACCCCTCGCTTCCGGCTCACTTGTTCCCTCCTTCATTCTGACCGCTGTGATCTGTTGTAGACTACCTGGCCAGGCGGTGTCGTCCCATTTGCGATCACTCTTATACAAACAATCAGGATCTTATCAGAGACACTGACAGGTTTGGCAACTCCCAGCAAGACGAGCTGCCCTGAAGTTTTATCTCCATGGCAACCGCAGTCGCCCCACCCTCGTTTCCATGACAACCACACAGCCACTCCCTTTATCCCGCCTCGGCAGGCAGTAAACGGACCTCCCTCTAAGAAATGTCAGACACCAACTCTTATTATTAGCAGTATAGTTTCGAACGTACGGTGAGACCTGCTTTTGTGCGCACCAGTAGCGACGATTGGGAATAGAAAGTGGGGAGAGGGGGGAGGCACAAAAATGTATAGACAACAAAAAGTACCAGGTCCAAAGGATATAGGCAGTGGGGGTAGACATAAAAATTCACGAAAAACGCTATAAAATGTTAAATTTTTATGCTCTCTGAGCGAATTTCGATATAGATGTAAAGGTTGAGTCTATAAACTGTAGTGCAGTAAGTACTATGTAATAAAACTTTCACGAATGGAGCAATAATTATGCACGTATTACAATAAAATAGAAGTACGGAGTGACTATACACTTTAAAAGTCATTTAGTATTTATCTACACAGTAGCAAAGTAACAGTCACTGGATAGAACTGAACAGACACGTTGACTGAGTGAGACTGGCAGACTGAGGAATACGGGTGTCCTTGGCAAAAATATACCCCTACTATTCTTCGTCGCAGCACATGCTACGCATTGTTCCGCGGGTCTCCACTATTGGTGGGGACGGAGCGGTGCGGAGCGGAGCAGTTGTTGTGACATCATCCCCCGGTTGTACCGAGTGAATGTAATGTGGCGGCACGTTTAAATACGTTATTGGTATGGCAACGTCAATTCAGTGCCTTTTGCTCACAACATAACTGTTTTGCTGAATGCAGCAATGTTTTCTGCTGGAGAAGCCGACCTGCTCATTTCATCCTTGTGATGCCTCTTGATATAATCTCATAAAGTTGATACACCACCACCCGTCGCGTAAATACGGCCGTAAAATTTGCATTTTTATGATTTTTATCATCAGTAATTTCAAATAAATGCCATGCATCAGACGGTTTTCGTGGCATTTGTGGTACAAATTTCTGTACAAATGTATGCAGTTCCTTAAATATTCTAAAACATGAATACCGTCTAAAAATGGGATTAAATATCAAACTAATGCCACAATTATTATCTAATGTGCTTTTCTTTATCTATAAAACACAAGCCGAGGAAATACAGACGCAAATTAAGAAGCATAGATTGAATACAGGTATAATACTCTTACAAGGGGAGGCCACGATGTTTGGATCACGGAGTATCTTCAAACTTTGTACACATTTAGTAGTCCATTAGGACAAGACAATGTGCAAGTAGTAAGGTGTACTACTAAGGCGTTCTCGAGAAAATCGCAAGAGAAGTTTTCGCGTCGAATACGTATCGGAGCGTTGCGATCATGAGCGCGAAACGGCGGTGGTCGAGTGGTTAGCGTTCAAGCTCCGTAATCGCTGGCTGGCTGGATCGAGTCCCGCTTGTTTTGTTTTTCAACACTGGTCATATTCTTTCATATATATTACAATTCAAAGGTAATATAATGAAGAAAAGGTATATCTGCATGAACTTTTATTGAATTTCGTATGTTATTTGGCTCTTTACTAATTTTTATCATTACAAAAAAAATATTTCTTTCTTTCTTAGTCTCTTTACCCTCCAGGGTAGGATTTTCCCTCGGACTCAGCGAGGAATCCCACCTCCACCGCCTCAAGGACAGTGTCCTGGAGCGCGAGAGTTTTTGTCGGGGATACAACTGGGAAGGATGACCAGTACCTAGCCCAGGCGGCCTCACCTCCTATGCTGAACAGGGGCCTTGTGGAGAGACGGGAAGATTGGAAGGGATAGGCAAGGAAGAGGGAAGAAAGCGGCCGCGGCCTCACATTAGGTAGGGGCCTACATCCCGGCATTTGCCCGGAGGAGAAATAAATAATAAACCACGGAAAACCATTTCAAGGATGGCTAAGGAGGGATCGAACCCCCATCTACTCAGTTGACCTCCCGAGGCTGAGTAGATCCCGTTCCAGCCCTCGTACCACTTTTCAAATTTCATGGCAGAACCGAGAATCGAACCCGGGCCTCCGGGTTTGGCAGCAATCACACTAACCACTCCACCACAGAGGTGGACTACAAAAAAATATCATTTATAATTGCATAATTGCATAAAGTTTCCTGAAAAGGTATGGCTGTCGTGATTTGCGAAATCCCTCATACCTGACGGTGAAATCGGGTAAGGTACCCGAAACTGCTTTGCACCTGGACGCTCTGACCTGCAATATATATGAAAGAATATGACCAGTGTTGAAAAACAAAAAAGCGATGAGCAGGACTCGATCCAGTGATCCAGCGATTACGGAGCTTGAACGCTAATCACTCGACCGTCACCATCTCGTGCTCGTGACCGCAACGCACCGGTACATATTCGACGTGAACCTTCTCTTGCGATTTTCTCGAAAACGCCTTAGTAGTACGCCTTTCTATTTGCACATTATCTTGTCCTAATGGACTACTAAAAGTGTACTAAGTTTGAAGATGATCTGTGGTCCGAACGTCGTGCTCTCCTCTTGTTAAGCATGTGTCGTGCGCTACACTGGGCTTTGGTCCTCCGCGAGTACTTGCAGTTGTAAGCGGAGGGGATCGGTGGTGCGCTCTACCGCTACAACCTAATTACTCATCGGTATTACTAGCTCGACTCCCAGCTTTAGTCTCCACTACTTGCTGTGGCGCTGTACAATTCGGTTATATGTCTTTTCACGAGAGTTTAATCCTGATGTAAGCATGGTACGTCCTCGCCTCCACCAACGAAAGAGTTGTGATTCGCTGAGCGTGTAGTACAGATCTCCACCCCGTTAACGTCTCGTATTCCGACGTACAGGGCTGTGCATCACATACGGCAACAGTGCGAAGATCTGAACGTCTGAATAAACGACTAAACCTGGATTCTGTTCACTTGGTTTATTGAACACATTCACGACGCATTGCCTATGGTCACTTCTGAGCGGTTTTCCTCTTTTGTGCTTCACTACACGCGATGGTCTTACTTCCATTTCTCTCACTATGAATACTGACACTGACTGCTGCTTGCAAGATGCAACACCTTATCTGCACGCTGTACAGTTTGGGACTTTCCCTCACTACGAGAAGACTTCCTGTATTACACCACGCCTTGTGCCTTCTTTTCTCGTTATTTAATCACTATTTTATTAAAACAAAACCATATATATACACCGGTATATATGACATCCATATTTTACTTTGATTTCGTACTCTTCCAAACTCTCTAAATGTAATCAACTAAAAGAAAAGAAAATTAATGCGACGTACTACTTTTCTTCGAGTGAGTGCGACGGTTGCTCCTCCAATCAACTACGTCTATGTTCACGTGCATAGGCAAGGTGCTCTGGCTATTTGTTTACATCAGGATTAAACTCTCGTGAAAAGCGGTATAGCCGCGATGAACTACATTCCGTGCGTATTTCCGCAACGGAAAGAATTATCTGAATAGACAAGAGGGTTTATACAAACATTTTTTTAGTAATACCCAGTTTCAGTCGGCTAAAATGGAATAACTTTTTTTTGTCCACAAAGTGGGGGTTGGGGCATTCGCCACCCCTCTCCCCTCCTAATCGCCGCTACTGGTGTGCATCCCTGATCAAGAGTGTCCTAAAATGCTTAAGGGGGAACAGGTAAAAGACGAAGGCGTCCCCCGAATGGCGGAATGGGTGTTGCGGTGAGGGGAGCGGGGCATCCATAAAGAAAACTTGCTAGGACAGAGGTCGATAGCGGTAGTCGCTTATGTGCGGCCGGTATCCAGTATTCGGGAGATAGTGGGTTCGAACCCTACTGTCGGCAGCCCTGAAGATCGTTTTCCATTGGTTTCCCATTTTCACACCAGTCAAATGCTGGGGCTATACCTTAATTAAGGCCACGGCCGCTTTGTTCCCACTGCTAGCACTTTCCTGTCTACCATGAGTAGGTCGCCATACGAACCATCTGTGTCGGTGTGACGTAAAACAAGTTGTGAAAGAAACTTGCTAGGAGCATTATTTAAGCATGTGCACCACAAGCAAAGCAATTTAAGCTGTTATACATTAAGCTGAATATATCATCTTACCCTAATGACAGGTTCCTCGAGGGAAATGCCACGGAACTCCAATGAGAAGGACAGGATGAAAGTGCAGAAGCAAATGACCAGCAGCCACTCCGAGGCGGTGCTCACGATGTGCCACTCCCAACCGCCATCTTCAGGCTGCCACCGCATCTTATCTTTTCCTGTAAAAAAAAATAAAAATAAAAATGTTTCTCTCGAAAATTCTGCAAAATCTGAAAGCAGTAAAGTATTTCTTAATATTAATGGAGTAAATCTAAGTCCTAGCAAATCTCCGCCGATAATACAGCGCTGCGTTTCATGGTTGACATTGCACCATGCTAGTGAATGCTTAGTGGACTCGTGATGTTTTAATTGTAAGCTGCGCTGAAACCAATGGTCGTTAAAATAAGACTTATCAGATACCTTCAAGTGAGAACAATGACTTTTGGGCAGTCGTAATGAAGAGATAAAAGCCTAAATTAGACGTGAAAATGCTGGATAGTGTTGTAACAAGGAGTTGGGGTCATGCAATGCTAATGGGTGAGGATACGCTGCCCCGTAGGCATTCAGGGAAGCAGAAGATGTCATAGTGCTAGGTGTAATCTTACTTGTATTGTTCACTACATACAAGATGTAGAAATATGCCGTCCAATAATCACTGGCGGTAATAAAGGGGATCAGGACGGTTAAACTGAGGATAGGCATCAGTGTGATTGAAATTTCAATAACAGATGATGTACAGCGAGGCAAAGCATTTCAGGAACATAGAAAGCTATTAAAAGAGGTATTGTGACTATTTTAACCTTAAAAACAATTTCATTTCATTCTTACTACATGTCTTTAAGTAACTGTTCATTCTGCTTGAGGAAAGAGACAGATAAGTTGTAAATACTTTTTTTGCATATATTCAAATGAAAATAAGCTAAGATGCCTATAAGCCAGATAAGTTAACACATGAACGTTAATGTTAATATTTTTTTTCTCGTCGCCATAAGACCTATCTGTGTCGGTGCGATGTAGAGCAACTTAAAAAAAAATTACGGCTATTAATAGCTTGCTGCAGCTCCTGTTGGGTTGGTATAATGACATAAAACAGGCGTCTCAGAGGCCAAAATATGAAGTGGGCAGCAATAATAGGGCGTATTTTACCACAGCAACAGGATTTGCAAATCGCACACATCGTACAAATTTTAAACTCATTTCTTAAAGAAATTATAGATATTTATAAAATGAGAGTGCAATTCGTCACTGCTAATATCTATTCTCTTTCTTTTGAATGCTCATTTGTCACTTGTGAATGCCGCAAAATGGATCTGTACTACTGAAATTATATAAATATGATAGAAGTACAACGATAAGAAATAACTCTTGAAGTCATAAATAATGGAGGGAAAACTTCACAACTCTTACCAACTGTTAATGAATTAATGCTCCTAATGAGAACTGGGCTATACTCGAGGTAGCCTTGACGAAAAAAGGAGGCATATCGCGTGGGTATGGGCCGTCGTATTCCACGGTGGTACACGAAAAAGAAAGCGGAAAAGCACCGAAAATACACTATCAGTACTTTTAACTATCTAGCACAATAATACGGAAGACTAATGTTCCGCTTACGGTAGGGAGGAGGAAAAACTATACTGAACTCAGTCGCGAATGTATTAATAGAATACTTGCTTATCTTCATCACTGTGTAAAAATAGCATATAACAAACATATTCACATGGATCTAAAGGGTGCGGATGCTGCAGCTTATGAGGCAGTTTCCAGTACAGTAACGTGAGACGTTCAGTTACTGATTAGCAGAAGGAGGTGGGATGTTGGTTGAATATTTCTCCAACAGAGTTCAACTCTTCGTTCAAGAGTAATCTGTGACTTCATACAAGCTTCCCAAGCTTGAAAGTGTTAAGGTTATAGGGAACACACTGGACTGTATGCACGATCCTGAACATCCTTAACAATAACATAGTCGCTGCGTGGAGTCAGGTGTTCACGTAAAAAAGAATGAATCCTACAGTGGACAGGCTAGACTGCTAGCAAGGATTCGACTGTGTCTGCATACGCACCAGTTTTCGTGAAGTTTTCAAAGGCAAGAAGCTAGACCAAAGTAAGTGACTCACTCATGTCTTTTTGGACGATGCGACAGGAATAAATGTAAACGGTTACTTTCGTCACAAGATCGCAGTACCTCCAACTTGGAGTGCCGTAACACCACGGAGCCACTATCTTATTGAGTCGAATGTGCTACTTAAAAGTTCGATACTGTACTAAGCTTCTTGCCTCGCTTTCATTACAGTGAGATTTTAAGCGGTATTTGATCGACCTAAACAAAATATTAAAAATCATAAAAGACAGTGACTAGTAGTTTAATTTGCATTCCTTATCTGGGAATTTTATGAGTAAAGGACAAAAATATATTCTCTAGTCTAAGAATAGACGTATGTTTTAGCAGAGATATTTGCGAACTACAGAGACACATTTGCATAAAATGTTATGCCCCACTCTGCGTCATCTGTAAGCCGACAGCGATTTTTTCTGGTTATATCAGTGTAGTTATTAAAAACGTAAAAACAGCCTCCAAGATGATTCATTAAATTAAAATTAATTACACTTAACATACAGTATACAATTCCAAATACGGCTGTGAGACATATTTTTAATTAGGCTACCCAATACTTTTAAAATTTTCTACAGCCGACATGAAGATGACAAATAAAATACAGAGTATTTCTTCTGCTAATTTATTACCAGTACTGATAGGCTGACAGCTTAATCATAGAAGAGTGAGGTTGCTGGAATGGTTTTTGGGAGAAATAGGAAAAGTTGCAGTGGGTGTGGTAGCTGAGTGATATCGTCACTCACTTCTCACTAAGGTGACCGCAATTCAAGTTCCGGCCAATACACACCTCAAAAAAGAGCTTTGTACAACCCAGATTGCTGAATTACTGGTTGCTTACGACGAAATTGAAAGTGTGGGAGAAACATGTAAAGAATAACATGATTGCTTTGAAGAATACACAAAAACATACGAAAAATGTGACACATTATTTGGAAATATGCATCCGTATGCTAAACTCGGAAATCACAATTTACGTCTTAGTTATTCCACCCCGTATTTTGAGGCATGCTTTGATCTTTCGTGATATGCTGCCCAGCTAGCGGTAGTAGCTATCTTGCTTTACACTGTCCCAATCTTCGACAACAGCCCTCCGAAGATCGTCTAGGGTGAGAGGTCTTCGCACCGCTTGTTTCAAGCTGTCCTAAGCGTATTCAATCGGTTTCATTCCAGCAAACACCACATAGCATTTTATCCAATTGGCCTGGGGTTCTCTGAGGAAGATGTTAACTGCGCACGCGCGCTTTGCTGTTTTGCATTGTCTTCGATATGTTCTCGGTATGGCTCAACAACGGACTGGAGAATTCAATCTCGCTATTGTATATCTGTCATAGTGCCCTCAACGATTATGAGCAGCGTCCATACATAATGACAGCCCAATTATATGACGGATTCGTCTCCCTGCTGGACCAGTGGTATGGTGTATATGACTCGTCTGACGTTACTTCGATCTCTCCGTTCCCTCCTCTGACGATTATCAGGCGTTAGACAAATTCTGCACTCGTCAGTGCAGATGACCTGATGCTAGGTTTCTGTGCAAGTGTTTCCTAACCTATTTGTATCTGACGGTGGCGTCACGGTGTTTGGGTGTATGCGTAGATACCCGCCGAGGAACTCTTGAGTGTAGGTGGGCCTTATGGAGGTGATTTCGGATTGTCTGAGTAGAGACAGCACTCCCAGTTACCGCCAGGAGGACATTGCGCCCATCCCTGTTGCGAAATCTTCTCGATCCTTATGAGTTAAGATTCTCAAACTTCTGTTCTTGCCCGCGAGACAAATCTTGAACATGTTTTACGTCTTAATAAAGTCACCATGATGTACACCACCCGGGTGGATCACTTTCCTCACGACGAGACCTTTGCTAACACAGTGTAACGATGTGCATACGATCAAATGCTGTAATGCCTAGGTGAGGCATTATTAGACACTGATCAGCACAAAAGTCCAATACTGTGCATATTACGTTCAAGGGTCCCAGTCTGTATTGCCCTGAGACTGTATGACTTACCTCCAAATTCACTTAACAGGCGATGTTACCTTGCATTCCGATTCCTCTTTTTAATGGGACTAGTGAGTAAGTAAGTATACCTTTATTTCCTCCAGATCTATACAGTGTTTGAACCTAACGATCTCTATGGAGCAAGTAGAAATACCCATAGTAAACAAAACAAAACTGCAACAGCAGACATAGCAATACCTCCCTACTTCCTGGGTAAATGATCGCATATGTAACTCTCTCTCCTGACCTAGCATAATACCTGGATGCTAAGAACCTCCCCTCCCGCCCGGTAACACATGCTCTCACCGACCCCCTTTCACCTACTACTAGCCAGTAGTGGGGAAGGCCACCATTCTCCTGCGCTGAGTCAAGTGAAATTTCACACTTTACATGCGTCAGGATTTTCCGTTGCCTGGTTCATTGTCTCTTTCCTCTTGACACACATGAGATTTAGCTTTTAAGGTGGCTGTACATCTGCTTCTAATTCTGTTCAAAAATCTACATAATTTACCGGCACACTTCCATTCAGACACTAACCACCTTAAAAGCTTATCTCCATTACACGGTTAAGCCATCAACTTCAGCTGCTGCTCAGTCATAAACATACGCTTCTCTTCAATCGTTTCTTTACATACTGTCAATAAGTGAAAATCCTCTCTCTTATCACCACACAACACACACACACACACACAACGTATTTACTTTTGACTTCATCCAACCTTTATTCATATACACCTAAAATCTTTCTTTTTTTGCTATTTGCTTTACGTCGCACCGACACAGATATGTCTTACGGCGACGATGGGATAGGGAAGGCCTAGGAATTGGAAGGAAGCGGCTGTGGCCTTAATTAAGGTACATCCCCGGCATTTGCCTGGTGTGAAAATGGGAAACCGCGGAAAACCATCTTCAGGGCTGCCGACAGTGGGGCTCGAACCCACTATCTCCCGATTACTGGATACTGGCCGAACTTAAGCGACTGCAGCTATCGAGCTCGGTATACCTAAAATCACCATATTAAACCTGTTCTCACCGTCCTATTTACATTTGCCACTCTCAAATTCAACACTTGATTTACCCTCATAAACATATTTAGGCTAGCTCTCTTCCTACATTCGGCTATCAGCTCTTGTTGAGCAATATCTCTTGCCCTCATAATCACATGTTTCCAACACGTACCCCTTCTCCTCCCCTATTCAGTATAATAAAACTCACCTAACCCCAGTGTATCTAAGGCGTTCTTTACCTTATCAACCCAGTAATCACTTCATTTGATACTGGTAAGCCGACTGCAGAATTAGGTCCCCTTCACCTTCTCTCAATCTGCACCAGTAAATAAGCACTCTTTTTAAAATGTCAACCTTGATATACTCTTTACAAATCATCCTTATCCCTGCACTCGCGGCACAGAATGGCAACCCCATAACAATCTTGCAGAACTTACTCTTTATCTTCTCTAATATCCCACGCTCTTTCTCCACCTCCAAACCTCAGAAGCATACAGCACTTTACTCTTCACCAGTGCACCGAAAGAATGAAATGGCGTATGGCTTTTAGTGCCGGGAGTGTCCGAGGACAAGTTCGGCTCGCCAGATACAGGTCTTTTGATTTGACGGCCGTAGGCGACCTGCCCGCCGTGACAAGGATGAAATGATGAAGACGACAAGTACACCCAGCCCCCGGGCCGGCGAAATTAACCAATTAAGATTAAAATTCCCGACCCTGCCTGGAATCGAGCCCGGGACCCCTGTGACCAAATGCCAGCACGCTAACCATTTAGCCCGGAGCCGCACACCACTGCACTAAACACCATGCATTGTATATCATAACCTACACCCCGAAATTTATTCTCCAATATCCCAGTTACTGAGAGTGCAGCTTGACCTTTCCATTTGGCTTGCCTAAGCTGCTCCACCCAGCTACCATTTCTACTTATCAAAACTCCCAGATACTCTAATTTATCCACCACCTCTATGTCTTCCCCATTTATTGTCCACTTCCTCCCCGGATTCTTTTTGTTCCCTTTCCTACAGACCAACACCTTAGTCTTTTTACTGTTGATCCTCAATGAGCATTTCTTCGTAAAACAACATACCTCGTTCAAGGTCTTTTGCAGGCCTCCAGCTGTCAACCTCAACAATAATACATCATCAGCAAAAGTCAACCCTGGAATTTGTTGTAACCCTAGGACCGGACAGGCCAACTTTTTCTCCCCATGACTATCTAGTAAGTCGTTACTGAACAATAAGAATAAAATTGGCGACACTTTACACCCTTGTTTTAGCCCAAATTTCGATTCAATCAATCCACTAACCACCCTCTCCTCCACCTTAATGCTACAGTAGACTTTTTTATATATGCTTTTAATCGCTCTTCTCATCTTCTCCCCCACCCCTACCCTCCCCGGTTTTTCAAACAAGGCCTCCCTACTCACTGTATCAAATGCCTTCTGGAAATCAAACCAGCTATAAACAGTTTGAAGCCTTCTTTTCTAACATATTTATCTATTACGACATTGTTCTCATAATCATTAAATTATCCGCCATCCTCCTCCCTTTTCTGAAACCTCTCTGAAATAACGATAGAGTAGAGTAATCTTCCGCCCACTTCCTCAAACTGTTTGCCAAAATACTCGTGTACACCTTGCTCAGGGAGTAGAGCAGGGTTATGCCCATTTAGTTACTGGGATTAGCCCCCTCTCTTTTGTTTTTATAGATAGGACGTATGATCCCTTTCTGCCATTCTTTCGGGACTTTCGCCCTCTCGAATATCTTGTTTAGAAATGTAAACAAACTGTCCGTCATCTGTCTATTTTTTTTTCTACTTCCTTCCAATACCGCAGTCCTGTTCTTCAATTTACTTATCCCTCCCACCACCTCCTTGCCTGTTATTCTTTTATCCAACTCCTGATTACCCCTCTCTATCACCCTTTCAAACTCATAACTTCCTTCTGCCCTTACCCACCCTTCCTTCTCCCCTAATATTTACTGGGAGTACATCACCCATGTTCCATATTCAATTTTAGGTGTTGTCACTCTACTTGCCCCCTATTAATTTTATTAACACTCACCCACACCTTATCTCTTTTCCTGTCTTCACACTCCTGTTTAGCGCTTCCGTTTGAGCCTCCTACCATGCCTTTTATCTCTCTACTAACATTTTCTTAAATTCTTTTCTCAAACTGCAAAACTGTTCCCTTACCCCAGCCCCACCATGTTTCCTGTACTCAACCAGCGCTCCCATCACTAACTCCCTCCTCCTTCTTCTTCTTCTTCTTCCACTCCATATAGAAATATCCCTCTCCCTCTACTCTAGTCGTCTTCCTGAATGCCTTTTCCACCACCACTCTCCCCACAAGGATATTCCAGTACATCTAAAGACCTATCAATGTTATTATTCACAATTACTACATCTATCCCTAACCTAATAATCTGAAATTCTGCATCTTCAAGGTAGTTGTTTAACTTCACTTTACCCTCCTCAGTCCAAATATACTTGAGAATCTGCGAGCTTTTTCCTTCCCCCTCTTCCTGATCCCCTCTCCCACTCCTATTCACGATTACATATACCGAGCTCGATAGATGCAGTCGCTTAAGTGCGGCCAGTATCCAGCATTCGGGAGATAGTAGGTTCGAACCCCACTGTCGGCAGCCCTGAAGATGGTTTTCCGTGGTTTCCCATTTTCACACCAGGCAAATGCTGGGGCTGTACCTTAATTAAGGCCACGGCCGCTTCCTTCCCACTCCTAGCCCTTCCCCGTACCATCGTCGCCATAAGACCTGTCTGTGTCGGTGCGACGTAAAGCAAGTAGCAAAAGAAAAAGAAGAAAAAAGAAGAAATGATTACATATACCGGGAATGATGTGATTCCACCCAATCAACCATTTCAATCCTACTTATTCTATCTAAAATATCTTCCGAAGTAATCACCAAATCAATAACACTTCCTCCCTCATTTGTAATATATGTAATTTTTCCTTCCGTATCACCTTTCCACCATCCATTCAGTATGCACGAGTTGCTCACCCAACATAATTCTAGCAACTTCTGCCCGTAGCCATTCCTCCCTTTACCTTCAATTATCTTAAATCCCATCTTTACTCCCGTTTTCTCTTTACCATACTCTGGACTGGAGAACCCAATTCTCGCGTTTCAATCCCCTAACAAAATCAATTCATCCTCTTCATACTTTCCGCTTATCATATTTATTTCCTCTATCAGTCCTTCAAAAATTGCATATATTGAGCCCCTTGGTGAATTGTATATAAAACCCAAGCACACACTCTTCATCTTATCTCCCTCCAATTTAAACCCAACCCACATTACCTCTTCCATCTCATTCTCTATACCTGTATCTATAATTTGGTCACTTAACTCTTCTTTAACTAATAGCGATATACCCCCTGGATTTCTTACCTTCCTTCCCTGTTTATACCTCGTTTTATTACTTACGGCGAATCCCTTCCAAGTTAGACTTATCCCTTCTTCGAGCCATGTCACTAAAAGGGCCACTATATCAAAACTCTCCACCATCTTACCTACTTCTGCATTATCCAACTTACTTCCTACCCGTTCAATATTTACAAAGCCTATCTTACACCCTACATACCTTCTACTCTCATTCTCCCCCTCCTTCTCACTCTTTTTTTTTTTTTTTTTTTTTTTTTTTTTTTTTTTTTTTTTGCTATTTGCTTTACGTCACACCGACACAGATATGTCTTATGGCGACGATGGGATTGGAAAGGCCTAGGAAGTGGAAGGAAGCGGCCGCGGCCTTAATTAAGGTACAGCCCCGGCATTTGCCTGGTGTGAAAATGGGAAACCACGGAAAACCACCTTCAGGGCTGCCGACAGTGGGGCTCGAACCCACGATCTCCCGATTACTGGATACTGGCCGCAATTAAGCGACTGCAGCTATCGAGCTCGGTGTTCTCACTCTTAATTCTGTTTACATCCACTGTATTAGTAGATTTACTTCTAGTTTTACGCATTCCTTCTCTTTCCTCCCTGCTCTCTACCTTTTTTGACGTCTTAGCAGATTATTTGGTCCCCCTCTCCTCCTGCCCTTTGCTTTTCTTCCCCCACAGATCCTGTAGACTTACACTTCTAACCCTGCTCATTACCTCTCTCCGGCTACTCCCCCCCCCCCACTTCCACAGCACTTGTCGGCGACACACGGCTGCTCCCGCCTCTCTCCGCACCTTGATCAGCCTCTTCTTCTCCCCGGCGGTTTCACTGCTTCTCTTCTTCACACTGGACTTTACCCCTCTCCTCACCAACAGCCATTACTCCGTCATCACCAGCCGAACCATCCTCTTCTATTGTTACACCTCCCACTCACGTTTGCATAATATCCTGTAGATAATTTTTGTTCGTTTCCTGCAACTTATCAGCCGACCATTCTCTTGGCCATTTTCCATTCCCCACCACCAATTTATTGCCGCTAATGAACGCTCTGAGTCCTTCTTGCCTCGCTCTCCACATGTGTCTTCTTATCACTTTAAACTCTCTGCTCGCTTCAATGCCTACGTCCTGTTTCAACCATATCTTCTCTTCCTTTAAGTTCCCTGTGTTCCTTAGGACAATTCCAGCTATCAGGGTAGATATCAGTGTAAGCTTAATTGGCCTGCCACCTTTACTTTTCACTCTTCCCACTCTCCCGACCTCATCAATATCCACCTCACTAAATTTATCTACATTCTGTTCTGTACCATCTCCACCACCTTATAAACTAGTGCCCCCTTCTCTTCTTTCGCAGTTTCTTCAACTCCATATATAAAAATATTCTTCTTCCTTCGTTCCTGGTTTCCATCCGCTACTTCTCTCTTCAGTTTCGCCACCTCCCCTTCCAGAAACTGACCTTTCATTCGCATTTTTCCATCTCCACCTCTTTACTCTCCACTTTTTCCTTCATCTCTTCCACCTCATTCCTAATGCACTGCCTAACTCCTTGGAATGATCTCTTATCATTTCCTTCAACTGGTCTATCTGACACGCCTCCCTCATCACTTCTTTTAGCCTCTCAATCTCTTCTCACCCTAGGGCACCAATTGGACCAGGCCCTGGGTTTATCTCTACTCCACCTGTTATAAGCAGCGCTACCAGCACCACCACCACCACCACCACCACCACCAGCAACCCTACCATCTTACCAATTTTCTCTCCCTTCATCCTCATACACAATTTCGATTTCTTCCTCCAGCACTGCCAACTTCCAATCCTCACTCGATAGAACTGCAACGTTATCCCCATACTTTAGCACTCACTCAGCACATCCGCTCACACTGCTTACTCGATCGAGACTCGAATGGGGCTAGTATCAACGAAAGTTCTTCAAACGCACCCAAGATATAGCTGGGGGTAACACCCCCCCCCCCCCCCGTGGTTTGGAATGTCGTAAATCTTGAGATATATATTTAGCGACATGAAAGAGGTTGTACATTCCTGGAAATTAGTGCGTTCTTACCTTTGAACTGGGCGGTGGAGATGGCAGCAGGGATGATGGTCAAAAAAGTGAAGACAACGCAGAGAGCCGAAATGATGGCCCGCGCATAGAACGTCAGGTTAGAGTTGAACTCAGGCCGTAGGCGCCTCGAAATCCACGTCTGCAATGAGACAGATAACAGGCGGTGTACAACTTGAAACAAACAAACAAACAAACAAACAAACAAACAAACAAACAAACAAAATAGTCAGTCAGTCGGACAAGCGCGTACCACTGCAGTCTTCCTGCTGACTGACGACTGATTTCCTCGGGACAGTACCAAATATAAGAAAATCATATCTGACTCCACATATGAGTGGCAGGGAGCTAAGTTTGGTCCCAAGATGTCCCGAGTTCGACTGCCGGTCAACTTTTGGAATTTTCAACCGAAGATGGTTCTTTTGTTTCGACGACGGGATGTTTGCACCATTTCCACCCCTCACGAACAACAAACATCACGTTCTTTCATCGACATATAGACGCAGTACCCCGAACAGCAGCCGCCTGCCATCCTCCACGGAAGAAGTTACAGCGAGTCTAGGTTAGTAGCAACATGCATATTATATATTATTAGAAAATCTACAAGATATTTAATAACACAATATGAATCCACAATAGATTCTAGGATCTTATATCCCTATGGGATGGGGCGATAGAATACATCGACGGAATCTCCTCCCTGTTGTAAGAGGCGACTAGAAAGGCGATCAGGGGCTCTCATATAGGAACGTGGGTTGGCGACCTCTGTTCCCATAGCTGAGTGACATTGGTTACGCTTACTTCCGTTAGATTGGTCACTTTCAACTTTGCTATCCGATCTCCCTTGGTCAAGTCTTGTTCTCTACCGAGCCCGACGGTATTAGGTTTGCAAGACCTAGGGAGTCTTACTGTCATGCCCTTCGTGCCCACTGTTTTGCCGACATCTTCATTCTTCAAAGTGTCGAACCTCTTCCTTTTGCCTTCTGATTAGCACTGATAGAGGATGATTGCCCAGTTGTACTTCTTCTTAAAACAATCACAACCACCACCTAGGATCACAGTGATAGGCTAATAATGAAGTCTAAATTAAGTTTAGTTGGTAGAGTATCCGGACACGTACTCGAAATTGCAATAAAAGGTCATCTCCGTACAGGCCATGAAGGCCTTTGGAGGGGTGGAAGGTAAAGGCTTTCACTATCCGTAACCTCGGCACTTGATGGGTTGGAGTGGTTAGCTCTACGCCTGGCCACCTTGGCCCCCAGGAATGAACCTGGTACTCATTTTTAGTGTAGGATGAGCGAACCTCAGGGCTATGTGCACCTCCGCAAGTGGAAATCTCGCTTCTTAAATTTTACGACTTCATGACGGGGATACGAACCCACCGAACCGAGCATGCCTTTACCGCCTCGGCCAGGCAGCCCCTCTCGAAACTGCACTCTACTGCAAATGTTCCTCTGATATACTGCCCTTTACTAGACATAACTGCAAGGCACGGTTGGACCTACCCTTGCCCTTTTGTATACAGCCCGAACTCTGCGGGGGGAACTGTCTACAAGATGTCAGAATATCTCCAGAGGAATGGCAGACCATTGTTCTTTTTTTTAGAAATGTAACCAAACTTTTTGCAACTTGCTTTACGTCGCACTGACACAGATAGGTCTTATGGCGACGATGGGTTAGGAAAAGCCTAGGAGTGGAAAGGAAGCGGCCGTGGTTTTAATTAAGGTACAGCCCCAACATTTGCCTGGTGTGAGGAAACTATGGAAAACCATTTTCAAGGCTGCCGAAAGTGGGGTTCGAACCTACGATCTCCCGGATGCAAGCTCACAGCTACACGCCCCTAAACGAACTCGCCCGTCCCAGAGGTGTTCAATAAGATGAATGTCGGAACTCTGGGCTGGCCAGTTCATTTCTGGAATCTTATTGTCTGCAAATCATTCACCAACACACCCTGCTTTATGGCTAAAAGCATTATCAGGCGGAAACTGACAGTGATCATCACTGTTTTGGTCTTCTACCGTAACTGGAAAAAATGTCCTTACGTCTTTCCGCATTCAGCGTGCTCTGTAGTATTATGAGAGGACTGAGTCCTTTCCAAGAAAAACCTTCCCACACTGTCACCCCACCTCCTATAAATTTCACAGTGGGGACTGTGCAGAATGGTATATATCGTTCGCCAGGTCCAAACCCTCCCATCTAAATAGTCACTCCAAATCACGCGATTTCAGTCGTCCATGGACCAGCGGTAGTGCTCTTTACACCGCCGGATGCGGTGTTCAGTAAGGTAATGTAAGGTGTATGGGTGATGCCATTACCTGTGTATTCCGTACCACCTTCTTCAATGGTCGACGGTCCCTGCCAGTGAACACACGTGGCCTACCCAACTGTAGTTTTATTGTGATTGTGTCTTCCCATTTCCTCTACACAATCATTTCCTCGACAACTTTGGGCTCTCAGCCGCATTTTTATAACAACAATGACCGTCATAGCAACATCTAGTATCTTGTAGACATGATGTAGTCCTTTGGGCTTATGCCGTGACAAGAAAATAAGGTGAAATTCTTTACGTTTCGCAGAGAACTGTGTTCTGCGTCATCAGAAGAAAATCTCGACTGTCCACGAGAAATGCTTCTTAAACAAGGAGCTTCAAAGCTCACCTTATTTTCTTGACAGGGGCTGCCTGGTCGAGGCGGTAAAGGCGTGCTCGGTTCACCCGGAAAGATGCGGGTTCGATTCCCCGTCAGGAAGTCGTAAAATTTAAGAAACGAGATTTCCACTTCAGGAGGTGCACATGGCCCTGGGGTTCACTCAGCCTACATCAAAATGAGTACCAGGTTAATTCCTGGGGGCAAAGGTGGCCTGGAGTAGAGTTAACCACTCTACCCCACCAAGTGTCGAGGTTACGGATGGTGGAAGCCCTTACCTTCCACCCCTCCAGGGGCCTTCATGGCCTGTACGGAGATGACTGTTTTGCTTTTTTTTTTATTTCCTTGACACGGCAGAAGCCCGAAAGCCTATATCATGTCTATAAGTACGGGCCGTGAAAGCATCAATGGCAACATCTAGTATCTTATTTACGTGTACTAAGGAATGTCCGGATATTTGTTATGAAAGAGTGTATATTATGTTTAAAAGGAATGCAATTAAAGTCCAGTAAAACAGAAGAGAAGGGAGAGACTGTGAGTGAGTGAGTGAGTGAGTGAGTGAGTGAGTGAGTGTGCAACTGAAAAATGACCTCGATACTGTTGTGAGAAGGACAGCAGGCAAATAAATGGTATGATGATAAACGGGGATAAAAGTCAGGTTGTGAGTTTCACAAATAGGAAAAGTCCTCTTAGTTTTTGTTACCGTGTTTTAGCGGTAGGTAGAGGTGAAAGAAGGTGCGGGTGTGAACGGGTCTCAAGCTACGAAAGTAAAATTAATTTAAAATTTAACAAGGTTATATTTTCTTTTCAAAAACAAAGAAATAACAAGCATGGCAGGTACAAGGTAGCAAGTCTAAAGGGTAGTTACAATATTTACAGGATTTGGGCTTCGCGCCCTGACTTCACAATGCTTGGGCAATCAGCTCAGTTTTACCCCAAACACAAGTTTCAACAGAGGGGCAGAAAACCCCATTCATGCCTAGGAGCCCTTGCTCCAAATTACACTGAAAAGCCTCCACGAGGCATACAACACTCAATTTTCAAAAGAGCCACTCACTCTCAACTTTAAGCCTCTCCCAGGCCACACCAAACTCCACCTTCAAGCTGTCCTCAACGGACATAAACACAGGGGTAAAATACCCAATCTACTGAGGCCTATTAAGTGAGAAAAGGTTAATTATATGGCCTCTAAAATACCAACTTGAAAGGAGGCTCTCCGCACTCCTAATACACTTTATTTAAAACCTACTTGGCACTAGGCCGTTAATGCAAGGGCTAATCCCATAATACAGAGGTGACTTCAGAAAAGAACAATTTACATTATATTAACGAAGAATAGGTTGAGAAAAATAAGATCACCTCAAAACAATATGATTGGGAGCTCGAGAGGGTTAAGCACTCTCTATCCCGATATGCAGTTTAAAAGATGAAATAGATACAAGTTTCTTTACATTTAAGAAAGGTTACATAACGGAAAAAGCTTCGGACCCGCCCCGAGAGTTAAACTGCTGAGCTAGCAAAGAAAGAAGTTATTAATTGGCCATTACCTTGTTGTTGACCGCTGCCGAAGAAAGAGGCGCTTCCCGCCCCCTGCTATGTACTTTACACACAGAAAGATGGAACAGAAGTGGCGCAGAGACCCTAAAATCAGCAGTTTATATACTCTCGCGGAAGGTTCTAGGCGTTAGGGGAATGAGAACACCCTCCCCCAATCACTTTATTGGAGAATAAAGAGAAACCCCTACACAAGATGAAGAAGAAACACATTATTGGTGGAAAATTAATTTCAGAAATTCGGGATTGGCTAGATTTAAAACAAGGGGAAAGAAAGGGGTAATATTGCCAACTTAACCAATGACTGAAAGAAATTTAACAAAGAACAAACTTTTGAAATAAAATTTTCTCCAAGGAACAGTTCTTTTTCTTCGCACTAGGGTGCACTATTGTAGTTCTTCAGTAGTGTCCTCTAGAAGAGAAAGTTCACACTTCTTACTTCAAGCAAAACAAAAACACATCAAAAATGACACAGTTCTAAAACTCCAAAATTTACAGGTAGTGACATCTTCTGAGAAGGTAGAAAATTAATACCGTCAATAAAGTTCAGACTTCCTCCAGCAGAGGATTTTCAACTGGCGCACCTTTCAAATTAGCGGCGTGGAGGTGTACCGCCCGGTACAGTTTTAATTACTGCGTTGATGGGGTGAAAGTTTCCTTTAGGGATCATTGTAAATACCTAGGTATAAATATAAGGAAAGATCTTCATTGGGGTAATCACATAAATATGATTGTAAATAAAGGGTACAGATCTCTACACATGGTTATGAGAGTATTTAGGGGTTGTAGTAAGGATGTAAAGGAGATAGCATATTTGTCTCTGGTGAGATCTCAACTTGAGTACCGTATGGTTCCAGTGTATGGGACCCTTACCAGGATTACTTGATTCAGGAACTGGAAAAAATCCAAAGAAAAGCAGCTCGATTTGTTCTGGGCGATTTCCGACAAAATAGTAGCGTTACAAAAATGTTGCATAGTTTGGGATGGGAAGACTTGAGAGAAAGGAGACGAGCTGCTCGACTAAGTGGTATGTTCCGAGCTGTCATTGGAGAGATGGCGTGGGAGGACATCAGTAGACTAAGTTTGAATGGTGTCTTTAAAAGTAGGAAAGATCACAATATGAAGATAAATTTGGAATTCAAGAGGACAAATTGGGGCAAATATTCGTTTATAGGAAGGGGAGTTAGGGATTGGAATAACTTACCAAGGGAGATGTTCAATTAATTTCCAATTTCTTTGCAATCAGTTAAGAAAAGGCTAGGAAAACAACAGATAGGGAATCTGCCACCTGGGCGACTGCCCTAAATGCAGATCAGTAGTGATTGATTGATTGACAGTGTGATTGATTGTGTATTACTGGAAGTAAGCTTAATATTTTTCTTCTTTCTCCTCTTTCTCCTGCGGGAGGTGGGGGGGGGGGGATATTCGGTTGAGAATAGGACTGTATCGACGTTCATACATTCGCAAACATTAAAAAAACATGGCAAATGTAATATGTTATTCTTTCCTTACTTTCAACGAGTATGGTTTGTTAGGTGTAGCCTCCTGCCCGATGTAAACATAGTCACAGCATCCCTTCTCTGAGAAACCCTCCTGATTGCTTACATTATGCCTCACCACGTGGTGAGCTGTACAGGGAGTTTGAACCGAAAACACGAGGGTTATAAATAAAGTAGTGGCAATGTAGTGCAGACACTCGCAGCAGATCGGGCATAGGTCAGGTGGCCCTGTTGTCGATGTGTAGTGTGCATTTGACGGACATCCAGTTGGGAGTGTTGTTGATGTGTGGCGTTGGAGTGAAGAGTGTCGATTTCACTGCTCTAAAGCGTGTTTTCAAAAGGTGATCAGCGTTCGTGGATTAAAATTGGGGTTGCCCGCGGCAAAAATGCATCAGAATGTTATCGAGGATTATGTGAAGCCTTAGAGGACGGTTGCACGATGGGTCAAGGCGTTTCGCGCGATTCGGAATGAGACTGCGGGTTTGCACCGCACAGGTTGGCCGTCCATTCCTCAGGATTAGATTGACATCGTGAGTGGTCTCGCTTCAGTAGATCATCGATGGACTGTCCGGGAGGTTGGTCTCAGTCATCAAACGGTGTGGCACATACTGACGAAATGTCTTAACATGAGGAAAATTGCGTTCAACTGGGTTCCACTTCAACCCACCGACATACAGAAATGGTACCGCTATGCACTAGCTAGCATCAACCTGGACAGACACCGCAATGAAGGAGACACATTTCTGCAGCGTATTGTCGCCATTGACGAGACGTGGGCACGAGCATACGAGCCGGAATTAAAGTGGCAATCGAATGAATGGCGGCACTCAGGATCGCCACGTCCACATAAATTCCGACAGGAACCCAATCGGATGAAGCTTATGCTGATTATGGCATACGATTACGAGGGTGTTATTTTTCCACATGCTGTACCTGAGGGGCAAACCGCCAACAGTGACTACTGGAGCGACATCTGCGACCGGCTATCGGCGAAAACGTCCGCGTTTATTGCAAGAGGATCACTCTGTCCTGTTGCAAACAATATGTCGGAAACAATGTCAGGCTCTTATTGCAAATGTGGCAAAGGGGAGGCCTTGGAACACCCCCCGTACTCACCAGACATGAGTTCTTGTGACTTCGATCTGTTTCCGAAGTTGAAGGAACCCCTCTGAGACCACCGATTTCCTGACATGGCATCTCTCCTCAGGGCATTGGGGTGCTCCGTCGCTGTCATCAACAGAGAACGCCTTGCTAACGGTCCCCAACGTATTCCCAACATTCGGCAAAAGGTAATACTCTCTGCGGGTGACTACACTGAAGGAATGCAATGCAATTATACTCGTAGTTCATTAAATATTGCTACTACTTCATTAAGAGCCCTCGTACAAAACCCACACCACCAAAAGTTATCTATCAGAAGTAGGGTGAGAAGAAGAATATTCACTTGGGCATATCACTCGTATGCTTGCACAATACAAACGAACCAACTCCCTAAGGAAACGATTAAACATACAATAGTATGTTTCATAAAAGAACCCGAACTGAGCCACGTCGGACTTCCATTATTCATACAAATCAGAATAAATAATACAATAATAGTCCGAAATGACTAATAAATACATAATGTATTCTCTCCGGCAGTGATTCGATTCCCTACAAATCCATGTCGGAGTCATCGCCGTCACTTGATAATGATGCATTTACATTAATTATCAAATTGCCAATCACATGAGGCCATCGATCGGTCTAACTCCCACAGTCTTTCCGTTTCCTCCACCACACATACCATTTCTCATATCTTACATACTTTAGTAAGTCCTCCGTTCACCATGGCATGCAAGTCCCTTAAGGTAAAAATTATGCTGTGTCTCGCTACAAAACATTTTTTTTTTAAAAAGGCGGAAACGCTGCTAAATTATGCTGTTAAAGAATCGATGTATTTCACTGTTAAGACATGATACTTTCCAAAAATAAATTGTGATGATTGATTGATTGATTGATGTTCGTTGTTTAGAGGGGCCTAACATCGAGGTATCGGCCCCTAATGGTATGAAATGAGACGAAATGAGATGACAAATTAAAAGTCCGAAATCCTTCAGTGACCACAATTTAAAGCCTGAGGGGGATGGATGGATGGATGGATGGATGGATGGATGGATGGATGGATGGATGGATGGATGGATGGATGGATGGATGGATGGATGGATGGATGGATGGATGGATGGATGGATGGATGGATGGATGGATGGATGGATGGATGGATGGATGGATGGATGGATGGATGGATGGATGGATGGATGGATGGATGGATGGATGGATGGATGGATGGATGGATGGATGGATGGATGGATGGATGGATGGATGGATGGATGGATGGATGGATGGATGGATGGATGGATGGATGGATGGATGGATGGATGGATGGATGGATGGATGGATGGATGGATGGATGGATGGATGGATGGATGGATGGATGGATGGATGGATGGATGGATGGATGGATGGATGGATGGATGGATGGATGGATGGATGGATGGATGGATGGATGGATGGATGGATGGATGGATGGATGGATGGATGGATGGATGGATGGATGGATGGATGGATGGATGGATGGATGGATGGATGGATGGATGGATGGATGGATGGATGGATGGATGGATGGATGGATGGATGGATGGATGGATGGATGGATGGATGGATGGATGGATGGATGGATGGATGGATGGATGGATGGATGGATGGATGGATGGATGGATGGATGGATGGATGGATGGATGGATGGATGGATGGATGGATGGATGGATGGATGGATGGATGGATGGATGGATGGATGGATGGATGGATGGATGGATGGATGGATGGATGGATGGATGGATGGATGGATGGATGGATGGATGGATGGATGGATGGATGGATGGATGGATGGATGGATGGATGGATGGATGGATGGATGGATGGATGGATGGATGGATGGATGGATGGATGGATGGATGGATGGATGGATGGATGGATGGATGGATGGATGGATGGATGGATGGATGGATGGATGGATGGATGGATGGATGGATGGATGGATGGATGGATGGATGGATGGATGGATGGATGGATGGATGGATGGATGGATGGATGGATGGATGGATGGATGGATGGATGGATGGATGGATGGATGGATGGATGGATGGATGGATGGATGGATGGATGGATGGATGGATGGATGGATGGATGGATGGATGGATGGATGGATGGATGGATGGATGGATGGATGGATGGATGGATGGATGGATGGATGGATGGATGGATGGATGGATGGATGGATGGATGGATGGATGGATGGATGGATGGATGGATGGATGGATGGATGGATGGATGGATGGATGGATGGATGGATGGATGGATGGATGGATGGATGGATGGATGGATGGATGGATGGATGGATGGATGGATGGATGGATGGATGGATGGATGGATGGATGGATGGATGGATGGATGGATGGATGGATGGATGGATGGATGGATGGATGGATGGATGGATGGATGGATGGATGGATGGATGGATGGATGGATGGATGGATGGATGGATGGATGGATGGATGGATGGATGGATGGATGGATGGATGGATGGATGGATGGATGGATGGATGGATGGATGGATGGATGGATGGATGGATGGATGGATGGATGGATGGATGGATGGATGGATGGATGGATGGATGGATGGATGGATGGATGGATGGATGGATGGATGGATGGATGGATGGATGGATGGATGGATGGATGGATGGATGGATGGATGGATGGATGGATGGATGGATGGATGGATGGATGGATGGATGGATGGATGGATGGATGGATGGATGGATGGATGGATGGATGGATGGATGGATGGATGGATGGATGGATGGATGGATGGATGGATGGATGGATGGATGGATGGATGGATGGATGGATGGATGGATGGATGGATGGATGGATGGATGGATGGATGGATGGATGGATGGATGGATGGATGGATGGATGGATGGATGGATGGATGGATGGATGGATGGATGGATGGATGGATGGATGGATGGATGGATGGATGGATGGATGGATGGATGGATGGATGGATGGATGGATGGATGGATGGATGGATGGATGGATGGATGGATGGATGGATGGATGGATGGATGGATGGATGGATGGATGGATGGATGGATGGATGGATGGATGGATGGATGGATGGATGGATGGATGGATGGATGGATGGATGGATGGATGGATGGATGGATGGATGGATGGATGGATGGATGGATGGATGGATGGATGGATGGATGGATGGATGGATGGATGGATGGATGGATGGATGGATGGATGGATGGATGGATGGATGGATGGATGGATGGATGGATGGATGGATGGATGGATGGATGGATGGATGGATGGATGGATGGATGGATGGATGGATGGATGGATGGATGGATGGATGGATGGATGGATGGATGGATGGATGGATGGATGGATGGATGGATGGATGGATGGATGGATGGATGGATGGATGGATGGATGGATGGATGGATGGATGGATGGATGGATGGATGGATGGATGGATGGATGGATGGATGGATGGATGGATGGATGGATGGATGGATGGATGGATGGATGGATGGATGGATGGATGGATGGATGGATGGATGGATGGATGGATGGATGGATGGATGGATGGATGGATGGATGGATGGATGGATGGATGGATGGATGGATGGATGGATGGATGGATGGATGGATGGATGGATGGATGGATGGATGGATGGATGGATGGATGGATGGATGGATGGATGGATGGATGGATGGATGGATGGATGGATGGATGGATGGATGGATGGATGGATGGATGGATGGATGATGGCACAGAAGCTCGCGCAAAACAATAGTATTACGGACCAAGGGAATGCTTCTAAAGCACAATGCTGAATCGATTATGTCATCGGCCCCTCATAATGGTATTTATCGCTAGAAAAGTAGAACCATGGTATTTCTCATGTTGCGGTACTAATCAAGAGTAGCGTAGACTAGCGGTATTCCACACATTATGGTACTACTCACAGGTAATGAAATTCGCATATGTATTACAGATCTACTGTGTTTCGCACATTGCGATGCCATTGACACGCAGCGCAAATCTATGGTGTTCATCACCCGAGCGTACTCACCACAGGGACTCGTACTATCCCGTGGTGTTCCTCATATAGTGGGTACTAATCATAGCCAAGCCAGAATCATGGGTTCCGTCATCCCATGGTGTCGCTCATATAGTGCTACCAATCACAGGTAGGCTATGTAAAAGCCTTCGCGCTCTCGCTTGCTACTAATCACAAACCTATTTCATACCTAACATACTGGTACTACGCGAAAGGAAAAGCGACCCATGGTGTTCCCCGCGTGGTGGTACTAATCACGAGTAGTTTCATGGTTCCAATTTGATCATCCCTTGGTCGCCTCTTTGAGTCGCCTCTTACGACAGGCAGGGGATACCGTGGGAGTATTCGTCTGTGTCCCCCACCCACAGGGGGTAGAATAAATTGTGGAACACGTTGAAAACTACCTGTTTTTTCCCACTTGTCAGAAGCTTGAGAGGTCATTGTTTCACAGCTTCCACCATTTTTACACAACGGAGCTATTTGTAATTAAATATGACTATGTTCAGTTAGCCTTGGTGCATTAGTCATACGAAGCAATTGCTTCCCACTACATTCATAAATGAAGGTTACAATACAAAAATCCTATTCTGAAATACATTTAGTAAGTTAAACGATGTTGTAAATTTAACATTGTAGGGAATAGTGGTTGAACAACGCTGCAGGACCGGCAGCCAATCAGAAAACTTCCCACGTACTTGTTTACATCGGGCTTCAGCTTCTGTCAAACAAAGTGTAGTTTAATTTCCTTCCCCATAATTATCACGCACTACGATTTTGAAACGCGAATTTTGATGGGAGGTGGGTGTTTGAGATACGTTAGTGACTATATGGTGTTCAGAATATCCCTTCTTTTCAAGTTTTTCTATTATTTTCTTTTATCTTTACTTCAAGCTTTTTCTTGAAGTCTACCTTCACCTCTGGACTAACTGAGGGATTACATTATGCAGTACCATAACTAATAATATTGATAATAATAATAAGAAATACTGTAAACGATTCAGCTCTTTGTCTCAATATTCAGTGTATTGGTCTTCGGTTCAGAGGACCTCGGGTTTTAATTCGTGGTCGGACCAAGGATTTTTGAGTGTGGTTAATTCCTCTGGCTCTGGAATTAGGCGTTTGTGTTCGTGTTAATATTGGGTGGCCAGATTACACGCATGAAAATACGGGGCACTATGATTGCCGTTGATTAAGTCCTGTTTAAGATCAGAATTTCTTAACACGAGGCACAGACCTCACAAAGAGTACCATTTATTTATAGAAAACCAATAATAATAATAATAATAATAATAATAATAATAATAATAATTGTACCGGGCGGTACACCTCCACGCCGCTAATTTAAAAGGTGCGCCAGTTGAAAATCCTCTGCTGGAGGAAGTCTGAACTTTATTGACGGTATTAATTTTCTACCTTCTCAGAAGATGTCACTACCTGTAAATTTTGGAGTTTTAGAACTGTGTCATTTTTGATGTGTTTTTGTTTTGCTTGAAGTAAGAAGTGTGAACTTTCTCTTCTAGAGGACACTACTGAAGAACTACAATAGTGCACCCTAGTGCGAAGAAAAAGAACTGTTCCTTGGAGAAAATTTTATTTCAAAAGTTTGTTCTTTGTTAAATTTCTTTCAGTCATTGGTTAAGTTGGCAATATTACCCCTTTCTTTCCCCTTGTTTTAAATCTAGCCAATCCCGAATTTCTGAAATAAGTTTTCCACCAATAATGTGTTTCTTCTTCATCTTGTGTAGGGGTTTCTCTATATTCTCCAATAAAGTGATTGTGGGCGGGTGTTCTTATTCCCCTAACGCCTAGAACCTTCCGCGAGAGTATATAAACTGCTGATTTTAGGGTCTCTGCGCCACTTCTGTTCCATCTTTCTGTGTGTAAAGTACATAGCAGGGGGCGGGAAGCGCCTCTTTCTTCGGCAGCGGTCAACAACAAGGTAATGGCCAATTAATAACTTCTTTCTTTGCTAGCTCAGCAGTTTAACTCTCGGGGCGGGTCCGAAGCTTTTTCCGTTATGTAACCTTTCTTAAAATGTAAAGAAACTTGTATCTATTTCATCTTTTAAACTGC
Source organism: Anabrus simplex (assembly GCF_040414725.1). Taxonomy (NCBI): domain Eukaryota; kingdom Metazoa; phylum Arthropoda; class Insecta; order Orthoptera; family Tettigoniidae; genus Anabrus; species Anabrus simplex. The sequence continues at coordinate 275,528,766 of NC_090267.1, read as the reverse complement.
ATATCGGGATAGAGAGTGCTTAACCCTCTCGAGCTCCCAATCATATTGTTTTGAGGTGAACTTATTTTTCTCAACCTATTCTTCGTTAATATAATGTAAATTGTTCTTTTCTGAAGTCACCTCTGTAGTATGGGATTAGCCCTGGCATTAACGGCCTAGTGCCAAGTAGGTTTTAAATAAAGTGTATTAGGAGTGCGGAGAGCCTCCTTTCAAGTTGGTATTTTAGAGGCCATATAATTAACCTTTTCTCACTTAATAGGCCTCAGTAGATTGGGTATTTTACCCCTGTGTTTATGTCCGTTGAGGACAGCTTGAAGGTGGAGTTTGGTGTGGCCTGGGAGAGGCTTAAAGTTGAGAGCGAGTGGCTCTTTTGAAAATTGAGTGTTGTATGCCTCGTGGAGGCTTTTCAGTGTAATTTGGAGCAAGGGCTCCTAGGCATGAATGGGGTTTTCTGCCCCTCTGTTGAAACTTGTGTTTGGGGTAAAACTGAGCTGATTGCCCAAGCATTGTGAAGTCAGGGCGCGAAGCCCAAATCCTGTAAATATTGTAACTACCCTTTGGACTTGCTACTTTGTACCTGCCATGCTTGTTATTTCTTTATTTTTGAAAAGAAAATATAACCTTGTTAAATTTTAAATTAATTTTACTTTCGTAGCTTGAGACCCGTTCACACCCACACCTTCTTTCACCTCTACCTACCGCTAAAACACGGTAACAAGTGGTAGTAGAGCGTGGTTGAATGGGTCTCAATTTAGCCCTTTTTGACGGCTAAACATTGTTTTGTTCCGAACTCTAACAATTTTCTCAGTTGCTGGAATTTTTTTTTTGAGTTTTTCAAAATTGTTCTGTCATCATGCCCGGACCTCGCGATGTTCTTCATCTTAACTATTTGCGCAAAGAGGAGTTGATATATGAGTTAACTATTAGAAATGTGCAATCTGGAGGCACGGTTGCAGTAGACACAAACAAGCTTAGAGAGTCCCTTGAATTGCCCATTTCAATCCCCACCTTGGGAGAGAAAGAAGTTGACGACTCTCTTTCCACGATCGTCGAGAATATTACTGGGCTAGCATCTGTAGTTAGTTTTTTTGATGAAAATGATCCTTCTCCTAATCAAATTAAGCGTGTGCAAGCCAGGCTATATCACTTTTCAAATAGAGTTAACGATCTGTTGTCTCTGAAGTTGAATGACGTTCAGAGGAAGGAAGCTAGTACGCTGCTTGAAAATATTTCTGAATTATCTAGCAAGGTCACTCAATTGTTAACTGGGGAAGTTCCTCCCAAAACTGATCAACCCGCCACGATGAATGCTGGGAGCGAGGAAGAGCCTCCTAAGGGAGAAGTCAATAGGATAACCGTTGCTGCTTAAACTATCTCTGCCCCATTAGACAACGAGTCTGAACGTCGTAACTCATTGACTAATGTACGTTCTGAATTAACTTCTTTGCCACTTAAACCTTTACCGACTATGTCACCTGGGTTCAGTAGTTTGCCCCATCCATTGGCAATGTTGCTCAGGGGTATCTCTAAGTTTTCAGTTAATACCACCAGTGAAGTAATTTCATTTTTAAGAGAATTTCAGGATCATGCCCTTGTTTTTTCTCTTTCTCCGTGTGAAATTTTGCAAATAATTTATCCTTATGCAACTGGTATTCTCTCAGACAAAATAGTAAGAGCCATAGCCGAACAGTCATATATTGAAGATTTTCATGCACATTTGCTTGCAAATTTTATTCCTGCTCGCGCGAGGTCATCTCTGATTCAGAAGTACTATTACCGTATACAACGCTTGGATGAAAACTTGGCTGATTTCATACAGGACATTAAGTTTTATACTAGGGTGTTTGCTCTTCACTTCCCTGAGGATCAGATTGTACAAGCCATTGTGGAAGGTATTTCACCATCTTATAGATCATATTTGTGTTTCGCGGCGTGCCCACAAACCTTCTCTGAACTTGAAGCATTTAGATACGCCGATTCATTGCGTGTCGCGAAAGAACCCCCGCCTTCTTTTAGTAATAATCGGCCTCCACCTCGCCGACCAGTCACACCCCGTAAATGCTATGCTTGCGGGTCGCCCGACCACCTTCGGAACAAGTGCCCATTGCTCAAATCTAGTGTGACAAGGAATGGAGCTGGCTCATCACAAGGCTGTTTTAAATGTGGGGCCTTCTCACATATCGCCAAGAATTGTCCCAATTCGAATAGCATCCCCTCCTGCTCAACTTCTGGTGCAACTTCCAACAACAATATAAAGTGACTAGTGCCTTCGGCTGAGTCGATTAATCCATCTTCCCGAGACTCAGCCCCTAGTAAACAGGTTGTAAATTCAGGGAACGAGCAATTTTCAAATGCATCTTTTGAATGCCCCAAAGAGTGTCTTAGGATTGGGGCGGATTCCCCCGCACCTATTCCTTTTCTTAAGATTGAGTTAAATAATGAGCCTATAACCGCTCTATTAGATTCAGGCAGTGTCTGTTCGATTATTTCGGCTGAATGGTATTCTAAATTGAAATCTGTTTGTAAACTACCTGACTATGTCTCATCTCCTGTTCTATATGTTTCGGCTAATTCATCTCCATTAGAAATTCTAGGTTCCTTACTGGTCAAAATTCGTATTTTTAAATTTACATGGAAAACCAAACTGTTTGTGGCTAAGCACTTGTCTTGCCCCATCATACTGGGAGCGGACTTCATTTCTCACACTGGTCTTGTGCTCGATCTTCAGAGTAAGTCGTGCACATTCAAATTTGCGTCCAATTGTAACATTCCCTTGTTAAAGTGTAATTCTGTATCATGTTCATCTATTTCGCCTACCCAGGATGAGATGTTGTTAGACCTTAGACATCTACCTGAGGAGCAGGCTGATAGTATTCGTAAATTATGTCAGTCATTTCCAGAGGTGTTCTCTGATACTCTTGGTGTTACTGACCTTATTGAATACAAAATTGAGGTCACGGATTCGATTCCTGTCCGTTTTCCACCTTATAGGCTATCTCCACCTAAAATGAAGGCTCTGAAAGAAATTATCGATCAGATGTTGAAGGATGGTATTAGGTCCTCTAAGTCAGCGTATTCTTCGCCTATTTTTCTAGTCCCGAAACCCCAAGGGGGCCTCAGGCCTGTCATTGATTACAGGGCTCTCAATCGGAAGGTGGTGTTACAATCTGTGCCCCTTCCCGACCTTCATTCTTGTTTTTCATGGTTTCGTAAGGCCAAGTTCTTTACTATCTTGGACTTGAATCAGGCCTATAATCAAATTCCCCTTGCCGAAGAGTCTAAACACCTTACAGCGTTTGCCACGGACTGGAATTTATATGAATACAACCGCGTGCCTTTCGGACTCTCCACGGGAGCAGCTGTACTCACTAGGCTGCTAGATAGGGTCTTCTCCGACATCAAATTTGAATACTTGTACCACTACTTGGATGATGTCGTCGTATTTTCGGAAACCTTCGAAGAACATCTAGATCATCTGCGAGAAGTTCTCAATCGCCTTCGTAAGGCTGGGTTAACTGTCAAGTTGTCCAAGGTTGCCTTTGCTAAGCCCTCTATGTCATTCCTAGGGCATATTGTGTCACCTGATGGTGTTGCAGTCGATCATTCTAGAACACAGGCCATCCGTGATTTTAAACCTCCCAAGGACATTAAAGGTATCGCCAGGTTTATTGGTATGGTGAATTTCTTCAGAAAGTTCATTCCTAACTTTGCTAATAGAGCGGCGCCCTTGAACCTTCTTCGTAGGAAAGGCATCAAATTCGAGTGGGGACCTTCTCAACAAGCCGCTTTTGAAGATCTTAAATTAGCTCTCTGTAATGCCCCTGTACTTGCTATGCCTGATTTCTCGAAGAAATTCATCGTCCAAACTGACGCGTCGTCGTCAGCAGTAGCTGCAGTCCTTCTTCAAGAGACTGAACTAGGGAGGCGACCCATCGCCTATGCATCTAGGACCTTGTCGGCTCAAGAAGCCAAGTATTCCATCTATGAGCTCGAAGGTTTGGCAGTTTTATTCGCCTTAGAAAAGTTCCGTCTCTATCTGGAACACGTCAAATTCGACCTGGAGACAGATAATCAAGCCTTAAGCTGGGTCTTAGGTAGGCCGCGTCGTACTGGTCGTATAGCCCGTTGGGCCATCCGTATTTCTGCCTTCCAATTCGATGTCAGGCGTATCAGAGGTACCGAAAATGTTGTTGCTGATGGACTCAGTCGTATGTTTTCTAACGACGTCGAGACCCATGAACCGGTCGACAGTTCGTCACCTCCCGAGTCCATACTATCTGGTGTTAATGCCATCTTAACAGATGCTCCCATGCTTTTTAGGGATATTGAGAAATACCAACGTGAAGATCCGACGCTGGCTCCGATAATGGAAACCCTTTCTTCTGGGGAACATGTCGTCCCTTATGTTCTGAGGAATGGTGTTTTATGTTGCCCTTCGAGGCATGACAAGATGATGAAGGTTGTCGTTCCAGCTGTTCTTGTGCCTATGATCTTCAAATACTATCATGAGATCCCATTGGGGGGGCATCTGGGAATATTTAAAACTCGTGAAAAGATTCGTGAAATGTTCATCTGGAAAGGTATGGACGGCGAAATCCGTGAACTTGTAAAAGCTTGTAAAGCTTGTTTGCTCAGTAAACCCACCATGTCCACCAAGGTAGGCCTTTTGTCTTCGCATCAAGCGTCGCGCCCCATGGAACGCCTGTATATTGATTATGTAGGACCCTTCCCCCAGTCAAAGGGAAATGCTAACAAGTTCATCTTTGTATGCGTAGATGGCTTTACTAGATTTTCTTGGTTATTTCCGACTAAGCTGGCTACCGCTCAGTCTACCATTACTTGCTTAAATTCTATTTTTGCTTCTTTTGGTCCGTGCCAATATATTGTATCTGATAATGCTAAGGCTTTTACATCTAATTTATTTCGTAAATTCTGTTTTGACTTGTCCATCTCTCATGTAACTACTTCTGCTTATTACCCTCAACCATCTCTGGCTGAACGAGTTAACCGTAATCTCAGGTCCGCACTTATTGCCTATCATCATGAAGATCATTCCAGGTGGGACACGTCCCTGCATTGGTTAGCTTTTGCTTTGAATTCGGCGGTTCATGAATCACATAAATTTACTCCAGCCTCGTTGATGTTCAAGTTTGTTCCCAACACGCCGCTCTCTAACCTCTGGTCTCTGAGTGACATTCTACCCGAGACAATAGATCCGGACAACATTAAAGATCTTTGGAAGAAGGCTAAAGCCAATCTTAAAGTGTCTCATGAAAAGGTTAGGGAAAGGTATGATCGTGGACGGAGACCCACCCCTTTGAAGGTAGGTGACCAAGTTATGGTCAAGAACTTTGTTCCCGCGGGCAAGCTTGCCCCCAGATTTCATGGGCCTTGTATCATTCTCGATTTTCTTACGCCGGTTACATTGTTAGTAAGCAATCCAGCCACCGAGAGGATATTTAGGGTTCACCTGTCCCAGGTGAAACCGGTGTAAATTTTGTGTCAACTTGCTTCATATAATTTGATAGGAATATGAAGGTTATATTTTTTTTTTGAGTTTCCACTCTTAAGGCATTCTGCTCCTCCTATAATATTTTGTTTTATATGTAAACTTTTTGTAAAACCTTCCCCGATCCGTTAAACTGCCATTTTGTCCTTACCATGGCCATTACCACGCTCCCGTCTCCTGCTATACACACTGTGGCTTGCTTATATTAAATGCCATGGATATCTGCACGCCGCTGGCCCCTCAACCTCTCCACAAAGTCTGTGCCCTCAAAAATGATGATAGTCCAACAATTCTGCCGCCTAGCTTAAATGTTTCAGTGCCCCCGCAGCCGCGCGGCGCCGTGCCGCGACTGGGTTTGAGGATGGGCCCCCTCGACCCCAGCGAGGACGACATGTGCACGGCGAGCCGGAGCTCTCCTCCCGGCCAAGGCTGACGTGCGGTGCACGACCTGCTACTTGCCCGCAGCCTGTATATCTTCACCGCGGGCGCGGCGTGTTTCAACACCACTGCTCCCCTCATGGTGCGGGCGAGCGGTATCTCAGGGTACTTGAGGGGTCCGAGCGGCCTCTCCTGGACGCAAGCGGCAACGGCCGATCTGGCCATTCAACTTAGTCTACATCAACTACATGGACATTCCAGTTCGACATTACTACCTTCTCTTGGATTTTTCTGCAATACCTGGTGGACTTAGAATTTTTTTTTCTCAACTTTAAAAACTAAAGTTTATCTTCTGAATTCAACTTCTACAAGCATAAAGACTTTACTTCACCTGCAAAAACAAAATTTTGAAACTGAATCAAACCACATTAAGAAAATCTTAAAAATACTTCTGCAATTAATCTCCACATCTACATCAAAACTTGGACCTAGTTTTCAAACAAATTTCATGTGTCACCCCTGGATGAACTTTTGGGGGGGGAGGTCCGTACCGGGCGGTACACCTCCACGCCGCTAATTTAAAAGGTGCGCCAGTTGAAAATCCTCTGCTGGAGGAAGTCTGAACTTTATTGACGGTATTAATTTTCTACCTTCTCAGAAGATGTCACTACCTGTAAATTTTGGAGTTTTAGAACTGTGTCATTTTTGATGTGTTTTTGTTTTGCTTGAAGTAAGAAGTGTGAACTTTCTCTTCTAGAGGACACTACTGAAGAACTACAATAGTGCACCCTAGTGCGAAGAAAAAGAACTGTTCCTTGGAGAAAATTTTATTTCAAAAGTTTGTTCTTTGTTAAATTTCTTTCAGTCATTGGTTAAGTTGGCAATATTACCCCTTTCTTTCCCCTTGTTTTAAATCTAGCCAATCCCGAATTTCTGAAATTAATTTTCCACCAATAATGTGTTTCTTCTTCATCTTGTGTAGGGGTTTCTCTTTATTCACCAATAAAGTGATTGTGGGCGGGTGTTCTCATTCCCCTAACGCCTAGAACCTTCCGCGAGAGTATATAAACTGCTGATTTTAGGGTCTCTGCGCCACTTCTGTTCCATCTTTCTGTGTGTAAAGTACATAGCAGGGGGCGGGAAGCGCCTCTTTCTTCGGCAGCGGTCAACAACAAGGTAATGGCCAATTAATAACTTCTTTCTTTGCTAGCTCAGCAGTTTAACTCTCGGGGCGGGTCCGAAGCTTTTTCCGTTATGTAACCTTTCTTAAAATGTAAAGAAACTTGTATCTATTTCATCTTTTAAACTGCATATCGGGATAGAGAGTGCTTAACCCTCTCGAGCTCCCAATCATATTGTTTTGAGGTGAACTTATTTTTCTCAACCTATTCTTCGTTAATATAATGTAAATTGTTCTTTTCTGAAGTCACCTCTGTAGTATGGGATTAGCCCTTGCATTAACGGCCTAGTGCCAAGTAGGTTTTAAATAAAGTGTATTAGGAGTGCGGAGAGCCTCCTTTCAAGTTGGTATTTTAGAGGCCATATAATTAACCTTTTCTCACTTAATAGGCCTCAGTAGATTGGGTATTTTACCCCTGTGTTTATGTCCGTTGAGGACAGCTTGAAGGTGGAGTTTGGTGTGGCCTGGGAGAGGCTTAAAGTTGAGAGCGAGTGGCTCTTTTGAAAATTGAGTGTTGTATGCCTCGTGGAGGCTTTTCAGTGTAATTTGGAGCAAGGGCTCCTAGGCATGAATGGGGTTTTCTGCCCCTCTGTTGAAACTTGTGTTTGGGGTAAAACTGAGCTGATTGCCCAAGCATTGTGAAGTCAGGGCGCGAAGCCCAAATCCTGTAAATATTGTAACTACCCTTTGGACTTACTACTTTGTACCTGCCATGCTTGTTATTTCTTTATTTTTGAAAAGAAAATATAACCTTGTTAAATTTTAAATTAATTTTACTTTCGTAGCTTGAGACCCGTTCACACCCGCACCTTCTTTCACCTCTACCTACCGCTAAAACACGGTAACAATAATAATAATAATAGTAATAATAATAATAATAATAATAATAATAATAATAATAATAATAATAATAATCGAAGTGGCCCAATTCCAGTACATAATGAAGACATCAAGTGTTTGCAAAAAACAGTATTCACTATGCAGGATTTTAAGTTACCATTTTATCCTAGGTATATATCACTGGTTTGTTATATTTAGTGCCAACCACACAAACTTTAATTACTTTACACAATGAGAAATATACATCAGAGCTTCGTGATAAATAAAGTTTGAACACAGTATTTTAAAATATACGGGACGCCTCATGAAAAACAGGAAAATATGCGTCCCGTATATTTTTTGCTTGGACAGTGGGACACTTTAGAGAAATAAGGGACGTCTGGTCACCCTGTCTTAATACGCTTCTCTTTATCTTCATACAATACATGACGTTACTAAATCATCAGAGGAACACTAAATAGCGAATGTGTTCCTCCAAATAGGGTTGGCGTTAGGAAGGGCACCCGTTCGTAAAAATGGGCCAAATCCTTATCAATTGCCAACATCAAAAGATTTTAAAAACTCTAGGAATAATAATAATAATAATAATAATAATAATAATAATAATAATAATAATTGTACCGGGCGGTACACCTCCACGCCGCTAATTTAAAATTTGCGCCAGTTGAAACTCCTCTGCTGGAGGAAGTCTGAACTTTATCGACGGTATTAATTTTCAAGTTTCTCAGAAGATGTCACTACCTGGGAATTTTGGAGTTTTTGAACTGTGTCACTTTTGATGTATTTTTGTTTTACCGGTAGTAAGAAGTGTGAACTTTCTCTTCTAGAGGACACTACTGAAAAACTACAATGGTGCACCCTAGTGCAAGGTGAAAGAACTGTTTTTTGGAGAAATTTTTATTTCAAAAGTTTGTTGCTTGTTAAATTTCTTTCTGTTATTGTTTAAGTTGGCTGTATACCCCTCTCTTTCCCCTTGTTTTGTATTTAGCCAATCCCGAATTTTTAAAATTAATTTCTAACCAATCAGGTGTATCTTCTCCAAAGGGGATATGTTGCTGTACCCTACCCAATAAAGTGATTGTGGGCGGGTGTTTTCTTCCCTAAAACGCCTCGAACTTTCCGCGAGAGTATATAAACTGCTGATTTTTGGGTCTCTGCGCCACTTCTGTACCATCTCTCAGTGTGTAAAGTACATAGCAGGGGGCGGGTAGCGCCTCTTTCTTCGGCAGCGGTCAACAACAAGGTAATGGCCGATTAATAACTTCTTTCTTTGCTAGCTCAGCAGTTTAACTCTCGGGGCGGGTCCGAAGTTTTTCCATAATGTAACCTTCCTTAAAATGTAAAGAAACTTAGTATCTATTCTATCTTTTAAACTGCATATCGGGATAGAGAGTGCTTAACCCTCTCGAGCTCCCACTCATATTGCTTTGAGGTGAACTTATTTCTCACAACCGATTCTTCCTTAATGTAATGTAAATTGTTCTTTTCTAAAGTCACCTCTGTAGTATGGGATTAGCCCTTGCACCAGTGGCCTAGAGCCAAATTAGGTTTTGAAACAAATACATTAGGAGTGCAGATCGCCTCCTCTCAAATTGTTATTTTAGAGGTCATGTAATTAACCTTTTTCACTTAATAGACCTCAGTAGGTTGGGTATTTTACCCCTGTGTCTATGTCCTGAGAGGACAACTTGAAGGTGGAGTTTGGTGTGGCCTTTGAGAGGCTTATAGTTTGAGAGCGAGTAGCTCTTTCTTGAAAATTGAGTGTTGTATGCCTCGAGGAGGCTTTTCTGTGTAATTAGGAGCAAGTGCTCCTGATCATGAATGGGGTTTTCTGCCCCTCTGGTAAAACTTATTTTGGAGTAAAGTTGGGCTAATTGCCCTAGACGTGTGAATTCGGGGCTCGAAGCCCAAATACTGTAAATACTGTAATTGCACCTTTTGTTGCTTTGCTACTCTGTACCTGCCGTACTTGTTATTTCTTAATTTTGAAAAGAAAATATAACCTTGTTAAATTTTACATTAATTTTGATTCCGTAGTTTGAGACCCGTTCAAGCCCGCACCTTCTTTCACCTCTACCTACCGCAAAAACACGGTAATAATAATAATAATAATAATAATAATAATAATAATAATAATAATAATAATAATAATAATAATAATAATAATAATAATAATAATAATAATAATAATAATAATAATAATAATAGTACCGGGCGGTACACCTCTAAGCGACGCAAGTTCATATCTTGCGCCAATCGAAACTTCTCTGCTGGAGAAACTCGGAACTTTAACCACCGAACTAACTCCACTAGTTATCAGAAGATGTCACTGAGTGTTTTTGATTAGCTTTTGTTTTTCATTGATCAAGAAGTGTGAACATTCTCTAACAGATGTCTCTACCAAAAACTATGGTAATACACTCTGGCGCATTGGAATGAACTCTCTTGAAGAAATTTTGTATTCATAAGTTTTGTCTTTACTAAATTTTGTTCTGTGGTTTGTGGGTTGGCATATTAATCCTTTCTTTCCGCCTGTTTTGAATTTATGCAATCAGTAATTTCTGTAATTAATTTTCCTCCAATCATAGCTTTCTTCTTCAAATTTCCATGTGTAATTCTTTGTCTACCAATAAAAATTGAGGGGGTGTGCCTACTCATTCTTGAAAGGTCTCGAATTTTCCACGAGGGTATAAAAACTACCGATTTTCTTGTCTCGGGGCCACTAGTATAACATCTAACTCAGTGTGTGAATATGTAGCAGGGGGCGGGAAGCGCCTCGTTCTTCAGACAGCAGATCTTCAACAAGGTAATGGCCTTTTAACATTTTTATTTCTTGCTAGCTCAGCAGTCTAACTCTCGGGGAGGGTTCGAAACCTTTAATATGTAACCCATCTCTTTAAAATGAAAATTCCTTTTCAGTCTATGTAAAAACTACAAATCTCTTTACCGTAAAGCGGGGATAGAAAGTGCTTCACCCTCTCGAGCTCCCCTTCATTTTGAAATTGAGGTGACTACGTTTTTCATAACCGTTTCTTCTCTTCCTTAATGTATTAAAGTTTTTTCATACGAGTCACCTCCCTAGCTTGGGATTAGCCCCTGTGTATCGGCCTAGAGCCACTTAGGTTTTAATATTGTGTATTTAGGAGTGCAAGTTCACGCCTCCAGTCCTTACTGTACTTTGGGCTATTAACTTAACCTGATGTTTTGTTTTCTTCATGCGAAGGCCCTATAGGTTGGGTATTAAATACCCCTGTTTCTTTGTGTGCCTTGAGGGCAGTTAGTGTAGTCAGTTTATGGCCTCTTAAATAGGCTTGAAAAATTGAGAGCGGGTCAGCTCTTTCTTGTGTGTGAAAGGTGCCTCTGGGAGGCTTGAGGTTAAAAGTTGGAAGCAAGTGCTCCATGCAATTAGGGGTTTTCTGGCCTTTGGTAATTTGTGGTTATGAGCTGAGGGCTCAGGAATTGTAACTTGGGGCACGAAGCCCAGAACTTGTAAGAACCCGAATCTCGGGCTTTTCGTGTAAATCTACTCTGGTACCTGATTTTGTTATTTCCCCTAGTGGAAACTGGTTTAAGTTTGGACTTCTTGATTGTGTACCTGATTTAACTTCTTGTTATTTGTTGTAGCTCAAAATTCTATGTCACCATTGTTAAGTTTTGAAAATATTACCTTTATTGAAATTTTAATTCATCTTTCGGACTTGTAGTTAGACCCATTCCAGCCCGCACCTTCTTTCACCTCTGACTTCCACGGATAACTCCGTTAGAGGCGCGCGTCCGTGAGCATGCTAAAAGGGGATTTTGGGTTCGATTCGCACTGTCAGAAGGCCTGAAGACGGTTTTCCGTGGTTTCCCACTTTCACACCAGGCAAATGGTGGGGCTGTACCTTAATTAAGGCCACGACCGCTTCCTTCCCACTGCTTAGCCTTTCTTATCCCATCGTCGCCATAAGACATATCTGCGTCGTTGGGACGTAAAACAAATAATAATAATAATAATAATAATAATAATAATAATAATAATAATAATAATAATAGTAATAATAATAATAATAATAATAATAATGGCCGCTACTGAGGCTACTGTAAGGTCTGGGATTTTTGAATTCATGAGACTTGTCCGAATTCTTCTTCACTCCGAAGGAATTGCTGTGTCGAAGGAGTCGAGCATAAGCAAGCAAAACATTCAGCACTGTCCTGCTTACTTCAGCGAAAGCCTATGAGATAAGTAGCCATTGTCTACTTCCAGCCAGAGATAAGACGACAGCCGCTGAGCATTTCAATCTTATGACAACAGTTCTTATATGACGCCTCCCGTAAGAATAGCTCATAGATAAGAGTTGTCAAATCGTTATACTGTATTGGCTGAATCAAGGCCATGTTAAGGTAAGTTATCATAACGAATTCAAGGACCATCGGGGGCCTCATTCTCTTATGTTTACAAAATAGGGAAATCAAACAATTTTTTGGTGCTCAATACGGGTCGGCTAAAATATTGTGTGTGTAGATTCCTCAGCCGAAGACTGGTTGGATCCTCAACAGCTCCAGAGTCAGCTATCATATGTGGCCTAGGAAATAAGGAGTGAGGTAGATTTTCTGTTGCTTTCCTCGCTGAGCCAGAAGTAGTAGGTTACATATCAGTCTGCCAAGCCCACTAAAATGCAAACACTTAATAGACCCTATAAGCAATACTTTCGCAGCATTCATTCCAACGGAAAGGCTGCAAAAGGAATGGTATTTATATTGCTCAATCACTTTCATATCGTCAAAGCCAAGGATGATACTTAGACAGTAAAATGAATGTAATAAACTTCATGGTAGTTCGTAGCTGCAGACACAATTTACTCTGCAAACTGCGTCTCACCAGAGATGGTATTTCCAGTGAGGCTCAACTTGTAGAATTTGAACAAAATAGCAGATATTTTAGATTCAGTGGGTCAAATGAACTGTGTCGCAATTGACCAATCCAAGACCTTTGATAGATCATGGGAGACTGCTGTTGAAAGTGAAGGCTATTCGACTAAACGAAAGAGTGGTTGAATTGGTGGCTACATTTCTAGAGAACAGAACTTAGAGCATTAGGTTAGATGTGATTAGTTATTTTCAAAATTTCGAGGCTTGCCCTCGAAACAGTTAGTTCACACAAAACTTATGGTGTGGCGCCTCAAGAATTCGACAGCAGTGATTCGCTTATTTCAAAAATCGCTAAGGTACCGTTCTGTCAGGTTGTTAAAGAGGAATGAACTTGTCACTGTTACCAATACAACCACTTGCGGCTAAATGTAACTCTTCTAGCCCCATAATTTATTTAGCTGTGAATTAACCATATTCAAAAATTTACTTAGCCTCTAAAATAAGAGATTTAATCATTTTTAGCAGAGGATTTCAGCCATTTTAAATTAAGTACAGACCTGAGTTACATAGCAACAACGAAAAGAAATACAACAAGCAATTACTTGAAAACAAGTCATTTCGAGATAACAAAATGAACAAAAAAAGGAATACTTTAAAACAAAAGTTCATAAATACGGGACAATTAAAAATTACTTACAAGTACTGTAACATAATAAATACAAGCAATTGCATAGAAATGCATAGGAAATTTACAGAACATAACTTGAAAGTACAGTATTCCTTTTTTTAAATGATATTTGTTCGTGGCGTCGACCTCTGTAGATCTCTAATAATAATAATAATAATAATAATAATAATAATAATAATAATAATAATAATAATAATGTTTGCTTTACGTCCCACTAACTACTTTTACGGCCTTCGGAGACGCCGAGGTGTCGGAATTTAGTCCCGCAGGAGTTCTTTTACGTGCCAGTAAATCTACCGACACGAGACTGTCGTGTTTGAGCACCTTCAAATACCACCGGACTGAGCCAGGATCGAACCTGCCAAGTTGGGGTTAGAAGGCCAGAGCCTTAACCGTCTGAGACACTCAGCCCGGCCTGTAGATCTCTTGCCACTACTTGCACCATATGATTTTTGCTATTTGCTTTACGTCGCACCGACACAGATAGGTCTTATGGCGACGATGGGATAGAAAAGGCCTAGGAATGGGAAGGAAGCGGCCGTGGCCTTAATTAAAGTACAGCCCCAGCATTTGCCTGGGGTGAAAATGGGAAACCACGGAAAACCGTCTTCAGGGCTGCCGACAGTGGCGTTCGAACCTGCTATCTCCCGAATAGTGGATACTGGCCGCACTTAAGCGACTGAAGCTCTCGAGCTCTGTACCATATGATTTAAATCTGCGTGTAATTGTAATTGCGGAAGTGTAGAGTGTTGAATGTGAGGAAAGGAACGTTAAGGACGACACAAACACCCAGTCCCTAGGCCAGGTACATCAATAAGTTACAATCAAAAATCCCTGACCCGGCCGGAAATCGAACCCGGGGTCGCCGGGTGACAGGCGGTCGCGTTGCCTTCTACACCGCGGGGCCGGACATGGTGTTCCCTTACATGTAGTGCAATGCAGGCACTCAGAATTCCACTAAAATTTCTCAAAATATGTTTTCAAACTCCGATTAAACAACATCTCCTGTTAAACTACATTTGATTTTGACCGGGCGACTTGGCCGTGTGGTTAGGGGCACGCGGCTGTGAGCTTGCATCCGGTAGATAGTGGGTTCGAATCCCACTGTCGGCAGCCCTGAAGATGGTTTTCCGTGGTTTCCCATTTTCACACCAGACAAATGCTGGGGCTGTACCGCAATTCAGGCCACGGCCACTTCCGTCCAATTTCTAGGCCTTTCCTATCCCATCGTCGCCATAATCTGTGTCGGTGCGATGTAAAGCAACTAGTAAAAAAGAACCATTTTAATGAATATTGAATTTTCACGACCGCACTGTAATCGAAACAGACATTCAACGTATTAGGTCGTGTTACGTACATGTAGTACGTATTGAAGAGATGTTGAGTACAGAACAAAAATGGCCAGCCGGACACCACTACGTTGAAAGTCTGTTTCGAAGAACCATTTTAATTTGGTGCTAAGCTATGAGTTACTCAGTTTTACGAAATTAACATTAAGGTGCTTTGGTCCATGCTACTGCCTCCATCGGCACTCACGAGTTTCTGGCCACTGTATTGATGATAATGCTGATGTGCGAAGTATTTGTACGCCACAGTGCATGCAAAGGGCACTAGGAAAGTTTTGCAATACGCAAAAATGGTTGGCTGGACACCCCTGTTATGGTGAGGGATGAAAAGAGGGGTGAAAACCGGTCTAGAAGACAGCAATGTGCGACCTTCACACCAGTTGTTACCAAGCAGTGGGACTGAAAGCAAGTTAAGATATCAGTGTGGTCTAAAGGTGAATATCGTGCAATTATCCGCTACAATTTTGATCCTGGATTAACTGTTGACCAGTGCCTGGAGGAAATGACTCCTGTTCTGGGGAAAGACTGTCCACATCGGACAACAATTTTCCGCTGGTACAAAGAGTTCCAGAGAGGAAATTTTGGGGTCGTTATAGGTGATGAAACTTGGCTTTATTATTACGATGTCCCAACAAAATCCCATAACAAGGCGTGGCTGTTTGAAGTTGGGGGTACTTCTGTGACTGTGCGAAAGTCAAGGTCATTGAAGAAAAGGATGATTGCAGTATTCTTCACTAAACGGGGCATCCTGACTCGGGTCGTGCTAGAAACACAAAGGATAGTTTCTGCAAAGTGGTACAGTGAGACTTGTCTGCCTCAGGTCATACAGGTTCTCAAGCAGCTCCGTCCAAGACCACGGCTCAACACGTGGCTCTTGCATCACGGCAATGCTCCAGCACATCGTGCTAATGTAACAATGGATTTTCTTGCCAGATCAGGGTTGACTGTGCTTGATCACCCTCAATACAGTCCTGATTTTGCCCCATGTAACTTCGCACTCTTCCAAGAAGTGACGATGAAGCTGACAGGGCGGCGTTTTGCATCCGACGAGGAGCTTCTGGCAGCGTGGGATCAAGAGTGTGAAAATGTAACCGAAGAAAAGTGGCAGAGTTGGTTCAGTGACTGGTTTCGACGTATGGAGAAATGTACTGAGTGTGGCGGAAATTATTTTGAAAAAGTCTAAAGCGTTCACCCACATTGCAAAACTTTCCTAGTGCCCTTTGTAAAACCAAACCCCATGGCGTAAAAGCCCTGAAAGGCCTGGGCCTACCAAGCGACCGCCTCTCAGCCCGAAGGCCTGCAGATTACGAGGTATCGTGTGGTCAATACGACGCATCCTCTCGGTCGTTATTCTTGGCGTTCTAGACCGGGGCCGCTATCTCACCGTCAGATAGCTCCTCAATTATAATCACGTAGGTTGAGTGGACCTCGAACCAGCCCTCAAATTCAGATAAAAATCCCTGTCCTGGCCAGGAATCGAACCAGGGGCCTTCGCGTAAGAGGCAAGCACGCTTCCCCTACACCGCGGGGCCAGCACAGTTCATTACGTCCACTACAAATCAAACCTTAGAATGTATGTAGGCCTATGGTAAGTCCCCAGACGGAAGGCTGATTGGATCCTCAACAGATCAGCCATCTGCCCTCATATGTAACCTAAGCGTTACAAAAGAGATGTACAAGGGAAATGAGGAGTGAAAAAAAAATCCGTTCTTTTCCTCAGCCAGACGGTCCTGTTGCAAATCAGTCTGCCAAACCCACTGAAATCTACATACCAACCGACCTTATAAGCAACACTTTCACACCTAGGCTTGCCAAATTTTCAACTCTGTACTCTGGGTAATAATAATAATAATAATAATAATAATAATAATAATAATAATAATAATAATAATAATAATAATAATAATAATAATAATCATAATCATCATCATCATCATCATCATCATCATCATCATCATCATCTGTTTACCCTCCAGGTTCGGTTTTTCCCTCGGACTCAGCGAGGGATCCCACCTCTACCGCCTCAAGGGCAGTGTACTGGAGCTTCAGACTCTTGGTCGGGGGATAAAACTGGGGAGTATGACCAGTACCTCGTCCAGGCGGCCTCACCTGCCATGCTGAACAGGGGCCCTGCGGAGGGATGGGAAGACTGGAAGGGATAGGCAAGGAAGAGGGAAGGAAGCGGCCGTGGCCTTGAGTTAGGTACCATCCCGGCATTCGCCTGGAGGAGAAGTGGGAAACCACGGAAAACCACTTCCAGGATGGCTGAGGTGGGAATCGAACCCACCTCTACTCAGTTGACCTCCCGAGGCTGAGTGGACCCCGTTCCAGCCCTCGTACCACTTTTCAAATTTCGTGGCAGATGTGGGAATCGAACCCGGGCCTCCGGGGGTGGCAGCTAATCACGCTAACCACTACACCACAGAGGCGGACATAATAATAATAATAATAATAATAATAATAATAATAATAATAATAATAATAATGTAAATATAGTACGCCTATTCTAAATCAAAATACTATTTGAGTTTTTCTTGTACTCCTGGCGCAATAAAATTATTTTTCCACAAGAATACTCGATTCGGTGTGTGGGCATGGCATTTTCTTTTCAAAAGTACAGTCCTTGCAACTCAATACAGGATAATTTAAGGCTTTAAAATATTATTCCTATACCAATAGTGTTTAGAGGAAGTTATATTAGAAATTATGACATGTTCGAACTGCACCGAAAAACTTTGACGACAGTCTCTATATTCTGTTTCAAACTTACTTTCCTTTACTAACCAGTTGTATGAACTCCACCCATTATTAAAAATACAGTACTATTTTTTAATTGTTTCTTTTTCTTTTCTTCCCCTCCCAAACTAGCCATTTATAACGCTTACTTCCACTGTCCCACACACAACACTGAACTGAATCTGCTATTAACAACATAATGTTTAAATGAGACGCAACAACAACTATTTCCTAATAAAAAGTTATAACTCTATCTGGTAACACCTGATGAACGAAGGCACTGGGGACACATGATTTGAAAAGTAAAGTAAGAAATAGAATTATTAGCCGATGTGTCATTATTCCGGGAGAATCCCGCCATATTTGGCAAGCCTGCCGCACTATTCATCACAGGGACTAGCCGCATAAGAAAGGGAGAAAAAGAGGCCCCATTACCTTAAGCAGAATTGCGTACTGTCATTTAGAAATGAAGTAGACCTCTGGATCTCAGATATCTATTGAACTACGATGGAATAAACAAGAATAAATAAATACAGAGTCCATCAGGACGCGCGTTCGGCAATGTAATATATGAGCTGATCGCAGCATACCAGCGTGGTATAAAAGTCCAAACAAATTTTTATTTCTTTTTTTTTACTGTATTAACCGTAACTGAACTACCGGACTAACGTCTAAACTACACCTGCTTTTTTAAAATTTTACATCCTCTGCTCCACCACGTGATACACTGAGCTCTGAGGCCAGCGCTAATTGACTCCTTTTAATAATTTCTTAACTTGCAATCGCAGATAATCACAGTTAAGCAACATGGCCTAAAATGCGCAAGGATGGGTGACCACTAAATTTCAGTGATTTACCTGCTAGCTTCCCACTTCGAAGGCTGAGGTTCGATTGAGAACGTCATCTCAAAAATCGCGTGACGTCGGGGAGAACATCCGACCTTAAACCCCGTCGAAAACCAAAACGAGCCTGAGTGACTTCAGCGACTCCTGAAACACCTGAGGTAAGCTGAAGAAAGACAGCGAAGATTAAGAAACAGAATACTAATAGTGCCCGCGACTCCATCCGCGTCGAAGTCGGATCTGAACACCGTTGGTTAACAGTCCAACAGTAACTCGCCTCTGATCAATCTCTCTGCCACTCTTTCTCTCTCCCCTAGTCTCTTCTACAATATTAGCGTGTCTGTTAAGGATGTTTGCAACAAGAATGGACGGTAAAAGCTATACAGTATGTGGCGTGCAATTTAAAGCAGAATGGGTTCCTGTATTTTGATAAATCTTACCTGCATACAGAAGAAAACCGTACCGCCCGCGAAGCATATGAAGGCGCCAATGAGATGCACCACAATGACATTAGACTCTTGGAAGTTGGCGACCATGTCGAGGCCCAGACATGCGAGAGCGCCAAAGTAGCCAGCTATCTTGTTTATCCTGGGAGAGATGCTTGCTCGTGGTCCAGCCAGTCGCGAGATCTCCTTCACTTGCCGATATCGCACGTACACACACACCAGAACTGGAATAGAGTTAGCAAGCATCAGTAAGTCTTCGGATATCTTCATAGATTTACTGTGTTCATCCAGTTCAGGTACCATGGAAATCAATAGTCATTTTCCCCAAGAAAGTATGTGTTAAAAGAAGTGCGGGTAGTAGAACTTGACTAAAATACTCCCGATATTCCTCCTAATATAACAGAATATATTTGTTTGTCATCTACAGGGTGTCCTAATTACAGATGATGTAATAGAAAATTAAATAACATATATATAAATATACATGTTCACTTTTTTCCTACAGACTATTCACGTTATAATTCACATAATTTACAAAATGTTCCACCCCTGAGAACAGTTTTCCGTATTGGAGTGGAAGGGTGACGAAAAATGTCGAGTGACCCTTCCAGCTGATTTATAATCCTAAGGGCTTGCATGAAGCAAGAATTTTCGTGTTCAACCGTCCTCTTTTCTAGTTATTTCAGTCTTGCATGCAACAAATATGTAAAAATACCATGTTAAATGTTCCTAGGTAAAGCGGATAAAGTTAATGCTGTACAAAAGCCCCGTCGACAACGCTTTGCACTCTCAGTAGCCAGTGGGGTTTTCTTTTTGTTGAAGGAACGCACTTATGACAACCTACTGGAAGGCACTACTTCTCGTACTTTGAGACGCTCGAATCTAGCGATGGAAGAGTGAGTCGAAGGAGCTATGCGTTTTCACATTCCAAAATGTTAACAGACAAATGTAACAGAACAACCGAACGGAGTGGCCGTGCGTGTTTACGTGCTACGGCTAAAGAGGTGAGATCTGCATTCGGGAGGCGAACGGGTTCGAACCCCACCGTCGGCTGTCCTGAGAATGGTTTTCTGTGGTTTCACATTTTTACTCCCAGGCAAATGTCGGAATAGATGCAAAGGCCACAGCAGATTCCTTCCTTCCTCCTTACCCAGTTCCATTCACCATCATCATTTAATCTTCATTAGCTCCTCACCTGAAGTTGGCGTCAGGAAGGCCATCCGGCCGTAAAAACATGCCATATAATTTCATTTTACCCCATTCCCGGCCCCGTATCGGGAAAAGGCAGTAAGGGGTAGACGTACAACTGTAACAGAATTGTTAACGTGTTTGTATTGAACCCTTGGTGGTAAAGGTCATGGGTTCAGTATGTACACACGCATTTCAGGAACGAGTGGCCCAGCACCGCGCATGGCGGTCTAGTGAGTAAAGGTGTCGGGTCCAAATACATTTCCAAGCAGTTTCTTAATTGAAAATTAACAAATCTCAACATGAAATCAACGCTTCTAGCACAAATGTGCACTTACACTGTGCGCCACTGAAACGCTCTGTTTCCACACATTTACAATTTGGTGAATTAAAGGAGGATCCAAAAATTCCGAAAAATCTTTGCCACTGTTGAGTGAACTTCTATGTATATTTTGCAAAATAACAATATTTATTTGTTCCCTGCTTCTTTTATGAGCAGTTTATAGTTTGCCGTTTCAATTAGGCCTATGTATCTGCTTTAAAAACTAAAATAGTACCATTTATAGTAAATAAAAATGAAGTGGCGTATGGATTTTAGTGTCGGGAGTGTCTGAGGACAACTTCGGCTCGCCAGGTACAGGTCTTTTGATTTGACTCCCTAGGCGACCTGCGCGTTATGATGAGGATGAAATGATGATGAAGACAACACATACACCCAGCCCCCGTGTCAGCGGAATTAACCAATTATTGTTAAAATTCCCGACACTGCCGGGAATCGAACCCTGGGCCCCTGCGACAAAAGGCCAGCACGATAACCATTTAGCCATAGAGCCGAACACCATTTACAGTGTTCGTGGACGACATGATCTTTATACAGATTTATGTGTGTAGTGCATTCAAAGTTTAATTTAGAAACACACACAAGGTGGTTATTAATTTGAATATTGAGTATTTAATTGAAATTATGCCAGTAATATGTAACAATCCGCCTCTGTGGTGTAGTGGTTAGTGTGATTAGCCGCCACCCTCGGAGGCCTGGGTTCGATTCCCGACTCTGCCACGAAATTTGAAAAGTGGTACGAGGGCTGGAACGGGGTCCACTCAGCCTCGGGAGGTCAACTGAGTAGAGGTGGGTTCGATTCCCACCTCAGTCATTCTGGAAGTAGTTTTCCGTGGTTTCCCACTTCCCCTCCAGGCAAATGCCGGGATGGTACCTAACTTAAGGCCACGGCCGCTTCCTTCCATCTTCCTTATCTACCCCTTCCAATCTTCTCATCCCTCACAAAGGTCCCTATTCAGAATAGCAGGCGCGGTCGCCTGGGCGAGGTACTGGTCATCCTCCCCAGTTGTATCCCCCGACCCATTGTCTCACGCTCCAGGACAGTGCCCTTGAGGCGGTAGAGGTGGGATCCCTCTCTGAGTCCGAGAGAAACTCCAACCCTGTAGGGTAAGCAGATTAAGAAAGAAGAAGAAAGAATATGTAACAATTCTTCTGCCAGTGTTTGCACGTGTAAAATGTAAATATACTAATGCAATAATAAAGTTAGTGTTAATTTATTCTAATCATGTACAGTGTCTTGTTCATTCAGAAACAGAGAAACCGTCACTGCATGGAACCTCTGCTTCGTTATTACACACTCGTGTTTTCGGGGCAAGTGAAGGAGCTAGAGATGCAAGGTGGAAATCAGTGACTACTGCATCAGAATGTGTGTCCTTTTCTATAATTTAGGTTGTCGATTCCAGCAAGAATCCCTGAGGTGGAGTGTGACGCAATCCGTCTGATCAACAAGATAGTATAGGACACTGGAACATAAGCCTGAAACAGAACTGAATGCCTGAAACTGTCGTTCTATATTGCAGCATACTATTTCTTACCTAATGATGGTTCTTGAGATAATACACACCGTCGTTTCCCCTAGAAATACCGCTACGGTACATGACAATGTTGAGGGGAGAAATACTGACCCGCAACACATGCATCGCAGAACGAAAATTCTTAATATACAGTAAGTAGTAGTTCATGCAGTAGCCTCCGTGGCTCAGACGACAGCGCGCCGGCCTCTCACTGCTGAGTTCCGTGGTTCAAATTCCGGTCACTCCATGAGAGATTTGTGCTGGGCAAAGCGTTGGCGGGACAGGTTTTTCTCCGGTTACACCGGTTTTCCCAGTCATAATTCATACCAGCAACACTCTCCTATATCATTTCATTTCATCTGCCATTCATTAATCATTGCCCCCAGAGGAGTGCGACACCTTCGGCAGCCGGCACAATTCCTAACCTCGCTGCAATTCCATTCCTGACCCGGTCGAATGACTGGAAACAGGCTGTGGATTTTCAGTAGTTCATGCAGTGCCGAACCTTAGATGACAGAACCTTTCGCGTCCGAGTTTGAAATGGAAATACAATCACATAGCGGTTTCTCTAGGCGCAACGACGATACACTTCCCTTCGACTTGAAAGATGGCGTATTTTCAACTTCCATCGACCGGGCAAGCTGCCCGTGCGGTTATTGGAGCGCAGCTGTGAGCTTGCATCCGAGAGATAGTGAGTTCGAACCCCAGCCCTGAAGATGGTTATCCGTGGTTTCCTATTTTCAAACAAGGCAAATGTTTGGATGGTACCTTTTTAAGGCCACGGGCGCTTCCTTCCCACTCCTAGGCCTTTCCTATCCCATCGTCGCCGTAAGACCTGTATGTCGGTGCGACGCAAAGCAAATTGTAAAAAGAAAACTTCCAATCAATCAATCAATCAATCAATCAATCAATCAATCAATCAATCAATCAATCAATCAATCAATCAATCCTGTGCATTTAGGGCAGTCGCCCTGGTGGCAGATTCCCTACCTGTTGTTTTCCTAGCCTTTTTCTAAATGATTTCAAAAAAATTGGAAATTTATTGAACGTCTCCCATGGTAAGTACTCCAATCCCTAACTCCCCTTCCTATAAATGAATATTTGCCCTAATTTGTCCTCTTGAATTCCAACTTTATCTTCATATTGTGATCTTTCCTACTTTTATAAACGCCACTCAAACTTATTCGTCTACTAATGTCATTCCACGCCATCTCTCCGCTGACAGCTCGGAACATACCACTTAGTCGAGCAGCTCTTCTTCTTTCTCTCAATTCCTCCCATCACAAACTTTGCAACATTTTTGTAACGCTACTCTTTTGTTGGAAATCACTCAGAACAAATCGAGCTGCTTTTCTTTGGATTTTTTCCAGTTCTAGAATCAGGTAATCCTGGTGAGGGTCCCATACACTGGAACCATACTCTAGATGGAGTCTTACCAGAGACTTATATGCCCTCTCTTTTGCATCCTTACTACAACCCCTAAACACCCTCATAACCATGTGCAGAGATCTGTACCCTGTAATTACAATCCCATTTATGTGATTACCCCAATGAAGATCTTTCCTTATATTAACACCTAGATACTTACAACGATCCCCAAAAGGAACTTTCACCCCATCAACGCAGTAATTAAAACTGAGAGGACTTTTCCTATTTGTGAAACTCACAACCTGACTTTTAACCCCGTTGATCAACATACCATTGCCTGCTGTCCTTCTCACAACATTTTCGAGGTCACGTTTAAGGCCGAGTAGCTTACGTCTGAAGATGATGATTGGGGGAAAGAACTAAGGATCTGTAGAATAAATACCATCCAAGGAAAATCAGCGAAGAAATTTGAAACTGTTCATCGTTCAGGATATATTCGATTCACAAGTTATAAATATACATTTCCTTTCCATTTAAACCCTTAACTGGGGCCTATGACCTAGATGTTACGCCCCTTTAAACAACAATCATCATCATCATCATCATCATCATCATCAGCCCGTAACTACCGACGTGGGATTTCAGTTGCGTTAATACTGACATGTGCTCCCAGGGGCCATACTCAGGTGGCAATTAATAAAACAAAGATAAGGATATTTTAAAACTTAGAATAGTTCGTTATGTTTTTATTTCCTAAAATTTTAAGAAACTGGTGATTGAAAATGTAACCCATATTATGTTTGACACCTAAGGGTATCGTTGTAAGAAAATTGTCACCAAAATTTCACTGATATACACACTACTACACTAGAAATTTGAAAACTACGTTAAAAATGAAATGCACCGACACAGATAGGTCTTATAGCGACGAAGGGATAGGAAAGTGATAGGGGTGGGAAAGAAGAGGCTGTGGCCTTAAGGTACAGCCCCACTACTTGCCTGGTGTGAAAATGGGAAACCACGGAAAACATTCTTCAGGGCTGCCGAAAGTGGGGTTCGAAGCCACTATATCCCGAATCAAAGCTCACAGTTGCACGTCCCTAACCGCACGGCCAACTCAGTCGGTAACTGTATATTTCAGAGACGACGCGCGCGCATACCCAAAAGAGATAACATTACATACTTCAGAAACTGTAGAAATTATTAGATCCTCAACACATGCTCAATTATAACATTTAAAATGATAATTTAAAATACTTTAGCAGAGGCGACACACACACACACACACACACACACACACACACACACACACACACACACACACACACACACACACACACACACACACATGTTGTAAATAAATAATGTATATAGCCCCTACTCTTAAATGAAATAGTTTAATATTCTTTGAAAACCATTGTGTATCAAGTAGAGCAACAATTAAAGTTCATCATTCCACCACCTGACGATGGATCCTAGATTCTGAAACGCGTTGTGGACTACAACATTTAATAAAAATTGTGAGTGGTAACAGTTTTAATTATTCATAAAGGATTAATTCACAGTCACGGACAAGGCCTACATAAAAAACATTAACAAAGATTTTCGTTTTACAATTTGCTTTACGTCACAGCGACGCAGATAGGTCTTATGGCGACGAAGGGATAGGAAAGGGCTAGGAGTGGGAAGGAAGCAGCCGTGGCATTAATTAAGATACATTACGGCATTTACCAGACGTGAGCATGGGAAACAACGGAAAATCGTCTACAGGGTTGCCGACAGTGGGGTTCGAACCCACTACATTCCGAATGTAAGTCTTAGCTGCACGTCCCTAACCGCACGGCCAACTCGCCCGGTAAATCCAAGAATGAGGACGGGGTTTATTGTAATGCATATAATATTCTACATACGGTACTCATTGTTTCTATGGACACACTGTATTGATGCACATATTTTAATTATCAGGAAGCGACACACATTCTGTGGTATTTGGGTTTATTTTTATTCCCAAACCATGCAATCATCAAATATTTCAGACAAATGTGTGTACTACGTTGTATCTTTTATAAAAGGACGTGTTCGACAAACGGCTGTATTAGAGCTGGGGACGGAGCGGAGCAGTTGTTGTGACGTCATCACCCGGTAGTACCGAGTGAACTACCGAGTAAATGTCCTGACGCGGGACGTTTAAACACGTTATAGGTATGCACTGCGAAGGTATTGCATCCCTCTATTAATACCCTTTTCTCACAACGTAACAACTGTAAATAACTGCATATATATTCACTATAATTGTTATATACGTAACTGCTAGGGAGTAGGAGGTAGTATGTGGAATAAATGTTAGTTACTCGTATAGTTAACTCATTCGAATAGTGAAACAAAGTATGGCGCATACCTACCGAAAGGGTTTGTATACAAGGGGATTGGAAGTTAACAGAAAAGTAATGTATTAACCATTATTTCGTAAGTTCATGTGATACGGTACACTGTTAATGAGAAGAATAACCTGAATATAAAGAATCTTATCAGAATATAATGAAAACACTGACATAATTTCATCTACAGGATGACAAAAGTAATTACGTAAATGAACGTTGACCGGAATGTCCTTCTTTGCAAATGTGATTACAAAACATATCTGACAACATACTACTACACGTCCCAATGCCAAACAGCTATCAGTAGAATGCTTCTATAAATACAGTTATTATATTATATTATATTATATTATATTATATTATATTATATTATATTATATTATATTATATTATATTATATTATATTATATTATATTATATTATATTATATTATA
Organism: Anabrus simplex; assembly: GCF_040414725.1. Lineage (NCBI taxonomy): Eukaryota > Metazoa > Arthropoda > Insecta > Orthoptera > Tettigoniidae > Anabrus > Anabrus simplex. The sequence continues at coordinate 275,502,725 of NC_090267.1, read as the reverse complement.
TTTGATGTGCCACCACCCGTCGCGTATGTGCGGCCACAAAATTTGCATTTTGCGTGTTTCCTATTGTCAGTGATGTCAAAAAACTGCCAGGCATCCGACGGTTTTCGTGGCCATTGTGGAACAACTTTCTGTAAACATTTCTTTAAATTCCTTTAAATGTTCTAAAAATATAACTACTATCTACGAATATGTTTAAATATCACACTAACACCACAAATATAATCTAACAGACTTTACATTATCTACAAAACATAACAAGCGTAGGAAATATATACGTACATTCGAAACAACACAGATTGAATACAGGTACTTTCGTACGTGTGTTGTGCGCTACACTGTACTCAGGTCCTCCGCGAGTACTCGCAGTTGTAAGCGGAGGGGATCGGTGGTGCGCTCCACCGCTAGAACCGGATTACTCATCGGTATTACTCGCTCCGTCCCCACCTCTAGGCTGTATTATTCAGCGTCAGAGAGAATGAGCGATAAGACAGCTCAGTTCCTCGATCGAAAGATTGGTCTACTAGATCAGTTTGAATTTTTGAATTTAGCTACTCAATTCAGTAACGTTTAATATTTAAAAAGTCTGTTATTTCGGATTACTTGATTCGAGAACTGGGTGATTTCCGACAAAAGAGTAGCGTTACGGAAACCTTGCAAAGTTTGGGTTGGGAAGACCTGCTCGACTAAGGGTCATGTTCCGAGCTGTCAGTGGAGAGATGGCGTGGAATGACATCAGTAGATGGATAAGTTTGAGTGGTGTTTTTAAAAGTAGGGAAGATCACAATGTAAAGATAAAGTTGGAATTCAAGAGGAAAAATTGGGGCAAATATCCGTATATGCGAAGGGGAGTTAGGGATTGGAATAACTTGCCAAGGGAGACGTGCAATATATTTCTAAATTATTTATGAAACTAGGTAAACAACAGATAGGGAATCTGCCACCGGGGTGACTGCCCTGAATGCATAATCAGTGTTGATTGGTTGATTGATTGTTATTGTATTCATAGTATGTTATTGTATTATTTAACATCCCATTTTCCAACTATCAGTATGCCGATATAAGGCTTTTAGTAGTCTATACTTTGTTCATGAGATCTACTTCAGTAGTTGAGGGAGTCTGGTATTAAAAGTTGAATTATCTGCTAATCTTGGGGTTAATAAGTAAATCAGGCGTGCAGTTTCTAAAAAAGTTATCTTACTGTTTTAACAAGAGTGAAACAACTTAAATTCAGAGAAAGTTAATTTAACAGAGAACTGAGACTCACGAACAGCTGCTGCTATGTTGACGAACTGTGCGAATACACAGCTTTCCGGTGGGGTAGTCCCAGTCTCACTGATGTAGGGGAAGCCTGCGTCCACATGCTCCAATGCCACAGCAATGGCATACCTGGAAAATTGCATTTAATAATAATATTAATAATAATGCGAAGAAGAACTAGTGTCCGAATGGAAAAGAAAAGAAAGAAAAAGAAAGAAAGAAAGAAAGAAAAAAGAAAAAGAAAGATTCAACGCCAGAAAGTGGATTTTGTATTTTTATACTTTACAATTGGCTTTACGTCGCACGGATACAGATAGGTCTTATGGCGACGATGAGATAGGAAACGGATAGGAGTGGGAAGGAAGGGCCATGGCATTAAATAAGGTACAGCCCCAGCATTTTCCTGGTGTGAAAATGGGAAACCACGGAAAACTATCTTCAGGGCTGCCGATAGTGGGGTTCAAACCCACTATCTCCCGAATGCAAGCTCACAGCTGCGTGGCCCTATCCGCACGGCCAATTCGCTCGGTAGTAGATACTTTATAGACAAACTGAAGTCGAACTGATTACTTAATAAGATAGCATTTCATAGTAGCCAAACATAATTATCAACCAACCAGTAAACTATGTTGATGAAAACCACCATCACTTACAATACAACGCATTGCGAGGAGTAACGAAGCGCACAGATACCGCCAGTAAATAATAATTTAAGCAACAATTAATTTAGTGGCACATTAATTAATCTAATCTAGCTAAACAATGCATTTATTGTCTAGTATTTTCCATTGTAAATAGCGGATAAAATATTTCAGTTGTAGTTACTTTATAGGCAAGGTTCGTATGCGTCCCGTATTTTACACGATCGCCCCTTATTTTCAGATTGCTTCCCAATATAATTATTTTGGGATGCAGAACTGTTCCACATTTTGAGACTTGTGCTGAGCATAAATATTATTAGCAATCAGCATTCGAAATAACCCAGAAACCATAATCAGAAAACGATGTCTCATTCTTAAAAAGAACCTTATCAATTAGTAACACTGTCCTTTACCGTGAACATTGGCGGTAGCGCTTAGCGGAAAAACCAAGCACGGCTTGCTGGATACAACACTACTTTGCTGTGAAATGAAATCCACTATTAGACGAGGTGATCATCTTGAAAAACAATTATGGACAAAAAAGATATAAATATAAAATTTATGGGAGAAATTTGTCCAAAACTCTCGAACGGCGGGTGTCACTTGGTGAAGAATAAATACAATGTTATTATAGAGTTCATCGAAAGGGGGCTAGCAGCCTTTCGGAAGTTGCAAGGGCGGCAGTCTGGATGATTGACTGATATGGCCTTGTAATAATACTCAGCATGGCTTAGCTGTGTTGATACTGCTACACGACTGAAAGCAACGGGAAACTACAGCGATAACTAACTCCCGAGGACATGCAGCTCTCTCTGTATGAATGATGTACTGATGATGGCTTCCTCCCGGGTAAAATATTCCGGAGGTAAACTAGTCCCCCATTCGGATCTCCGGGTAGGGATTACACGAGAGGGGGCGATCATCTGGAAGATGGATACTAACATTCTGCGAGTCGGAGCGTGAAATGTTAGAAGTTTGAATCGTTGTGGTAGATTAGAGAATCTCAAAAGGGAGATGGATAGACTAAAGTTAGATGTAGTTGGTATAAGTGAAGTTGGCAAGAAGAACAGGATTTTTGGTCAGGCGACTACCGAATTATCAACACAAAATCAAACAGAGGAAATTCAGGAGTTGGTTTAATAATGAATAAAATAGGGCAGTGGGTAAGCTACTACGACCAGCATAGTGAAAGAATTATTGTCGTCAAGATAGGCACCAAACCAATGCTAACCACAATAGTACAGGTCTATATGCGTACTAGCTGAGCGGATGATGAGGAGATCGAAAGAACATATGAAGAAATAGATTTAATACAATATGTAAAAGATGACGAGAATCTAATTGTGATGGGAGACTGCAATGCAGTGGTGGGCCAAGGAAGAGAAGGTAATACAGTAGGAGAATTCGGGTTGGGACAAAGGAACGAAAGAGGAAGTTGGCTGGTTGAATTCTGCACCAATCATAATTTAGTCCTTGCCAATACTTTGTTCACCACAAACGACGGCTTTATACGTGGACGAGACCTGGAGACACTGGATGGTATAAAATAGACTTCATCATGATTAGGCAGAGATTCAGAAACTAGGTGCTGGATTGCAAAACTTTCCCAGGAGCAGACGTGGACTCTGACCACAACTTGTTGGTCATGAAATGCCATCTGAAGCTGAAGAAATTGAAGAAAGGAAAGAATGAAGAAAGATGTAATCTAGACAAGTTGAAAGAAAAGAGTGTGAGGGATTGTTTCAAGGAACATGTTGCAAACGGACTAAATGAAAAGGCTGAAGGAAACAATAGAGGAAGAGTGGACAGTCATGAAACATGAAGTCAGCAGGACTGCTGAAGAAATGTTAGGAAGGAAGAAAAGAACAACTAAGAACAAGTGGATAACTCAGGAGATACTAGACCTTATTGATGAACGACGAAAGTACAAGAATGCTAGGAATGAAGAGGGCAGAAAATAATACAGGCGATTAAAGAATGAAGGAGATAGAAAGTGCAAGGTGGCTAAGGAAGACTGGCTGAAGGAGAAGTGCAAGGATGTCGAAGGTCGTATGGTCCTAGAAAAGGTAGATGCTCCATACAGGGAAATAAAGGAAACCTTTGGCGAGAGGAAATCTAGGTGTATGAATATTAAGAGCTCAGATGGAAAGCCACTTCTAGGGAAAGAAGACAAAGTAGAAATATGCCAGGAACATATCCAACAGTTGTATCAAGGTGAACATGTAGATAATTTGGTTCTGGAATAAGAAGAGGCTGTTGATGCTGATGAAATGGGAGACCCAATTTTGAGGTCAGAGTTTGACAGAGATGTGAGTGACCTCAATAGGAACAAGGCACCTGGAATTGATGACATTCCCTCTGAATTACTGACTGCCTTAGGAGAAACCAGCATGGCAAGGTTATTCCATTTAGTGTGTAAGATATATGAGACAGGAGAAGTCCCATCCAATTTTAGGCAGAATGTTGTTATACCTATTCCCAAGAAAGCCGGTGCTGACAGGTGTGAAAACTATCGCACCATTTGTTTATTATCTCACGCCTACAAAATTTTAACACGTATTGTTTACAGAAGAATGGAAAAACAAGTTGAAGCTGAGTTGGGAGAAGATCAATTTGGCTTCAGAAGAAATGTAGGAACACGTGAAACAATCCTGACTTTACGTCTAATTTTACAGGATCGAATCAAGAAGGACAAGCCCACGTACATGGCATTCGTAGATCTAGAAAAGGCATTCGATAATGTTGATTGGACCAAGCTATTTAATATTCTGGAGGTGATTGGGATCAGATACCGAGAACGAAGAATTTTCTACAATCTGTATAAAAATCAGTCTGTAGTGATAAGAATCGAGGGCTTTAAGAAAGAAGCAGCAATCCAGAAAGGAGTGAGGCAAGGCTGCAGTGTGTCCCCCCTCCTTTTCCATGTTTACATAGAACAGACAGTAAAGGAAATCAAAGAGGAATTTTGAAAGGGGATCACAATCCAAAGATAGGAAATCAAAACCTTGAGATTTGCCGATGTTATTGTTGTTTTATCTGAGACTACAGACGATCTCGAGAAGCTGCTGAATGCTATGGACGAAGTCCAAAACAAAAGTATTGGAGTGCAGTTGAACGAAAGCAGGTGATGCAGGAAATATTAAATTAGGAAATGAAGTCTTAAAGGAAGTAGATTAATATTGTTACTTGGGTAGTAAAAGAACTAACGATGGCAGAAGTAAGGAGGACATAAAATGCAGATTAGCACAGGCAAGGAAGAGCTTTCTTAAGAAAAGAAATTTGCTCACTTCAAACATTGATATAGGATTCGAAAGATGTTTTTGAAGACTTTCGTATGGAGCGTGGCATTGTATGGAAGTGAAACATGGCCGATAACTAGCTCAGGAAGAAGGAGAATAGAAGCCTTTGAAATGTGGTGTTACAGAAGAATGCTGAAAGTGAGATGGAGAGATACTGAATCGAATTGGCGAGAGGAGATCGATTTGGCTAAAGTTGACGAGAAGAAGAGAGAATGATAGAACATATCTTAAGACACCCAGGACTTGTTCAGTTGGTTTTTGAAGGAAGTGTAGGTGGTAAGAACGGTAGGGGTAGACCAAGGTATGAATATGACAAACAGATTAGAGCAGATGTAGGATGCAGTAGTTACGTAGAAATGGAAAAGTTAGCACATGATAGGTTGGCATGGAGAGCTGCATCAAAACAGTCTATTGACTGATGACAAACAACAACAAACAGAGTTATCTAGATGTAGAGGGATAAATGTTGCCAATGTTGTTATTTTGCTCTCTTAACTATGCGTCCTGTTGATAAAAAAGTTCTCAATTTCTTTTCTTAACACTGCATGTTGTTGAAGGTTGACGGTGAATGTGTGCGGGGATCGTTCGGTTAAAGTGAAAGTTTTTGTCATAATTACTTTGGGTGAAATGAAATGGCGAATGGCTTTTAGTGCCGGGAGTGTCCGAGGACAAGTTCGGCTCGCCAGGTGCAAGTCTCTTGATTTGAGCCCGTAGGCGACCTGCGCCTCGTAATGAGGGTGAAATGGTGATGAAGACGACACATACAACTAGCCCCCGTGCCAGCAAAATTAACCAATGATGGTTAAAATTCCCGAACCTGCCGGGAATCGAACCCGGGACTCCTGTGACCAACGGCCTGCGCGCCAACCATTTAGCCACGGAGCCGGACAATTACTTTGGTATTAGAGGCATACGGAATTACATTTCTGTTTAGGAGTCTGTATATTTTTGTTTTTTTTACAATTGATCTACTTTGAATAGGTCTGGCGAGCGACAGACCATTGATCTGCGAAAATAGGCAGAATGGGCTTAAGCTTTTCTTAGCTGTGTTTGAGTGTGTTACTGCGTTTCCAGCAGTTTTTCTTTTGCTTTTTTGCGGTAGTTCAGGGCCGTTCTTCGACATTCTTCTGCTCGGGACAGTCGTCATTTTGTCACCCGTGTTCCTTGAGCAACTATGTGATGCAAACACTCAAACATGACTTCGAGAGGAAATTAAAAAATCACTGTCATTAAATGGCAAAAAGTTGCCTGTGCTCTTCGCTGTATCTGCATAGCTTTAATGGAAAATATTATCACTTAAGTCAAAAGCATTGTTGAGGCTCCGTGGTTCAGGCTGCACCACACCGGTCTCCCACCGCTGGGTTCCGTGGTTCAACTCCCGGTCACTGCATGTGACATTTGTGCTGGACGAAGCGGAGGCGGGACATGTTTTTCTCCGTGTACTCCGGTTTTCCCCGTCATTTTTCATTCCAGCAACACTCTCCAATATCATTTCATTTCATAAGACCTAACTGTGTCGGTGCGACGTAAAGCAAATAGCAACAATCATTTCATCTGTCAATCATTAATCATTGCCCCAAAGGAGTGCGACAAACTTCGGCAGCCGGCACAGTTCATGTCCTCGCCGCTGGATGGGGCTTCATTTATTCCATTCCTGACCCAGTCAAATATGACTGGAAACAGGCTGTAGATATATTTTTATGTTTTTTTTCAAATGCATTGACTTGGAAGTATCCGGTTACTGGGTCGAAATTCTTACTGATCGCTAGGGGCTTTACGTCACACCGACACAGATAGGTCTTATGGCGACGATGGGATAGGAAAGGCTTAGGAGTTGGAAGGAAGCGGCCGTGGCCTTAATTAAGGTACAGCCCCAGGATTTGCCTGGTGTGAAAATGGGAAACCACGGAAAACCATTTTCAGGGCTGCCGATAGTGGGATTCGAACCTACTATCTCCCGGATGCAAGCTCACAGCCGCGCGCCTCTACGCGCACGTCCAACTCGCCCGGTAAATTCTTACTGAGATTTCTTAAATAATAATTCTCGCTTTGGAACTTAATCCATTAATACATTTTCCCGGCCCTTTTTTTGCTTGTTTTCGTGTACAGTGCAACATTAAATTTAACGCTACAGGCGCTCATTTCTGCAACAGCTACTGCAATTAATTACTAAATCACGCGCCAACTGACCAGCTTAGGATCATTCAGCAAATATAACTGCAAGACTGGAAACTGCATCTTTCATTTACTTAAATAGGATTTTTGGACCGGGAGAGTTTGCCGTGCGGTTAGAGGCGCACGGCTGTGAGCTTGCATCCGGGACATAGTTTCGAATCCCGTTGTCAGCAGCCCTGAAGATGGTTTTCCATGGTTTCCCATTTTCACACCAGACAAATACTTGGGCTGTACCTTAATTAATGCCACGGTCGCCTCCTTCCAACTCCTAGGCCTTTCCTGTCCCATCGTCGCCATAGCCCTATCTGTGTCGGTGCGACGTAAAGCCACTAGCAAAGAAAGGATTTTTGGAGCAATTGTTGACAATATTGCTGCCGTGCAAATGTGCGTTAGTCAAAGTGTGTCACTTATAGCCCAACTCCTTTCTTTACGCATTCCCTAACAGCAACCCGCCGCGCGTTCTACCTCTTACCCGGAAGCCCCAGGTTTGATTTCCGGCCAGGTAAGGGAATTCTACCTGATCTGCAGGTGTGGTTTGGTGTCCACTCAGCCTACGCGAGAACAACTGAGCAGTTATCTGACGGCGAGATAACGGCCCCGAATCTATAAAGCGTAGAATATCGGCCGAGAGGATTCATCGCGCTGACCACGCATCACTTCGTAATCTGCAGGCCTTCAGGCTGAGCAGCGATCGCTTGGTAGGCCAAGGCCCATGAGGGCTTTAGCACCATAGTGGAGGCGAAATTCCCCAGGTTTGACATTAGCGAGTGTTGACCGCATAGGCCTACACCAAACTATGTTGAGTGTTAAATCGGTAAGAGTCAGTATCTTATAACTTAGTAGCAAAATAAAATATGGGTTAACAGTGATTTATAGTAACTAGATTCCATAATATTCATAGATAAATGATAATCAGCAAAATTAATTAAGCTCTTAAATATATTTCTGACGTCATTTACTTGTGCTTAAGTTCAGCATTCCATGATAGTTTCTTGGAAGGAATTACAGTAGTCGATAAGAAAAAGTAAAGATATTGAATTCTTAAAGACGTATGTATCCCTCTTTCATAATTAAAACCCGCGAATGTTTTGTATGCGTTTCGGGACAAATGCCGTCTTCTAAATTCTATGCTCCAGGGTAACTGTTCCGGTGTGCTCATTGGTATATATGGACCTGAATATGTCTGCTGTGGTTTGGTCGAGCGAGTGACAGACTATTGGTAGAGGCCTGCGCGGATATACAAAATATTATCCGCATCCGCGAATTGTTATCCGCGGATACTGTAAATATTAACTACGGTATATAGATTGTTCTGTTAACATAATACAATAGGCCTGACACCTGGCATCAGACTCCCCACAGTCGCAGGTTTATGAGGGATTTTCTATCGCGAAAACTACCGACGTATTGACCTTGGTTCCTTCTTCCATTAATTGCGGGCAGGAGCCAGCTAGGCTTAGGTCAGATTTACGTCTTTATGGTCTCAAGGTTCTTTATATATATCGCAATTCACCCATACCACGGTCAAGGGTCACCTGACGACAAGCAAAAATAAGAGTAGTCTATACCTGAGTGAAAATGAATAAGCTTCATTATCCGCACCCGCGAATTGTTATCTGCGGATATTGTAAGTATTATCAGCAAAATTATCCGCACTGCCATACAGTTTGCGTCCTCCAAGAGAATAACTTCGCGGATATATACCCGCGGGTAAATCCGCGGATATCCGCATCCGTGCAGGGCTCTAACCATTGGTCTGTTTACAGATAGACCGAGTGAAGATAGGCATAGGGGGAATTCATCAAGAGAATCCGCAGGTTTGACTTGCCGCTGGCATTAACAAATGTTGGCCGCAAACACTATTTAGGTGTGTGTTTCATTTTCAGAACTGTAGTGTCTGACAGCTCCTCGAACAGAGTAGCGCGCGTCGCCATGCTGTTTTACTGTTCGAAATTCAAGCCTATCGCAAACGAAAAGAAGAAGAATGAGTCTAAAGGAATCGAACAAGCCAAACTATCCGAGGCTCAGCATAGGCGAGCTTACATACAAGGTAAGAAAGTCGTTGTGATCGAGCGCTGTAAGCCACGACCGAGTACGTCTGATACACCCAAAGGCACTCACCAGGATATAACAGAATCGATTAAGATTAGAAATAGTGTTATCTGCCAACATTCAGAAAAGAGGAGCCAAAAAAAAACAAGGTATTTGTAAAATTAACTCTGCACATTCACATATTTCTGCCGGCCGCGTAGTGTAGGGGTAGCGTGCCTGCCTCTTACCCGGAAGCCCCGGGTTCGATCCCCAGCTAGGTCAGTGATTTTACCCGGATCTGAGGGCCGATTCGAGCTCCACTCAGCCTACGTGATTACAATTGAGGGGCTATCCGATGGTAAGACGGTGGCCTCGGTCTAGAAAGCCAAGAATAACGGCCTAGAGAATTTCTCGTGCCGACCACACAACGCCTCGTAATCTGCAGGCCTTCGGGCTGAGCACCAGTCTCTTGGTAGGCCAAGGCCCTTCAGGGCTGTTGCACCATGGGGTTAGGTTTGGTTTGATTTTTATTCACATATTTCTAACACCCAAAGGACCTGCAGCCATGGTTCCGACACAGTTCTCCACTCATATCTTTGACGTGGAAAAGTCTCTTTTTTTCGATCCGTACTGGGCGCTGAAACGCCCGTCACGAAACGCGACGCTATTTTGCAATGCTGATATCTCTGTATCTATTAACAACATCGCCACTGTAATTATATTATTGCAAAAAAGAACTCAAACTACCATTTGACACAACAAAAGATTACGTCACCGTCAAAACAAAATGGCCGCTAAATGTTTTCATTCTGCAATACCGCGCTATAGCGCAAGCGTTATAACTTCAGAACCGTCAGTCCGAAGTCGAAAAATAAAATGTCATTTGGAAGCCTATATAATAGGCCCTACCTTAAACAAAGACTTACAATAATTTCAGTTGATGAAGCCTTCGGGGACGGATATCTCTCTGAAAATATATTTTGTGAAATTTTCGGCAATTTTTAATAATGTCTAACTTTAAACCGCAACAAAACAAGCGAAACCGTCTGTTTACTCCACCATTGACAAGAGGCCGAATTCCGAACAAAATGAGACCAAAACAGCTCTCTGCAGGATCAAATTCGAGTCCTCTGCGATTAAAAGAAACATAGATTTAACATTTGCTAGAAACACGCAAGTAATCGCTAAACATTACGTCTCATACTTCTCATATCATTGCCCTGTATGTAATAAATATTTGTTGAAATAAATAAATAATAAACGAATATATATATATATATATATATATATATATATAAATGAAGAATTTATGTATGATGAAATGAAGAATAAATGAGGAAATAAGAATATTTTAGAAGTTTTCAGTCCTTTTAAGTTAAGGGCCTGCGCCGATCTTTTTCATTTGATATTCTACATGAACTCTATTGACAGGAAACCATTTCATCCTATTCTTAATAGCATTTTTATGCCCCCGCCTTTGGAATCCATAATCATCGGACACGACCAAAAAAATCGTTAATTTGCATTGTGACATCAGTACTATGTTTAATTTCAGTTTTAGTTAATTTTATTTATCAGTCTGATTCCCTGACGCCCAACATTTATTTCATTTTTTGTTCAATAAAAACGTGTAGAAAGAACCCAGAGAGAATTCGATGAGCATGAGCCAAAATTAATACCAACAATTCGTTCAATAAAAAGGACTTCGATTCAGAACTAGGATGTACGGTAACGGAAATAAAGAAGCCATGGCGGTGATTATTGGTTTAAAGGGGAAAGCAGGACTACTAAAGTGTTACACATATACTCATAACGGCGTTACCACAAAAGGGTGTCTTAATATCCAAGAACATATTTTTATTATTTTTATTATTATTATTATTATTATTATTATTATTATTATTATTATTATTATTATTATTATTTCTGAATAAGTTTGCCCTCCAGAGTTGTTTTCCCCCCTCGGACTCAGAGAGGGATCCCTCAAGGGCAATGTCCTGGAGCGTGAGACTTTGGGTCGGGGATACAGCTGGGAAGGAGGATCAGTACCTTGCCCAGACAGCCTCACTTGCTATGCTGAACAGGGGCCTTGTGGGGGGTGGGAGGGGAGTTTGGAAGGGATCGACAAGGAAGAGGGAAGGAAGCGGCCGTGGCCTTAAGTTGGGTACCATCCAGGATCTTGCCTGGAGGGGAAGTGAGAAACTACGGAAAACCATTTCGAGGATGGCTGAGGTGAGAATCGAACCCCCCCCTCAACTACTCAGTTGACCTCCCGAGGTTGAGTGGACCCCGTTCCAGCCATCAAACCACTTTACAAACTTCGTGGCAGAGCCGGGAATCGAACCCGGGCCTCCGCGGGTGGCAGATAATCACACTAAACATTACACCACAGAGGCGGACATTATTATTATTATTATTATTATTATTATTATTATTATTATTATTATTATTATTATTATTATTATTCAATTTGTTTTATGTCGCGCCGACACGGATAGGTCTTATGGCGACGATGGGAGAGGAAAGAACTAGGAGTGGGAAGGAAGCGGCCGTAGCCTTAAGGTACAACTCCGACATTTGCCTGGTGTGAAGATGGGAAACCACGCAAAACCATCTTCAATACTGCCGACAGTGGGATTCAAACCCGCTATCTTCTGCATGCAAGCTGATAGTTACGTGACTCAAAGAGCGCAGCGACATGCTAGGTATTATTATTATTATTATTATTATTATTATTATTATTATTATTATTATTATTATTATTATTCACAGAGTGAGGATGACCACTAGATCACTTACGTGATGATGAAGGTGACGACGACCAGGAAGAATACTGATATGGGGATGATGTATAGCCGACGATACACCATGACTGCTGCAATGCAAGAAAAAAAACCATTCAGCCGCAATCACAATTTCTTCGTATTATTACAAAATAACTGGATACAGGAAAGTACATTAGAATGACAAATATCCCAGATGGATAATGTTGGGCTTAGAGAATTGGCTACCTTACGTATTTGAATGTAGTTCAATCCAACGGAAATACACTCTTATTAACTTACAGTATGTAGAGTGAACCACGTAAGTTCTTCACCTCAGATATCTTCTGACTAGCTGAAGACAGTGGGTGAATAATAATAATAATAATAATAATAATAATAATAATAATAATAATAATAATAATAATAATAATAATTTGAATGGAACTATAGCCTACGCATTTCTGTCGCATACACAATTGATCGTAGGCAGTCACATTCAACGATGCAATTATTTTCATTGTACAGACGTAAAAGGATTATTATTGAAGTGTGCATGTTTACAAAATGAAAAATGAAATGTCGTATGGCTTTTAGTGCCGGGATATCCCAGGACGGATTCGGCTCGCCAGGGGCAGGTCTTTCTATTTGACTCCCGTAGGCGACCTGCGCGTCGTGATGAGGATGAAACGATGTTGAAGGCAACACATACACGCAGACCGCGTGCCATTGGAATTCACCAATTAAGGTTAAAAATCCCCGACCCGGCCGGGAATCGAACCCGAGACCCTCTGAACCGAAGGCCAGTACGCTGACCGTTCAGCCAACGAGTCGGACTGCATGTTTACAAATGTAACGCCATTTGCGGTTGGTAACCCGAAGGTCTAAGACGGTGAGTGCTACGTATGACTCATACCTCGTGTTGATGTCGCCGGGCAGGGTGAACATACAGTCTGTGACGCATCACCCTCACCATATCTGAACGTTCAAAATGTTGGCACTAGTTTCGAAAACGTGCTCATTTCAATAACTTATTACTTTTTGCCAGTGCTACATGTCTGCTTGTCGAAATAAGTGCCTGGCCAAGTGTGGCGACCAACTCTCCCGTATTTCCCGGAATCTCCCGTATTTGACGCTATATTTTCACGATCTCCCAGCTCCCGTATTTTCTGTTTCTTTGGGGGAATTTCTCCCGTATTTTTTCGTCAGTAAAATCATTGTTTCAGTCATTTAAATTTTGCGCACACGGCCAAAATTTGTTTAAAACGTTCGAGGGCAGACGCAGTTGATTCTATATAGTTTTTTTTTTCCTATCGATTATCTCGTTTAGAAATGACGAACCAATGAGTTTAAATCTCCTTGTCTGTTAAACCAATGAACGCGTACTTACCGGTACTTCCTGACTTTCGTTCTTTTTGTTGTTCAGCCGGGGGTGCTTTGGCGTCATTTGGTTTCAGTAGTTTTACTCTACATTATCTGTGAGCCGTATAGGGGCAGTGATGACGAAGCTAAAACGCCACCAAAAAAAGAAAATGAAGTATATGTGTACATATCTTTCGAAATGGGAAAGTTTATATTCCTGAACTGAACCTGCACAGTCTAATGTTTATAAAGGAAAGTGTTCGATCTGCAAACGCGAGTTTAGCATCGCACATGGCGGCAAGAACGACTGTATACATCACATGGATACTGCAGGTAATAAATTAGTCTTTTTCATTCTGAAATGTTATATCTTGTTCTTCAGTGCGTAAATTGTTCGAATTACGTAAGTTGGCCTTTCTAAGTTAACTTCTTGTGGTTTCTTGTAGGCCACAAAAGTAAAGTAAAAATGTCAGCACTTCTTAATGTCTAAGATTTCAACTTTGTTCAGTTCTCCATACCTTAGCAGAAGCCTAAATAATGACGATGTATTGCTGGTGAACTTTCATTAGTTTACTACTCAGTACGACACAATCTCAGCTACAGGAGCATGGACTGTGTGATCAACTGATCAAACTTTCCAAAAATGTGTTCAGCGAATCAGATGTGTCCAAAAAAATCTCCGTGCTACACTTTCTGGGGTCATTAAAGGCGACACTCCAGAGATAAAAAGATATTTTTACGTAATGGATGGTTTTTCACGAAACTTTGTGGGAATGTCACATACATAAAAGTAGAGATACCATGAAAATTTCTTTCATATACAATTAATAGCTTTCCCAAAATAATTTTTTGAAAATTTTTCCATGAAATTTAATTAACATGTTAATGTAAATTCGTAATTAGGTAGATAATGCTTCCATGCTTCTTTTAAAATAACTACGTATCGATTTTTCTGTACATAATTTATATAAGGTGATATATCAAACTATTGTTTGTGTAATTTTGCGTTCTAAAATTTTGGACTTAAAAATCCCTAGTCCTTGGAAAAATTCTGCAATAAAAATTTCCATACGCAGGTTTCTTAATATAGCTGTGATACATATACCATACAAATATTGTTACATTTGGCAGAATATTATAGGAGAAAAATGGGATTTAATTGTAAAATTACAATTAGCAAACAAAGCATTATTACAGTGATAAATTGTTTAAATTCAGCGGAATAACTTCGTGACAAGAAAACAGAAACTCAATCCTTTCAATTTCAATCATTTAAAAAATTTCACCAAAATGACCAAAATGTCGAATTTTATCTCCGGAGTGTCGCCTTAAATGACCCCAGAAAGTGTAGCACGTTCTTTTCTTTAGCAAAAGATGCCTCCAATCACCTAAACAGGAAAATGTTTCCAGTTGTTGGGCGATATTTTGACCCCTTTAATGGAATCCAAAACAAACTGTTGGATTTCATAGAATAGGCAGAAGAAAGTGAAATTGATGTCCATAGGTTATTAATTAACTCACTAAATCCAAACAATTTGAGTGTCCGTAATATATCATCATACTGTGCTGATGGTGACAATGTGAATTACGGCGAGCATCATTCAGTCATGAAACTTTTATTCAGGCCTAATTAGAACGGAAAAATCCTTAAAGCCAGTTGTTCTAACCATGTGCTTCATAATGCCATAAAACGTGGATGTAATTATTTAGATTATGTAGATATTGAAATGTTAGGGTTAAATAATGGTAGTCATTTTCCTGTTCTGCTAAACGAAGGAAAACATTAAACTCATTTTTTGAATTTGTTGATGTTCAATGGACCAAAATCTTTCGTCACTGAAGTACTAGATGGTATTTCTTACACCTGCCGCAGAAAAGCTTTTAAACAATTGGAAGCCTACAAAAAACTATTTTGAAAGCATAGATGATTCAGATTGTCCAAAAGTTCTGAAACGGTATTTCAACAATGAAAATCCAGAATTATAAACAATTATTGAGGCTCATATTAGTTTCTTTGAGAATATTGGAAAAGTTTTTATTCAAACAGCAAAATATTTGGAGAATTCTGATCTTGGTATTATGGAGTCTCATGAAGCAGTATAGATACCTCGGTAGTGTTACTAACAAAATGTTAGCTACTGTTCTCAATTCAAATTTGAAATCTACATGTGAAAGCAATTTCTTTGAATTATTATTCTTAAATGCTTAACAAATTTATTGGTAGTTAATGATAGTTTATCTTAAAAGGGAATTAACATTCAATGACATACATGACGTTGTCGAATGTATCCAACTGGATTGTGTGAATGAAGATGAATTGTATGAGGAATTTTGTAGTTGCAAGGATGCAATAACATGTGCTGTGTCTTTAGGGGGTAACACTAGCCGAAATGGGTGGCAGTTTTCACCAGCTTAAAATCGAGCAATATAACTTCTGAAAACTTGGGAAAGTTGGTAGGCTATGTTATGAGCATACCAGATAGTAATGCTCATACAGAGAGAGCATTTTCTCTCATGAATAACAAGTGGACAGATGTTAGGAATAGGAGCAGTACAACGCTGATCAAATCAGAACTGCAAGTTGCAATGAACTTCGCGAATTCTTGCAATGAAATTTTAGAATTTGCTAAACGTGATGGCAAACTATTGTCTGAAAACAAAATCTGTTGCGAAATATATTTCGGTCTTCTTAAAGTATAAAATAAAGTTCTTTTTAATTATTTTTACAAACACTACATTGCTTTTTTTTGTAAAATTTTGCCGTGTTCTAAATCGTACTTATAGTTGGTCATAGATATAGAAATCTCCCTTATTTTCTTCAAAAATAATTGGTCAGTCTACTACCTACGACAATTACGTATGGGATAGAAATGGGCTTCGTACCATTTTTTAAAACACACTTGGCAAAGGTGTCTCTGTACTGATTATTTAACGGGAGACACATTGTACGTTCTTTTATGTGCCCATTATTGTTATTGTCATGGCGTGTGTCGTTCGCCCAGGCGGCCTGACCTGCTATGCTGAACAGGGGCCTTGGTGGGGGATGAGAAGATTGGAAGGGATAGACAAGGAAGAGGGAAGGAAGCGGCCGTGGCCTTAAGTTAGGTACCATCCCGGCATTTGCCTGGAAGAGAAGTGGGAAACCATGGAAAACCACTTCCAGGATGGCTGAGGTAGGAATCGAACCCACCTCTACTCAGTTGACCTCCCGAGGCTGAGTGGACCCCGTTCCAGCCCTCGTACCACTTTTCAAATTTCGTGGCAGAGCCGGGAATCGAACCCGGACCTCCGGGAGTGGTAGCTAATCACACTAACCACTACACCACAGAGGTGGACTTTGTATTTTCGAAATGTGTTAATGCAGTTTGGACGCATACGAGGGACAATACAAGCTTATATACAGCTGTGAATGGGCTTTTACTGAACTGGAAATATCAAGAAGGCGTATTTATACTGTACCAATAATTCACAGTTACATCAGTTATTAAACCAGTGGCAAAGAAAACATTAGCTACCTATGCACATGTTCTGTGATTCCTACAAACCCTGGTGGCGCTTATTAAAATTGTTTGAATTTATATCTGGTTATCAGAGTCTGTAGAAGATCTGGAGAAATTGCTGAATGGTATGGACAGACTTGGAGGAGGAGTACAAGATAAAAATAAATACAAAACAAAACAAAAGTAATGGAGTGCAGTCGAACGAAGTCAGGTGATGTAGGGAATATAACGGTAAAGTAAGGGTGTATTCGTCCAGCCCCGCGGTGTAGGGGGCAACGCGTCCGCCTGTCACCCGGCGGCCCCGGGTTCGATTCTTCCTGGCCGGGTCAGGGGTTTTTGATTGTAAATTATTAATATCCCTGGCCTGGGGACTGGGCGTTTGTGTCGTCCTTAACGCTCCTTTCCTCACATTCAACACTTTACACTTCCGCAATTACAATTACACGCAGGTTCATAACGTTTGGTGCAAGTAGGGGGCAAAAGATCTTTCGAGGTCGACGCCTCGAACAAATAGATTTAAAAAAAGGTGTATTCTTCCCGAAGGCAGGTCCGAACCTCCGCAGAGGTGTGCCTGAGCTGGAGTTTCCGTACGATAGGGTGGCCAGTTCCTTTCCGCTCCTTCATTCTGTAGGGGATATAAGATTACGAAATGAAGTCTTAAAGGAAGTAGATTACTATTGCTACTTGGGTAATAGAATAACTAACGATGGGAGAAGTAAGCAGGACATAAAATGCAGGCTAGCACAAGCAAGGAAGGCCTTTTTTAAGAAAAAAAAGAAATTTGCTCATCTCGTACATTGATATAGGAATTAGAGGGGCAGTTTTGAAGACGTCTGGAGCTTGGCATTGAACGGAAGTGAAACATGGACGATAACTAGCTCAGAAATAAAGAGAATAGAAGCTTTTGAAATGTGGTGTTACAGACGAAAACTGAAGGCGAGATGGATAGATCGAATCACGGATGAAGAGGTACTGAATCGAGTTGGTGAGAGGAGAAAGATTTGGCTAAATTTGACCAGAAGAAGAAACAGATTGACAGGACAGATCTTAAGACACCCAGCACTTGTTCAGTTGGTTTTCGAGGGAAGTGTAGGCGATATAAACGGTAGGGGTAGACCAAGGTATGAATATGAGAAAGAGATTAGAGTAAATGTAGGATGCAGTAGTTGCATAGAAATGAAAAGGTTAGTACAAGATAGGGTGGACTGAAGACGTGCAGCAAACCAGTCTATGGACTGATGATCCGAACAATAACAATCACCAGTACACTCACCCTACATCAAGACCTTTAAATGAATCAGTAAGAACGAGAGGAATGACTTATTTCAGATCAAGGAATCTAAGAACTATGAAATACAGTTTAGACCAGAGGTGCTCAGCTGGGCTCCCGTTGAGGCAAGCCCAGTGCGGCCGGGCAGGCGTGACGTAAATGCGGGCAGCTTACGTAACAAGCATAAGTCGCAATGAAACGAGAGAGCGGACACACTTTTCCGGGAAGCGAGGGAGCATTGACGTTCGATTGTGATTACGGAGCTCTCCTCCACTACTCACCGAAGTGCCGATTGGGGTTAATTATTTAGAATAAAACTGTAACTTCTGACCTTTTCAAGATATTCCTGTTTGATTTATACTGCGCTCGGTATAAACAGTCGGTTTCATTTTCTTGTATTTAATCATTCAAAGAAAACTTACACGTTATAATGTTTGTGTTACAAAGCTACAGGGTTTAAGCGTACAAGCTACGACTTATATTCCTTGCATGGGAATCACAGTACTTTCATTTTCTTAAAAGTAAAATTCCTGTTATTCATTAAGCAAAAATTAAGATAATTACATAATGCAACAATTTTTTGCACAGTGCTGTAGTGTTGTATGACTTCCCCCGTTGACTGAATAGCATTTAAAATGGTACTGGCGTCCAGTGACAATAGCTAGCCTCTAAATGGCGATAGGGAGTTTCATCATGAGCGAGGACATAGATATTTACTATCCAATATTAAAGTACAACAACAGCAACAATGTAAATATACCTACCAGGTAGATGTACAGTATGCCTTCAAATAAATAACCTCATTGATGTTATTCCCGGTAAGCATGATTGGATTGTTGGGAGTTTATCAGATAATTTAAACCCAAAAAAACACAAGCAACAGCTTATCCACCCATGGGCGCCCATATGACAGTTTCTAGAGGGGGGAGGGGCCTGACCTAGGGGTACATAGTAATTTTAATATTTTGGAAGATAAATGGCGACTTCTACTCTGCGGTAGAATAACCCACGGTATCCCCTGCCTGTTGTTGGGGGACGGTACTACCGCTTTTACGTAATACTGACTCTTAAGTCATTTTCTTGAAAGGAAAACACGTGACTACACTAGAGTTTACCCTTTCCCTGAGAGCTAGAGGGGGGCCGCGGCCCCACCTTGCCCCCGGGTATGGGCGCCCTTGTATCCAACTTAACTCCGTATTATATTAGAACTGTTTGTAAAGCACCTCTTAAAATGTAATAGTGTAATAGTGAAAACTGTAATTTCATTACGTACATTATAAAAATATAAAATTATTTATTGTATCCGGCCAAAATACATGAACTGCAATGAACATTGTCTTATAACGTAAATTGAAAATTGACGTGGATTTTCGCCCTCTTTCTCATTATTTTTTGTCTCCATTTCAAACTCGGGTATCGTCGCAGTGATCGAGAATGACTGGGAGAACTTCACGGCCTGTGACGTAGTCACGTCACTGCGGTTGGACAGCATACGCTGCTCTCAACGCCTACTAGCTCGTCCACTTCACAGTGCTGGGCACCCGCGGGACGGAATACCCTGCGTGAGCACCTTTGGTTTAGACGATAGCCATAAAGTGCTGCATTATGCTCATCACGACCTCTTTGGATACACCAAGTTGTTAATTGAACTCCCATTGCTTGACCTTGGAAATAAATTCTCAACGAAGAGTATTGGTGAACTCCGTAGTTGGAGTAATTTTGAGATTGATAAATACGAAACACGGATATCCTAACAATATTACTACTGGGACTTATTATTGCCAACAAGTTCAGATTTGCACAGAGAAGAAACTAATGTTGGGTAATGTAAAAGTGAACTACATACAGTAAGTAAAGAATTTCAGACTCTTCAGAGTGAAATGAAATGTCGTATGGCTTTTAGTGCCGGGATATCCCAGGACGGGTTAGGCTCGCCAGGTGAGGTCTTTCTATTTGACTCCCGTAGGCGACCTGCGCGTCGTGATGAGGATGAAATGATGATGAAGACAACACATACACCCAGCCCCCGAGCCATTGGAATTAACCAATTAAGGTTAAAATCCCCGACCCAGCCGGGAATCGAATCCGGGACCCTCTGAACCGAAGGCCAGTACGTTGACCGTTCAGCCAACGAATCGGACTCTTCAGAGTGTTTGTTTCTTATTTAAAGTCGCATTAACACATCGAAGGTTTTCGGCAACGGAAGGATGGGAAAGGGCTAGGACTGGAAAGGTAGCAGCCATGACATTAATTAATGTACAGCCCCAGCATTTGCTTGGTGGGAAAATAGGAAACGAAGGCTGTCGACGGTATTCGACAAGTATTCGAACTGTATCTCCCTAATGCAAGCTCACAGCTGCACGACCCAAACTCACTCGGTCTCTTCAGAGTGTGACAGTAAAGCTGCCAAACAAACCGAACAACATCGTTTCAGAAAGTTTTACAGGAGAATGGGAAGAAATATTGTAATAATAATAATAATACTAATAATAATAATAATAATAATAATAAAATAATAATAATAATAATAATAATAATACTAATAATAATAATAATAATAATAATGTCATTTGCTTTACGTCCCACTAACTACTTTTTACGGTTTTCGGAGACGCCGAGGTGCCGGAATTTAGTCCCGCAAAAGTTATTTTACGTGCCAGTAAAATAACTTACACGAGGCTGACGTATTTGAGCACCTTCAAATACCACCGGACTGAGCCAGGATCGAACCTGCCATGCTGGGGTCAGAAGGCCAGCGCCTCAACCGTCTGAGCCACTCAGCCCGGCAAGAAATATTGTATGCCACCCCTAGCGCAATTAAGTGGTTAAAGCATTTGACTGTAAATCTCTAATCTTCTAGAGTATGAACAAACATTGTGGCTGTAAATTTTTAGATATATATTTTTTTGAGCCCTTTTGACACTTTTCGTATTATTCTTCATGCAATTATATTGTTAGTGTCTTGATCTCCATTGATCGGGATTTCAACAGAAAGATTTGCTTTTATGTTGCGAGGATTTTCAAAATATACCTTCCGTCTGTCCAGTGGTTCCCTGTGATCTACAGTGAGTTCATCTGATTTGTCCAATAGGCTATCCGTTTCCCTCATCCATTCCTTTCTTTCTTTACAAGTATTACACTTCAGAAACGTTTTCCTGACTCTTGCCCAAGCGTTTCTACGTTATTGCCCAAATCTTCCCGTGATTTCTTCTGGGAATCTATAATGATTTGTTTCGCACTAGTTGTTTTCATCTATTCCCTACTTATGTCAGTGCTTGTTTGGAGTCATTCTTGATATACTTTTGAAGGTTTACAAGCTGCCCTGACTTTATGATTCCACCAAGATATTCGCTTTATCCCATCTTTACACAACGTTCCTCCTAGGCCGTTACTACTACAGCAACCCCGTATGCCATCCACTCTCTTTCTACATCTTGAATCTGCAGACTGTCTATTGTTTGGAAATTTTTACTAGCCATATCCATGTACTTCTAATTTCCTAATAGACTTCCTGAGTTCGTAGTTGTTGATGATGATGATGATGATGATGATGATGCTTTTTGTTTTAAGGGGCCTAACATCGAAGGTCATCGGCCCCTAATGGTACGAAATGAAATAAAAATTTCAAAGGCATCCACTGACCAAAATAAAAATAAAATATGTCATGAAGAATGAATGGATGGACAGGAACCCAACCAAAAACAAACAAACAAAAAACAGTGGATCAGACTCAAAACAGATCGAAAATAACATTATTACCGACCAAGGAACCACTTATAAAGCTTTTTTTTTTTTTGCTTGTTGTTTAAAGGGGCCTAACATCGAGGTCATCGGCCCCTAATGGTACGAAATGGAAGAACAAAAATGTCAAATTCATCCACTGACCAAACAAAATAATAATGTCATGAAGAATGAATAGATGGACATGAACCCAACAAAAAAAAGAAAAGAAAAAGGAAACAAACAAACAAAATACAGTGGATCAGACTCAAACAAAGATCATACATAATTGATTACTGACCAAGGGACCACTCATAAAGCACGATGATGCTTGATGTCTAAAGGGGTGCAAAATCCATGTCTAAGGCCCCACAGAATGGTACATGTCGCGAGTAAAGTAGAAC
This sequence comes from Anabrus simplex, assembly GCF_040414725.1. Lineage (NCBI taxonomy): Eukaryota > Metazoa > Arthropoda > Insecta > Orthoptera > Tettigoniidae > Anabrus > Anabrus simplex. Next base: position 275,480,304 of record NC_090267.1, on the reverse strand, counting down.
CATGCTATTTGTCATGTTGGGTACTAATCAAAAGTAGCGAAACTCACGGTGTTCCACACAAGACGGTACTACTCACAAGTACTGTACTTCGTACAGGTAATGCAGACCTATGGTGTTTCTCACACAATGGCGCCACTCATAGCCAACGCAAACCAATGAGTTTCCTCACCTACGTGTACTAGGCACGGATGCCGGTCCCACGGGCTCCCTGGTGTTCCTCACATAGTGGATACTAATCACAGGCAACGCAGACCGACGGTGTCGCTCATATAGCGGTACAACTCACAGGCTATGCTCAGACCCGCGGTGGTGCTCACATGGGTACGACGCACGGGTACTGGAAACCCCCAGGCCAAGCTCATGACTACTACTAAACACAAACCCATTTCGTACCGAACATAGTGGTACAACTCGCAAGTACAGGCAACCCATGGTGTTCCCCGCGTGATGGTACGAATCAAAAGTAGGTTCATGGTTCTAATTCAATCATCCCTTGGTCGCCCCTTTTAGTCGCCTCTCACGACAGGCAGGGGATACCGTGGGTGTATTATTCGTCAGCCTCCCCCACCCACAGGGGGTGTGTGTTTGGTCCGCGAGAGGTATTTTATTTCCCTCAAGTCCGCCGGCAAGCCGGTTAGGACCCCCCTATTCGCCACCTGGGACGCGCCACGTGGGAGTATCACCTCTCCCCCTGCTACGCCAACGTAGCAGGTTCGTGGAGAGTTCGTAGTTAGTTAATATATAGTCTATTACGGACATGGTGCCCCTACCCTCCCATGTGTAAGCCTTATGCTTGAGGGTGAATTTACAATTGCTAATTTAATACTATCATGTAAGTCCAGTAAACGTTTCCAGTTCCTATTTACTTCTATATCTCCCTCACATTTACCAGTCACCTCATATACTTCAGTTCTATTTCCAATTCTCGCATTGAAATCACTCATTAGCAGTGTCCTGTCCTTGCTGTTGACTCTCACTACGATGTCACTCAATACTTCATAAAACTTGTCTACATCGTCCTCATCTGCTCCCTCACATGCTTAATGCACTGAGCCAATTCTTGTTCTAATTCCTCCAATCGCTAAATCTATCACTTCATTCGCTCATTGACGAACCTAGAAGAAACTTTGTTGCGAGCTACGTTTATTCTGAAGAACATCCGTATTGCACACTGTGCTCTTTTCCTTTCAACACCTTTTGATAACGGCTTATAATCTCCTCGTTATCTTCTCTTAACTGATCATTTTGTTTCAAAATATAACGGCGGAATACATTTTCTCATGTTGGTGTAAACTTGCTTCAAGGATTGACAATAATTCAGACAAATTCCCACTCATACGAAAGTAATTAAGGAACATTTTTAGATCACTGGTACGTTCATCTAGAAGAACTATGAGCTCCTCGTTCTAGGTGATATGAATTCAATGGATGGACCCAATGAACCTTAGTACTCAACCTTCTTTTCGTAAGAATAAAAATCCCAATGATAACGTGCGCGTCCATGGACCAGATTCAAACCGAGACGCATAATATGTGGTAGGGACGAGAAGTTGCCGGCAAGTTGACGGAAGTAGACAGCAAGTGTCTGTGAAGTGGAATGGAGTGGAGTGGCGTGGCGTGGAAAGCAAGTGGACCGTGTGATAGGGCCCTAAATCCTAACACATCCAGAGGCATCCTGTTTCGTTTACTGACTCAGCCAGCTCTGCTTTCTTTCATAAGCCTTGCAATACTGATAGCCCCACTTCATTCGCCAAGTTGTTTCCAAGGTTTCCCTGGCCTGTCAAATAGAAGTGGGAGTCCATTATTCCCACAGGTTTGAGGCTTGCTTAATAAATTCTGAGCTCGGTACATTTCTGTGAAAAAGCATGCTAGCCTACTTATACACAGTCCCATTGGGAATTTATCTTATAAAGATTCAGGGACCACCGGTAGATTTTATAGTCCTAGATACTTGAGTACAAGGAGGTCACGACTCAGAGTATGTCCGAGAGGCCCACTCCTGTTCCAAAGCACTTACTAGACCACTCAGCCGCTGTCTATGGTTCATAAAATAGGACGTGACTGCAGTAACTCGCACTACGATATATAAAATTGCGTTGGGTACAGACAATGACAGCGAGCACAAAAAACATCTCAAATTTTCGCTGAGGATAAACATAATTAAAAACGACGGTGATATTAGAAATAACTGAAATGACGTCGAGAAAAAACAAGAATTGACACTGTTCCGATCAGTTTTGAATTAATTATAAATTCCTTTCGTGTACGGAAACAGTAGAAATTGAGATCGAATATAAAAATAATTAAAATGATGTTGAGCATTAACATAATAATTTGACGTTCACTATGAGTTTAAACTCACATTGCGTACTAAAATAATACAAATTAAAATTCGACATAAAAATGATATAAGAGTATGAAGATGAAAAGAGACGTTAAGTAAAAGAAATACAAATTTTGTTATAAAAATAATCAAGTTGATGTTCTGAAAATAATCAAAATTGACGTTCAGTAAGAAATTAAAATTGACCTTGTATAATAAATTAAAACGTTCTGTATGAAGATAATCAAAACTGACGCTGAATATAATAATTTTCGCATATATTTTTATTGTTAGAATAGTTCCTTGTTGTGTATGGAAACTATGGTAATGGGCTACGATGGATTTGTTGTGGTTTATATATAGTCTACTTCTTCCTTCACATGTGCTCACTCATCACCATGACCATATTACTTCACTTTAGTAAATGGGTATTAAAACATGAGAGAGAACTGACCAGACCTTCGTCTTGACAGCAAAATACTCGGCTAACCAACAACGAAGGATCCGGAATAGTGAAACAGAACGCTTACGATATTCACTGACTCCAGCCTCTTCTCCAACCTCTTCATGAACCTCTTCTTCAACCATCATCTACTTTCAGAAGAATAACGAGATTCCAAAGTATTAATGTTTTACTTGATTGACAGGTAGCAGCATTCACGTCTCAGTTCACTTGGATACAAGCGACAATAGAACGCACTGGGTTGTTGGTCCATTTTAGGGGCTGATATATCTTCAGTCATTAGGCCCGTGTGCTCGCGTGTGAAGAGTCTGTGTGATAATTAGAGCTATTCTGGGCGTTCTAGTGTCACTGCAATTATGAGGGCCCTAGGATTTAAAAGAAATGTGAAATCACTGAGGAAAAAGTGTTTAAGGTTGGAGCCACAAGGCACACGAAGTACGTCCGTTGTAGAAATAGAAAAGAGCCAATAGGTCCCAACTTCAGCGTCGGTGGTTGCAGAGTAGTCTTCGGTCTACCACGAGTGGTCCGTGGTCCGACAGCTCTGCACTCCAACCGACCCACCGAACAGAAGAGTGGTGAAGACTGCTCTACCGTGGCTCTGCACCTCTGTGTTCGAGAGACGGAGAAGGCTGGTCCTCACCGTCGCCTCTCCTGAGAATGGTTTTCCGTGGTTTCCCATTCTCTTGCACTAAGGTGAATGCTGGGACAGTTCCTAGTATGGGCCACATCTTACCTTCTCCACATATCTCCATCACCACTACAAATCTTCTGGCCTGAGGTGGGAGTGGTAGAATAACACCCACGGTATCCCCTGCCTGTAGTAAGAGGCGACAAAAACCCAGGGCTCTTAACTTGGGAGCGTGGTTTGGCGACCATGGAGCCCTCAGCTGAGTCCTGGCATTGCTTCAACTTACTTGTGTGAGGCTCCTCTTATCCAACCCTCTTGGTCAACTCTTGTTCTTTGTATTAGAGCAATCGAGGCCTAGGGAGTCACGCCCTTCGGAGCCCTTGTCTTTCTTTGGCCGATAACTTCATTTTTCGAAGTGTGAGATCCCTTCCAATTTTTCTCTCTGATTAATGTTATTTAGAGGATGGTTGCCTAGTTGTACTTCCTCTTAATACAATAATCACCACCACCACCTGAAAATATACCGTGAATGATAAAATGGCACCACGGCGAATATCTGTGGAGCACCATGTGCCATCGTGTGAGATGTGAATGTCACTTTACATAAAAGCCGACCGACATGATACAGTCCAGCAGCTCACTGACCAAGAGACTATCTACCAGACGAGGTCTAAAATGACAGTTGAGTGGTGTATGAGGCTCCAAAGCAAACGGATGGCCATGAGGTCATGAGGGTACAGCGACACAAAAGGCCTCAGCTTGTACGACGGAATTTGAATTTAACCGCTGTTGGCCCTTTCCGATAGGTCCCGTTATCTGCTTCATCAAAAGGATCGAAGTTCACGTGCCATGTGACAAACAGTGCAGAAAAACATCCTACCACCATTGCTAGAAGAATGCAAGGTGATGGTGGCAACGTTGTGCCGAGAAATGTCTTCCTGGCATTCTCTGGGACCAGTCATCCACGTGGAAGACATTCTCAGCTGATTTGGTTATGACTCCATCCAGGAGATCACGTTCACCCATACATCACAGTCTTGATGATCACATCTCCAACAAGACAATTTGACACGTCACAATGTTAGAAATACCCGACAGTGGTTGGCAGAATCAACCAATACTTCCATGTAATTCCCTGGCACACGTGCCCGCATATGTTTCGGAAAACCTCTGGGGAAAAATCGCGCAGATCTGCTCTTCTGATATGCTTCAATTAACCCATCCCCTCCGCAAACCAAACACACTCGTTCCGTAAAAACCTTTCAGTTCAATCCAGTTCAGTTCGTCGTCGTCGTCGTCGTCGTCGTCGTCGTCGATGGCCTACCCTACGAGTTGGCCGTGCTTATCTGTGAGCTTTCATTCGGGAGATGGAGGGTTCGAATCCCATCGTTGGAAGCTCTGAAGAGGGTTTTCCGTTGTTTCCCATTTTCACACCATGCAAATGCTGGGGCTGTATCTTAGTTAATACCACGGTCGCTACATTCCCAACCCTAGCTCCTTACCATCCTTGCGTCGCCAATAATCGCTAGCAAAAAGGAAGTCTATGTCCTGGCTATTATCGGGTGTTTATCAGCAACAAAATGCATTAAAACAAGACCGAAGGTGTGTGTTAGGAGAACTCTATGGTGCAAGGAGTGGCTACAAAACAGAGATTTTTTTCCATATGAACTTGCTAAGGTAGTGCCTAAGGATTGGGACAATGGGGATGCATGAAGAAAGTTAATTCTGTTACCATAGGTTACGTCACTTATTTAAGTTATGTGAGTATACATTTCACCTCAGAATGGAGTCCCAGCGACCTTAAATATTTTGGGAACTGGGAGAAGCTACATATCTTTGTGGCATTTGGTTCTATAACCTGCAATTTCGTATATTTTAAGAAATTCCTTGATAAAGTCGCGAGAGATGTTTAATCGAAAAGCGGCCTCAGTGGCGGCTACTCCACTGGATTATCAAATGGTTTCTCCTTTCTGATTAAGCGGCCTATACAGTTCATTACAAGTGGACAATTCTCTACCGTACACACTCCGTACATTCCGAAACACATTTTCCTCAGAGGATTTGTGGAACGTGAATGGGAGCCTTTATTCCGCAACTTTAGCCCAACTGGGTGCGTTTGTCGTATTCGAACCCTCCAGCTCAGGCAGCATGGCTCCTAGTACCTATGGCAAGTTATACCATGTTACTCCGTGTATTAGATGGTGACATAATCGAATGTGTATGTTTTTTTCTTACAGGCGCTTGTAATTTTAATCTAATTTAATCAATGTCTCACATTTCTCCATGTCTATCATTTCAGTTTTACATTGGTTATTGGCCACCTGCTGCTATTTCTTGCTGTCTTTTGCCACAGCCCTGAACAAACCAAAGTTTTTATAGAAGTCTCCGTATCATTTATGGCCGTGACATTTAGGGAAGTGTTCAGGTATGGTTGGTGTAGAGTAATGACTTTCAGAGCGCAACCAATATGTCTGGACCGCATGAAAGGTGCCGGTTGTGTTGCAATAGCACTGTCTACCCCAGTGATGAAAACTATGGAAAACTATGAAAAACTACACTCCTCATCATGCCTTGTACGCCTCATTACAGTGCCGCCATTGATTCCTCGGTTTCCTTATAAACACATACCATTTGGCAGTGCTATTTGGGGATCCACCAGTCTTCGGACTGAAGACTTAACAGGCATTAGATATTAAAAAAAAGTGATTAAGTTTACCTGTAATTTCTACTTAGCAAGTAATTTTACATTGCTTTAATTGACCACCACCACCACCACCACCACCACCACCACCCGACTTCGCCATTAATTTTAAACAAATTCACATGCTGGCCCACTGTAACTTGGCGGCATCGAAGGGCAGGTCTTCTGAGTAAATTGGTATGGCTACTGGCAAAGCTGATAATCGAACCTTGGACCTGCAATTCATTCTGCTTCCCACTGTTATCGCGGACCGTCAGTTATTGAGTACTAAGGAGTTAACTGAAGCATTTCCTTTGCTTTTAATCACTCTGAAACTACCGGATTACGTCAGGATTTCATCCGACAACCCCGAGCATTGAAAGCGAATTGAAAGCGAATTTGGCCGATAATCCCGTTGTATTCTCCTTAAGACTCCACCGAAATGTGAAAGCAAAGAAATGCCATTTCCATAAAGGCCATGAAGGCCATTGGAAGGTAAAAGCTCACACTATTCGTAACATCGGCTCTAACATACTCTTCGATTCCGGTCAAAGTTTGAGTGCGTGTAGCTGAGCTAGCGTACATTCCAAAGGTGAAAACCGATGTTTTAATGCTACGGTGCTCATGAGATTTCTAGCCCTCTGGAAGCCCCCTTCGGTATTTCCTGGATGGGATGAGAGTCTGGGCGAGGGCCTCCGGTCGGAGACTGAGAGTATGTGTCGGCCTCTCCCTGCACTTTGCTTTTCGTCTGGTGTCTCTGCGAATATTCTGGAAGGCGAAAGTAGAAAGAACATTTTTATTTTGGCCACACCCCGAGGATACTAAAACCTCATCACCAGGTAGTCCGGCTCCATCGCTAAATGGTTAGAGTGCTGGCCTTTGGTCACAGGGGCACCAGGTTCGATTCCCGGCAGGGTCGGGAAATTTAACCATCATTGGTTAATTTCGCTGGCACGGGAGCTGGGTGTATGTGTCGTCTTCATCATCATTTCATCCTCATCACAACACGCAGGTCGCCTACGGGAGTCAAATCAAAAGACCTGCACCTGGCGAGCCGAACATGTCCTCGGACACTCCCGGCAGTATATAAAGGAAGGCTCAACGCGAACAGGTTGTTGTCAGTGGAGGAGTGAGTGTTGTCGTGGTAGACAGTACTGCAATGTTGGAGTGTTGAGTAGTAGTCGAGGGGTGTGTTATTGTCTTGTCGAGTGATACGTGTTAAGTAGTTCAGTGCGTGGAGCGGTCATGTGGTTGATTTAGTAAATTATCAATCTTGTCTGGAGTCGAGCCAAGTGAACAGCAGTCATGTGTTGTGAGTCAAGAGACGTATATTCGAACCCAGCTACAGGAAACTGCTGGGTGCAGTGTGGAGTGACTAGTGCCTAAGAACGAAGTGAGAGGTGAGATTTGTCAATCAAGATTACGGAGATAAATACCAGCAGAGCGGAGACCTGCTGTGAGGATAAGAGACTTTTTTGTAAATAGTCACTAATTAGGGAGATGGTTTTTGGTATAATGTATGTGTTTATGAGTGTGTACTGGTTGGATCATCCTAGATTAAAATAGTCCAATAATTTACTTTTATTTTTTACAATTTTCTTTACGTCATACCGACACAGGTCTTACGGCGACGATGGGATAGAACAGCCCTACCTCAGCATTCCCCTGGTGTGAAAATGGGAAACGACAGAAAACCATATTCAGAGCTGCTGACTCTGGGGGTCGAACCCACTATCTCCCGAATGCAAGTTCACAGCTGCGCGCCCCTAACCGCACGGCCAGCTCACCCGGTACTGGTAGTCCAATAAAACGCACAGTGTTTTATTAGCAACAGAATTTAATGCTGACTATTTAACGTTATATTTGTGAAAATAACGCCTAGTTGAGATAAGGGATGAGTCACAGTCACACGGTTGACACGGCTGATATATCAATCAATCAATCAATCAATCAATCAATCAATCAATCAATCAATCAATCAATCAATCAATCAATCAATCAATCCTAATCTGCATTAAGGGCAGTCGCCCAGGTGGCACATTCCCTATCTGTTGTATTCCTAGCCTTTTCTTAAATGATTTCAAAGAAATTTGAAATTCATTGAACATCTCACTTGGTAAGTTATTGCAATCCCTAACTCCCCTTGCTATAAGTGAATATTTTCCCCAAAATGTCCTCTTGAAATCCAACTTTATTTCCATATTGTGATCTTTCCTACTTTTAAAGACACCACTCAAATTTATACTCCACGCCATCTCTCCGCTGATAGCTTGGAACATACCTCTTAGTCGAGCAGCTCGTCTCCTTTCTTCCAAGTCTTCCCAGCCCAAACTTTGCAATATTTTTGTAACCCTACTCTTTTGTCGGAAATCACCCAGAACAAATCAAGCTGCTTTTCTTTGGACTTTTTCCAGTTCTTGAATCAAGTAATCCTGGTGAGGGTCCCATACAGTGGAACCATACTCTAGTTGGGGTCTTATCGGAGACCTATATGCCCTCTCCTTTACATCCTTACTACACCCCCTAACACCCTCAGAACCATGTGCAGAGATCAGTACCCTTTATTTACAATCCCATTTATGTGAATACCACAATGAAGTTCTTTCCTTATATTAACACCTCGGTACTTACAGTGAACCCCATAAGGAACTTTCACTCCATCAACGCAGTAATTAAAACTGAAAGGACTTTTCCTATTTGTGAAACTCACAACCTGACTTTTAACCCCGTTTATCAACATACCATTGCCTGCTGTCCATCTCACAACATTATCGAAGTCATTTTGCAGTAGCTCACAATCTTGTAACTTATTTATTACTCTGTACAGAATAACATCATCTGCAAAAAGCCTTACCTCTGATTCCACTTCTTTACTCGTATCATTTATATACAGGGTTATTCACCTAACATGTTACACGGAAATAACTTCTAAACCATTAAAGATATCAGCATACTGTTTTCATATTCGTAAATGGTACGCAGGGTCTTTTAAAATAACGTGCTACTTACTGTAGTCTCATGGCGTGATTAACAACTGAGATATTGATACTAACTCCATATTTTTAAATGGAACGGCACAAATTCCTACAGCTGATTTAAAAGTTCATCTGCGTACAAGTTTAAATATGTAAGTATTTTAAAAATCGGACTATTACTTTTTGAGATATCAGTAAGAACAGCATGCGCTGTTTTGCATGCCGCATCAGACGGCGTGAAGTAGGGCAAGGACACATTGTGGCGCAAGCAGTTTCCTGGGAGTGAGTTCAGCCACAGAATTGATACCAGGCATCTAAGCACCTCGTACATATGTGATGGGTTTGCAAAGTATGTATGACAGGCGAACACATGACAGGACAGAAAGGGTTGATGTGTTTAAAAGGAATAAAATAAGTACTTTGCCTTGAAAGGAACATAACGAAAACTATAACTGTCACTGGTTTTAGTGACGAGCTCCTTCTAGAAAAGCAAACGTTCAGGGCTGATCGTGGTGAGATGGCAGCAACATTATTATTTATGTTTTATTTTACACGCATTAATCTCCGCAGAGCTCCAGCGTGACTGTAGTAGCGTGCATTCGGGAGAGCGTAGGTACGAATCCTGCCTCGCCCAACCTAAAAATGATTTTCATGGTGTCCCATGTTCAACACCAGGCAAATACCGGATAGGTACTTTTGTGATAGGCCACGGCCGACTTCCTTTCCAAATCCTTCCCATTCCCATCCGTGGGAAAAAAGATAAACTGAACGCAACCTATTACATGTCAAAAAAAAAAAAAAATACAACTTTAATCTCCCTTCCCCGTTGCGTGTTCGCCAGTCATACATTAACGTTGCACACCCAGGGTATGTTACGGTACATCACATTATGTTTACAGTACATGCCTGGTATCCGTTCTGTGGCTGGAATCAAGGCCAGAAAGCAGCTTGCGCCTCAATATGTCCTTGCCCGACTTCACGCCGCCTGATGCGGCATGTAAAACCGCGCATGCTGTTCTTATTTATATCTCAAAAAGTAACTGTCCGATTTTAAAAATACTTACATATTTGAACTTGTACGCAGTTGAACTTTTAGGCCAGCTGTATGAATTTGTGCTGTTCCATTTAAAAATATGGAGTAAATATCAATATAACGGTTATTAATCACCCTACGAGACTAAGTAGCACGTTATTTTACAAGACCCTGCGTACCATTTACGAATATGAAAACAGAATGCCGATACCTTTAATGGTTTAGATGTTATTTCTGTATGTTAGTTGAATAACCCTGTATATAAGGTCCAATAATACTGCCTTGAGGAATTCCCCTCTTAATTATTACAGGGCCAGATAAAGCTTCGCGTACTCTAATTCTCTGAGACCTGTTTTCTAGAAATATAGCCACGCTTTCAGTCACTCTTTTGTATAGTCCTCTTGCACTCATTTTTGCCAGTAGTCTCCCATGATTTACCCTATCAAATGCTTTAGACAGGTCAATCGCGATACAGTCCATTTGACTTCCTGAATTCAAGATATCTGCTATATCTTGCTGGAATCCTACAAGTTGAGCTTCAGTGGAATAACCTTTCCTAAACCCGAACTGCCTTCTATCGAACCAATTATTAATTTCGCAAATTGTGTAATATAATCAGAAAGAATGCCTTCCCAAAGCTTACCTGCAAAGCCTGTCAAACTTACTAGCCTGTAATTTTCAACTTTATGTACATCACCCTTTTCTGTATACACAGGGGCTACTACTGTATAGCAACTCTCCATTCATTTGGTATAGCTCCTTCTTGCAAGTAAGTACTTCATATACGGTACTATATCCCATGGAAATCACAATATAAACAAAAACATCCACTGGTACGGTAGGGTGACAGTGAAAATGAATGATATTGACTCAGGGGCGTAACGTTAGGGACTGCAGGGCCTGCAATGCAGGCGGGCCTATGCCTGTAATGGGCCCCGCACAAATTTTGCTGAACATTTAACGTTTGTCACACATTTATTGGAAAACAATGTAACCAATAAGAAGTAGGTGTAGTAGCAATCAACTCAGTTTCGCCCCCTGTGGGTGGGGGCGGTAGAATAACACCCACTGTATCCCCTGCCTATCGTAAGAGGCGATTAAAAGGGGCCCCAGGGGCTTGGAACTTTGGAGCGTGGGTTGGGGACCACGGGGCCCTTAGCTGATTCATGGCATTGCTTCCACTTACTTGTACCAGTCTCCTCACTTTCATCTATCCTATCCGACCTTCCTTGGACAACTCTTGTTCTTTTCCGACTCCGACGCTATTAGGTTTGCGAGGGCTAAGGAGTTTTTCATTCTCACGCCCTTAGTGGTCCTTGCCTTTCTTCGGCCGTTACCTTCATTTTTTGAAGTGTGGGGTCCCTTCCATATTTTCTCTCTTATTAGTGTTATATAGAGGATGGTTGCCTAATTGTACTTCCTCTTAAAACAATAATCACCACCACCACCACAACTCAGTTTCGGACGAGCTCTCTCTACATGATGTTCATAATAAATTAGGTTTATCAGTTGCGCTATTTGATATTTTTCAAACTTTATTTCAACAGATTTTGATTCTTTTTTGTAAGCGAATAAATTATTAAAACCGAGATCTCGGTATCAATTACAGAATATAGTTCTGTAGTTACTGAAACATGAAACCAATTATATTTAAGTACGAATATCTAAGTGGTGTACGGTTGCCAGTTCAGAAGCTTAGCCGTTAAACCACGGAGGCAGTTAAATGAAACCTATTAAACCTTTTTGGATGATCTTATGATAACGAATATTCCCTTCGTTTATACAACTTGAAAATATATTGCACTGCTGCTACCTGAAAATCCACAGCCTGTTTCCAGTCATACGACCGAGTCAGGAAATGGAATAAATGAAGCCCTAATCTAGCGGCAAGGATAGGAATTGTACCGGCTGCGGAAGCCTGTCCCACTCCTCTGGGGCAATGATTAATGACTGACGGATGAAATGATATTGGAGAGTGTTACTGGAATGAATGATGACAGGGAAAACCGGAGTACCCGGAGAAAAGTCTGTCCCGCCTCCGCTTTGTCCAGCACAAATCTAAGATAGAGTGACCGGGATTTGAACCACGGAACCCAGCGGTGAGAGGCCGGCGCACTGCCGCCTGAGCCACAGAGGCTTGCATTACTTCTACCTGCCGTAATAAATTTATATTAGTTATTCAAATGTTTTAAAATGGTATTTGAAGTGGGGGACTTCTTATTTCGGCAAGCGGCCCCTATCGCATTCACTACACCCCTGTATTGACTGTGTCATGCTTGGTAGCACAGCGCACTTGGTTATGTTTACAAACACTATGTTCACGACTAGCAACTAGGGCACGAAACCTGTACATCAGGCGGTATCTTTCGTTGGGTTGATACGTCAATGTACGATGTTGCCTGTGCTGCGCGTCCGAGCAAAGAATGGCGTTACAATGTTACGTACCGTACTCAACAATGAGCAGTGTTGCGAGTCAGACCCTACCGTACCAGTGGACGTTTAAAACATGTCGTTCTTCATGTTACTTCTAAATTATATCAGCCCTTCGTGACCCATCCTGGCTCAGAGGTTTCCCCTTAAAACAATAATCTCCACAAACACGTCAATCGGTGTTAGACGATGATGGTTGCTCAGTTGCACTCTTTTCTAACAAGAACAACGAATCTGGTGTTGCTCAGAAAGATTTACTGTATTTGAAAGAAAGAAAACTATTTTAGACGATTCATCTAGAAGCTAATTATGTAGATGGCGGTGTGTAAATTTGCATTCAACTGCAGCCTATTGTCTGGAGATGGAGTAGGTTGTGGGATATTCTCATGTTTTGACGGGTCCCCTTCACTACGCTGTCAGGCCTGGCTCATCGCGTTACTGCTTGTTTCACAACAATTGGTTCATACACACACACGCACACACTCTTTCACCGCCCATCCTTGACCCCCTGACCTATCACCTACGTGGCTGTGACTTCAGATTTTGCCTCAAGTTGATTTCACCGGTATTGATCCTTGAAGTCCCATTCGTCTATTTACAAACACCGAAGCCCGCCTCGTAAAATTGGGAACCACCTCGTTCGAAGAACCAAATTCGAATACCAGGGTGTAAATTATCCTCATCAACCTTAATTCCAGTTCTGGCACTCTTCCTAATCGCAGCGCCCAAAATTATAACAATTACACACACAGGACAGTTAGCACAAAAAGATAGTCTATCAGAAAATTTCCCTCCGTGAACTTAAAAAGAATTATAATAATTTCGTTGGGTTTACGTCCCACTAACTACTTTTCCGGAGACGCCGAGGTGCCGAAATTTAGTCCCGCAGGAGTTCTTTTACGTGCCGACACGAGGCTGACGTATTTAAGCACCTTCAAATACCACCGGACTGAGCCAGGATCGAACATGCCAAGTTGGTATCACAAGGTCAGCGCTACAACCGTCTGAGCCACTCAGCCCGGCAAACATAAAGAAAACAGAATTTATAAGTACACAGAATGGAAATGAATTCTACCGACAAACCGAGATTGTTCAGGGATACTGGCCGAGTATTTTGATATAGCAAACCCAAAGTCGCTGGTGACTTATTACTGAGTAATTACACATTGTTTTATAAAAGACCCGGGTGCCTTTGTGTTCATTTACACAAAATTTGGTCTGTTTTTCATACTATATATGTATTTACAAGTCGTGAAGTAAGAGCTCTCCACATTCTCTTACTCTTTTTTACAAGTTGCTTTACGTCGCCCCGACACATAGGTCTTATGGCGACAGTGGGACATGAAAGGGGAAGGCATGAAAAGGAAGCGGCTGTGGTCTTAAGGTACAATCCCAGCATTTACCTGGTGTGAAAATGGAAACCACGGAAAACCACCTTCAGATATGCCGATAGTGGGATTCCAAACCACTGACTTCCGAATGCAAGCTCCCAGCTGCGTGACCCTAACCGCACGGCCACCTGTTCGGTTTCTTACTCTTAAACCACATTCTTGATTACAAGTTGGATTAATTAAATAAGATAATGATTATGACGATAGCCCGCCTGGTGGCCATGATCGTTAAGGCGCTGAAGTCTAAAAACGGTCTAACACCGAGGTTAGCCGGTTCGAGTCCCGTTGGTCGAAAAAATTTTCACCATCAGAATGTTGGCCGGCAGGGTAGGGGGGGTGGTGGTATACAATTTCTAATCACTAGATTGCGTGCCAAAAGCCTGGATTAAATTCCAAACCTCTCCGCAGTGCTCATATGGAGTGAGGGCATATGACGCTGTTGATGGTGATTCGTCCGTCGGATGGGGACGTTAAGCCTTGAGCAGACCCCTTGGTGCTATTCGACAGGAGTAGGCTATGTGCCGGCACCGGGTTTCACCCTCTCCCTACTATCATATATCACGTCATTCATTTCATCTCTCATTAACTCCTCTGATGAGGTTGACGTCAGGAAGGGCATCCGGTCATAAAAAAACCGCCACGACAAATTCATCTCACCTCATACCCGACCTCGTAGGGAAACGGGACAAGGGTTGGACAAACAACAAACAATGATTATGACGACGATAGTGGAGAAGAGGTTTTAACATTCAATCTGCTGGGAAAAACTGGAAATATGTTAACTTATAGACTAAAACATAGTTCTCACCGAGAAAATGACAGACTTCCTTTCAAAAACATGGATATGTAAAGTATATGTATGTATGTATGTATGTATGTTCAGTCCGTCAGCGATGCCGCTGGTGGGATCCTCAACAGCTCTGCCATCAGCTGTCATAGGTGGCCTAGGCATCACTGAAGAGGCGTACTAGGGAAATGGGGAGTGAGGTAGTTTCCCGTTACTTTCCTCACCGAGCCAGAGTTGCTATTACATATCAGTCTGCCAAGCCCACTGAAATGCATAAGGATTGGCATTACTAGCATCACTCATACCTCAGTCACTTCCATATTGTCAAAGCCAAGGACAAGACAGAGACAGATCTATGAAAGTAACAAAATTGCTCTAGCCTATACTAGAAGACATAGTGCACTGTAAACACTAGGTCCTGCCAGCAAAGGCGGATGTAAAGAATACTGAAAGAAAAATCATTCGTTATTAAGGCATAATAAAACTGGTTTTAAAAACTGATTTTAATACAATACAGTATCTAATAATATTAAAATTGTTGATAAAGAAAAGAATAGTGGCATTGGTGACACAAATTAGGAAGTAAATAACGATACAGCTGGTTTGTGTTTTAAAAGCCGATGTAGCATGCAATTCTTTTCTCGAAGTATTTTCAGTCTCTGCAAGCAGTTCGAGATCGAAATTTGACTGTATATTCTGAAATTTACGTTCACTAGTAGGCTATTATGAAACCCCTTGAAAATGAAAAATGAAAACCTACAACCTGTTTTCCAGTCATTGACCGGATCAGGGATGTAATGAATGAAACATATACGGTATAGGCTGTTATTACAATGGGGTCGCCACTCCCAAGGTGATTTGTTAATGAGTGATAAATGCTATGAAATGATAATGGAGTGTGTTGCTGGAATGAAAGATGACAAGGGAAAACCGGAGTACCTGGAGAAAAACCTGTCCCGCCTCCGCTTTGTCCAGCACAAATCTCACATGGAGTCACCGGGATTTGAACCACGGTATCTAGCGGTGAAAGGCCGACGCGCTGCCGTCTGAGCCACGGAGGCTCTTATGAAACCCCTTAAGACGTCTAATTATACGAGGAAGACGTTCGCATCTCATGTTTTTATAAACCGTGACAGCAGTCTGCAACTGTATGTAATAAACATCCAGCAAATATAACTGATATACCAAGAACTGTCGAACAAAGAGATTATTATCTAAGTGTTTATCTCCAACAGCTGTCCGAATTACTGCTATAAGCCTCGCTCCTTTTCTGAACGTGTTTAAGAACTAAGGCTGCAGACTCACCAAGATGAAGAACTCTCAGTCAGGCACTAACCAGGCTCACTGGAACTTCAGGAGGACCACAGTTCAGCCAAGACAGTATGATCCAAGGTCGATCTTACAACTTGACCTGACGTAACTATCTGCTAGTAAGTTTCTCTTTCGGAGGCCATTTGATATATTTCGAGTACTAATGAAGTAGCAAGTTTATCGATGCAATGCGAAGGTCACTGCTTAGTGCTACTCGCGCTAAGTAGCGTGTATTGTTCAAGAATTTCGTTATCGCTACTTCAGTGTTATTTCTTTTGCTTTCTCTCAATTCTTATTCATTTCCCCAGGTACTCACTCCATGTGACATCGATGTGGCAATCTCGGCATTGTAACAATTTACTTGTGTCAACATATTTTTCTATAAGGGGCAACTAGTGTGAGGTGATCACGGGTCTCCTAGCTGAGTATGACGCTGTTTTCGTTTGCTTGTGCCGTAGTCCTCACTTCCATGTTTCCTATCTGACCTCCTGGTCAACTCTTGTTCTGGTCCGATACCGACGTATTACGCTTGCGAGGCCTCCAGTATCTTCCCTCCATAAGTGGGCCGTGTATGCAGCTTGTCGTAAGAGGCGACTAAAAGGGGAACCCCAGCGAATCTCAATTTAGGAGCGCGGGTTTCCTACTATGGGTCCGTCGTCTGAGTCTGGCATCGACTTCACTTATTTGTGCCTGGCTCCTTGATTTCATCTTCCCTATCTGACCTTCCTAGGTCAACTCCTGTTCTCTTACGACCACGGTGATAGCATACTAGGTTTGCTAGTCCTACTGAACATTACGGATGGAGACTCAAGCCCTTAGTGACACTTCCCTTTCTTTTCCAGTTATCCTCAGTTTCGAAGGTTCGGATTACTTCTATTCCCCCCCGCCCCACAGATTAGCGTCGACAGTTACCCAGTTGTACTTTCCCTTAAGGAGAGATAATCATCGTCACATTCGCAGTCATTCATTTTCACTCCTTTCGTGGCCTTTTGCCGAGTCACTCTGCTTTTAAAGGACCGGATTACTTACTTTTTCTAGACTTAAGAGGGTCGGACTGAGCGGTTCAGACGGTTGAGGCGCTGGCCTTCTGACCCCAACTTGGCAGGTTCGATCCTTGAAGGTGCTCAAATACGTCAATCTCGTGCCAGTAGATTTGTAGACAAACTTCAGGCAACTTGGCATCGACGACAACCGTACAAGTAGTTAATGGTACGTAAAACTAATGATATTATTATTATTATTATTATTATTATTATTATTATTATTATTATTATTATTATTATTATTTTACGTCTCACAATTTTGCAATTTTCGGAGATGATGAAATGCCGGTATTTTGACCCTAAAAAAAGCAAAGCAAAGAAAAAAATAACCTCCATGAAGACCTTTAGAGGAGTGAAAGGTAAATGCTTCATCTATTTGAGAGAGAGAGAGAGTGGTTAGCTCTAAGTCTGGCCGCCTTTTCTCCTGGAATGAACCGGGTAGTCTCAGGTTTGTTGTAAGCTGAGTGTACGTCAGGACCATGTGCCTCTCCGGAAGTGGGAATCTCATTTCTAAATATTTCGACTTACTGACGGGGAATAGAACGCACCTCCTTCCAGGTGAATCGAGCGCACCATCACCTCCTTTGATCAACTCTTGTTCTTCTCCGACCTGACGGTATTGGGTTTGAGAGGGCTAGGAGTATTTCATTTTTCACGCCTTCTGTGGTCCTTACCTTTCTTTCGCCGAAAGACTCATTCACCAGGATCTTCCTCAGACCATAGTCCGAGTATCCACAGATGAGTCTCTTCTTTCTGTTGAAGGCCTCCTTGGTCATGGCAATGAGAGTCTACTGTATCTTCCTGCTGCATCGCATATTATGCTTACAGGATATTTGAAGTTTGATTCGAACCCCACTGTCGGCAGCCCTGAAGATTCCTATCCTATCGTGACTGTAAGACTTATCTGTATCGGTGAGACGTAACGCAAATGGTTAAAAAGGAAACTTCTTAACCTACATTGATTTATTACCTATTACATTTACAGTGATCACCATACCCTTTATGTTGCTCTTCTTAATACCGAGCTCGATAGCTGCAGTCGCTTAAGTGCGGCCAGTATCCAGTATTCGGGAGATAGTGGGTTCGAACCCCACTGTCGGCAGCCCTGAAGATGGTTTTCCGTGGTTTCCTATTTTCACACCAGGCAAATGCAGCGGCTGTACCTTAATTAAGGCCACGGCCGCTTCCTTCCCACTCCTAGCCATTTTCTGTCCCATCGTCGCCATAAGACCTATCTGTGTCAGTGCGACATAAAGCAATAGCAAAAAAAAAAAAAAAAAAAAAAAATGCTCTTCTTAATTCTCATTCCATATTGCCCACAAGCTACATTCTAGCATTCTATTTATAGCCTGTTCACTCTCTGCTAACAACACCACGTCATCCTCAAATTATTATCAATCACGTAATAAATGTTATACATTATTATAATGTACTTTTGTTGTTTCACGTTAGATATGAAATCTTCGTCATCTCAGACACTTGATAACCGAAGACAGAAATCACCACCACTTGAAGAAGGTGCATTGTTACACCATAGTTACCTTGGAATGCTCTTGAGCTGCTGTTCTGATATGTTGTCAGAGACCAGGAGCGATAAAATTTGTGATGATGACTGATACCGGTAAACTGATAAGAGAAACCTAATACTGAAAAGCTTAAAACCGACTTTAAAGAGTCATGATGATTATTCTAATATTGCAATACATTTTGTGTTACGGTATCTGATCAACTGTGAAATCAGTCACAGACTGTACGCGCTAATCGAAGAGCGGCTGAGTTTTGGGATATAAATAAACAAATTGTATCAGGGCGAAATACCACTACTCCACCATCTTACAAAAAAAAACTATAATTGTTGAAGAATCGTTGAATACATATCAGCACTTGTGACCCGTTGCGAAGAAAAGGACCTAAAGTCGAATTTTTTTTAATTTTGAGATTTTTGTGGTTCTGAAATAGGCGTGAGATACTGAGAAATTTTTAAAAAAGGAGTTCATACTTCTAGGTGCAATACTTCAGAAGATATTAATCACTGACTGTTGCTGTTCAGAAAATTGTATTTTGAGAAATGCACAATTACAGCTTTCTCTAATTTCGTTACCAACTGTACAAAGTTTTCATGGCATCGAGTTGCGAACACTCGAACTGCTACGTAACTTAGTTTGTTAAGAAGACCCGTAGGTAGCGCGAAGAGTTCAAAACATAGAAATGTAATTTTTACACCCCGACAGTTTTGTTCAACTCTGCTGTAAAATGTCCATTGCCGACTTTAGGTCCCTTTCCACGCAACGGGTCACATTTTTGTTCTTCAATTATGTTTAAAATGGGCGGAGGGGGTTTATGAGTTTAGTCAGCTTGGAATAGATGGTATCTAAGACAAAAGCTAATAGTCGCTTCATTTCCAATCCTCTTCTGGTATAGGCTAGAGCAATTTTGTTACTTTCATTGACCTGACTCAGTCTTTATCCTTGGCTTTGACAATATGAAAGTGACTGATGTATGAGCGATGCTAGTGACGCCATTCATTATGCAGCCAGTCCCTGCTATGGATGGTGTGAAAATGTTGCTCATAGGATCGGGTGATGCATGCATTTCAGTGGGCTTGGCAGACTGATATGAAATAGCAATTTCTGGTTCGGTGAGGAAAGCAACGGAAAACTACCTCACTCCTCATTTCCCTAGTAAGCCTCTTCAGCGATGCCTAGCTGATGGCGGAGCTGTTGAGGATCCAACCAGCCTTAGGGCTGATGACCAACATACATACATACATACAGCCTCGATATACACAATCATACACACGGGGGGGGGGGGACAGTGGTGGTGGTCATTTACTACAATTGCTGAACTTTTCGACATATAGTATTATACTAATAGGCCTAACTGACATGCACTTCGTGAACGTTTCCAGTGAAACAAGTGGTAGGCTTGTCTACTGGTCTTCGCATTGAGCGACCAGAATCGTATTTTCCTAGTTAAAAGTGCACTCGTAATGTGTTCCGAGACGGTCGCATCAAATCAAATTACAACAGTGCTTAAATACAAGAAACCTGTTCCAGTCTATTCACGTTAGAGAACTCTTCCAACACTCTGGCGTCCTTGAGGTATTAGGGAAATTAAACACATGTTTTAATAATAATAATAATAATAATAATAATAATAATAATAATAATAATAATAATAATAATAATAATAATCATCATCATCATCATAGGAAGAAGAAGAAGAACTTCCATTGTCTTGAGGACAAAGTCACGTGTAATTCAGTTGATTACATTTCTAATTTTTGTATCTCACTATCAGTTTCAAATCTTTTTGTCTGCTGGTGGGAAGAGGAGAATCGGGGCAGTTCTCCTTTTCTAGATTCCTTTGCCTGCCTACATACTAAAAGCTTTCATTCCGTACCCTTAAAGGGTACGTCTTATTTTCACCGCAGTGATATCCCATGCCTTTGCTGACGGGACCTAGTGTTTACAGTGCACTATGTCTTATGGTATGGACTAGAGCAATTTTGTTACTTTTATTGACCTGTCTCAGTCATATCCTTGACAATATGCAAGTGACTGAGGTATGAGCGATGCTAGTGAAATGAAATGGCATATGGCTTTTAGTGCCGGGAGTGTCCGAGGACAAGTTCGGCTCGCCAGGTGCAGTTCTTCTGATTTGACTCCCGTAGGCGACCTGCGCGTCGTGATGAGGATGAAATGATGATGAAGACGACACATACACCCAGCCCTCGAGCCAGCAAAATTAACCAATTATGGTTAAAATTCCTGACCCTGCCGGTAATCGAACCCGGGACTCCTGTGGCCAAAGGCCAGCACGCAAACCATCTAGCCACGGAGCGATGCTAATAATGCCACTCCTTATGCTACCAGTTCCTGCTATGAATGGTGTGAAAGTGTTGCTCATAGGGTTGGTTGATGCATGTATTTCAGTGGGTTTAGCAGACTGATATGTAATAGCAACTTCTGGCTCGGTGAGGAAAGCAACGGGGAAACTACCACACTTCTCAGTTCCCTAGTACGCCTCTTCAGCGATGAGGACTGAACATACATACATACATACATACATACATACATACATACATACATACATACATACATACATACGCGATATCCCATAATCATGTCCCTGTGTAACGCTCTATTGGCTTCCTCAGGCGGCTCATTCCCGTGTCTTCAGGTGTGGTGCCGGATGCGACCAGCAAACGGTACCTTATACACAGTTTTGGGGAATACCATGCCCTAGACGTGCACCAATCAAAGACCGGATAAACGGAATTCCAAAACAGTGAGGTCGGCTGTGTGTTAGTTCTAATTTACTTGTGATACATCATGGACGACCCCCTTGTCATCTCAACGAAGAAAGGGAAGCCATCTTTAGCATATGGAATGTATTTGTAAATATTTCTTGATAATGCTGTTTTGCTGGAAAAGAAAGAAACGGTGGCTATTTGAAGTGCAACCGTACTAACCTAGTAGTAGTAGTAGTAGTAGTAGTAGTAGCTGGAAACTAGAGAGCTTATCTATAGGCTAATATAATAACTAAATATTGTTTCGGAACCTAATTAGGCTATATCAGGGTAGTGGTGGGTGGTAAATAACGTAACAGGTATATTCAACCAGTACGCGTTTTCAACTCTTACAGCATGTAACGATTACCGGAGATATCCAGTAACTGAAGTAACAGGGGGTCTGCAATATTCGTGTGTACTCGGCTAACGAGTGTAGCGCGCAGTCGTACTCCCTACAGGTAACTACCTCCGTGACCAGTACTGAGTCGTTAACGCGTATTTTTAGCATTGCAGGATTTATGAAGAAGGCCAAAGACGAGTTCTCCCTGGTTATATTTTTAAACCTAGGAATTTACATTATTCTGTAATTACGCAGAGAATTTATGGCTGCATTTCTCGTTATTTTTAAAACTTCACGTTTCTGTTAAGCAATTGCCGTGGCGTTTTTATACGGCTATTTAAGCACTTATTCTTGTAGTATTTAGAGTTATATTCTGTGTTATATTTTTCGTTATTTTTAAAACTAAACGGCATTAAATACATATTTTCCGTGGGTGAACTATCTGTCGGTAGAGGGAATTTTTCAGTCGTTACAGATACTTGACTTCCCTAGTTCCCTGGCGTTCTCGGCCGCGAAGGGCGTTTGGCGTAAAAGCGACCGTGTAAGTAGACTTACCGGTACATTAAACAACTCCACCAGGTCAAAATTCCGGCACCTCTGCGTATCCTCAAACCGTAAAAATAGTGAAGCGTAAAACTAGTAGAATAACAATATTGATATAACCAGCCCTCAGATCCATGTAAAAGCCTTGACCTGGCCCGGAATCGAACCCGGGGCATGCGGGTAAGAGGCAGGCACACTTCTCCTGTACTACAGAACTGAATATTAGATACCGTACTTTTAATAAGTGGTAGTTATTTTGAGTCCGCCTCTGTGGTGTAGTGGTTAGTGTGATTAGCTGGCACTCCCGGAGGCCCGAGTTCGATTCCCGGCTCTGCCACGAAATTTGAAAAGTGGTACGAGGGCTGGAACGGGGTCCTCTCAGCCTCGGAAAGTCAACTAAGTAGAGGTGGGTTCAATTTCCACCTCAGCCATCCTCTAAGTGGTTTTCTGTGGTTTCCCACTTCTCTTCCAGGTAAATGCCGGGATAGTACCTAACTTACGGCCACGGCCGCTTCCTTCCCTCTTCCTTGTCTATCCCTTCCAATCTTCCCAAACCCCAGCAAGGCCCCCGTTCAGCATAGCAGGTGAGGCCGTCTGAGCAATCCCCCTGTTGGTGGGGGCGGTAGAATAATACCCACGGTATCCCCTGCCTGTCGTAAGAGGTGACTATAAGGGGCCCCAAGGGCTCTGAATTTTGGAGCGTGGGTTGACGACCACGGGGCCCTTAGATGAGTCCTGGCTTTGCTTCCACTTACTTGTGCCGGGCTCCTCACTTTCATCTATCCTATCCGACCTCTCTTGGTCTACTCTTGTTCTTTTATGACCCCGACGCTATTAGGTTTGCGATGGTTAGGGACTCTTTCATTTTCACACCCTTCGTGGCCCTTGTTTTCCTTTGGCCGATACCTTCATTTTTTGAAGTGTCGAATCCCGTCCATTGTTACCCTCTGATTAGTGTTATATAGAGGATGGTTGCCTAGTTGTAATTCCTCTTAAAACAATAATCACCACCTGAGCGAGGTACTGGTCATCCTCCCCAGTTGTATCCCCAGACCCAGAGTCTGAAGCTCCAGGACACTGCCCTTGAGTCGGTAGAGGTGGGATCCCTCGCTGAGTCCGAGGGAAAAACCAACCCTGGAGGGTGAACAGATTAAGAAAGAAAGTTATTTTGAACCGTTATGGGTAAAGAGTATTTTTGGGTAACCATTACAGTTATAATCGTTCACCAAATATAACTACTAAGCCAGGAACTCCCAAGTTGAGACAAAAACTCTTTAACAAAACAGTTGCATGCGGCACGATGCTTAATCCTCTGGGTCGCTAGCACCACGATGTTCGTGTGATGGCATCCAGCACGTAACCGTCTTCAGCACCTGACCTCGTACTTATCTGAAATGAGGTTAAGTAGACATAGGTCCTGTCATAGACTTGTTTATGTGATTATCCACTACGTTATGTCCAGCTGGATGTGGTAATGATAATCTAACTTCCTATAATGCACAGAATCATGCGGTCAACACAGGATGTGCTCGAGAAAGCCCGCAGTAGATGGGGTTCTGTAACGGCTTACGTCAAAAACAACCAGAATTTATAGCATTGTTCATGAGTGAATTCAAAACCCCGAAGATGAGAGGGTATTCAGTATTCGGGAGATAGTGGGTTCGAACCCCACCGTCGGCAGCCCGAAGATGGTTTTCCGCGGTTTCACATTTTCACAACCGGAAAATGCAGGGGCTGTACCTTAATTAAGGCCAAGGTCGCTCCCTTCCCACTCCTAGCCCTTTCCTGACCCATCGTCGCCATAAGACCTATCTGTGTCGGTGCGGCGTAAAACAACTTGGATAAAAAAGAAGATGGTGAAAGGCCAAAATGTAAACAAAGTAATTTTCGGTGACTAACATACCCATATAACCCGGTGCCTTATTACGGCTTCAAGGGCTCACATTTCTAAGAGCTTACGATGGCGTCCGAAGTCTGACGTTACCTTAGTGGTGGTGCACCTATATGCATCCTCTTGTAACGCTTCGTCCTCTTAACTTCCTATTTTCTTCCACATTACCCACACCCTGGCGGGGTCGTGGATGCGAACTGAGTAGTACATATGGATTTGGCACTGTTTTACTGGCGAATGCACTTCCTGACGCCAACCTTGTGGAGGGATGTATTCACTGTTACGTGTTCCTGTTGTGACTGGTAGTGCGGTGTGTTGTCTGAATATTAAGAGGAGTATTAGGGCAAACACCCAGTTCCTTAATGAGAGGAATTAACCAGACGTAATTAACATTTTCAACCCAATCGGAAATCAAACTCGGAGCCCTCTGAACCGAAGGCCTCAACTCGGACCATTCAGCCAAAGAGCCGAAACTCTCAACACTGAAGAATTAGGACAGATTCCTCTCAGGGGCAATTTTTTGGGCGTAGGCATGGAAGGCTGGGCGCCCTTTGCATGTATTTCAGATTTTCTTGTGAACCAATTGAGGACCTCATTTATTTCCTATGAGAAGTTCCTGATCAAATTTCATACCCTTTTGTTTGGATTCCTCCCGCATAGCTAATGATAAAGCAATATTTTAATATGTACAATACGATAGGTTCCGCAAGATTTGTGGGGGAATGATTATTTGACGTAGTATGTAGGCTGGTACAGAACGTACGCTGGTTGACTATAAGGGCGCGTGCACACCGAGCGCGCTTCGCATAGTGTGTCGCGTGTAGCGTGAAATGCTATGCTTAAGGTGTGTTTTCCAAGGTGCGATTGTAGCCGCAACGGCGATTGTAGCCGCACGGCGACAGCAGTCTCCATCTCCGCGCATACGCAGTTTGAATTTCATCTGCGACTCGCTGCGATTGCGGCTTGAGCCGCCACACTGGTGCAGTGAGCAGTGCTGGCGACCGCAGTCGCTGCGATGTAAGTGACAATTGCTCAACACCTCCTCCGCAAGCATTCTCCTCTGTCAATCAAGGGCCGATAACAGCCAGCCGTGCTCAGGTGTAAACAGTCTTGATATCTTGTCAAGATTAGTGGATCATAATTTATAGGAATGAATATACAATGTAATATGTACTTATAAATAAATGCAAATCCCACTCTGCATTGTCATTTTTATGCGTTTTTATTGATTCCTTCATTCCCTAGATTACACCGATGGAATGGCATGTAAATAATTGACATATTGGTGCAATTAATGTTGTGTCACTCAATTAAGTTGCGGGTTTGTTAAACTTGAAGTTTACCGGGCCAGTTGACTGGGCTGTTGGGGGCGCGCAGCTGTGAGCTTGCATGCGGGAGATAGTGGGATCGAAGCCCTGAAGATGGTTTTCTAATTTCCCATTTTCACACCAGGCAGGAGCATTTTACCTAAAATCTACAAGTTTTCACAGCAAGTGATTTTATTGAAAAACTCTCAGGGATTTTAATGAAGCTTAGACATTTTAGCTCAATAAGTGCTTTTAATATTAAGTTTATTTTTCAACTAACAACCGTCTTCTATGCATCCCCCCAATCTCCCACCTATACTAACACCTGTTTTTAATGTTATAATGTAATCATGATATCGATTTTATGCTATTTTACCTAAGCTACATATAAACAGCTGATGATGACTGCTAAGCAGTCGAAACATGTTCTGTGATTATTAATGTCTTTATAAGTAGCCCAAGGCTAAATAAAAAAGTGAAAGTATCGATTAGGTGGAACCTTTTTTCATTTATTGATTGAATTACATTATCGATACGGGCATGAAGTGGATGGTCTGTAAACCCAGAGTTATTATTAAGTATTTTTGACAAGTCTAAAAATCCAAAAATCCAAAAATAATTAAAACTGTGCCTCAAGGAGCATTTTCCATGCATCATAGAAAAATAAATATTATTTGTTAATAAATTTGCAACAAATTAACTAATCGACTTCAAGTTTTGTATGGTGCAGTATAGTATTACGATATGTTTGTGTTTTAAATTTGGTTGTGATAAGTGGTAAATTGTAGTAGTTCTAAATTTCAGTCATGACTCTCCTTAATGCCAGCGTCCCGCCACACCCACGTGGACTGGATCTCCACCCGCGCGGTTGCTTTACGTAGCCCCGACACAGATGGGTCTTATGGCGACGATGGGATAGGAAAGGCTTAGGAGTGGGAAGGAATCGGCCGTGGTCTTGATTAAGGTAAAGCCCCATCATTTGCCTGGTGTGAAAATGGGAAACTACGGAAAACCATTTTCAGGGCTGCCGACAGTGCGGCTCGAACCCATAATCTCCCAGATGCAAGCTCACAGCTGCGCGCCTCTAACCGCACGACCAACTCGCCCGGTCGGAAGATTTTTAAAACCAAGTTCTACCTATCCTCCAAACTTGTAGTTTCACCCTCACAAGTGATGCAGATGGGCTTATTAAAAACAACTGTTGTTGAGAAATATCTTTACCCTTCCACAATTAATTTGGTGTAGGCTATCTTAGTATCCAAAGCAGTATGCATGTGTTTTAGTTCATTGAAGTGCTTTTAGGTTTTCTACGTAACGGTTTCTAAACCATTAGAGCGTTTAGAAAACAAGTGCAATACACGAAAAGTGAGTAGTCAAGGGCCATCTTGGCAACAACGTGTTATCAGAAACAGAGGCAAGCACAGTTAACAGGTTTTCAGGGCGCCAAGGGACAAAAGCAAGAGTTTCACTACAACTTGGATTTTCTGACCATCGTGACAATGTCACTAAATGGATCGGATTTATTTTAAACTCGTTTGTAATATACAGTACTACCTGACAGTAACGTTTGGTTGTTTGCCGATATAGCCGGGCGTAAGACTTTCCCTTAATCAATTGATATTCGTGCTCCTCAAACAGCACTCTGAATCGTAACAGTTTTAAGGGGAAGTAGGCAACTATCCCTTCTGAACAATAATCAGAAGGGAGAAAGGTAGAGGTTCCAAACTTTCGAAAGTGAAGGTATCATTAAAAGAAATAGGCGGCCTAAGGAGGAAGTGAAAATGAAAGAATCCTCAAGTTTTGCAAACTTAACACCGTCGCTTTTGGATAATAATAATAATAATAATAATAATAATAATAATAATAATAATAATAATAATAATAATAATAATGATGAGCGAATAAGTTCAGGTCGTGTGGTTGTTAGCTTGCATTCGAAATATGAGTTCGAATCGTACTGACGGGGGCCGTAAAGATGGTTGTCCATGGCTTATGTTATTACACACCAGGCAAATGTTGGAGCTGTACCACTTCCTTGCCAGACCTAGTCCTGCCCTATACCATCGTTGCCGTAAGACCTGTCTGAGTCGGTATGACAAAACCAACACCTTTATCATCATCATCATCATTATCATCATCATCATCATCATCGGAGCTAGAGCACACCATTTTCAAAGTAAGTTTCAATGTTGTCATTACAATTCATTATGCGCAAGGGAGATGTTGTGATGTAGAAAAGGGAAATTCTGGTCAATCTACATAATATGATGAAATCGAACACAAATAATCTTTACCTCGAAACGAGATACAGTACAAAGTACTTCTACAGTGACGTAAGATTATTTCACTGAAATCAGATCCAATTAATGACATTTGTACGATAATTAGTAGACCTGTGTCCCATATCTGTGCGTTCATTAAGATAACAAGGACGTTGGTCATTATCTGTAAAACATGTTATGGAAGAAAGAAGCTTTGTGAAATAAGGAATTTGCACGTCATAAGGTCTCCATACGTGTAATAATAATAATAATAATAATAATAATAATAATAATAATAATAATAATAATAATAATAATAATAATGTTATTGTTCTTACATCCCAGTAGCTACCTTTGAAGGTTTTCAGAGACACCAAGGTGCCGGAATTTTGTCCCGCAGGAGTTCTTTTACGTGACAGTAAGTCTACCGACACGAGTCTGACATATTTGAGCACCTTCAAATACCACCGGACTGAGCCAGGATCGAATATACCAAGTTGAGGTCAAAAGACCAGCGCTTCAACAGTCTGAGCCACTCATCCCGGCTCATAACATACATACATACATACATACATACATACATACATACATACATACATATAGGCTGATTGGCTCAGACGGAATAGAGGTGGTTTTCTGAGCCCTCGTTAGCACGCTCTATCCCGACTGAGTCATGTGGTATTTAAAGTGCCCAACTATGCCACTCTCGTATTGATAGATTTACCGGAACATTAAAAAACTCCTGTGGGACAAACATCAGGCGCATTCGGGTCTCCAAAAACCGTAAACGTGGTTAGTAGAACATAAAACCAATTCCATTATTATTATTATTATTATTATTATTATTATTATTATTATTATTATTATTATTTTTTAAAAACGAAATGTTTGTCCCGGTACGTAATATTTTTAAGGAGGAAGCAATTGTAAATTTTTTTTTTTTTTGCTATTTGTTTTACGTCGCACCGACACAGATAGGTCTTTGGCGACGGTGGGATAGGAAAGGCCTAGGAAGTGGAAGGAAGCGGCCGTGGCCTTAATTAAGGTACAGCCCCGGCATTTGCTTGGTGTGAAAATGGGAAACCACGGAAAACCATCTTCAGGGCTGCCGACAGTGGGGCTCGAACCCACTATCTCCCGATTACTGGATACTGGCCGCACTTAAGCGACTGCAGCTATCGAGCTCGGTGAAATTGTAAAATTCAGCGTGACTGTGTGAAACGGGACCTACTCATATTTGCTAGTTATTTCATCTCAAAGCAAAGAGAGATTTATTATGTTAGCGTAGTGCTTTCCCTGCAGAGTAAACCTATAGTCCTCTCCGTGTAAGGACGTACACTAAGGGTGCAACCTTACCCTTTCTCCCCTGTAATATTAAGGTATTGGTTTATAGTGACTTTTCTTGCTGTTGGGTCTTTTTCAGTGTCGGTAACCATACAGTTTAGGGACCCTACTTGCCGATACGACGTCTTACTGTTACCGTTAATCTGGCACGTTGGCAACGTTCAGTCACTGTTCTAGCGTGAATTGTGTGTTGCCACCGCATTGCCTCTAAAGTCACTAGCGATACATTTGCGAGAATATTTAAAGCATATTTTCTTTTTCTGTGGGATTGTAAATCTATTTGGCTAATACCAGGTAAGTAGAATTGTGGCATGTTCGGATAATGCATTTAATAACATAGTTTGTGTGAAATGATGAGCACATCATTTTATTAATTACGTTCCTATTTCGTCCCATACTTATACGAACAGAATTCGATTGGGATGTCTAAGAAGGAAGAAAAATCTGCAAAAACTCCTCCGAAAAGGAAACCAAGGTTACGTCCTTTACAAGCTTCAGGTCAAGAAATGCTTGTACATTGCTACGAGCAATTGAAACAGGAAGACGACGAAGAAGGTATCAGTCGTAGTGATACGAAGCTAATGGCAAGAGTTTCATTATTAACTGGGGTAAGTGTTCGTTTTTATCTTGTTTCTATGATAAGTTTCTGGCATAATGACAATCAGTTGAAAAGGAGCAGTATTTCATTCTGAACCTAACCTAACCTAACCTGATCATGTAGGCCTAGGCCTATACCGGTACCATGTCTTGTGTCGACTTCGATACGGTTCGTAGACTTAACCTTTGTGTATTCATGTTGACTTATGGTATATGTGTATGTAATATATTTCTGTGTGTGTATTCTTACAGTGTAGTTTCGGTTTAGTCCGAAAAGTAATAGGAAATTTCAAGAAGGGAGTTGAATTTTCTACACCAGGTAAACGCCGAAAGCGTGAACATCCAGTGACCGGCATAGACAGTTTTTCTAAGGAAGCGATAGCAAGGTTTATTTATGATAAATTACATAAAGGTAAGGTGACTTCATAAGGAATCTATTGCAACATTATTTATAGAAATTGGCACGCAGGTGAGATAAGCTCCCAGAAATGTTTTGTGCATGTATTGTCATACAGCTCTTTTGAGTCCCTTGTAACTCTCTTTTTTCTTCCCACAGGAGAAGTCGTAACTGTAAGAAAGGTTTTCGACCACATGAAAGCAAATTATGACACTTATTTGTACAAGGGCTCCGAAACATCATTAAGAAGAATTTTGAAGGCCATGGGGTTTGTGTGGAGTAAAGGTGATCCCTATGCGTATGTTAGAGAAAATGAAGACATTTGTTTTAAGAGATCCTGTTTTCTGAGGGAATACATGCGTAATAAGGACAGTGAGAAACCAAAACCTGTTGTTTTCTTGGATGAGACTTGGATTTTTATGAATGGTGAATATATATGTTATATATTACATTTTATATTTAAAAAATCTTGGAATAATTTATCTTCATCAGGTGTCTTTGGTTTCAATTGTGCATTTGTCTTTCAGGGTCACCCACATACTCCTGGAATAAACCACACAAATCTGGACATGATGTTCAAGGAGTAATTCGTCGACCTGTGTCTGAGGGAGGAAGACTGGTTATTGTTCATGCTGGAACGAAGGATGGCTTTGTACCTGGTATGTTCTTAATTTATTTTACTTCATTTTATTGTAGTGAGGTGATCTCTCTTTACATAGTTATGAGGGTATTTAGGGTTTGTAGTACGGATGCAGGGGGGGGCACATAAGTCTCTGATAAGACCCCAACTTAAGTACAGTTCCTGTGTATGAGACCCTCACTGGGATTACTTGGTTTGAGAATTGGAAAAGTTCAAAAGACAGAAGCACGATTTGTTGTGGGTGATTTCTGACAAAAGAGTAGCGTTACAAAAATTTTGTCGGGTTTGGGCTGGGAAGACTTGGGTGAAAGGAGACAAGTTGCTGGACTAAGTGGTATATTCCGAGCTGTCGGTGGATAGGTGGTGTGGAATGACATTGGTAGACGAATACGTTTCAGTGGTATTTTAAAAGTAGGTAAGATCACAGTACAGTGATAAAGTTGATGAAAAGTGGGGCAAATATTTGTTTTTTTTTAAGAAGGGAGTTAGGGATTGGAATAATTTACCAAGGGAGATGTTCAATAAATTTCCAAATTCTTTGCAATTATTGAAGAAAATACTAGGCCTATCCCTGAAACTACATCTTCTGTCCTAAGTGCAGATCAGTGGTGACTGATTGATTGAAATTGACTGGCACTAGGTCGGAAGTGGCATTATAACTTACCGCTCATTGAGCTCTGTACGTGGTTTTTGATTTTGACTTCTCCACTGTTATTAAAAAGACTTGCAGGTATTCACTGTAGGCCAATGATTAACCTTAGAGAGGTATTTCAATCAAAACTTACTCAGTGTATTTTCATATAATATTACTGGATATTTGTATCAGTAAATTACTTGTATTGTAGGCCTATTTATTATGTTTATTCTGCATTCGACAATCTCCACCTGAATCAGTGCTTGATACCTGACTGTTGAACACCTTCCAAGCTTCTTATTTCTTACTGCCTGATATAGGTTCAGTGTTCGCAGCAATTACATTTGTTCTAAGGTATTGAAATGGGTGTTTATACTTATATCTTTTATGCAAGTGATCGTGGACTTCTAATCCAGATATAGGCCTACTAATGGAGATACATTCATGAGAGATGTTACGATAAAGTAGTGTAAGTAGTAATTAATTGACTTCATCATCAGGTGACTTTGCTACACAGTAGTTGGTTTTACTTAAAATCAGACAGCTTTTTGTATCATTCAACAGAAATCACATTTTTTATTAATAGGCCTATACTTTTTTTTAGAACAAATAACTTCATACTAAAACTTAAAATTCTTACAGGTGCTGATTTGATATTTGCTACAAACTTGAAGAGAAATCAGGATTACCATGGTGCTATGAACAGCGAGAAATTTCAGATGTGGGTGAAGACGCAATTAATCGTAGGATTAAGAAATATAGGACCCTGTGTTATTGTAATGGATAATGCACCATATCACTGTAAGCTTGTTGAGCATCAACCAACAACGAAATGGAGGAAGGATCAATTAGTGGTAATTATACTTAATTGAATATTTCCTTCTACTGAATGATGTTTAATGATGTTACAGAAATTAATTTTTATTTTTCCTTTAATTTACAGTCATGGTTAAGGCAGAATGGAGTTTCTCCACCAGAAAATGCCACAAAAGATGAGCTGCAAAGGTTGTGTAATATGAATCGAAGTCACTTAAAGAGGTACAGAAGCACGTAAACATAAGTTTAGATAATGTTGTTTACACTCGTGTATTTGACTTTCATGTATGCATAACAATATTTCTCTGTTTCTTTAAAACCAGGTACATTGTTGACGAGATGCTGCACAGTGAAGGCCATACTGTCTTACGACTTCCTCCATACCACTCATTTTTCAATGCCATCGAATTTGTATGGTCTGTGGCAAAACAGTATTATAACAAAACAGTGGCTTCAAGATCTGGTCACGGATTGGACAGAGCTACAGCTGTGTGGAAAGAATCTCTTGATCAGGTAGGCCAAGTGGAAATGTTATTTATTGGATATATGCAAGTGGAGTTTATAATATACTTGTCAGGTTGTGATACTTCAATATATCTTATAGGTGACAGCAGAGATGTGGAGAAATGAAGTAAAACACACTGAGAAGAAGATTGTCGAGTTCTACAATAATGAGGTGAGAGGTCTTCCTGAAGTGGAGGAACTAGTCATTCATCATGGAAGCAGTGAATCGGAGGAGGAAGATGAAGAAGAAGAAGAAAGAAGAGAAGCCGAGGAGTTAGCTGTACCATTGTAAGAGCCATTCCATGAGATTAAGAATGTTATAACTTTGCTGGGAAATAATACATTTCTGATTGCCCCGTCCTTTCTGATATAACGAAGTTACATTTCAAAATTGTGGGAATTGTGTATCTACAAGTTACAGGGCGGTATAGATGTGCAAGTGGGGATCAGTGTCCAATCGGAGTGGAATTATCTAGAACTGCTGTGGCGCAATGTGATGAGGAGCGGGCAAGGGGGGGAGAGAGAGAGGGAGACAGCACTCTGTCACCAATACACGATGTAAACATTGTACGCCTGTTAAAATACTGACATAACTTAAATTTTATACACTATCTAATGGTTTTCCACAGTTCTCTGAAAGTCACAACTCACGTATACTGTATATATATAGAGAGAATTACATATAAAAATACCTGTGTACACAATAAGTAGCCCACATATTAAATATAAATCAATTTGCTTTACGTCGCACCAACACAGATAGGTCTTATGGCGACAAAGAGGATAGAAGAGATAGGAAAGGGCTAGAAGTGGGAAGGAAGCGGCCGTGGTCTTAATTAAGGTACAGCACAAGCATGTGTCTGGTGTGAAAATGGGAAACCACCGAAAACCATTTTAACGGCTGCCGACGGTAGGATTTGAACCCACCATTCCCCGAATGCAAGCTCATAGCTACGCGACCCTAAACGCACGGCCAGCTAACTCGGTCATCTTTGAAAATGTCTTTTTCTATCAGCAGAGGCTTTTTTAAAATCGTCATATTTTGTATAGGCTACAGGAGATGTACAGTAGCCCACTGGTTTTCTGATTAAACATCATTTATTTAATCTATTGCATCAGTCTACTTACATACTCACTGTCCACGTACATCGGTAACCTCGTGATTCGATTATTGAAGTATTGTGCAATGATGCGACATACAAACTAAGAGAATACCGAGTGGTTCTTCCAAATATAAAACAGACAATTTCGAGTGGTCATGAGCATGACTCATAGTCATAGGGTAGGCTAAATAATAATGTTATTGGCTTTATGTCCCACTATCAACTTTTAGGTTTTTTTTGAGACGTCGAGGTGCTGGAATTTAGTCCTGCAGGAGCTCTTTTATGTGTCAGTAAATCTACTGACATGAGGCTGAGCACCTTCAAATACCACCGCACTGAGCTCGGCCCTGCCAAGTTGGGTTCAGAAGGCCAGCGCCTCGACCGTTTGAGCCACTCAGCCAGGTGTGGAGGCTAGAGAGCTGAGTTTAAGTAA
The DNA here is from genome assembly GCF_040414725.1 of Anabrus simplex. Lineage (NCBI taxonomy): Eukaryota > Metazoa > Arthropoda > Insecta > Orthoptera > Tettigoniidae > Anabrus > Anabrus simplex. The sequence continues at coordinate 275,446,136 of NC_090267.1, read as the reverse complement.
TTGTCGAACGTCAACTAGTTATAAAGATACTGATTGATTAAACTAATACAGTAATTAGAATAACCTAATTGACTACCTACTTACAACCTAGGTACTTTGGAATTGTGTTCTATCTTTTTAACACTGCAAATAAATCCATGTATTGTTTAAAACTCCCTGTAAGAAGAGGACAGTGGATGCGAATAGGTATTATTTTCAAATGAGCTGAGCTCGAGAGTCCATTATAGCATACGATTTTTTCAGTGTACCATGACTCTGTATGTACTGCTTCAGAGGAAGTTCGGCTCCCCGCCAATGTCCAGTGTACCGATAATGAACCATGTGTGTGTTGTGTCTCACTGATCCATGACTGCGTACGATTCTTTCAGTGTGCCATGATTCACTGTGGCTCACTGCAGCGAAAGCTCGACTCCCCGCCAGTGTCCAGTGTGCCTATAAGGAGCCGTGTGTGTCGTGTGGCTCACTGAGCCGTGATTGTGCATGATTTGTGTGCCGTGAGCTTGCCGTTCCTGTGAATCGATTCACTCGGACACTGAATGAATCGATACACTGCTTCGAATCAAGCACTCAGTAGCCTACACTAGTAGAGGTACATAGTACATTACCATTAAGATAGATAGCATTGCAAAGTAATTTGTCTTTACCATAATAACAATAATAATAATAATAATAATAATAATCGTATGGCCTCAGCTACCATGTGCAGACATTTCAAGTTGACGCCATCTGGCTGTCTGCTCGTCAATTTTGACGTTCCGTTATACTCTAGGCCCACTAGATGGCAGACCGAGTAAACCGAAACTCTCTTGGGCGTCTGTGGCTGAGATTTAATGAATTTTGTCGGGTAAACACCAAATGCGTCACCAGAGATCTTTTACATGCCGACATCGTACGACATGAAGTGTCGAATGGACTTTTTTCTGCCCTTCAAAAATCCGACTACCTCTGCCGGGTTTGAACCCGCTATATTGGGATTCGGAGGCCGTCACTCTACCACTGATCCACAGAGGCAGCTGTCTTTACCATGAAATACATCGTCGTCGTACATGACTGAATTACTATCAATATATCTTAGAGAAACTGTAATGTACATGAAACCGAAATTGAGTTAATTTCCACGATACATTCTTCCTATATAAAGGAGACCATGTAGCTTATCCACCTTCATTTCAGCCACATAAATATTCAGCAAAAATTGCAAAATCACATTAAAGGACAAATACAATTTTTTAAGTAGAAATAGTCTGGAACATAGATTAGTGAGGTTGGACATCCTGCGCGTCATCATTCAGGAGTCGCTGTTGAACATACTGTACTTGTCAAAACTAGTAAGTTTCTATTTTACACAATAATAGTGAAATGTTGATGAAGACGACATACACCCAGCCCCCGTGCCAGAGAAATTAACCAACGGTGGTTCAAATTCCCCACCCTGTCGAGAATCAAACCCACACCCTGTGACCAAAGGCCAGCACGCTAACCATTTAGCCATGGGGCCAGACAATAATAGTGAAAAAGCATGTTCACTGCAGCTATTGTTGACAGGATATTTCTTCTCTTTAAAGAACAATGAGTACCACGAATTAATATCCTGTTTTGTTGATTCCTGTAAACTTTGTATGTACGGTTTTGGTTCGCCAGTTCCTAGCGTATCTACTGAATGAAAACTTTGTAGACCAATGGATTCAGTTTTATGTTTATTGCCTTCAGTCGTCACGACAGTTTTTTCAATGACAACAGTCGCTCAATTACAAATCCTGTCAAACCTAACCTAACCCTGCGACAATCAGTGGTTTTCAATGGATCACTACCTAACCGGTCATTATAATTTGTTTTCGGTGGATCACAACCAAACCTGTCCCTATCAGTGGTTTTCGGAAGAATACAGTGGTTTTGTCACAAGTCAATACAGACTCTTGAATCAATGTGTGAAAATGGGAAAGTGTAGAAAACCCTCTTCAGGAATGCCAATCTCTAAGTCCATAGTCTTTTCAGCGTTGTCACACAGCTGAAATTCACTTTAGAAGTAATTGTAAAAAGTCGTATATAGGCTCTACAGATACATAGTACATTACCAGTTCCATCTCGATTGCTATGATACGCACACTGCATAGCGGTTTTGCTCTATAGATAAATCATATTATAGTGAAAAAAAATTTGTTTAAAAAAAAAATATCTGTCTGGCATGAAGGTCCAGAAGGAAAATACTTTCATTGAATTCTTATTTATGTGCTCACCACCCTAGTAGGTTTAAATAAACCTTATAAATACGTTGTAAGACCCATTCTCGAATATGGATCTGCATGTTGGTTTAATAAATTCCCTAGAGAAAGTTCAAAGAAGAGCTATGCGTTTCGTAACTGGGAATAGAAGGAATACCATTAATTGGGAAAGTCTTGAATCTAGAAGAACTAGAGCTCGCCTGTGTGGTCTTTATAAGAGCTATACGGGAAGGGCTGCTTGGAGTTGTATTAGGAATAGGTTATAACCTCCCTCATTGTATCACTATTTGCAGCGATAGCCAGGAAGCGTTAAAAGCACTATGTGCAGTTAAAACAACATCAAAAATGGTATGGGAATGCCAAAGGATGTTAGATCAGCTGTGTGAATTTAGCTCAGTTACCCTATTACGGGTCCCTGGGCACACAGGTATCAGTGGAAATGAAGAAGCTGACAAACTAGCGAAACAAGGCTCAAAAGGTCCTTTTATAGGACCAGAGCCCTTCCTGGGAGTGTCACTCCGAAGCGTGAAACTGGTAATATCCCAGTGGACAAACCAGTCTCACTTAAGACATTTGGAAGAGGTTAACTATAGCAAGGCAGGCACGTGAACTTATCAAAGGGCCTAGCCAAAGTTATAAAAAGGTCCTGATAAATTTGAATAGGACCAGAATGCGAATGGTAGTTGGACTGTTGACAGGCCACAATACCTTACAGAGACACCTACACATCATGAAAATCAGTCAGGATCCGATGTGTAGAAGATGCGGTAGGGAGGAGGAGACCTCCGCGCATGTGTTATGTCAGTGTGAGGCTCTTGCAAGCACTAGACATCGATACCTTGGCTCACATTTCGTGAGCCTGGAAGACATCAGGAATGCCAACATCCGGGCACTGGTATCCTTTATAGGAGCACTAGGTCTGGACTAGGCAAACCCGTTTAAGGGACACAAAGGGTCTTCACAGACCTACGTGTGGAGCCCTGCGAAGGCAGGGTTCACCCATTCTTTATCTATCTATCTATCTAACCTCCCTCATACTTATCGAGAAATTATCATAAGCATAAAATTAGGGCCAGAAACCAGCATACGGATGTATTGGAAATAATTAAATTGTGTATGAAACTGTACATGATGCTGGATTTAGAATGACTAGTAGTATTTCTTGTAATATTTTTTTCCATGGAATTCCTTTTTGTACTTGAGTTGTTGTAGTTGTTGGGTAGTATGATTTAACTTTATTATCACTTGTAGTGTTAAGCTAGTAGTAAGTTCAATCTATAGTATTGTAATTTGTAGTGTTAAGTACTGGAAATACTTAAGTTGTGTGTGAATATGTATATAATGACACTGGATTTAGAAAGTTTAATTAGTAGTATTTCTTGCTTGTTGTAATGTTGTTGTTGTTGTTGTAGGGTAATTACGGTTTAACTTCACTTTATTATCACTTATAATGTTAAGCTAGTAGTAAGGTCAACCTATAATATTGTAAGCCAAATTGTTAAGCACTGTAAATACTTAAGTTGTGTGTGAATTTGTATATGATGTTGCTCGATTTAGAATATTAAACTAGCAGTAATTCTTGTTATATTTTCCTTCCATATATCTGCTTCTTGTACTCTTGTTGTTTGTTTGTTTGTTTGTTTCTTTGTTGTAGTTGGGTAATTATGTTAACTTTATTATCACATTACTGTAAGTGACCGTTGCCACCGGGGTATTTCCCATTTGCAATTTATTAATAATAATAATAATAATAATAATAATGAGTGACAGAGGTTTAACGTAATTTGGAAGGAATGTTTTGCGTATGATAAATGAGTACCAGTTAACTATTGGGGGCAAAGGCGGTCATGCGTTGAGCTAACCACTCCACCCCACCCCACCAAGTGCCAACGTCATGGATAGTGGAAGCCTTCACCTTCCCCCTTTCCAATGGCTTTCATGGTTTGTACGGAGATGACTTTGCTTTTTGCTTTTTAAATATTAGTATTCATGTTTATTATGTTTGTTTATTCATACCCCTGCTTTGTAATTCAGTGACCATGGAATGGCTCTAAATGTTGTAAATTATATTTATATTTACTTGTATTTATTTCCTTTTTCCTTATTGCACACGTTTGTTGTTGTTATTGTTATTACTACTACATATCGCTTAACATGTAAATAAACTAATATTTAATGCAGTAAATAATGCTTATCTCTTCGGATTCATTTCTTCGTTGCGTATTCGTTTTGCTATGACAACATGACTTCTTTATGATATAAATAAATATAAAATAAAAGTATTTCTTCCCAAACATACTTGTTATACGTGCACCAATCAGAGAACCAACTAGGGAAGTACCTCTTACTAAGGTGCATAATGTTTTTGCATACATGTATAATTGAAGAATTGAAGATCCATATACAGGTAAGTGGGTCGCCCATGTGGTAGGCCTATTACGCGTCATAGGAAACTGAGTGAACTGGCTGTGCAGTTTGATCACATTGCTGTTAGCTTGGTTTCAGGAGATGGTGATGTATTCGAACCCCACAGTTAGCAGGTCTGAAGTTTTTTTTTGCCCGTCATTTTCATTTCAGGCTAGTGCTGTGTCTGTACGCTTATTTACATCTTAAATCCTAGCCCTCTTTCCTATCCAATTCTTGCATCACAACCTGTCTTCATGTGATTTAAGCCAATATATATGTAAAAATCTGGTAATGTTGTAAGCTTGAGATACACCAACTTGTAAGCTGAAAATATGTTTAAAATGCCAAATGCCGAAAACCGTAAAAGTTCTTAGTGGGATGTAAAGCTGTTAGCATTATTATTAAAAGGAAGGACATATGTCTTATGTGGTAAGTCCTTGAACTTGCAGAAACCGCAATGAATTATTCAATCTATATTCCCTCCCCCCTTTCTTTAAGAATGCAGTTATAGTAATGCATACATCAGAATCAGAATAAAGGCAGGAAATGTTTAACATTATTTTAAGCGAGTGAAGGAGAGAATGTATGACTAGCTCATGTTGGCGGATTCGAGTTCGGCGGTATTTGAAAGTGCTCAAATACTCCAGCCTCATGTCTAGATCTACTGGTACATAAAGAACTCTTGCGGGACGAAATACTGGCACCTCGGTGTATGTGAAAACGATAGAAGTAGATAGTAGAACTAATATTCAATTCTGCAGTGAGCTTGAAGCTGACCTAATTTCCGTTCACGTAGCTTGGCACATTAGTATTCCTATATGTTTCCTGATAACCGTGAAGATATAACCAGCCTGCAGGCTGAAAATATGCCCAATCTCTCTCCTTAGGCTACGGGTTACCGGTATTGAAGAGAGAAGGAAATGTTCGCGCAAAAGAAAGGGAAGTCATTGGACTTTCGAAAATCACACTGCAAAGACTTATTAAACAAATTGCATCGTTTAACACGCCCCTGTTTTCAAGAATATGGTTATAGTACGCCTACTGCATATCAAAATAAAGACAGATATATGTAACATTAATTTGAGTGAGAAAAGGTGTTTATTTCCTAAATTTCTCATTGAGCGCGGAAACCGACTTAATTATGAATATCTTGATTTATTTCATCTTAACTTTTATCATTTACTAGGGTAGGGAAACATTTATTATCGGTGTTTACATTGAGGTTAGTTTGTTTGGTTATGTCTGGTGATTTTAATATGTAACCAGGCAGGTTGGCAGCAGTGATCAGCCATTACAAAATAGAGAAAAGAAGAGCATCGGGCGGCGATATTTACTTTCTGGGGTATTTCGTTACGTGGCTATTACTATATTTGGAGTAACTCGTCATTACTTTAGCTCCCACAGACTTTCTGTGAATAAAGCAGTACCGGAATGGTTAACTCACAAGGGACGTTCGCGTATCCGGAGATTCGCCGATATTGCGTAAATTTTGCACACACGTTAAATGAGCCAAGGGTAACACAACAGGCAAAACATTTATTTCGCAAATTAGCTCATGCGTCCTACAGATAGCGTTGAATTTTGTGTGTTTGGAATAGCGCGCTTGGCTAGACAAGACTGGGGCGCGTCCTGGGTCCACTCGTGGAATGGTCGCTACTCCATACCCTATCCGCATTTCGTATCGTCCAAGAGACCACGCTGGCATACGCTTGTAGTTGGACGGGACAAGTAATTGATTGTATGACGGCAATCAACATAGGCAGTGTCATTTTTGCGTTGGAAGTAAACATGTGCTATCACGCCCCTCAACATTCAAGAGCATGATGTGCTGGACGCTATTGACCGTATGTGGTGGATCTGTTTATTTGTTGGTTTTCATCTGTTTCAAATCATTTTTTAAAATTTTCGCGTATTGATATTTACAGGTATAATCACAAACTGCCTCTAAAATGCCTTATGCTACTTTTGCCTCAAATGTCATGTCAGATGATCCTGAAGCAAACGACGAATTTAAAGATATTGACTGTAACAAGAAGGCTGTTGAACATTGGAGAAGTGGTAAGCGGGCCCTGCTTTTGTTGTCGTCGGTAAAATATAAATTCCATCATGTTTTAAGTAAACAATACACTTATTTGTGGGAGAAACATGTGAAGAACTCTGTTACAGAGTCCTACAGCCCCGAAACGGTGTTTAACAGTGATCAGAGAGGACTCATCCTGGAGATGTGTACGCGGATGATATCGACTTTAAACCGGGAAAAAAGTAATTTACCGTCGCAATGAATCTGGGGGGGGGGGCATACCATACATAGTTGAACTATAATACTGGCCATCGAAATCACGGAAGCCAGTTTAGAATGTTTAAGTGAACTCAATAACTCTAATTTACAATTTAGAATACTTCACTCCAGTTCACAGGGTATAAGAAATAAATAGAATGCATTCCCTACCCTCATTACTGTACACAAGCCAATTTGCCACACATAATAACAGTAATAGTTTAATCATGGTTAAGTCCGGAAGGAAGATAAATATTTTTAACTAAATGGGTATGATAGTTACTTTTGTTCATGGATCAGACGTTCCTTTCATTCTCATAGTAGCTGGCCTTGAAAAGGATATTCTCAGTTTGGTTGACATAAACACCACACTAATGATGCTAAAACAATTCTGACAGTACTAGAAAACATTTGGAATAAGTATACTCAAAATCTATGTTTCACGCTTCGAGATATGAATACAGATAAATATTTGCTATTTGCTTTTACGTCGCACCGACACAGATAGGTCTTATGGCGACGATGGGATAGGAAAGACCTAGGAATGGGAAGGAAGCGCCCGTGGCCTTAATTAAGGTACAGCCAGAGCATTTGTCTGGTGTGAAAATGGGAAACAACGGAAAAGCATCTTCAGGGCTGCCGACAGTGGGGTTCGAACCCACTATCTTCCGGATGCGAGCTCACAGCTGCACACTCCTAACCACACGGCCAACTCACCCGGTTACAGAGAAATTAGAACGGAATCAACTGGCTAATGAAATGGCTACGTTATGTGAATGTTATAATCAAAGTGCATGCAACAGGATATTTCCAACTAAGGTTACAGATACTAGTAGTAGTATAATTGATACTGTATGTACTAATATTCCTTGTAAGTGTAACTGATCTAATATTTGAAATGATTTCAGTGACCACAACGTCATAGTTTATGATATTAACATTTTAGTCAAACCTATGACAAGGAGTCATAGGACAGTAAACAAAATGGATGCAATATTTATGGATGAATGATGAAAATCCACAGCCTGTTTCCAATCGACCGGGTCAGGAATGGAATTAATGAAGCCCCCATCTAACGGCGAGGATAGGAATCGTGCCGGCTGCCGAAGCCTGTCGCACTCCTCTGGGGCAATGATTAATAAATGACAAATGCAATGAAATGATATTGGAGTGTGTTGATGGAATGAATGACAGGGAAAACCCGAGTACCCGGAGAAAAACCTTTCCCGTCTCCGCTTTGAATTATGAATGATTATATGCCTAATAACTTTTTTTTACAAATTGTTTTACGTCGCACCGGCACTGATAGGTTTTATGACGATGATGGCAGAGGAAAGGGCTAGGAGTGGGAAGGAAGCGGCCGTGGCCTTAATATACAGCCCCACCATTTGCCTGGTGTAAAAATGGAAAACCACGGAAAAGCATCTTCAGGGCTGCCGACAGTGATGTTCGAACCCCCAAGGCTCCCGAATACAAGCTCACAGCCGCGCGACCGTAACCGCTCGGCCAACTTGCTCGATCTGTCTAATAACTCACTAATGATAAACGATAATGGTAATTGTGAAGCTACAGTAGATAAACCCAGTAATTATTTAAAAAAACACATTGTAAGGTTAAGAGCCATCACAGAAGGAAAATTTAATGTAGGGAAGTTAGGCTTTCTTGCCCATGGGCTACTCCTGGATTTTCAAATATCCTTGAACAAAAAAACATATTATATGGCAAAATTAAACGGCAGCAAAAAAGATTCAGCCCCTATGATTATATTTCCCATCCACTAACAAGAGCAGGACTAATATATTAACCTAAAATCATCGTATTAATGATCATAAAACATTATGGAATAACGAAACTTGGAAGTAAGTTAAAAATCATGTTATACACTAATGAACCATGCATAATGATCATCTCGACTCGGGAACACTTAGCGCGCCTGGAGTAGTACGTAACATTCTGGTAGCATGGTACAGTCGAACCTCGAAATCATATGGCATCAGGGAGTCTATTAAAACTATGTACAAATGTGCAGTTGGAGTCAACATGGCGAGGTTGAAAAGTATTTTCCATGCTCTTTTATGCATGATATTGGATTTTTCAAATGGTTTCTTCTTACTTTTAAGCGTAAAATAGTTAACTACCTCGTGTGAAACTATTTCTATATAATTTAGATTTCATCTGCTGTGTAATTGAATGTATGTACTGAACCATTACGAGCTTTAGTGCAGATGCTCTTGAAAAAAAAAACATGGCACGTCAGCCCTTGAAGGGCCTTGGCCTACCAAGCGACTGCTGCTCAGCCCGAAGGCCTGCAGATTATGAGGTGTCGTGTGGTCAGCAAGTGGCGAACTTCTGGGACCTTTACGCACCACTTTAAAAGAGACAAAAGGTACGTATGGTAAGACGATGGGAAGGAAAATGCCTTCGCAAGAAAATATTCATGTTGGGTGCGCAAAATCCGGAAAAATGGGATATATAAAAGTGAACGAATGGTATTATGGCGTATTCAAGTATAAAGCACCGTCCGGTAACATTGCACTCCTTCTGGATTCCTTATCCGGATATAAATATGTGCCAAATTAAGTACAGCTGGTGATAAAACCTCCTGGTGCCACAGCTCACATTTTTTTTTTTTTTTTTTTTTTTTTACAATTTTTCTTTACGTCGCATCGACGGATAGGTCATACGGCGACGATGGACAAGGAAAGGCCTAGGAATGGGAAGGAAGCAGCCGTATCCTTAATTGAGGTACAGCCCCAGCATTTGCCTGGTGTGAAAATGGGAAACCACGGAAAACCATCTTCAGGGCTGCCGACACTTGTGTTCGAACCTACTGTCTCCCGAATGCAAGCGCACAGGTACGCGACGCTAATCGCACGGGCACCTCGTTCGGTCCACAGCTTACTGACAACAACTATATGTATACGGGTTTAGAGTGTGAAAAGACCTTGAACGTAAATTATCTAAAACTGTTTGATTATTGAATTGGGTTATCGTTTCGGAGCAGAGAAACGCCCTCCTGAAAATAGTCTCTGTCATTCATTCAACTGCCGTCTCCTCGCTTTCGTCCCATGTGGCAGGCAGTACGCGCCATACGGAAGCCAGTACTTCTCCAAACACTCCGGAGGCCTTGAGCGTTCTGACAGTGGTGATATAAAACTTTCCTCTTGTCCTTATCCTCGTTTCGTTTCCTGTGGTTGAAGTCAAACCGCTTTGCTCTTTCAACATTTCTATAATGAGTACCATTGTTACAGAAACTATTAGGAGTACCTTGCTTTCGTGTGTAACATCCCTTGTGTGGCTCGAACCCCACTGTCGGCAGCCTTGAAGATGGTTTTCCGTTGTTTCCCATTTTCACACCAGGCAAATTCAGGGGCTGCACCTTCCGTAAGGTCACGGCCGCTTCCTTCCCACTCCTAGCCCCGCGGTGTATGGGGCAACGCGTTCGCCTATCACCCGGCGAACCCGGGTTCGATTCCCGGCCGGATCAGGGGTTTTTAATTGTAAATGATTAATATCCCTGGCCTGGGCACTGGGTGTTTGAGTGTCTTTTTTAATGTTCCTTTCCTCACATTCAACACTCTACACTTCCGCAATTACAGTTACACGCAGGTTCATATCATATGGTGCAAGTAGTGGCAAAAGATCTACAGAGGTCGACGACACGAACAAATATCATGTTAAAAAACATTTGTTATACAGATGTATACTGTTGTATTTTATACCTTTATATTCCTCATATTCGAAATGGTTTTCCTTGGTTTTCAATTTTAATTCCGGAATCAATCCAGGAATTAACTTATTCCATTCAACGATGCTACACCATTTTCGCGACGTGCTACGCGGTTGCCAACGGAATTAAAGAGAAGATTAGTAGCGCGGTCTCTAGTCGAGTGAACCCAGCATGCGCCGCACTCTGCCGTAGCTACGCGCGCTAATTCAAATATGCAAACTTTAACGCTTTCTGTAAGTCGCATGAACTAATTTCCGAAACACATTTCTTTCTTTCTTTATGTCACTCTTGGCTCATGTAACGTGCGTGCAAAATTTACGCAAGATCGGCGATTCCTCGGAACGCGAACAGTGCGTTGCGACACGACCAGTTATGATTACTAGCTCAGTAGATGAGTTCGAATCCCCCGTCGGGCATACTCGAAATGGTTTTCCGTGGTTTCCCATCTTAATTCTAGGGAAAAGCCGGGATAGTACCTTTCCCAAGGCCACGGCCGTTTCCTTCTCATTCCTAGCCCGCAAAATTACATCTATGCGTACTGACCACTCCCTCACATAGCGGAACATGTAGCTCACCACATGGGGTCTACCATGAAATTCAGTTACAGAATTTGTAAGCGGAACATGTCCTCGGACATATGCTAAAAGCGAGCAGTGAACTCAAATCACATCTGGCCGTTGTAGTAGCTCTTGGTCCTGTCTGTCGGAGGCTGGTTGGATCCTCAAATAGCACCACTAAAGGCTATGCAGGTATAGGGAAACCGCAAAAACCAATGGCGGTGCCAATACGACGTGTAGGCCTACTAGGCAAGATGAGGAGTGCTGTTGTAGCGCGACTGACTCTATGGGTAGCACCTTTTATATAATACTCAGATGCACTAGCCATTCTCTGAATGTCATCACTCAGCACAACCCACACCTCAGCAACTTCCATATTGTCACAGCCATGGATGAGACCGAGACTTTTGTGGAAGCTACATTTTCTTCGGGCCTGTGCCAAAAGACATGCTAAAGTACTAAATCCATCACGAAATGGCAACAGGCGGGAGCTCTTTTGTTTCCAGACTAGAGAAATGTACAAGAACGAATTGCATTCCACTGTTATCAATGTGCTAAGTCAGACAGGTTATTCACAAGAGAAACGTGTGTGTTAAGGTTATACTGCATCTAGGATAAATACATGGTTACTGATAAGATTAAATTCATTTGAAAAATGACTGTGTGCGATGAAAACCGTGGGAAATAAGTGGTACTGTATATCAAGTACCTTCGAGTAGAAGGACATTTAATTTAGCATTTAGAACAGCTCTGAACCACAATGCAAGGATGTTGTTGGGCCAGAATGTACAAGATTGAACTAAGAATGAGGTAAATGTATAGAATTTTAGAACTTTGTAATGTTTGAGTTTCCCTACAGTGAATGAGAAAACATTTTTTTTTAATTCGAAACGAAATTCCGACTTCCGAAGAGACACATGTCTCTGAGGTTTATTCAGCCTACACCAAAAATGTGTGCCAGGCTAATTCCTGGGAGCAAAGACAACCGGGCATAGAGCTAACTACTCGAGCACGTTTGGTGCTGAGCTTACGAGTGGTGGGAACTTTTAACTATCCCTCCTCTAAAGACCTTCATAGTCTCTACAGAGATGGCGGGAAAATACAAGTAGAAAACACAGTGCACAAGTTTGTCTTGTAAGATAACGCCTAGGGGTTTAGATTCTTTGTTTTACCTAGCCTTTTAAACTGTGCGAGGTTCTAAAATGGAGAGAGATAGAGAAAAGTGGATTAAAACTACGCCCTCGATCCTTCTCGATGTAGTTTTTCGTGGTTTGGCACTTCACACTTTCAGGCAAATGTCAGGTTAGTACCTAACGTAAAGATCAAGGCCGCTTACTTTCCAATTCAAGTTTCGATTAATTACAAATCTTTCATACACCCGTACAGACATCACACTGGCACATGTGACTGGAGACAAGCTCCCTTACATGAAGAAGAAGAAGAAGAAGAAGAAGAAGAATCATCTTACACTGAAAACGTAATATCCTCAATCCCTAACTCTAAGTGATAATAGACAATCAGCGTAAAAAGAAAAATCATTCAGAATCTGATAAAATGTATTATTCACGTCTAAGATGCACATAATGGCGAGACTGATTTCTGTAGTAGGTAAACATCAACAAAGGATTTGGGGGACGAGCTAACAGAAAATGCGACAAGGACTCTCCTTTATTTGATAACACTTTTAGACAAAAGTGACTCAAGATCGGTTGACGTCCATCGGGTGTTAATAGTGCGATATTGAGCTGATCCAGAAGTGTTGAAAGAGGACAGTAATATCGAATAGATACTAATAAAATCATCATCATCATCATCATCATCTATTTACCCTTCAGGGTCGGCTTTTCCCTCGGACACAGCGAGAGATCCCAACTCTACCGCCTCAAGGGCAGTGTCCTGGAGCTTCAGACTCTTGGTCGGGGATACAACTGGGGAGAATGACCAGTACCTCGCCCAGGCGGCCTCACCTGCTATGCTGAACAGGGGCCTTGTGGAGGGATGGGAAGATTGGAAGGGATAGACAAGGAAGAGGGAAGGAAGCGGCCGTGGCCTTATGTTAGGTACCATCTCGGCATTCGCCTGGAGGAGAAGTGGGAAACCACGGAAAACCACTTCCAGGATGGCTGAGGTGGGAATCGAACCCAACTCTACTCAGTTGACCTCCCGAAGCTGAGTGGACCCCGTTCCAGCCCTCATACCACTTTTCAAATTTCGTGGCAGAGCCGGGAATCGAACGCGGGCCTCCGGGGGTGGCAGCTAATCACGCTAACCACTACACCACAGAGGCGGACTACTAATAAAATACTAAGCTTTATCCACTGAAAAACAGTATAATCAAAACATACGACCGCGTTGTGTAGTAGATGCACCAGTAGGCAGCAATAAAGTGAAGGTTTAGTTTCTGAGGAAGCGGAAAAAAGCCTTCGTGAAATGTGAAGTTTTCCTGAAGTTCGTCTCTCAAAAGACTATCATTTTGTGTAGTTGTAGTAGTTGTAGTAGTACGTCCCGCTAACTTTTTTTTACTGTTTTTACAGATGCGGCCGTCCCGAAATTTTGTCCCGCAGGAGTTCTTTTATGTGCCTATAAAGACAGGTGTATCCGTGTTGATGAAGATGACAAATGGATCCATTTGATATAAGGAACCATATTTCGGAAACGATCGAGTCAAACGTTACGTAAAATTCTACTAATTTAAGTCTGTTGACCTGCACAAGTTTCGCAAGCTGCTCCATTTACAAATGTTGTATTCTTAACACATGTAGTGTACAGTACAGTCGGAGGTATCAGACTTTTGACTGCCTGCCGCAGTGGTGTAGTGGATACGGTGCTGGTCTACTAATCACAAGTTAACGGGTTCAAACCCGACTGAGGTCGGTAGCTTTTAAGGGTGTTTAAAGATGGCAATCCCATGTCGTTGGCTTACGGCACGTTAAAGAAGCACTGTGGGACGAAATTCCGACCCCCCGGCGTCTGTTAAGAACGGACGGATGTTAAACAACTTGGGCTATTAATAACTTCTGACTCGAACGTTTCCTGATCTCAAACTGATCCATTTGCCGTCCTCCATCATACCTGAAACTTTGCAACATCATACCGGAGACAGTCTGTACACCGTCATGAGGCTGGCGTATGAATGAGTTCCTTCAACTACCACCAGACAGAGGGGGCAGTAGAAAGTAAACCCGCCAACTTGGGGTTAGAAGGGGAAAACTCTACCGTCTGAGCCACAAAGGCCTACATTATTATTATTATTATTATTATTATTATTATTATTATTATTATTATTATTTCCGGTTCCATGGCTAAATGGTTAGCGTGGTGGCCTCTGGCCACAGGGGTCTCGGGTTGGATTCCCGGCAGGGTCGGGAATTTTAACCTTAATTGGTTAATTTCGCTGGCACGGGGGCTGGGTGTATGTGTCGTCTTCATCATCATTTCATCCTCATCATGACGCGCAGGTCGCCTACGGGAGTCAAATCAAAAGACCTGCATCTGGCGAGCCGAACTTGTCCTCTGACACTCCCGGCACTAAAAGCCATATGCCATTTCATTTCATTATTATTTTTTTTTTTTTTGCTAGGGGCTTTACGTCGCACCGACACAGATAGGTCTTATGGCGACGATGGGATAGGAAAGGCCTAGGAGTTGGTAGGAAGCGGCCGTGGCCTTAATTAAGGTACAGCCCCAGCATTTGCCTGGTGTGAAAATGGGAAACCACGGAAAACCATTTTCAGGGCTGCCGATAGTGGGATTCGAACCTACTATCTCCCGGATGCAAGCTCACAGCCGCGCGCCTCTACGCGCACGGCCAACTCGCCCGGTCATTATTATTATTATTATTATTATTATTATTATTATTATTATTATTATTATTATTATTATTATCCGCCTCTGTAGCGTAACGGATAGTGTTATTAGCTGCCGTCCTCGGATGCCCGGTACTGTCAGAAATATTTAAGAATGGCAGGAGGGCTGGTATGTCGTTGAAATGGTACATGCAGCTCACCTCTATTGGGGGTGTGCCTGAAAAGAGTTGCACTACCTCGGGATGAGGACACGAGTTTACATTATTATTATTATTATTATTATTATTATTATTATTATTATTATTATTATTATTATTATTAAATATTATACATCCTAAAGCACGTAGAATTGATGGTTACGTGATTTGTAAACCCTAACTGGAAGCCATACGTCTATTGTAATTTTTTATGTAAATGTCTGACTCGAATAATAGCGTAGTAGAAGTAGTAGCAATCCGGTTACATGGCTACATAACGTGCCGTCCTTTGGTCCAAGGGATCCGGGGTTCGATTCCCGGCCAGGTCGGAGATTTTAAACCTCATTGGTTAATTTGGATGGCTCGAGGTCTGACCGCGTGTGCCGTCTCCATAATTAGAATTCATCACAGTTAGGGCGCCATCCTCCCAAACGCGCAGGTTGCCTATAGACGTCAATCTGAAAGACTTGCACCAGGCTTCTCTGGAGGCCACACGCCATTTTATATAATAATAATAATAATAATAATAATAATAATAATAATAATAATAATAATAATAATAATAATAATAATAATAAATCAGTTAGTTGTTCCTTCTTCGCAAATGTAGTGAATCGTAACAGAATTCAATGCATTAGCCTTCTTAGCCTACAGTACAGTAGAACCCCGTTTATCCAAAATAAAGGGGGCGGAACCACTTCGGTTGACGCGTTTTTTCGGATGACACATGGCAAGTATTTTTGGACGTTAAATGTCGGAATAAAAA
This sequence comes from Anabrus simplex, assembly GCF_040414725.1. Classification (NCBI taxonomy): domain Eukaryota; kingdom Metazoa; phylum Arthropoda; class Insecta; order Orthoptera; family Tettigoniidae; genus Anabrus; species Anabrus simplex. The sequence goes on along the minus strand of NC_090267.1, from coordinate 275,430,174 downwards.
TGCATAAACTATGTCAAGCAATGTTGCATACTATATATTAACATTAAAATGTTTACATAATGTCACTCATTGTATAACGTTAGTGGTTTTCTACTGAATTTTCTTGGTGCAGCGCTGTCGTGCAGCTATGTCGCGCTAACATTTAATCAACAATACATCAGCTGGTGTAGGTTCATTGCTTTGTTCAACAAAGCGCAAATCAATCTGAAATAATGAAACATTTTTTGTTACTTCTGACTGAAGTATGTATACAGTAATTTTATTACAGTAGTGTAATTAAAGTGTGTAGTACTGTATTTTAGTAAACATTCGAAATCAATCTTATCTCCAATGCATTAAATCCATCATCTGCTGTAACTCGATTCTCAGAACTGCTATTGTCAAAGTCGGAGTCGTCTGCATAATCTTCATGACGAATAATACAGTATTATTATTATTATTATTATTATTATTATTATTATTATTATTATTATTATTATTATTAATAATAATAATAATAATTAAATATTAATAATAATAATAATAATAATAATAATAATAATAATAATAATAATAATAGAAGCCTCCGTGGCTCAGGCGGCAGCGCGCCGGCCTCTCACCACTGGATCCCGTGGTTCAAATCCCGGTCACTCCATGCGAGATTTGTGCTGGACAAAGCGGAGGCGGGACAGGTTTTTCTCCGGGTACTCCGGTTTTCCCTGTCATATTTCATTCCAGCAACACTCTCCATTAACATTTCATTTCATCTATCAGTCATTTATCATTGCCCCAGAGGAGTGCGACAGGCTTCGGCAGCCGGCACATTTCCTATCCTAGCCGCTAGATGGGGGCTTCATTCATTCCATTCCTGACCCGGTCGAATGACTGGAAACAGGCTGTGGATTTTCAATAATAATAATAATAATAATAATAATAATAATAATTCCTGCTTGTTCAAGAAAAGTGGATCATGGAACGAACTAGATGGCAAGAAACTTTTGTTTTATGCTACACGTACATTCTGGCATAAGTCATAATATAAAAATAGGATTTGCCCAGTAGCTCTCAACATATATAGTAAGAGAATTATTAATATCGATGGCTAAGAACGAGAGAGTAAAAAACAAAATATTGAAATACAGTTTTGCCAGAGCATTTCGGTTAAGGCAGGTTTCGGTTAAGTGAAGTTCGGTTAAGCGGGTTCTACTGTATATGCCTTTTATTCGATTTCCTTCGATATTGAATAGTAGGGCCTATGCATCTTTGGGGCACACTTGAAGAGTTCTACTAGAATTAGATCTTTATTTTTTTACGTCGCACCGACACAGATGGTTCTTATGGCGACGATGGGACAGGAAAGCGCTAGGAGTGGGAAGGAAGCGGCCGTGGCCTTAATTAGGGCACAGCCCCAGCATTTGCCTGGTGTGAAAATGGGAAACCACGGAAAACCATTTTCAGGGCTGCAGATAGTGGGGTTCGAACCTATTATCTCCCGAATACTGGATACTGGCCGCACTTAAGCGACTGCAGCTATCGAGCTCGGTAGACTTAGATCTCATCACTACAGACATCACTTTCAACTTTCTAACCCTGATTTGATACCAAATTCCTACAATTTAATTCAAGTCCTTGCATGAGTGACGGACTGCCTCTGTCCTTGCGACAAGACCAATTATACAAACCAAACTATTTGTATAATTTTCATGCACTGTGAATTGAATCATATACGTTATGAATAATAACAGAATTTCAGTTTTGTGCGGCTTAACAATAAACTCATTGTAAAGCAGATACTCAGCACGGTTTTTTTATCTCTACCGATACCTTCGATTTCCTGTAACACTTTTCGTTTGGTAAAGACGATGAATATTTCCTCACTTCTAATCACCACCATTTAAGAATGACTATAAAATCCCATCTTAGTAGCTTTTCCTGACATGTTAAACAATCCCTTCTTCTCGAACAGAACATAGTCGCAGCCGTGTATTCTTCTCCTAAACTTATCAATCACCTTTGAACCTCCCGTTTGAGGTCTACACAGTAGCGTTGCTAAGAAGCGAAGGGGCACCCACGCAATAATTGAGAATTGGCCCCTCGTTTCCTGATAAGGAAATTTACAAGCTTATTTCGTAGATAAGGTTATATATTATTACGATGAACAACGACGCAACGATAATAATAATAATAATAATAATAATAATAATAATAATAATAATAATTTAGTTTCCAAATCCGAAGGAATTAAAATAATACACTTACATGGTACGAACACACAAAAACAAATGTATATTCTAATTATAGTAACCGAAACACGCTGTCCGTTACAATATTAAGAAATAATCTCGTTCCTAGGACCAAATAATTTACAACACAACCGTGCATCGTAGCCCACTTAGCTACATTGACTGCCGAGAGTAATAAACAGCCTCGAAACTTCAGTACAGTGGAACCTTGGATTGCGAGCATTATTCGTTCCGGCAACATGCTTGTAATCCAAAGCGCTCGTATATCAAAGCAAGTTTTCCCATAAGAAACAATTGAAACGCGGATGATTCGTCCACAACACAAAAATATTTATTTGCATACCATTTCTAAAACAAAACATAACGTAAAACAAATTAAAGTGCACTTTTCCTTACAATACAATCATTGTTGGGTGAGGGAGACGAGAGATGACATGAGAAGAGTTACTGCGTAGCACGAATTTCACTAACGGAATCGCTGCTAATTGGAGGTGAATGACGTGAACAATCATGAGCTGGTGGAAGAACATGGCAAGAACTGACCACCAACGAACTGATGGACCTGCATCGCGAACAACAGGAGGAGGTTATGGAGATCTCGTGCGGGCTCACTGGAATTGTTTTCTTTTCGTGCAACTTTAACGAGGAACCTGTCCAATAACTGTTGCTTTTGCCTCTTTTTGAGGATTTCACGAAAATGTGACATTGCATTGTCATTGAACTGATTCATCGCTCGCACTGCTACAGCCTTATTCGGGTGGTGATTTTCCAAAAAAAAAAATTGCACTTTTTCCCACATTTTGCACTTCTCCCGAATCTCAGTTGAAGTGAGAGATTCCACTTACTTTCCTCCTCCTCTTCCCCGCACGAGATCTCCATAACCTCCTCCTGTTGTTCGCGATGCAGGTCCATCAGTTCGTTGGTGGTCAGTTCTTGCCATGTTCTTCCACCAGCTCATGATTGTTCACGTCATTCACCTCCAGCCCCATAGTCTTCCCTAAGGACACAATTTCATCGACAATCGGCGGCTCATTGTCACCAACAATCCCTTCAAAGTCACCTCTGAGAACACAGTCAGGCCACAGCTTTCCACAAGCGGAAGAGAGAGTTCTCTTGGTGACTCCATCCCAGGCTTCATCGATGATCTTCAGGCAGTTCACGATGGGGAAATAATTTCTTCCAAACTCTCGGAGGGTAAGGTTTGTTCCTTCGGTCACTTCGAAGCATCGCTGAAATAGTGCTTTGGTGTATAGCTTCTTGGAGTTCGAAATGACTTGCTTATCCATAGGCTGGAGTAGTGTTGGGAGGAAGGAACTTAACCTTCAAGGCCTCAAGACCTGGAGGATGAGCAGGAGCACTGTCCATAACCAGCAAGACATTGAGCGGCACATTATATTCTGAAAAGTATTTCTGTACAGGACCAAAGATCTCGTTCATCTATTCAACAAACGAACAGGGAAGGGGAAACGTAGACACACGTGACGCTCGTATTGCGGAACCTCACTCGCATATCAAGTTACAATTTATTTAAGATGTTTGCTCGTCTTGCAAAACACTCGTAGACAAAGTTACTCGCATTCCGAGGATTCACTGTATTTAGAGTTTAGATAAGGAGGATGTCTTTGGTAAGGCATCTTCGCTGACTACTGGGCTCTCAGAACTGGCTAATTGTTATGAGTGGCAGCAAGGGATGTTTATTATTGGAACAGGTTGGGAAGCCCACATTCTTTCAGAAATAACTACCGTACTGCTATTGACGAAAGAAGCTCTGCACTACGACGGCCTAAGTTTGGAATAACCCTCTGTAATTAAAATAATACTGTGTTGCGTTCTGTAGCTTTACCAATATGTAAAATCACTCTTCAGCTAATGAATAACAAAAAGTCATGGGCCCCTCACATGCCGCCCACCCCGCGGGGTCCTCACTCGCATATCAAGTTACAATTTATTTAAGATGTTTGCTCGTCTTGCAAAACACTCGTAGACAAAGTTACTCGCATTCCGAGGATTCACTGTATTTAGAGTTTAGATAAGGAGGATGTCTTTGTTAAAGCATCTTCGCTGACTACTGGGCTCACAGAACTGGCTAATTGTTATGAATCTACAACAGCGCTAATAGTGAAATAATCGATAATTCAACTTTATTATTTCCTCTCTTCTCTCCTTTCTTCTGTCTCCTCACTCTTTACCTAAAGTTGCTGCAATATCGCTTAAATTATTGCATGCTAAAAGGCGTGAATACTGGTTTCATATCCTTGTATGGACCTTGTTAGAATGCCATTGTAGTTTAATAATCTATACAAGCATTGCATTCTTTGTGTGTCACAATACTTCCTCATTTCTGTTCTAACTTTATCTAATGCTACTGCTTTGTGACTGTAGTTTGTCCTCCGTGTAATACTTCTCCTCTTTTTCTTCCTCAGAATAATTGTGTTTTCACACACTTTCTTCCATATCATGACATCGTCTGTGGAAATCATAGAAAGGTTTCCTTTTACAGTAAACAATACTTAAGGTAGATTACGAGCCTGCTTCATTCTCGCTTACAATCCCAAAAGGTTTTACGACCTCTCATAAATACCGTATTTAAACGAATAATAATAATTGAGGCACGAAATTGGGGTGCGGGATTTATTTGCGTCAAGGTAGGCAACGCGCTCTTGGTTCACGTAGTTTTCGATGCTGGGTGTATAGTTATGCATTGTATTACTGCAGATGGAAGAAAACAGGCCCCCTATGTCATATTTAAACGGAAAACAATTCACACCTTTAATTCAAAACAATTGTTTTACAGAGTAATTTAAATTCGAATTTTCTCTGCGTCACGATAGAACGAGTATTCCAGAACGTGCATGGGTAACTTCCCGCACTTTCACTCCCTTCTATGCGTCTACAGTGTTTGTTTATAGTTGCCAAGTTTGAGTTAAATCGTGAAATACCTGTCACGTATGAAGGCCTACTTGCCAATGTTCATGGCAAATTTATTTTATAGTAGTGATAATGCATTTTTATCATCTCAAATAAGTTCAGGCAAAGTAGCTATATCCGTCACGTTCATATTTGCGTAAAGACCGCGTGGAAGAGGAGTGATATGAAATGTTTGTTTGTGCCTACGTTACTCTTTCGCTAGAAGTAATTTTAGTTCATTTCATTTTTTCAAAATTATCCTTCCTTATATTAGGGTGCGGGGATTATTCGCGTAAATTCGGTATCTGTAAATAATTCCTCAAATCTTCTCGTGATTTTCATTCCAGCCGTGCAATTATTTGTTATCGGACAGAGTAGCTGAGACAGTAGAGTACTGGCCTTCTCAGATCAAGTTGGCAGGTTCGATACTGGCTCGGTCCATGGCGGTATTTGAAGGTGCTCAAATAAGTCAGCCTCGTGTCGGTAGATTTACTGGCACGTAAAAGAACTACTACGGGACAAAATTCCGCACCTCGGCTTCTCCGAAAACCGTAAAACTAGTTAGTGGGACCAAATCCAAAAAAACCCATGGCGCAACAACCCCGAAGGGCTCTGGCCTTCCAAGCGACCGCTGCTCAGCCGGAAGACCTGCAGATTACGAGGTGTCATGTGGTCAGCACGACGAATCCTCGCTTCTCGCTTCTATGCGTCTACAGTGTGTTTCATAGTTGCCAAGTTTGAGTGAAATCGTGAAATACTGTCACGTATGAAGGCCTACTTGCCAATTTTCATGGCAAATTTATTTTATAGTAGTGATAATGCATTTTTATCATCTCAAATATGTTCAGGCAAAGTAGCTATATCCGTCACGTTCATATTTGCGTAAAGACTGCATGGAAGAGGAGTGATATGAAATGCCATTATTCTTGGTTTCCTAGACCGGAGCCGCCATCTCACCGTCAGATAGCTCTCAATTGTAACCACGTAGGCTGAGGGGACTTCGAACCAGCCCTCAGATCTTGGGCAAAAATCACTGACCTGGCCGGAAATCGAATACGGAGCCTCAGGGTAAGAGACAAGCACGCTACTACTACAGGGCAAGCAGTTAGTGGGACGTAAAGATAGTAACATTATTCTTAAAAGTGCGAGACCTCATGTACATACAAAATGTTCCCTAGACCTACCGTAAGAGGACAATATTTACACGGTTTCCAAGATACTTAAATAGTACTATGCAACATGTCGTTGCCGGGACAAAACTTCCTATGTGATAATATTTTTGGAGATATACTGACCCGCAGCACAAACTTTATGAAGAGCGAGAATGCCTTGACAATATTCACACAATATTGCACCTTAGATGACAGAACCTTACCGGCCAAAGTTCTAAGCTAAAATATTTCACACAGGAGGTTTTGTCCCGGCAGCGACGATATGCAAGTACACTGTAGTTAATTTCATATTGCTCGTTCATTCTCACTATCGCCCATTCGTCAGTCATTCCTGTGCTCACATACTTCTTTTCTTTCAATCTACCAGCCTGTCATTCACACATTCCTGTACTCACATACTCCCTTTCTATCAATCTACCAGCCTGTCATTCACACATTCCTTTGTTCAATACGTTCTTTCAATCTACCAGCCTGTCATTCACACATTCCTGTACTCACATACTCCCTTTCTATCAATCTACCAGCCTGTCATTCACACATTCCTTTGTTCAATACGTTCTTTCAATCTACCAGCCTGTCATTCACACATTCCTGTACTCACATACTCCCTTTCTATCAATCTACCAGCCTGTCATTCACACATTCCTTTGTTCAATACGTTCTTTCAATCTACCAGCCTGTCATTCACACATTCCTGTGTTCAATACGTTCTTTCAATCTACCAGCCTGTCATTCACACATTCCTGTACTCACATACTCCCTTTCTATCAATCTACCAGCCTGTCATTCACACATTCCTTTGTTCAATACGTTCTTTCAATCTACCAGCCTGTCATTCACACATTCCTGTGTTCAATACGTTCTTTCAATCTACCAGCCTGTCATTCACACATTCCTGTACTCACATACTCCCTTTCTATCAATCTACCAGCCTGTCATTCACACATTCCTTTGTTCAATACGTTCTTTCAATCTACCAGCCTGTCATTCACACATTCCTTTGTTCAATACGTTCTTTCAATCTACCAGCCTGTCATTCACACATTCCTGTACTCACATACTCCCTTTCTATCAATCTACCAGCCTGTCATTCACACATTCCTGTGTTCAATACGTTCTTTCAATCTACCAGCCTGCCATTCACACATTCCTGTACTCACATACTCCCTTTCTATCAATCTACCAGCCTGTCATTCACACATTCCTTTGTTCAATACGTTCTTTCAATCTACCAGCCTGTCATTCACACATTCCTGTGTTCAATACGTTCTTTCAATCTACCAGCCTGTCATTCACACATTCCTTTGTTCAATACGTTCTTTCAATCTACCAGCCTGTCATTCACACATTCCTGTACTCACATACTCCTTTTCTATCAATCTACCAGCCTGTCATTCACACATTCCTGTGTTCGCATCCTTTCCTTCCGCCAGTCTACCATTCACTCATTCATCCACACACTCAAACACACGTGCACCAGTTCCATGAAATTACGTTTTTCTTACATACATCTGAAATTTTGGGAGAGGCAAGTTCTTGACATCCACTGACAGCGAGTTCCATAGCTTTACGGAACGCCAATAAAAACTCTTCTGAAAGGCAGAGGTACGGGCGAAAGGCGGACAACTCCTTCGTCTCTCTGAGCTGAGCGGTAAACAGATGATGATGCTTGTTGTTTAAAGGGGCCTAACATCGAAGGTCATCGGCCCGAGCGGTAAACAAACGATAGGCGCTGGAAGGGATGAATTTCTATAGAGGCAGAGAGGGCTGAGTGCGATTGGTTCTTGAAGGTGTTAAAATACGTCAGACTAGTGTCGGTAGATATGCTGACACGTAAAGATCTACTGCAGTAAAAATATTCTGGCATCTCGGCGTTCCGTAAACCGTAAAAGTAGTAACATTATTTTGGTAGGTAGTTCCAAAACATAATGCATGTTTAAATTTAGTGTTATGATGAAAACTGTATGTTTCGATAAGAATGTACAGATAACACACCGAATAATTACTGCCTGATTAAAACGGAGGTATCTGTGAGGTGTGCTCTGCGACTCCGAAGTGCCGATGAGAGCCAAAGGCAAAGTCTACAAAACTACCTTTGCACCTGCTATACTGTATGGAACACAATGCTGGACTGCTAGAAAAGCACGTGAACAATGGTTGCTTGGCAAAGGCATTGAGATACTACAGTAGGCAGGTGTCACTCGGCTTGATAAGATCCGCAATAAGTATACCGGATGATTCAAAAGATTGCGCAGAAACTAAAGCAGGACTAGAGGATCAAAGTACAACTTTTGAGTAGGATTGTATAGTCTACGTCTAGAACGAAACCCTGCGCCAGGACAAGCTCGAGAATGTCAAGAACCATATAATGAACAATTTATTTGTATTTATTTTCCTTAATTGCTTTACATTCATAAACAATGGATCAGTAGAGAAGGTTCAGCTGCTTGGGCAGCCCACTCCCTTGCTGACATCTCTGGATTTTTTTTTCTTGGGAGCATAGTAAAAGCCTTGTGTACACGATACCCGTGCCCGACCCGGAAATGTTTCTCGCCAGGGTTCTTGCTGAATCCGATGAAGTTCGTGTGATGCGTAGGCCCTAGTGTATGTAGTAAGAGCGCACCAGTGTTGATTGTGCTGATGTGATGTCTGCATTAAATGTAGTAGATGACAGTTCCAACTTCGAACTGATTTTGTAAACAATTTTCGGAGGCTGACTTCAATGTGTGAACAAATGACCATCACTTCATTGGATGTCAGTTCTGAATTGATTAGGAATATGGAGCGTCGTTCCCCATCTCGTCCATGACATTTCTGTACTTGCCTGGCTGAAGGGTTTCGCTCTAGGCTACACGATCCTATTTCGAAGTTGTTCTATTTTGACCCCTCTATGGGCTATTTCAGTTTCTGAGCAACCTTTCGAATCACCCGTATAAGATGCTCTGTTAAAGCAGTTCCTATCACTGAGAGGCTCAATAAAAGCCAGATGAAATGGTATGGACGTATGGCGACGATGGGAGAGGAAAAGCCTAAGAGTGGAAAGGAAGCGACCATGGCCTTAATTAAGATACAGTCTGAGCATTTACCTGGTGTGAAAATGGGAAACGACGGGAAACAATCTTCAGGACTGCCGACAGCGGGGTTCGAACTCACTATCTCTCGATCTGGTATACTGATCAATGAGATAACTGTATAGTTGTTACAACCCTTCCTGTTCCGTTGCTTATAGATAAGTGCAATTAGTGCTTTAGTCCAATCAGAAGGAACAAGCATAATATGCTAAATTAAATGAGAGAAATATAACGATCAAACCAAACTAATTACACCTGGATACTTGGAATATCAAGAAATATGTTTAAGTGTTGAATTTTAAGTCAGAAATATAATAAACGCAGTATTTCCTTCTTGGTTATTCAGCTAATTCTGAACCATTCAACATATCGACATTCTGTTTTCACTTTCAGCAGTTTTACCGAGAGGCTCATACAGTAATTGAACTTGCAATACTTTTCCAGGGTGCCAGAATCTCCTGACGGTACTAGCTTTGTTTTTTTTAAGCAGAACTACACTTGTTTTCTATACCTGGATAACAACTTACAAATATATTATGAATTCGGCACCGTGACAATTTTAAAAATCGGACTTCTCCAGAAAATGTAATGTATTCAAATATGCTTCATTTGCCAGTCGTGGACTGTGCCCTGTTCGATTCACGCTACGTATGAAACATGAGCTAGCTGTTGACATAGAGAGTTGCTTTGCCTTCTTCTGATAGCTAGGTGAAACAAATTGAAACCGTTTGACGATTTCGCCTCAGGGAGTAATGCCAGTTACAAGACGGTAATACGATCAAAATTGCGAATAAAGTTAAAATTACAAAAGCCATCACAGCAGTTCCTACACTCACGTTATAGCTTCGGTATTCTATTTCTTCGAAATACAGTATTTCCTTCTTCGGTTACTATTCTCGTTAATAAGTTCGGGTTCGTGTATTTCAGAATATTGATGCCGTACTGCCCAGTAAGATACTTCAAGGAATGATGTAAGAGTAATTGTAAGAGTATTTCTAGAAATGTACAGAAACTGATATCAAACGAATGTGTACAGATGCAAGATACAAGGAAAAATTTTGGAGAATGTTTTAAGTACCAAAAAAATAAAGAACTGTACAAAAACTTGACACCATTGAACGAAAATTTCTAGCAGCTAGATTGTGTGAAAGAAAGATTTAACAGAAAGGTACTTGGCACATTTTGGCATACCCAAGTATAAGTAAATGATAAGGAGGTGATTTTGTAAACAATATTTACATTATGTTCAATTAACTTTCGTATAATAATAATAATAATAATAATAATAATAATAATAATAATAATTCGCGTACTCACCTCGGAACCGTACGCACTGTTACAGGAGCCTGAAGACACTGAGGAGCTGATCAGTGCACAGCGGCCGATGAGGTTCTTATCACCAAACTGCGGGCTACGTCATACCAATACTGAAACCTGAATACCACTTCCTACCCCGTATCGGAAGTGTACACAGGCGAGGACAGAATGATTTCCTTTGGAGGCTCAGACAAACAAGTAATCCGTTGAGGCGATTCTAAATGCACTAATTGTGAATCACGAACACACAGGCAAGTTTGTAACCGTCAATATCGTTATCATAGCTACGAAACCTTCAGTGATGTTATGTTTGGAAGGTGCTGGGTTCGAACTCCACTGTCGGCTGCCCTGAAGAAAGTTTTATGTGGTTTTCCAGCAAGGTTAATTAATTTCGTGTGGCTATATCTACCCGGGTGCAGCCCTTGTAAGGCAGACCCTCCGATGAGGGTGAGCGGCATCTGCCATGTGTAGGTAAGTGCATGTTATTGTGGTGGAGAATAGTGTTACGTGTGATGTGTCAGTTGCAGGGATGTTGGGGACAGCACAATCACCCAGCCCCCGAGCTACTGGAACTAACCAATGAAGGTTAAAATTCCCGACCACCGGGAGAGTTGGCCGTGCGGTTGGGAACACACAGCTGTGAGATTGCATCCGGGAGATAGTGGATTCGAATCCCACGAAGATGGTTTCCCGTGGTTTCCCATTTTCACACCAGGCAAATTCTGGGGCTGTGCCTTAATTAAGGCCACGCCGCTACCTTCCCACTCCTAGCCTTTCCCTATCCCATCGTCGCCATAAGACCTGTCTGTGTCGGTGAGACGTAAAGCCACTAGCAAAAAGTCCCCAACTTGGCCGCGAATCGAACCCGGGACCCTCTGAACCGAAGGCCAGTACGCTGGCCATTCGGCCAACGAGTCGGACATAACAAGGTTGTTCCATGCTTAACGTCACGGTCACTTCCTTTCCAGTCGTTGTCAAAGAACTTGTCTGAATTGGTGCAATATTAAACAACTAACAAACAGTTTTCCAGTTTTACATGGAATCGGAACGGTAGGGATGTGAATGTTCATTTCAAACGTTCCTCGTGCAATCGCTATCACAAGAATTCCGGGTGGAAAAGGAAACAGGAAACGTTTGGGTGAACATTTAGCCAACTCCGAGGATGAAGGAGAAGTAACCAAGGCAAGGTCACATGTGTTCGTCTTCCAGGAGGTGTGGCTTGCGACGTTGCGCACTCAGAGGTCACTCCCAACTCCATTTCTTCGGGAACTGATTAAGATGTTAATAATAATAATAATAATAATAATAATAATAATAATAATAATAATAATAATAATAATCGTATGGCCTCAGCTACCGTGTGCAGACATTTCGATTTGACGCCATCTGGCTGTCTGCTCGTCAATTTCGACGTTCCGTTTTACTCTAGGCCCACTAGATGGCAGACCGAGTAAACCGAAACTCTCTTTGGCGTCTATGGCTGAGATTTAATGAATTTTGTCGGGTAAACACCAAATGTGTCACCAGAGATCTTTTACATGCCGACATCGTACGACATGGAGTGTCTAATGGACTTTTTTCCGCCCTTCAAAAATCCGACTACTTCTGCCGGCTTTGAACCCGCTATCTTGGGATTCGGAGGCCGATACTCTACCAACTGGTCCACAGAGGCTTAACATTCTGGCTATACTAGCTTTTCCTAATCAAGGAAAATATTTTTTTTTTTGCTAGGGGCTTTACGTCGCACCGACACAGATAGGTCTTATGGCGACGATGGGATAGGAAAGGCCTAGGAGTTGGAAGGAAGCGGCCGTGGCCTTAATTAAGGTACAGCCCCAGCATTTACCTGGTGTGAAAATGGGAAACCACGGAAAACCATCTTCAGTGGAAAACAATTATTTAACTGTAATTTAATAGCGATGAAGTGTGCACGATGTAGTCCCACCCCAATATATGACATTTAATTGCTTCATCAGTACTGACAATAACTTCATAGGAATGGTTTGCCAAACGCCCTTCATAATCTGATAATCATAATTATTATACACCAGGTTATTTTTACTTTTTAGTAGTAGTAGTAGTAGTAGTGGTTAGCAGGGCCTATATTGACGAAAATAAGGGTCACTTTCTTACAGTGGTTGAGCGCGATGTCCTTTGATAATGAAGTCTTAGTCGAGACCGCTAACATTTAAGCTAGACTTCACACACAAGAATTACAAAGAAATTGGATTTTTTTTTTTTTGCTAGTGGCTTAAGGTCGCACCAACACAGAGAGGTCTTATGACGACGATGGGATAGGAAAGGCCTAGGAGTTGGAAGGAAACAGCCGTGCCCGACAGTGGGATTCGAACCCACTATCTTCCGGATGCAAGCTCACAGCCGCGCGCTCCTAACCGCACGGCTAACTCGCCCCGTACTGGAGAATTTGACCCTCAATGAGTTGACATACACATTACGTCTGTTGCCTTGAAGGAGCCGTGTGGTTCCTCTCTTCATTCCCCTCTCCCTTCATTGTCGAGCCAGTGGGACGTGTGGGCAGGCGGTGAAGCAAGTACCTTCCCCTCCGCGTGTGTTTCGTTCATGCTAGATATCCTTGAATTTCGTTTCCTCCACCTCCCCTCACTCTTCAGATGTGTGCATGTATTAACGCGTCTAATGGCTGTGACCAATGAGAGAGAGTGTGTAAGCAGGTACTGCGTGGTTCTGAATGCTGCACTGATTTCTTGCCTGAAATGAATATTTCTGCTCACGAGATCCTAAGCATTTCGAGTGTACATTTGCAAAGATTCGAACTGCGGCCACCTTGGTAAGGAACTAGTGATGGGATTATCACTCGACCAATATGTATTCAGACAGTTATCTACGTGTATTTATACTGAATTATGACTGTGAATAGTGAGGTACCCTTTAAGTCGTTGGCACTTAGTACATAACTATCATACCTCTTCATAGGGTTGGCGCCAGGAAGGCATCCGACCGTAAAAATGGGCCAAATCGTGCTAAACCGAAAAAAATTGGGCAAAGGGTGAGGAAGAAGTACGTAACTATGTATTTATTTTATAATAGAGGCTGCCTCCAATTACACAAAACGGACTGGTTGTGTTTTGCCACAAATTTTCTTGAACTTTCCGATTCCTTACGATAAATAATTTGTGTTCGATGTCTCTTCAATTGTTATTAGTCTTAAGCGATGTCATAATGGCGAAATTTCGGCTGAAAAGTTACATTTCCGACGAGCCATTCGAACTGTAGATACGTATTTAAGCGCTTTTAAATGTAAAACGCCACCGCTGGAACTCGATGCTGCAGCCTTGAGCAATGCAGGCGAGCGCCTGCCCTGCACAACAACTCAGGCTATCACATTCCAGGTCCAAGAACATCTTTCTCAACGCAACATATCTTTTTTTTTCCTATCTCAAGTCCTCTTTTAAGGAAAGTTGTATTTGCCCTATCTCATTAATGTTGAAACTGTCAAGTATATTTCTCTGTATTTCTGAAATCAGTGCAGCTATAATTTTGAACCTGTTAGAGCTGATTTTAACATTTGTTTTAAGCTCCTGTAGGTTAGGACGGTAGTATACATCCACGGTATCCTCTGTCTTTCATAAGATGCGACTAAAAGGGCAAATATCAGGGGCTCTCAACTTGGAAGCGGTGGTGCGGGTCCACGGGGTCCAAAGGTGAGTGTGATATTGCTTCCACTTACTTTTATCTTTCCTGACCGACCTCCCTTGGTCATCTCTTGCTCCCTTCCGATTTTGACAGCATTTTTTCATTTTCACGCCCTTTGTGGCCCTTTTCTTACTTTTGTCGATACCTTCATTTTTCGAAGCGACAGGCCTCTTCTATTTTCCCTCTGATTAGTGCTAAGAGGATGATTGCCGAGTTGCCATTCCTCTCAAAACAATAATCACCACCACCACCACCACCAAGATTAAAGTACTTTTTCATAATTATGGTGGAAACTAGTTTGTAAGTGTGTACAATTCAAGAAATGTTCGAGTGTTCTGCAATATTATGATTCAGTTTCTTCTCATAATTACTTTATAACGCCCCTAAACGTTTGATATCAGTTTAGTAGTCTGTGAGGCAAAGGGACGCATTGCATTAAAAAAGCCAAGCACTAGAAATTTAGATCAAATAATTCAACAAACAAACACTGAACTATGAACCAAATACTAAACTACAGGCAGCCGTATTTGTTATGGCTGTGTTACGAACTTAAATTACGTTTACTGCAAACATCAGTGTAAACTACAGCCTTCCATGATGCTTGGTTTTGGAAATATAAAAGTTTTATTAGAAGTACTCCTGCGTCGCAAGTGGAGTGAGTGGAATAAAGTAAAAAGAAAATCAGGATTCGTGAACGAGTTTCAAACTATCATAACAATTTAATCAGGAAATTCTTTAATTATTTTAACGTGCTAAAAATCTATAAATGTCAAAGGTTTAATAACAAGACACTACGGATAACCTAGCTAAAAATGGTCGATGAAGGAAATCGACCCCACCTATCTCCTGAACTCACGCATTCCCGTCACACCTAACGTTTTAACACAGATCCGTTGAAATGTATTGAACATTGTAGACAGGCAGTTCAAGTGATTACATATGACAGCACTATGTCACTGCTTATAGTAAATTGTTTATTAGCAGCGAAATACCGATATTTAGGATAAAATACCAGATCTAATGTTTAGTGTGCACTTGCATTATGGATTATGTTCAATGTATCTCCATTTATATATCCTAGACAAATGCACTGGATTATGAACTGATTTACGAAATGAGATGCAGAATATTCATTCATCAAAACATTACCAACTCATATATAAGATATTTCATAAACAACTGTTAGTGCAGGAATTTCATTTAGGAAATTCGCAGGGCACAGAGACATTTTAGACCGAGCTCGATATCTGCAGTCGCTTAAGTGCAGCCAGTATCCAGTATTCGGGAGATAGTAGGTTCGAACCCCACTGTCGGCAGCCCTGAAAATGGTTTTCCGTGGTTTCCCATTTTCACACCAGGCTGTACCTTAAGTAAGGCCACGGCCACTTCCTTCCCCACTCCTAGCCCTTCTCTGTCCCATCGTCGCCATAAGACCTATCTGTGTCGGTGCGACGTAAAGCAACTAGCAAAAAAAGAAAAAAAAGACCTTTTAGTGAGCTTTTCCTTCCGGCCAGTATCGCGAATGCTGGTGAAAAAAGCTGGTAAAAGTGGTAAAATATATCTAATAAAAGATGTTGGATACGGCTGTCTTGTTGCCTAGTTGTACTTCCTCTTAAATGAGTAGTCACCACCATCCCTCGTGCCCAGCCGGATGGCCTGGAGATACTGGAGTGTCATCTGGTCAGCAGGACGACATTCTCAACTTATTGCTTGTCTTTGACCAGGTCCTCTGTGTTGAGAACTACAGGGTCTCTCATTTAAACCCAGAGCGAACTCATGGTGTTTGTACTCTGGGCTACGGCATCTGCAATACGGCAGCCTGCACGTGTTCGACCTGGCAAGCATGAGTCGCCAGTCTCAATCTCAGCTGTTAACATGGGACACAGTTATCATTGCAACACCGTATGTACAAGTTATTTTAAGAACGAGTGGGCTCGACTGGTACGCGATGCATTTGTTCAGCAATTTTCTGCTGAAGTGTCATCTTCACGAGCACAGATTCCCGTAATTGTAAATAAATTTGAAACTACTGGTTCAGTGATTAATAAAAAAACATGCGTGCACACAAACAGTTTTAACAGAGGAAAAGCTACAGTAGATGACAAAATCACTCACAAAATTAGCACAATTAGGGCTTTCGGTTTCTTCTGCACACAGAGCTACAAATCGTAGAAGTTTATACAGGCCCATTGTTTAAAATCTGCTGATTCAGCCACAAGAGCGAGAGATTGTGAGTGGTATCTTGCATCATTGAATGATCGTTTATTCGATCCACAGCTTGTGTTATTTTCAGATGATTTCTGGTGTCATCTTAATGGTCGTGTGAACAGTCATAACTCTCGCTATTGGTGTGCAGGGCATCCTAATGGTGTTTATTAAGTCGCTCATTATGATAGGAAGATTGATGCTTGGTGTTCTGTTAGTGCAAGACGAACAATTGAGCCAAGATTCCCTTCTTACAATCCGGAAGTGTTTGCAGACAGAGCGGTCAGTGCTGGTCTATTTCTCCCTCGTTATCCAGATCTAACAGTGTGTGATTTTTCTTGTGGGGAAACTGAAAGAAAAAGTGTATCGAACAAATCCCGCACATTGGAGGAACTGAAAGAAAACATTACGAATGAAATCAGAAACTTTACAGTGGCAGAACTCACTCGCGTCATCCAGAATGTGGTTACAAGATACAATGTCTGTATAACCCAGGAAGGACTACATTTGCAGCATCTTTTATAAGGTAAGATTTCATATAAGATTGTATACATGCTTAAAGCAGGGCGGCCACGCGCGACGTAAGCTCGGCTGAGGCAGCTGCCGTAGCCCAGAGTACAAACACCGTACGTTCGGTCTGAGTTTATATGAGAAACCCTGTCTGTGTTGTTTATTAGATCTACGCTCATCAACGGTGTCCGGAGATTTGCTATCGTCACAACATCACAGACATTTGCGGTCTCTGACAGTGTTTGTGCCTGGGTTGTGTCTGCCTTCGGAGATGTGCGCTCTTCACTCTAGCCGACCAAAATATGATGTGTACTCGAGTTAGGAGGTTATTTGTGAAATAACCAATGGGCTTACAGAAAATCCAATAACACCATCATTTTCCTACTTCCATTTCACGTTAGTTCATGTATCTTTGGAATGTGTCATTTATATTTAAATATTTCTTATCGCAGGTGGAACGCAAAAAGTGCCGTTTTTAAACATGTTTCAACCATACGTCAACATTAAGATATTATTTTCTACTTCAGTTTCAGTTTCAGCTCTAACTGCAATTATGAGGTCGTCAGCGAATGCTATGGCTTTGGTGTTCTTCCCATAGTCTAGATTGAGTAGTTTATTATACTGAATATTCTAGTACCCCGCACCACAGCATGAGCCTTGTGGGCAACCTTTGTTAACCATTGTTTCGACTTGGATGCTGTTCAAAGCCGTGAAGGCTGTTCTTTCTTTGAAGTAGTTTTTAGTAAGGTAATACCAATTTCTCGGACACTGAAAATCTTTAAGGGTCTTAAGGACACTTGGCCACCACGCGGAGTCAAAGGCTGCTTTTACATCAAGGCTAACAATTGCTATGGCTTGACCATTCGTAAACGCCTCGTTTATAAATTCTTTAAGTGCCATTGCTGCATCAGTAGTGCTCTTTTGGGGCGTGAAGCCGTACTTATTTTCGTACAGTAGTTTTTTGGTATAGAGGTAGTGATGTATTATATTTATTAATAGTTTCTCTAAGACTTTCCCTGCCACATTTAATAAGCTTATTGTTCTGAATTCGGATGGGTCCATAAGATTCTCTTTCTCTGGTTTTGTAATTGGTATAATTCTCGCCTTTTTCCATCTCTTTGGAAAACATACATTCTTCAAGCAACCGTTATATATTGATGTCATCGTTTGAGGGAGACCTTCATATGTCCACCATAATATTTTTCTAGTAATTCCGTCTTCACCTGGTGTTTTTATGAACTATATTTTAGATGGCGGATTTTATTTCTTCTTCTGTTAATCTCCAATCGCTCGGTGTTTCCATTGGTTCTTCTATTTCATTCCTTATTTGTCTTTTCTGCTCATTATCTTCCATTTCATTGTCTTTAGGGATGAGGTAGTTTAATATGCTCTGTAATGTTTCTTGTAAATCTCTTGTGTACTGTCCTTCAGTATTAAGAAGATTTGATAGAATTTGAGCGTCTTATATATTTTCTGAAGCTAATTTATGTACTATATTCCAGGGATTTGAAAAAGTATTACTGCAATAATATGTCCAAAATATTATTTTTGCGTTTCTGAGTTTTGCTTGATATTTAGCTTTTTCTTCAAAGTATTGTTTTTTGCGCTGTTGTTGGGGGTCATTATCGCGCATTGTTCTATGGTATCTTCTTCTGAAAGCGTTTACTTTCTTCCTCATTATCGTAAGTTCTTCGTTCCACCACGGCACAGTTCTGTGTTTTTGATCAAGGGTTTTTACTGATTGGCTACAAACTTTGAAGGCTTTCATACAAGCCGACGTTTGGGCAATGCTAAATTTGTATACTATATCCTCCATATCTTCTGAATTGTTTATATGCGCTGATAGTCTACTGTCTAGATCTTCGATGTTTTCTTCATGTGCTGTTCCCCAGAACTGCCTTGCTGTCTCGTACAGTAATATTTCTTGATATAATTTGCGATCATCTTCCCTAATTATATATTTTATACCGGTGTATCTGGTTTTTGGTTGCATTTCATTCCAGTTGTTTTATGATATTAAGAATTGTAATATTCACCTCAGTTAATATAATTGTTTTACTGAACATCAACGTCCCAAAGAAATTTAAAAAAAAATTCGAAACGGCGAAAGTGCAACAAGTGAAGAAATGACAGTTGAAGAGCCTGTACCCGTTAATTCCATATCTAACTCATTGTCGTCATTATCATCAACAGTAGGCCTATTCAAATACTAGCCAGACTACTATCACATCTTTCTTGGACGGTAAATCCAAATTTAAACCGGGAAATAATCAATCGAATGTAATCACAAGAAAAATAGCTTACATGATACGAACATATAACACGCCATTTAGCTCTGAGCCTGCATTCGGGAGATAGTGTGTTCGAACCCCATTGTCGGCAGCCCTGAAGATGGTTTTACGTGGTAACCCATTTTCACATCAGGAAAATGCTTGGGCTGCACCTTAATTAAGGCCACGGCCTCTTCCTTCCCACTCATAGGCCTTTCTTATCCCATCGTCGCCATAAGACCTATCTGTGTCGACACAACGTTAAGCAAATTGTAAAAAATAAAAAATAAATTATAATTACTAAACAATACAATCAGTGCTGCATTCGTAACACAGACAAATTACTGTTATGTTGTTCCCTCGTTCCCTACTTACAGTGGATCCTACATGTTTTTGTCCTTTAGGAGTCATAATTATGCCAGGTTCCCGCATCGTTATAATGCCTGCCGCTTCATCCGCTTTATTCTATAGTGGAAAGAAATCTGTTTTATTGAAACTCGTTACTCGACTCATGTTGGCAGCTTGGAGCATTCGGATGGAAATCGACGGATTTCTAAAATTCATTCATCCAGTCTCGTCCAGTCATGGAAAGATGCATCGTTACTGAAACTATACTTAATTCCATTGCGTTCTGCAAAGTCTAAAGCAGCCCGATGGAGATCATGAAGGTTTATACT
Source organism: Anabrus simplex (assembly GCF_040414725.1). Classification (NCBI taxonomy): domain Eukaryota; kingdom Metazoa; phylum Arthropoda; class Insecta; order Orthoptera; family Tettigoniidae; genus Anabrus; species Anabrus simplex. The sequence continues at coordinate 275,410,151 of NC_090267.1, read as the reverse complement.
GTAAAACATGTTCTCCAAAATTTTTACATGGCTGGCGATTTCTTCTTCGTACTGCTATAGAAACACAGCTGACCACCTTAGGGAAGGTTGTTGAAATTGTCCTTCATTACTCTTTCGTGCAATGAACTGAAAGGAATTATTGTACTTTTAGTGACTGAAGGAATCGACGTGCCATCGCTCAGTTGCTTTACTGTGGATTCCAGTAATTCTTGGCTCCAGTTGCCTCTTTTTTTTTTTTGCTAGGGGCTTTACGTCGCACCGACACAGATAGGTCTTATGGCGACGATGGGATAGGAAAAGCCTAGGAGTTGGAAGGAAGTGGCCGTGGCCTTAATTAAGGTACAGCCCCAGCATTTGCCTGGTGTGAAAATGGGAAACCACGGAAAACCATCTTCAGGGCTGCCAATAGTGGGATTGGAACCTACTATCTCCCGGATGCAAGCTCACAGCCGCGCGCCTCTACGCGCACGGCCAACTCGCCCGGTTTGCCTCTTTTTGGTAAGACGATAAGTGGTAAACTTACCAGCATTTCACTCAGCTGTTACAACAATAATGAATATAATTTTCAAACATTATTGAGTAGAATTATATGTATTATTTAAATCCCTTTTTGTTTCGATGTTTCGAAACTTCCAATGTTTACCAATTCCACGCGCAGACTTTTCAATATCGATCATGTCTCTGATAACTAGCACAGCTAAGTCAGATGGATTTCTGTCTCCAAGTCAAATAGGCCTATGCAAGTCCCTCTGTCATTCTTTTTGTAAGTACTTCATTTAGTGTTATCTTACTCTCTGAGGAATGTATCATGGGTTTAACCACTAACAAATTTATCAGAAAACGGATACATCCGGTTTGAGATTGAAAACCATACCTTGGGCGTGAGTTTGCGAACCCGTCTGATAAAAGAGGCTTATCGCCGTAAAAAAGAGAGGTATTGAAACGCATACAAGTGCCAGCAGAAAACTCGAGTGTGGGGAGGTCACGGACGAGAGCGTGAACTATGACCTGCATGGTCTTCATAGATAAGCAGTCCCACTCCCCCAAGCCTGGCGTGGATCCGTCTAAACAGGATCTTGGAAGAGATCCGTAAGCTAATAATCACCGTTCTAATTATATCCATTCCTTATCACAGCAATGTCTTCAAGAGTGTCGTGAATTTCTTGTCAGACCGGAACAGATTTCTTTTCTCGTTCTCTCTAGATATTCTGACATTACACCAGAGGCGGCTCGATGGAGAGGCAAGCCGTGCCACCGCCCAGCACCGGCGAAATCTTAAAAAACATGAGCAATAAATACAAGGTTTACAATGGGTGAATTGAACTAGGCCATGGATATTTTGAGTCAATGAAAATACATGAAATGTGACGGTATTTTCAAGAGACTCACTGTTGACAGTGAATCTCACAACGCTGCCTACTTCGTATGTCCGGCTACAGTGGTGGACTTTGGTGCAAGGTGTCCCACGTCCCGGCAGGAACAAAAAAAGCAAAAATGCAAAGTCACCTCCGCACAGGCTATGAAGGCCCTTGGAGGAGTGGAAGGTAAAGGCTTCCACCATTGTTAACCTCGACACGTGATGGGGTAGAGTGGTTAGCTCTACGCCCGGCCGCCTTTGCCCCCAGGAGTTAACCTGGTACTCATTTTTGGTATAGGCTGAGTGAACCTCAGGGCCATATGCACCTCCGGAAGTGGAAATCTCGTTTCTTAAATTTTACGACTTCCTGGCGGGGATTCGAACCCACGACCTTCCGGGGGAACCGAGCACGCCTTTACCGCCTCGGCCAGGCAGCCCCTCCCGGCAGGAACACCATGACGAAATATTTTGTATTGACAGAAATGAGCTTAAATATTCGTAGTCACTGCTATTATCATCGTCGCCGTCGTCGTCGTAATTGTTGTTGTTGTTGTTGTTGTTGCTCCTGCTGTTCTTATTCATTTTTTCATTCGTAAATTTACAACTAACCTGCATTTAGGGCTGTCGTCCAGGTGGCAGATACCCTATAAATTATTTACCTAGTCTTTTATTAAATAATTTCAAACAAGCTGGGGATTTATCGAACATCTCCTTCAATAAATTATTCCAAACCCTAATTCCTCTTCCTTTTCTAGTTTGTCCTCTTGAATTCTTACTTCGTCCTGTTATGATCTTTTAAGAAAACGTATTGTAGTCGTCTTCTAGCTTCGTTCCAGACCCTCTCTCCACTGACAGCTCGAAACGTGCCGCTTAGTTAAGCAGCTCGTTTCCTTACTCCCAAGTCTTCCCACTCCACAGATTGTAACATTTTCGTAATACAACTTTTTTGTCGAAAATCGCCCAGTGTGAATCGTGCTGCTTTCCTTTGGATCGTTTCCATTCAAGTAAACCTGGTGAGGATCCCATGCACTGCAACCACTTTCAAATTGGGGGTCTTACCAGTGAGTTATACGCCCTCTCCTTTACATCATTACTATAACTCCTGAATGAAGAGATCTGGAACCCTTATTTACAACCTAATTTTATCAGCATACCATTTTCTGCCGTCCATCTCACCACAACTTGGAAGTCTTTCTGGAGTTGCTAACAATCTTGTTACTCTATATATTATAATACCATCTAAAAAGAGCCTTATCTGTGATTCCAGTTCTTAACTAGTATTATTTACACACACATACACATATATATAAGAAAATACAAAGGTACATTAATACTGCCTTGTGGGACCCCTCTCAATCATTACATGATCAGATAATGCTTCACCCACTATCAGTTATATTTTCTAGAAATATATCCACCCATTCAATCACTCTTTTGTCTAGCACAATAGCCACCATTTTCGACAGTAGTTTCCCACGATCTATGCTATCTTCTTATTGCTGAAACAAATTTTCCATTCGTATGCTGAATGAAAAAGGTAAAACTGAAGTGATTAAGCACTATAAGAATGAATAATTAGTCACGTGGTAGTCATGGAGGATTAACATTGTGGATTTTAAAAGTATATTATGTGTGAAAGTGTTTAAGGGGCGGGTGAGGAGTCACTTGCAGTTATGGCAAAACTCGTGAATTCGGACTTACTTCGCACTATTCGTCAGTCCATTTAATGTTCACCCAGGTCGCAGTGGCCTCGTAGTCTTCAGAAGCAATAGAAACTGGGCTCTCCAAAGTGTCAGCCGAAGAACGCGATATTTAAGTCATGAGTTGGTAGACAACGTTTTCATATTAGGATGTAACATAAGGACGAAGTTTACCAACTCCTCTCCAGTATGTCTATGATTACAAAATGTAACTACAATACGGTGACTTCAAAGTGTCAATGGAGTTTGACTTGGTAATTACGGAGATTGTTTTAAGGAGCAAAACAACTAGATTATCGGGCCCACCCTTCGTGTTTAAATGATTAGTGTGCTGGCCTTTGGTGCAAGGGGTGTCGGGTTCCATTCCCGGCCAAATGGAGATTTTAACCTTCATTGGTTAATTCCAATGGCTCGAGGGCTGGGTGTTTGTGCCTTCTTTAGCATTAGAATTCATCGTAGGTAGAGCTTCATCCTCACAGACGAGCGAGTCGCCCTTACGGCGTCAGCTCGAAAGATCTGCACTAGACCTCTCCTGAGGCCACACGCCATTATTACTATCGGACCTAGCCTTTTCATTTTTATTAGATATTTATAAGCTACAGTCCATACTGCGTGTGTAGCAGAAGTGACGACAAAAACTGGAACGGTGGACCGTACAACGATAGGAGAATCAAAATCGCCTCTGTGAACATGGTAGATTACGAAACTGTTATTGCGACTCTTCAACGAGATGTCAACAGGCGTCCTGTACATTACACTTTTCAGATGTCCCGAGACACAGAAAATTAAAAGGGTTTAAATCAGATGACCCTAGTGGCCAAGGTACAAGTCCGCCTCGACCTATCCATCTTAAACATATTTTCGTGTTAGATGTTGTCTCGCAAGGGCAGCAAAATGGGCGTTACAGACGAAGACTATTACACGAGGAACGGGATATTAAATTTTCATAACACCCATACATGGGCTGTCCTTAACCCTCATTCGATTCGTCAGGAATATTTTCAGCGGAGATTAACAGTGAATGTGATGGCAAGTATCATTGGTGACAGCCTACTGAACCATACGTAGTAACCACGCGTCTGACAGGTGCAAATTGCTTAACGTTCCTCAGAGAACTACTAGCTAATCTTGAGAAATGAGCATAAGCATGTACACTGTTGACGGTGAGCCGCGGTGTTCGTGACTAACTCGACCGTATATTCCCGTGCCGTTAGATAGGGTGCAGTGGACCAATTAGATGTCCAGTTCAGTCCCCTGGATTCTTTCCTTTGGTGCCACATGATGAGTATGGTGAATGCGAGTGAAATCGAAACGGAAGATGAGCTCCACCAACGTATTCTTGCTTCAATGGGATTCATACGGGCAGATCCATAAGTGTTTACATGTGTCCGGACATCATAGATTCGTCGCTGTGAAGTATGTCTGCGAGCAGATGGTGGACATACGGAACACCTGCTGCACTAGTTTGAGCGTCCTCGTGGTACATTCGGAAGTGTCCCAACCATTTCCACCATCGTGTGTAATGTTGCTTGTACTAAGATTAACGTCCATGCTTCCAACTCTTAGCCCTTCCCTATCCCGTCGTCGCCATAAGACCTATCTGTGTCGGTGCGACGTAAATAAAATTGTAAAATAATAATAGTAATAATAATGTATGTAAGCATGCATGTATGGTATGTATATATGTATGTCTACCCCTTAGTCCCGTTTCTTGATACGGGATCGGGGATGAGGCGAGATGAATTTGCATGGCATTCTTACGGCCGGATGCCCTTCTTGACGCCAACCTCAGTTGAGGAACTAAATGAAGATGAAATGAATGATGGTGAAGGAAAATGGGTAAGGAGGCGGAAGAAATAGGCTGTGGAGTAAGAATAGGAACTGGAAGTGAAAATGGGGAAGTACGGCAGACAGTCGAGTTCCAACCCAGTGTCCCCCAAATGCAGAGCTCGTTAACACGTGTGGCCACTCCGCTAGCTATTTATAATAATAATAATAATAATAATAATAATAATAATAATAATAATAATAATAATAATAATAATAATAATAGTAGTAGTAGCAGCAATATCAGTAAGACCTCTCCCTAGTGGTAGGCAACACCTTTAACGCCTGAGGGCGGTTGATGCTTGCGGAGATATGCCGAACGTTCTGAAGAGCACTTTTTCAAGTTTATTAACAGATGTCACTATTTTTGGTTTAGAGTGCCATCTAGGGGCTTAGTATGAACATTTTTAGTACAAAAATTGCAACGCATACGGGGTCTGTAGCTTATTTATGCTATTTGCTTTACGTCGCACCGACACAGATGTCTTATGGTGACGATGGGATAGGAAAGGCCTAGGAATTGGAAGGAAGCGGGTGTGGCCTTAATTAAGGTACAGCCCTGGCAGTTGCCTGATGTGAAAACTGGAAACCACGAAAAACCATCTTCAGAGCTGCCGACAGTGGGGCTCGAACCCACTATCTCCCGATTACTGGATACTGGCCGCACTTAGCGACTGCAGCTATCGAGCTCGGTGCAGCTTATTTAATCGTTTCTAAGTCACCACTACTGTGATTTCGAATTAAATCAACTAATTATCGCCCAGCTCTCCCCTATAAATATGAATAATCTTGGACCTTGTGTATGTATCTTGGTCAATGCAACGGACGGTGAGGTTCTCCTCACGCAATGCTACATACGAGCTAGAGAAGCTTCTAAGGTAGGTGGCTAAGAATTTACTCTATCATGTGAACTTGCGTGTGGTGACGGGAAGATACCCCTCTAGCATGTAACGGTTAGGATCGAGCCGCGTTTACCTAATTTAAAAATAGCTCTTCTCTTAACTTAATTTGTAATATGTAGGTTTCTAGGCTGCCTTCGTACGGAGTGTAAGCACCCAAGCGGGTGTCTCGTAATGTATATGGATGTACGAATGTGGACCCTCGTTCTCTTTGAATTTTGGTGACTAAGCTTTTCCAAATTTCTAATTTGATGGTAAATGAAATTCGGTCAGTAATTTTCTTTTCCGTCAGTTACCAATGTGGTTTGGCTTACTCTCTGTGGGATCGGGCCTTCTGCCCCATTAAGTTTTATTGCAAGTCCTGTTACGGCAGTGGTTCCCAACCTTTGCCAGCTGACGCCCCCCTTTTCAGATACGGGTGGTCGTCACGCCCCCCCCCCCCCCCCGTCGTTTCTATACCCTCTTCGATAAACTGACGTGGAGGATACAGACCTAACCTAATGACACTACATAATGAATTATTCCATTATTCAATTATTTATGAAAAAGTAATATGAAGTACGCACTTTATATATATGTCATACTAACTTCATTTTAGCACTATACAAAGAACACATTTTTACAACAAATCCTTAAATTAGTCAACAAATGTCAGTGAGAGAGTTGACACTGTTTTCTGTTGGTAAGATCCGGTATGTTTGGTTTGATATTTGATAGAGCACAGCGGAGATCACTTGCAACATGAAGCCGACAGCGCTGCTATGTTTTTTAACACTCAGCATTGAAAATCCTGACTTGCATAAATATGTCGTTGAAAATGGGACAATGACACGCAATGCTACTTTGGCTATTTCAGGATACACTGCAAGACAGTTTACCCAAAAGTCGCACAGTCCTAATATTTTGTAATCATCTTTTAGCTTTGAATCATACTTCAAATCTATGGATTCTTCTTGAAGTTGTGTTGGCAGTGCTTCAATGTCAATGGCAATCGCATTTCTTGTTAACATCGAGGACCATTCATCTGACGAGATATGAGGAAACTAGAAATTGAATTCTTTTGCCAGGGAATCTAAATGTGACTGAATTTGCACCTTAAGTTTATTACGATCACGTTCATTTTCCGGCAAAATTTCATTAAGGCGGTGAAAGGATGAGAAGTTGTTCAACTGAAGCCAGTGTTTCGTTAACTGTAATTTTTCCAGGAAAGCTCTGATGGCATCACAAGCAAGCATAATTTTGGACTTTTTGCCTTGACTCTTTAAGGTCAAACTAATCAAAGATTCAAAAAAATCGCAAAGATATGCCAATGAGACGACAAAATTGGCATCAGTAAACACTTCATACAGATCGTTCTTACCTTCACCAAGAAGAATAATTTCAACTCCAGACTTGTATTCAAACAGCCGAGCCAACATGTTCCCTTTTGATAGCCAGCGAACCTCTGTGTGGAAAAGGAGAGTTTTGTGATCGGCTTGAAGGTCAACACAAAGGGCTTCAAACAATCTTGTCTGTAAACAACTTGTCTTCACAGAGTTCACAATTCTTATAGCGACTTTTAGAGTATTATTAAAATCTTGGGGCAAGGTTTTGTCCGCCAAAGGCTGCCTGTGAATTATACAGTGGGTTCTCATGATGTTTGGATTTTTATCTTTGGCCAATTTGAGAAACCCAGAACGTGACCCAATCATAGCAGGTGCACCATCCGTACATACACCCACTACATTTCCCCAGGAAAGTCTATGACTCTATGTTCTTGGAAAAAAGTATCGATGACAGAAAGCACATTACACGCTTTCGAAGTAGTTTTCAAACATTGGGAGAATAATATTTCTTCACTTAAAATTCCACTGTCGAAAAATCGATAATATACAATCAGTTGACAACAATGGGCCACATCAGTTGTTTCATCACACTGAATTGAAAACACTGGAGATGCTTTCACCTGAACCAAAATTTGCATTTTAATGTCTTCTGACAGTTCTTGAAGTCTGCACTTCACTGTGTTATCAGAAAATAAATTTTTGACAATTTCTGCCGACTTCCTTCACCCAAAACTATATTTGCGGCTAATAACATACATGGATTTACTAATGCTTCCCCAATTGTGTGTGCTTTTTTATCTTTGGCAATCAGAAGAACTAGTTCATATGATGCTTCCACTGTTTTCTCATTTTCTTGGTTAAAATTACTCGATGAATCTAATTTCATACGTTCAATTCTATGGGTTTGTCTTTTAAGCCTGAATGATTCGTATTTAAATGTCTCTCCAAACGCACAGGCCTCATCGCATCGTTACTTAGAACACAGTGACAGATTACGCATTGAGGCTATTGTATTCCGTTCCTTGCAACGACTGTGAAGCCATATTTAATGCAGGCATCATTGCACAGTCTCTTCTTGGACATCGTTAACAATTTTTTTAAAGTCACAATATTAAATTATACAATTCACACAGTCGCACTGTTACAGCGAAGCATACACAACACTCACAATAAACAACTTGACAGACACGTCCACTGCGAAAGCATACGAGGCACAGAATCAACAGTCGAAGGGCGTGGCCACTGATGGTTTCTGGGCGATGTGATGTCAAGGCCATTACTGCGCCATCCCTGATGGGACAGTTGTACTATGTAGCTCTCGCCAATTTGACTGCAAGGGAAGAATAAGAATGTATAGGCGTGGGAACAGAGCATTCGACGACGAGCTGCCCACAAAACGAGTCTACATGCCGCAGAGCGAGAGGGAAGGAGGAACTTCCACTTCATTTGTTGCTTCTGAAACTGCCATATGCCTTGTTTTTCAGAGTTACTGTCGACTCCTGACAGTAGTAACTTATTGCCAGTTAAGATCTTTGGTGAGAAAATGTCACTGTTTCATTAACTTCTGTGGTTAAACATTATCTTAATTAGTTGTAGCCCAAAATACCAGTAGGCCTACACAGAATTTCACGATAGCCGTGAAAGCCTAGCATGATATAATAAATAAATTTTATTATAATTTAGCCTACTATTATTGCCTTATCTCCAGTTGTTCTTGCTACTAGATCAATTTGATTTAATACCGACATTTATTCGAGTACCTCCTTCATGTAATATATTTTGTTTATGAGAAAAACTTTGCACAGTATGTAACAATAATACTAGAAAATGAAAGCAACTTCTACGTGCGTTGAGTGGTCTTGTTCCCGCACTTGCTCTCAGGCTTCATTTAGCTCCTCACTTCACAGCAACTTCCTTATTTCACGTCCAGCCTCGTGGCTCCGCAAAGGTTTGTGCCGACAGTTGGCAATTACCAGTGTTTTTGAACGATTGACTTGGCGCGACAATCAGTTGGAGAGATTCGAAAAACGTTTATTGCACAAAATTGTAATATTCGAGTTTTTAAAAAATTAATTCGGAAATCACTTCACGGCCCCCCCCCCCCCCTGATAAAGCCCCACGCCCCCCCCCCCCCAGGTTGGGAACCCCTGTGTTACGCAAATGCTTGAGTGAGATCAACATCCCAGTCTATTTGCTTTCAGCCTTTTTCTATTTACCTTTAATTTGTCATTCTCGGCTGTGTAATATGAGCTTCTGCTCCTCCTTTTGGATCCTTCTGGCTTCCCTGTTGAGTAAGGACAGCGAGTGTCGAATTGGGTAAAAGCTAATAAGCTTTGAAGTGTACTGAAAGGTACCTGAAAGGCCCGTTTGTCTTAAAATTTAAGGTTGAGAGTTTGATATCGCTTTGGAGTGTAAACGTAAATTTCGGAAGCTCACGCTTCTTGCTTGTGTGAAATACCAAAGATTCTCTTAGCAACGATTTTGTAGAGGCTCATAAGTCATTTGAATAGGGAGTTTCTTCTCCCCAATATTTATTTAACTCTGTCAAATGTTGTATTCTATTCCAAATATTTATTCGTTTTGTTGTTAAAATTGTTATTGTTTCTCCTGCCTGTCCTAAGAGGCGACTAAACGGGGTTATATCCCGGGGGTTGGCAATCATGGGACCTTTAGTAGTTACTAGCTTTGCTTACACTTACAGTACATGTTTCAAGCTCCTCACACCCCACTTCCCTTGGTAGACTCTTGCTCTCTTCAGTCCCCGACGATCTTAGGCTTACGAGACCTGGGGAGTATTTCATTTTCACGTCCTCCTTAATAATAATAACGTCCCTCTAACTACATTTTTACTCCCGCAGGAGTTCTTTTATGTGCCAGTAAATCTACCGACTCGAGGCTGGCGTATTTGAGCACCTTCAAATATCACCGGACTGAGCCAGGTTCGAACCTGCCAAGTTGAGGTCAGAAGGCCAGCGCCTCAACCGTCTGAGCCACTCAGCCCGGTCACGTCCTTCGTGACACTTTCATTTCCTTTTCCAATACTTCCATTCATCGAAGAGTCAGATCACCACCAGCTTACGTGGCTGAAGTCGATTAGAGCAGTTCTCGGTCTTTTCAATGGATACCCTCTGTGGGTTGGGATGGTATAAGGTTGTTTGAAAAATAACTCCCTAGTTTTAATGTGTCCTAGAATCTGTACAAAGTGACATACACTATTCTAGTTTGTGGTGTGTGATTCATCAACTCTCCAAGTCTGGCTCCCCTGCAGTTGGCAGGTCTGCTTGACCTTAGAACGGCGCCAGTGTTGTTTGTTTCCTCTGTTCTGCAATACACTGCACGCACGCCTCGGCTGAACTGAAGGAAGATGTTAGGTCATCAGCCCAGAGGCTACTTGGATCCTCAAACAAAGGCTATGCAGTTATAGGGAAACTGCAAAAACCAATGGCAGAGCCCAGATGAGGCATACTAGGCAAGATGAGGAGTGAGGTAGTTTGCCATTGAGGAAACAAACAGCACTGGCGCCGTCTCGAGGTCAAGTAGACCTACCAACAGCAGGGGAGCCAGACTTGGAGAGTTGATGAATCACACACCACAAACTAGAATAGTGTATGTCACTTTGTACAGATTCTAGGACACATTAAAACTAGGGAGTCCTTTTTCAAACACCCCGTATATACGCGATATCTCCTGCCTGTCGTAAGATGTGAATGAAAGAGCGATCCCATCTTGGCAGTATGGATTGGCGACCAAAGGTTATAAGCTGAGTTTAGCAACGTTTTCACTTACTTGTGGCATACTCCTCTTTCCTGTCTGATCTCCCTTAGTCAACTCTTGTTCCCTTCTGACCCCGACGGTAGGCTATAAGGTTTCCGAGGCCTAGGGCACAGAATATGAAACATACAGAACGGAGAATTCGCTCCAATCCGTGCACCAAATCCTATTGCGCATGATCAGTGTCCACCATGTTGAAACCGAGTCAACTGCTGACGTACCTAGCTTCGAGCGAACACTTTTGCACCTTGTGAATTTTAATTTGAAAATGGTGAATAGCTATAGTATGTAACTTCAAACGAACAGTTTCTTAAAATATATTTTGAATTTTAAAATTGTAAATATTTATAATTTTGCGCGCTTGACAATGAGAGTTTGTAAGGAAGAAGTTGATCGATTGTGCTCAGCAAAAATAAATAAATAAATAAATAAATAATAATAATAATAATAATAATAATAATAATAATAATAATAATAATAATAATTTTAAAAAATTCAAACATAAATAAAGACAAGAGCTTTTCCAGCTCTCCAAAAGGCGAACAACGGTAAGTGTTCATATATACGTTTATGTACATTGCTACATACTGGCTTCCATTTATAAGTACTGTATCTTAAAATCTTGAAAGTTTCCCTCAACACTTTCTCGGTTTTTGAAGTTAATAATTAATTTGTACTTTCAGGAAGCCTTTAAGCTCTTAAATTCCACTTCCAGAGGTGCGTGTGGTCCTGAAGTTCACTAGGCCAACACCAAATATGAGTAGGTACATGGTTAATTCCTGGGGGCAAAGGCGGACGGGCGTAGAGCTAAACACTCTACCTTATCACGTGCCGAGGTTACGGATAGTGGAAGCCTTTACCTTCCACCCCTCCAGGGGTCTTCATGGCCTGTACGGAGATTACTTCGCTTTGCTTTGGTTTTTTAAGCTCTTAAAACCCGCAGGTCATCGCTTTTCACAGCAACGTTTTCCACTGGGTGAAGAAATATGTAAAACCAAACCCCATGGCGCAACAGCCCCGAAGGGCCGTGGCCTACCAAGCGACCACTTCTCAGCCCGAAAGCCTGCAGATTACCAGGTGACGTGTGGTCGGCACGACGAATCCTCTCAGCCGTTATTTTTGGCTTTCTAGACAGGGGCCGCCATCTCACCGTCAGATAGCTTCTCAAGTGTAATCACGTAGGCTGAGTGGACCTCGAACCAGGCCTCAAATCCTGGTAAAAATCCTCTACCTGGCCGGGAATCGAACCCGGGGCCTCTGGGTAAGAGGCAGGCACGCAACACCTACACCGAGGAGCCGGCGAAAAAGTATGTACACTTACATAATTATGCTCCTTTTTTCGTGCCAATTGCCGGGCTGAGTAGCTCTGACGGTTGAGGCTCTGGCCTTCTGACCTCAACTTGGCAGGTTCGATTCCTGGGTTAGTCCGCTGGTATTTGAAGGTGCTCAAGTACGTTAGCCTCGTGTCGGTAGATTTACTGGCACGTAAATGAACTCCTGCGGGACTAAATTCCGGCACCTCGGCATCTCCGAAAACCGTTAAAGTAGTTAGTGAGACGTAAAACAAATAACATTATTAGTTTTGTGCCTCAATTTTTCATCCTCCGTTCCTACCAGCTCGATTCCCTAGGAGAGTTTCGGAAATAAAATTTTCAAGCGATCTTGGCAGCATCAGATTGTCTGATATCAAGTTTTAAGTTTCTGGATTGCTTCGAAGTGCCTCAACTGACGTCTGCATCGCGGTTACTCGGTTTCAACACGGCGGACTGCGCTGGGCTTGCCTGACTACTGATCAAAGGAGGCACCCTCAGCTTTCCATTCTGTATGTTTCCTATTCTGTGCCTAGGAAGTCTTTCATTTTCACGCCTTTCGTGGCCTTTCCCTTTCTTTTTCCGATGCCTTCATTCTTCGTTTTCTCTTTCTCATTAATGTAAAGAGAGTATGGTTCCTCTTAAAACAATAATCCCCACCACCGTCACCATTTTCAGTTGGAAATTAATTAGACGCATGAAATTGTATATAGCCTGGACTCGGACTCAGCGAGGGATCCCACCTCTACCGCATCAAGGGTAGTGTCCTAGAGATTCAGACTCTGGGTCGGAGGATACAACTGGGGAGAATGACCAGTACCTCGACCAGGTGGCCTCACCTGCTATACTGAACAGGGGCCTTTGTGGAGGAATGGGAAGACTGGAAGGGACAGGCAAGGAAGAGGGAAGGAATCGGCCGTGGCCTTAACTTAGGTACCATCCCGGCATTTGCCTGGAGGAGAAGTGGGAAACCACGGAAAAACCACTTCCAGGATGGCTGAGGTGGAAATAGAACCCACCTCTACTCAGTTGACCTCCCGAGGCTGAGTGGACCCCGTTCCAGCCCTCGTACCACTTTTCAAATTTCGTGGCAGAGCCGGGAATCGAACCCGGGCCTCCGGGGGTGGCAGCTAATCACGCTAACCACTACACCACAGAGGCGGCATAAAAATGTATTTCAAATTAAAATATGTTTTGTTATCTAAACACACGATGTTCCTTTAGAGGCCGGTGTAAGAGTTTGTGTGTACAACGTGATCGATGTTGGGTTTCCGTGACCTGAGGTCAAGAGTTCAATGACAGTTACGTGAACGTGTTTATGTTTACAGGAGCTGCCTCGCTGAGGCGGCAAATGCGTGCTTGGTTGGCCCGGAAGGACGTGGGTTCGAATCCCCGTCAGGAAGTCGTAAAATTTAAGAAAGGAGATTTCCACTTCCAGATGTGCACATGGTCCTGAGGTTCACTCAGCCTACACCAAACATGAGTACCAGCTTAGTTCCTGGGGACAAAGGCGGCCAGGCGTAGAGATAATCACTCTACCCCATCAAGCGCCGAGGAAACCTTTATCATCCAGCCCTCGAAGGGCCTTCATGGCCTGTGCGGAGATGACTTTGCTTTGCTTTTTGCTCATATTACAGCATGACTGGTTTCCTCGCTGACGGCGGTATAGTACCCGTACTTTGTATTTCCAGTAGATAGGTGCTAAGTGGTAAATTTACGGAGAGTACGTTATTGACAAGGGGCTGCCTGGCCGAGGCGATAAAGGCGTATTCGGTTCACCCGGAAGGACGTGGGTTCGATTCCCTGTCAGGAAGTCGAAAAAATTACGAAACAAGGTTTCCACTTCCGGAGGTGCATATGGTCCTGAGGCTCATCAACCTACGCCAAAAATGAGTAGCAGGTTAATTCTTGGGGACAAAGGTGGCTGGGCGTACAGCTAACCACTTTACCTCATCGAGTGCCGAGGTTACAAATAGTGGAAGCCTTTACCTTCTACCCCTGTAAGGGAAGTTCTTGACAAGAAATTGTCTCTGACGATCAATTTAAGGAATAGGCCTATATTTTTGAGAATTAAATTAAAGGAAATATTACAACTTTTGATCGATCTTCATGAAGTTAAAATTACTTCACTGAGAAATATACAATAATCACCATTTATAAGCGGTGTTAAGTTCTGCAAACATTTCATATGTGCTTTGGTACATTTATTAGTCACAGATTTGTAAATACTATTCTTTAGGAAGAGGGAAGGTAGTGAGCTGACAATGAACAGAGAAGGTGTGACGTATATAGCGGAAGTGTGTGACAAGCCATGTGATGGGTCTGGTTTCCGCCAAGCTGGCTTGACACACATGGTAGGTAAGGAATACATTGTCAGCAGGTGTAGGTGAGAAATAAGATCAGTTCTCACGTGGCGAGGCTGGTCCCTGCGATCAACGGGTTGGTGGGCATGTATTCCATACCAGGGCTGACGCAGAGACCAGTCTACTATTTTTTTTTTCTAGGTGGTTGGTAGGAATAGGGGAATAGGGAAATAGGGTAATTTGTAGTGCGGTGCTTCCTGCACGTTTGCCGGCTATCCGCGTGCGTGTGGGAGGACACTGAGTAGATTTAGAGGTAAATAATTTAGCTAAGTAGTTTTAGGAGAGATGTAGTGCCTAGTGTTTGTTTGTTTGTTCTTTTTGTTTTTGGGTTTCGCTCTGTCTGTCTTTATTACCTGTAAAGCCGATGGTGTATTCTAGGGTGGGTAATAAAGATATGTATGTATGTATGTAAATACTATTCTTTACGCTATTCCTTGGCCAGATGGAATCATTGGCCATCAAATCGTTATTTTTTCTCGGAGTGATTTAGAACATATAAAGGAACTACCTTTTAATATTGCTGACTGTATGTCTTTTACACTGGGCGAGTTGGCCGTGCGGTTAGGAGCGCGCAGCTGTGAGCTTGCATCCGGGAGATAATGAGTTCGAATCCCACTGTCGGCAGCCCTGAAGATGATTTTCTGTGGTTTCCCATTTTCACACCAGGCAAATGCTGGGACTGTACCTTAATTGAGGCCAAGGCCACTTCCTTCCCATTCCTAGGCCTTTCCTATCCCATCGTCGCCATAAGACCTATCTGTGTCGGTGCGACGTAAAGTAAATAGCAAAGAAAAGTGAGTGTTAGAAGGTGACACCTTCTCCCAGGCCAAGGAGATTTGAATCGGTGAAGGAAATGTATGGTGAACGCGACGGGGTTGGCGGCCGTGGCCTATACTAGGAACTGTCCCGCAATTCACCTTAGTGCAGGAGAATGGAAAAACATTCTCAGGACAGCCGACGGTGGGAATCAGCCCCAACCGTGGCCACTTGTAAGCGCCCACCTGCTAGACGAAATGAATGGCATACAATATTGCACTTTTCATATGTGAAAACTTGGAGACACTGTCACATATTGGTGGTTATAAGAACCCTTTACTCTCTTCTCTGGACGTAGCCCTGATGACATGTAATGCTCCTTGGCCCTTTGCACCTTTCTAGCAAAAAAAAGGCATGGTTAACAATTTTTTGGTATCCATTTCTGCTTTATAATGAGAATAAAATGAAATAACACAGAGTCAGTAATGATGAAGATTATTCCGAGATACACATAATAATTCATACATACTGTTGCGACCGACGAATCAACATATCGGACGCACGTAACAAGGTTCATTACCATAGGCGCACAAATACAATTTTGATACAAGTCAGATGGAGGACCAGACTGCCCCAAACGAGCAGACACAACACATCACTCAGAAGAAGATTTAACCTGTTTATTACACATCAATAAATTAATAAACATCACATAATTTACACATATGTACAATAACTTTAGAGATACACCAATATGCGTCTACAGCTGCGGATCGCTATGTTATGCCTGGGCGATAAATAAAGGACGCGGAAGCGCGTTGCCAACTGTGAAAATGACAAAATGAAATGCGGCAGGCGAGTTGCCAACACCAAAGCCACAACACGTACGGTATGTGGCAAAATAAATGACATCGTTCTTATTGCGCATCTGCTGCCCACGTTTCTCTAGCAACGAAGTATTTATTTATTTATTTATTTATTTATTTATTTATTTATTTATTTATTTATTTATTTATTTATTTATTTAATTTATTTTATGCAATGGTTTGACATATTGTGAATCCAGCGTTGTGTTGATTTATACAATTATGGTTCTCACAACAGAGGAGAAGGTGCGGAACATTATTTCCGCTCATACAGAGTGGAGCGTCGGATGTACCGAGTTTGCTTCACGTCAAAGAACAGTACGGGGAGCGATTTGATAAGGAGGCGCCAAATAACAGAACAACGTTATCTGTCGTTGACAAGTTTCGTCATACGGGATCAGTCATATGTCAACGAGAGAGGACCTCAGGACGCCGTAGAACCGTTACTACAAACGAGAATCATGGACGACTTATCCAACAGGTAAGACCTCATTATTACCTTATTCATGCAGGACTGGCACCGTTTTTGTCGCGCCAGAAACTTACCCCTTCAACGATGCAGCAAGAAGGAGCTATAGCCCACACCGCAGAGAAACAGCACTTTAGAGATCGTCTTATTTCTCGTGGAACTCCATTCCCGTACCCTTCCTGCTCCGCGGATCCCGCGGTCCTAGATGCCTAGATGTTGGGCATTTTGAAAGGAATCGGTTTTCAAGACAGATGACCCACCTACAAATATTCTCAAATTACGCGAGAGTATAACGTCATTATTGTGTCCTTACAGTAACCTTTGTTCATCAACATGTTCAATAATATTTTTAAACGTTCTAAACTAAGTGTGGCACGTGATGGGACACATTTTGAACAAATACTGTAACAACGCAATTGAATAACATTTTAGTGTCGTTTTGCCACATACGGGTGAATTAAATCACTATAAAAGTATGAATGTAATCAGTAGCGTAGCCAGGATCGGCCGATGGGGAGGGGGCGGGTTATAGTTACAAAATGATGATAGAACATAACGAAGGTGCATGCACACTGACAATTACAGTACACAACAAAATCTTACATTAAAATACAGAACAAGTACAGTACGTTTTACAGCGAATGGTATGTTCAGTTTACGATCTAAAATCTAACTTTGGAGGCTTCTTAGAAATTAGATTAAACACATCTGTTGGTTCTACAATGATGTCTCTGAATGTTTATTTAGTTTATTATATTTTTTGCAAAATTTCCATGGGGTGCGGGAGTCTAACCCCAAATAAACCCCACCCTTAGCTACGCCCCTGAAAGTAATTCAAAGAGATCAAAGGTAATGAAAAAATATTAATGAAACTTCTGTAAAGCAGTTTCTAAATAATGTTATCATTGCAGTTCGTTCCCGTGATCTTCATATATAATAACACGACGGTAATCTATATATTAAAAAAATTGATGAAAACTAAAGTCAGTCAGTCCGGCCATTCTATCCGGTCGATTTCCTTCATTTTTTTTAAACTGAAAGGTATTTATGCACAGATTTGTAATCAGGAACTATAAATCACTTAACTTCCGCCTTCCTCAAATTATTTGATTTTTGCATTTTTTTTGTCTCTTTGAAGCAATCATATCTTTGGTTCTAATTGAGGTACGGAGTTCGTTTTGGCCTAAGAACACTCAGTGGATCAAGGTCTTTCATTTCAGCTCTTAACTATTCAAATTGATTGATCCTGCGGAAAGTTATGAGTGCACATTCAATATGACGTCACATTTCTTCAACATTTTTGTTTCTCACTGAAGCAATCATATCTTTCGTTCTAATTGAGGTACGCCGTTCGTTTTGGTCTAAAAACACTCAGTGGATCAAGCGCTTTCTTTTGAGGTAATAACTACTTAAATCGGCAGATTCTGAGAAAATTTATGAGTACATTTGTCTCCATGACGAAGATCTTTGAAGGATGTTTTAACAGTCCGGCGCGTAGTGTTGTTCCAAGGAACGTTTAATTCAATTTCTTTGTGTGATGTATTTTCAAGTGTTTTGTTGACATAATATTACATTCTATTACCACAGAAGATCATGTGATTTATTTCATCAACTCGAAATTTTGCAAATACATCCGTGAGGATAGTAACGAACAAACCAGGTGACTTTGCCATGCGGTTAGAGGCGCGCGGCTGTGAGCTTGCATCCGGGAGATAGTGGGTTCGAATCCCACTGTCGGCAGCCCTGAAGATGGTTTTCCGTAGTTTCCCATTTTCTCACCAGGCAAATGCTGGCTGGGACTGTACCTTAATTAAGGCCACGGCCGTTTCCTTCTAACTCCTAGACCTTTCCTTTTCCATCGTCGCCATAAGACCTATCTGTGTCGGTGCGACGTAAAGCCAGTAGCCAAAAAAGAAAAAGTAACGAACAACACCATACTTTGTACATTGCGGGCGGAGCCAGCGGGAAACTGCTAGTATTTTATAGAATAGAATAGAATAGAATAGAATAGAATAGAATAGAATAGAATAGAATAGAATAGAATAGAATAGAATAGAATACTCCCGTCCCCTAATTCCGGATCGTCTGGAGCTGGGGAGAGAGCATTCGTTTATTGCAATTCCTTGAATTATGATACATGACTTACAATACCCTCTTACAATTATTGGCTGTTGCTATACTGAATATGAATTATTTTGTCCTAGACATTAACAATATTATATAGTCTAGGACAACATGTATCTTCCCTACCTTATCTTACTAATTGAACGAATTTTTATTTATTACGTTATAACATTAAAAGAAAAGTTAGAATCAAAATGACAAATTTACATTAAATATATACTACATCTAACCTAAATCTGTCTGGTCGCGACATCCCCCCTGGTGAGGAACTCCTACCACCCTTCCCAGGGATGTCACGACCAGACCCGTCTCACGAGGCTCCGAAATCGAAACCTCATAGACCCCTTTTGTCAATATTGTTTTCTCACCACTCCTTCGTGTGACAGTCCACACGTGTGCGGATGACCTAGCTCAACATGTAGGCTGTCTCGCCTGTATTCCACTGCCGAGACGGAATCCATAACTCGGCTCATATTTCGCTGACTGATTGACAACTTGTTTCCTCTGGTTTATAGTATTTTTATAAAATGAATCCTTGGTAGATTTCTGTGTCTGTGCGGACTGATCTCGAGAGCCACTGAAGGAGTTTAGATGCGGTTTTCACCGTTAAATAGATCATTTTTATCGAGGAATGTTTGGGTGTATTAAATATTAATCTGCGAAGAAAGGGAACTGAGCATTGGCGATTTTAGTGAAAGAGAAAAAATCAACCCGAGATATTTCTAGGTTTACGCTGTCTAAACCGTCAACAGTAGGCCCCAAGAATATGTAGAAGAATTGTTGAGCATAAACAGTTCTACAAAAGAAATCCGTGACGATATATAGGCTACATACCTGTAAAAATTGGTCCTCAGTAACATAAGTAGTTTATGTAACAGGTGAATAAAAACCAACCTTACAGTTAGAAACCACATGTACAGAGCGAGTTGGCTGTGCTGTTAGGAGTCCACAGCTGTTAGCTTACATTCGGAAGATAGTGAGTTCGACCCACACTGTCGGCGGCTCTGTAGACGATTGTCCGTGGTTTCCCATTTTCACATCAGGCAAATGCTGGGGATGTATCTTAATTAAGGCTAATGCCACTTCCTTCCCACTCCTAGCCTTTCTTATCCCATCGTTGCCATAAGACCTAACTCTGTCGGTGCGACGTAAACCCAATTGTAAAATGAAAAAGAAACCACATATTGAGATTAATCACGTAATCCTTATCAAAGCAAATTATTTATTAGCCTCTAAAAATACCCTTTATTATATACTTTACATATATAAACCATACATCGTTATCACCGTGTTACTGAAATTGCAAGAATGGAGAAATGAGCGAGCTAATAGGCAGGCGGCCAGAAGAGGCATGGAAAAAAAAAAACACGCACTGAACCGTGACCACCGATATCGGTGGTCACGACTGAGCTCCGTACAGAGTGCTTCAGATACATACAGCTATGTAAGTTGGGTTGCCTAAAGTAAGAGGTACTTCGAAGAAATAGATTTTCAGTGCCGGCAACCTCTCTCCTTTATCTTTGTGTGCAGTGGGGCGATGTTCTCTAAAGGAAAAGGCCTCGAGTAACGAAAAACGAAAATAAATAGCGCATTATTGCATTTCTGTGTAGCACCATTGTATTGATAAAATATGTTTAAAAACCCTATTCTTCCGCACAAAGCACTGTACGCCTCATAACGCTTCTTGCACCCTCGACAGCATGAAGGGCGTGACACTCACTTGCTGCTCTAATCCTCCCAAAAAATTATCTCTCTTATCTACTTCTGCTGCGTAACTTATGGTATGCATGTATCCCCTAAAAAATAAATCCATTTCATCGACTTTCCCCATACATTAAGAGCATATTCACCTAATCGTCGTTCCTGCAACATTCCTGGGAATGCTTACTAACTGTGAGCGAAGTTATAATGTCAACAAGTAGGCTACTCCTCCTCGTATTCAATGCTTTAACCCCTATCTAGCGAGCTGTAAAAAGTCTAGTTTTCTTTAAAAACACTGGCGGAAAATGAAATCGCAACACCAAGAAGACATAAGAGGAATGCACTTTAGGGTTAGCGATTCTCTAAGTAAGATATTTCTTTGATAAAAGTTTACAAGTCATTGTTAATGCTGGTATTGGATGACGCTGGATTCGTCGTCCTATAATGTCCCATACGTGCTCAGTGGGAGAAAGGTCTGGTGATCTGGTAGGTCAAGGCAACTGGTCGACACTCTGTAGAGCACGTGGGTGACAGTAGCGGTACGAGGACGAGCTTTATCCTTGAATACTGCGAATGAATGGCAGCACAACCGGTCCAGTCACCACTCTGACGTACAAATTCACTGCCAAGGTTCTTGGGATAACGGCGAGAGTGCTCCTGCTATCAAAAAAATCGCTCCCCAGACTATAACTCCTACTGTAGGTTCAGTGTGTCGACTACAAGCACCGTCTCCCGTATACAGTCGTGGAATCCATAAGGCCAGTCTTCAGAAACTTATCCTATGAAAAACTCCTCCGGAAATGCCTTCACGGTAAAACCCAAAACCCTAACGAATGCCTAAATAATTTGATCTGGACTCGAATATCCAATAGAGTATTTGTGAGTATAAAAGCACTCCACTTTCATGTTTATGACGCCGCAGACAGCCTGGTTCAAAGCGCTCACCTGACCTCGTTCTTACAAACCAATGGGTATCACTGTCACCAAGACAGAAGCGGCTCTCATCCGAGAACATAACAAATCTTCGCGCTGTCCTCCAACGAGTTCTAGCTTGACGTAACTGAAGTCGCAGATAGCATGATTAGAAGTTAGTGTCATGAACGCTGCAGGACGTCTGGCTCGGGGCTGTCCCTCAAGTAATTGATTTACTATAGTTCGCTGTGTCACTCTGGTGCCAACTGAAGCTCATGCCGTGGCAACGTACAATGAAGGCAATATCTCAAAGTGCGCAAAGTTCTACAAAGACTATGTATACATCCAGGACACAACACTGCGAAACAAATGTCAATTATAGATAAGGAAAGAAAAGGGAAAGCAGATGCAGCACAAAGGGAGCTGGTGAAGCTTGGAAGAAAGAAGAAAAGATGTGTAAATAGAAGATTACAAGATGAGATGGAAGCTCTAATGGCTTCTCCAGATGCAGTACGATCCAGCGCAGCCATGCGGCAAATACGGTGGTCTTCCGTCTTCGTAGTGACCCTTGTGTCCGGCTCCAAGGCTAAATGGTTAGCGTGCTAGTCTTTGCTCCAGAGGGTCCCGGGTTAAATTCCCGGCCGTGTCGGGGATTTTAACCTTCATTAGTTAATTCCGATGGCTCGGGAGCTGGGTGTGTGTGCCGTCTTAAGCATTAGAATTCATCACAGGTAGGGCCCCATTCTCATAGACACGCAGGTCGCCTATACGGCGTCAACTCGAAAGACCTGCACCCGGCCTCTTCGGAGGCCACACGCCATTATTATTATTATAGTGACCCTTGTGCTGCCGGACCCCGGTCTTCTTGAGACAGTGCCTTCCCGTGACCATTGTTGCCAACACCGATGCATTGTGGATACCTCCCTGCCAAATCTTTCTTCAGTATCGCTGAAAGAACATCCACCTTCTCGTAGCCCTAATACACGGACTCGATCAAACTCAGTAAGCTCCTGATACTGCCTTCGTCGCCTCCTCAAAGGCATGTTTGATTCACATCTACCTCACAATGTCAACACCGGACAATGACTAACGCTCACAAAGTGTACACCGCGTATTTAAAGCAAACTTGCTTTACAAGGCCTTTACTAGCACCACTCTTCGTTGACTAGCGAGCAAATTTGAATAGGTGATATCTTTCAAATGTGCAAACACGCCTCCCGAATTTCGTTTATCTAGCACAACTCCTTCTTGGTGCTGGGATTTCATTCTTCCGCCGGCGTATGAACCTGCAGCATTTACCTTTGGTACGTGTAGACCGTCCCGCTGCACATGTGAAGCAGAGAAGTTGCCGACATCGGGAGTTTGGACTAAAAATCTACTCCGAAGCACCTCAATACCGAGTCCACGAGTCAGAGGAATCAACCAAATGTGCTTAAATTCCCTTGCCCGTCCGGAACTCAAAACCAGTGTCATCTGAACTGAAGGTCATTACGATGACCATTCAGATAATGATCCGGACTTACAATTCATTAATTGTATGTGTTAAATATTCTGAATTTTCTTTGTAGGTTAACAGAAACACACTCTGAAATTATATTTTATTCTAGCACAGAAATAGCTCACTCCTGTAAAGCAAATAGAAATTGTCGGGAATTAAGTAAAAGAAAATCTAGCTGACATTGCTTATGGTTCTGCGACAAATGTGTCTCATTGTCAGTGAAAAGTAATAGAAGAGGACTGCTTACAATTTCCAATCATTCGTGTGACTAATTTGTCATCCAGGTCTTTATATACTTAATAATACGTGTTACTGTGCGCTGTAAGTCCTGTATATTTCAGATGGTTAGGCATCTCGAGTTCGCCTTTAGGTCACAAGATAGTTTTTCAACGCAGAGCTTATAACCTTCATACGCTTAGTGAATAGCGTAAAGTAAACCTGGAACAACGACAAATGCCATTTTATTAATTAGGCTGTTTATAATAATAATTCTGGGAGCACTGGTAAATAGTTGAAAGTGTCCCTTTAGTCAATAGAACAAGGTAAGTGAGTCGTTTAGTAATCGATAGCTTTTGCAATCATGTCTACTCTAACAAAGAGTTCGATGAACTTTGACATCTATGTGGTTTATGTCGTGTTCAATGTGGAACTTCCGTTCGAGGAATGGAATACAGTCTGTACGCAAACCGATACCTTTTTCTATCTTATTGTACACCGACGCGGTGTAACGGTTATCACTCTCAGTAGTCATCCTTTAAGGTCCAGCTTCGATTCCCGGTACTGCCTGAGATTTAAGATTGGCAGGAGGTCTGGTATATGGGTATTATTATTTCTTTACAATTTGTTTTACGTCACACCGACACAGATAGGTCTTATGGCCACGATGCATAGGAAAGGCCTAGGAGTGGGAAGGAAGCGTCCGTGGCCTTAATTAAGGTACAACCCCAGCATTTGCCTGGTATGAAAATGGGAAATCACGGGAAATCATCTTCAGGGCTATCGACAGTGGGGCTCGAACCCACTATCTCCCGGATGCAAGTTAGGCCTATATGGTTAAAAAGGTGAATGCAGCTTGCCTCTATTGCGGCTGTATCCCAAAATCCTGCATCACCTCAGGGAATACGTGGACACGAGTTTACTTTGATCTTTCTTACTTCACATACAACTCAGTCAGTGTCACGAAATGCTATGGTGACTATTTATACAGAGTAAAATGCAAGGTATAATTTTACGAGACTTAAAACCTAGAGATCATGAGCTACGGGATCAATACTTTTATTTTATTTAACTTGAAGTACTAAATATCTACCGGTAGAATGAAATGACGATCACAACTTCCATGACGAGAGTCTGGTAAATGAAATGTCGTATGGCTTTTAGTGCCGGGATATCCCAGGAGGGGTTCGGCTCGCCAGGTGCAGGTCTTTCTATTTGATTCCCGTAGGCGACCTGCGCGTCGTGATGAGGATGAAATGATGATGAAGACAACACATACACCCAGCCCCCGTGCCATTGGAATTAACCAATTAAGGTTAAAATCCTAGACCCGGCCGGGAATCGAACCCGGGACCCTCTGAACCGAAGGCCGGTACGCTGACCGTTCAGCCAACGAGTCGGTCGAGAGTCTGGTGACATCGCTGAACTATTATTCCACTGAGCTATATTTTCTTATCAGGCACAATAAACAGTTTGTTACAAATTCTTGCTTTCTGTAATATAATTCAGGAAACTCATTCGTTAAAAATTACCAGTGTATCGCGCCAGTGCGGCATGGGCTCATCAGTTGGATACCGCATCTTCCCAAGACACTGGCCGGCTAGCACGTCTACGAAAGTCTGAGATTACTCCATAACAGCCAAAACTCTACGGTATGATCCTGGATTAATCCAACTCTTTTCAGTATGGTTGATTTCGCTATGTTCGGTCTCTTCTTTGTTTACTTTTCTAGATGGTCCCCTGAAATTAATTTAGCTGAGATTTGCCTCCATAACACAGCACGATGAACTGGGAGCGGGAAATCGAAGCTCTAAGGTATGATTCGAACTACTGTAACTGTTCACAGTGTGGTTGATTTCGATATATTCAAGCTCTTTTCTAGTGGTTAAACGACGCACTACGTCACACAGGTTAGAGCAGTCTGATTCGGTGCAATGTAAAGTACAGAACAAAAAGTGTTCCATGTCTCCCAGCACTTTCATCTTTATACATCAAACTAAGACTGAATATCTGATGGTAATCACGCAGTCCTGAGAAAATCGATTGCTCTATCAAGTGTTTTGACAGTGAATAGACATGACTGCAGATATAAAGACGGTGTACAGTCCAAGAGTGATTTCGTCCAAACATCTAATTTGCAGATCAAATAATGTAATAGCGGAGTTTTCTGTAAGACGCAGATCGTCAGTTTCAGGAAAGAATGGTAGAATTTCAGTTACAAGTAAAGAGAAACTGACATTCGTTTTGTAATACCAAGACTGGTGAATATCGCACAGACCACTGTTGGTTATAGATACATTTTCATTACGGAAACCAGCCCCGTGGTGTAGGGATACCGTGCCTGTCTTTTATTGTTAGTCTTACCTGGAACCCCCAGGTCCGATTCCCGGTCAGTCCATTGATTTTAATTCTGGACTGAGGGATGGTACGATGTTTACTCAGCCTCTTGAGATCAACTGAAGAGCTTATGATACGAGAAGCAGCGAACCTGGTAATGAAAGTCACGTTGACCATGTGGCAATTTAGTAGTCGTCTTGGCACGCCATTAAAAAGATTCTCTGTTGAATTTAGCATATCAACACCAGATGAAACATTTAACTGATGATTACTAGTTGGCGAAAGTTAAAAGGATGCTTGATAGAATAAGAATGGGAGAACACTGGGGGTAGAGAGACTCAGAACAAAGACAAGAAATGGTGTAAGAAAGTAACGATTAGAGTGAAAGAAATATGAGAAGCAAATAATTACGGCAGAATATAAGAATAAAAGTACGTTATCCGAACTCTGTGAAATTACTTTAAAATGTCAATTAAGAAAGAAAGGCTTCCAAACAGAAAAGTAAGAGGTATGGTGGTGGCTAATGGGACTATATAAGAATAAGGGTCAGAGAGAGAGAGAGAGACATGACCAGACCCGTTATTTACTTCGTGGGAAAATAATGGAAGAGGTGCTATCTATTGAGAGTTTGTAGCGGGACGGAAGCAATTAGAGTAAAATATCTAGGAAGAGAATATAAAGAAAAACTGGAAAGAGAGAAAGAATTCTACACAATCGTTAAATTATTGAATAAGGAATGGATTCCACCGGGAAGAACTAATTATTTCTGTGTTCTAAAAAGTATGTGGCAAGAGGAAATAACAAAAAATAAAACAAGCATTAACGAAAATAATGAAGAATAAGAAACATGATTAACAGAGAATATATAACACTGTATTGCATCTAGTGCAGAAAGAAAAATGGGGGAGAGACAACAGGGGAAATGAATATAATTAATTACTAGTAGGTTTAAATATAATATTAATTGTAGCAATAGATACATTTTTGTACTGTAGTGTGTTATTCCTTTATTTTAATGCTATTTGTTCGGGGCGTCGACCTATGGAGATCTTTTGCCCCTACTTGCACCATGTGATATGAACCAGCGTGTAATTGGAATGGAGTAAGTGTAGAGTGTTGAATGTGAGAAAGGAACGTTAAGGACGACACATACACCCACACAATTAAAAAAAAACCCTTACCCAGCCGGGAATCGAAACCGGGGCCGCCGGGTGACAGGCGTACGCGTTGCCCCCTATGCCGCGGGGCCGTACTTATTTTCTTCTTAAGTTAAGCATTAAACTGAATGCGAATTGAATGATAACTTTCATTCATTCATTCATGCATTCATTCATTCATTCATTCATTCATTCATTCATTCATTCATTCGTTCATTCAAGAAAGCCTCTCCCAAATTGACGGTTATCTGTGCCTGGGTGAGAAGAGTGTTTATTCATTCATTCATGCACGAGCCACAATTCATCATGAAACCATTCAATCACTAATTCATACAGACACTCATTCATTCCCTTTATTCAAAATGTAGGTATATTGTAACTCTAGGATAACTCTATAAAGACCGATGACACAAAAGTAAACACTAATACAACTTAGGAAGGGTAAGATACGTGTTTGCCCTAGACTATATAACTCTGGTACACAGGACCCCCTTGGACGAAAGGGCTGCAGGGTAACCATTTAACCATGGGGTCGGACACAACTCAACTGAGATTATTATTGGGCTGACGATCCGTAGAGGATCTTTTAGAATAGAATACTCCCATCCCACAATTTCAGGGGGAGTAATAATTTATTGTAATCCAAATTGTGTTGTGATACACGCATTCTTTTCCCGATTACTATTTATCTATTACTGCATTAAAAACTACAATTCATAGTTAATACTATGTCAATCCAGTTTCTAAATTGTAGGATTTCTTTTTCTTTAAAGTTTATTTATTTATTTATTTATTTATTTATTTATTTATTTATTTATTTATTTATTCATCATCATCTGTTTACCCTCCAGGTTCGGCTTTTCCCTCGGACTCAGCGAGGGATCCCACCTCTACCGCCTCAAGGGCAGTGTCCTGGAGCTTCAGACTTTTGGTCGGGGGATACAACTGGGGAGTATGACCAGTACCTCGCCCAGGTGGCCTCATCTGCTATGGTGAACAGGGGACTTGTAGGGGGATGGGAAGATTGGAAGGGATAGGCAAGGATGAGGGAAGGAAGCGGCCGTGGCCTTAAGTTAGGTACCATCCCGGCATTCGCCTGGAGGAGAAGTGTGAAACCAAGGAAAACCACTTCCAGGATGGCTGAGGTGGGAATCGAACCCACCTCTACTCAGTTGACCTCCCGAGGCTGAGTGAACCCCGTTCCAGCCCACGTACCACTTTTCAAATTTCGTGGCAGAGCCGGGAATCGAACCCGGACCTCCGGGGGTGGCAGCTAATCACGCTAACCACTACACCACTTAGGCGGCTCTATTTATTTATTTATTTATTTATTTATTTATTTATTTATTTATTTATTTATTTATTTATTTATTTATTTATTTATTTATTTATTTATATTTCTTAGACCACAATTTAATTGGCTAGAAAAATATACACACAAATTTCTGATTAGTCCATAACATAAGGAAGAAGCAAGCCGTCGATGTGCACATACAAAACAAATTTCAAACACTTAAATTTACCAACTTAGCCAATAGTAAATTCCCTTAAAGAAATGAATTGTCCGTCTTCCCGCCAGAGGGGAAACATGAGCCGATAGTAGAGACATCTAAAGATTAAAGGTTCAATTATCTTCAGACACATAGCTCATGATTCACAACACAGATGGCTTTCTAGAAGGCGCGCCGTTCAAATGGACGGAGAAGGTGTACCTCCGCTATAGACCTCTACCCCCTAAGGTTTTACCACAGCCTGAACAGTATTGAAACCTTGCGGCAAAAAGGAAAATTTTGAACATTTTTGAAAAGTTGAAAAGTATCTTGATGGAGAATCTATTCCTTTTTTTTTTCCAGTAGAGACACATTGATGTACTTTATGAAGTCGTCCGGTCAATTATGCCCAAGGTTGACGGTCAGAGCGTCCGCCACTGCCGATGTCAGGATGGGGTCCCTCGGACTCTCCAAGTACCCTCAGATACTTTCCTCCCGGTACCTTGAGAGGAGTAGCCATGGTGATGGTCACTAAGGAACAAGTAGCATAGTTCCACCCAATGATGGAGTGGGCAGTTTGGGTTCAGCATCCAAGTCATTTCCAATGATGATGGTGCCCAAGGTGGCCGTTGGTTAGGAGACTTCGCCGGAACGAGGCGGGCCCTTACCCCGCGCCGGTACCTCTCGCCAGTTGTTATGACACATCCTCAGTTGAAATTAGGGCACTGAAACAATTAAATTTCTGATCGACAGTAACTGATTTATGGACAGTGTTTTATATGGAGCTGTTAAGGTCGGCGGCTTGCAGGAAGTGAACGCGGAATTTCTGGCTCAGAATTGGAGGCAGAGCGGCAATGGCAGAAGGGAGAGAATTATTGAAGGGAAGGTTTTCTCAATATAATTACAATGAGATTAGAAAATCTTAAATACCTACAATTTTTCATCACCAATAGGGGCAGAAGGCCTCCTTATTTAAAGGTGCTAGGTGAAAACTAAAATGATAAGACTCTAAGGAACGAAATATAATTAAAATTGCAATTCCATCCCTTGGTTACCCGTAAAGAGAAGCAGCAAAGATCACACAGGTTTTAATTGGGACAGTTGAACACGAAAAATTCTTTGTTTCGGGGTTGCTCACCAAGTTAGTTAGGAAATCAAGTATAATGCAAGGTCCATGAAATCTGGGGGCAAGCTTGCCTGCCTGGGCAATATTTTTACCATGACTTGATCTCCAACTTTTAAATTGGTGGGTCTTCGTCCACGATCATATCTTTCTTTCACTTGCTCATGAGAGGCTTTCAAATTATTTTTGGCCTTTCTCCACAGGTCCATGATATTATCTGGGTCTATTGTCTCTGGTAAAATCTCATTGATTGGCCACGAATTGGACAACGGAGTATAGGGAACGAACTTAAACATAAGAGATGCGAGTGAAAACTTTTGCGACTCGTGAACAGCCGAGTTAAATGCAAGGCAAAACCAGTGCAATGAAGTGTCCCACCGAGAATGATCTTCGTAGTGGAAAGCAATCAGGGCAGGTCGAAGCTTGAAATTAACCGACTCGGCTAGGGATGGTTGAGGGTAATAAGCTGACGTAACATGGGAGATGGATAAATCATAACAGAATTTACGAAATAAATTAGAGGTGAACGCCTTGCTATCAGAAACAAAATATTGACAAGGTCCAAAAGATGCAAACATAGTATTAAGGCAGGAAATAGTGGACTGAGCGGTGGCAAGCCTAGTCGGAAACAGCGATGAGAACCGTTTGAACCCATCTATACACACAAGGACGAATTTGTTCGCATTCATCTTAGATTGAGGGAAAGGCCCGACATAATCTATGTACAATCGCTCAATAGGGCGAGATGCTTGATGTGATATCTAATTTAGTAGACAACGTGGGCTTGCAAACCGAACAAGATTTACGTGCTTTAACCATACCCCTACTCTTCCAGTTGAACATTTCCCTAATCTTTTCTCTAGTTTTGAAAATGACCAAATGTCCACTTAATGGGGCCTCATGGTAATACTTGAAGATCATAGGCACAAGAACAGCTGGAACTACAATTTTCATCTTATGGTCTTGCCTCGAAGTGCAACACAGAATCCCATTCCTCAGAACATAAGGGAAAACATGTTCCCCGGAAGAAAGGGTTTCCACAATAGAAGCCAGCGCCGGATCTTGACGTTCATATTTTTCTATATCGTGAAATAGCATCGGGACATCAGTCAAAATGGCGCTAACACTAGGAGGCATGGAAATAGAAGCTGAAGGGCTTCGCTCCGGGTCAACAGAATCGACATCGCCAGAACACATTCGGCTTAACCCATCAGCGACCACATTCTCAGATCCCCTAATCTGTCGCACGTAAACTGAAACGCAAAAATTCGAATAGCCCAACTCAGAGCCTGATTATCGGTCTCTAATTCAAACTTGTCCGGCTCCATGGCTAAATGTTTAGCGTGCTGGCCTTTGATCACAGGGGTCTCGAGTTCGATTCCCGGCAGGATTAACTTCACTAGCACAGGAGCTGGGTTTATGTGTCATCTTCATCCTTTCATCCTCATCAGGACGCGCCGGTCGCCTACGGGCGTTAAATCAAAAGACTTGCACCTGATGAGCCGAACTTGCCCTCGGACACTCCCGGCACTAAAAGACATACTCCTTTCTATTCAAATTTAACATGTTCAAGATAAAGACGGAATTTTTCCGAGGCAAACAGGACGGCCAGTCCTCCTAACTCGTTTGTAGAGTACTTGGCTCCTTGAAATGATAAGGTCCTAGACGCATAGGCAGTTGCCGCCTTCTGTGTTCAGATTCCTGAAGAAGAACTGCAGCGACCGCAGATGACGAGGCGTCTATCTGAACGATGTACATCTTAAAGAAATCTGGCATAGCCAAGACTGGGGCGTTACAGAGAGCTAATTTCAAGTCCTCGAACGCATCTTGCTGCGATGGCCTCCATTGAAACTTGACACCTTTCCTACGGAGGAGTTTCAGGGGTGCCGCCCTATTACCGAAGTTGGGGATGAATTTCCTAAAGAAATTCACTATGGCGATCGTGGAGCCAAATGGAAAATATGAGATCAATAAGCAAGACAGCAATTATATAGGAATAATGTGATGTTTATTAAATGATTAAATTCTGAAAAGAATATAGTAGAATCATGGGAGGATAATAATTTATGGATTGATTGCCGACAGTAGAACCTCAATGTGAGTAAATATGTAAAAGTACATTGTAACCAGGCGAGTGACAGTATTATAATCTGTGATTTAATTTGTGTTGTATTGACGTGATAACTTGTGTTATTTATCATTTGACCTTTTATGTATGTTTAGTCCTCGGCCCGAAGGCTGGTTGGATCCTCAACAGCTCTGCCGTCAGCTGCCATAGATGGCCTAGGCATCACAGAAGAGGCGTACTAGGGAAATGAGGAGTGAGGTAGTTTCCCGTTGCTTTCCTCACCGAGCCAGAGTCGCTATTACATATCAGTCTGCCAAGCCCACTGAAACGCATGCACCAACCAACCCTATGAGCAATATTTTCACACCATTCATAGCAGGGACTGGCTGTATAAGGAATGGCGTTACTAGCATTGCTCATACCTCAGTCACTTTCATTTTGTCAAAGCCATGGATAAAGCTGAGACAGATCAATGAAAGTAACAAGATTGCTCTAGCCCATGCCAGAAGACATAGTGCACTGTAAACACTAGGTCCCGCCAGCAAAGGCATCCTCAATTCAGTGTTCCTCCTCATACATTAAATTCCTCCAATACATTGAAGCCTTTACTTCTCAGAATATCAGCAATCATTATCCTCATGTAATGGTGTCTTATGTTCCGAAGTTGTTCTCCATCCATGCAAGATCCCAAGAAGTAGACCTATCCAAAAAATCGTATTTTTAAACGTATTGAATCCTCACTGTGGCTTCATCTACACTGGCTACCATCTAGTGGTCTTCTAGGGGGTTGTTCTGATAATCGGATATTCTGAGTTCTGACATCAACGAGCTAGACTGAAGCTAATTGAACGAGCGTCCTCCATGATTTCTGAGGTCACATAAGCAAGGAGACGTGGCTGTCGAATGACGAAAAGATTGAAAATATTGATGCAAAATTAAAGATAGTCAGCCGCAAGCTTAGAGCATTAATAATAATATAGTGCGAATAGCGCCACTTCATCCATGTTGCGGCGCGAGGCCAACATCACGATCAGCTAATTGTACAGTAGGGTAGTTGGAAAAGGATATAAGGAGAATCGTCATACAGTGACATACGAACAAATTACGAAATCGGAACGCGAGTGTTACCCTGCTTGGCTGTTGTGGTTAAGTGTAAATTACAATAAAAACCGTGGACATCAATGAGTATTTATCAAGGAAGTACTTAAAACGAAAGGGACGTGCGACAGGTTTCAACCTCATTCTGGTCATATTTTTAAACGTGTTGCATCCCCATGAGTACTACTATAATTGTTTGATGTGCTTATTTATTTATTTATTTATTTATTTATTTATTTATTTATTTAACGTCGCACGAACAAATTGAAGGTTTTCGGTGCCGGAAGGATAGAAAAGTGCTAGGATTGGAAAGGTAGCGGTCATGGCCTTAATTAAGGTACAGCCCCAGCATTTGCGTGGTGTGAAAATGGGGAACCATGGAAAAGCATCTTCAGGGCTGCCGACGGTGGGATTCAAACCTACTATCTCCCGTAATGAAAGCTCACAGCTGCGGCGCCCCTAACCGCATGGCCAACTTACTCTGTAAAAAAAGAAAATATTACGATGTAAGGGGCATTTATAATGCTTATCGTATAATGCTGAGATTACAAGCTGAAAGTTAACCTTAAAAATAGTCCATTATGAAGTATAGCCAAATTTTAAATATTCATGCGATTGACATCTAAAATACGCGTTCTTTTTAATACTTTTTTACGATTTGCTTTACGTCACACAGGCACAGATAGTGCACACTAATGCTAAGTATTAAAATTTACATATGATAACAATGATATTTACAATATAATACAACATTTGAAAATTAGAAAAACGGCTGAGTTTGATAAGATTTCTGGGGATATGCTGAAGGCGATGGGTTTGGATATAATACCATATATGAAGTACTTATTTGATTATTGTTTGCATGAAGGAGCTATAACAAATGAATGGAGAGTTGCTATAGTAGCCCCTGTGTATAAAGGAAAGGGTGATAGACATAAAGCTCAAAATTACAAGCCAGTAAGTTTGACATCCGTTGCATGTAAGCTTTGGGAAGGCATTCTTTCCGATTATATTAGACACGTTTGCGAAATTAGTAACTGGTTCCATAGAAGGCAATTCGGGTTTAGGAAAGGTTATTCCACTGAAGATCAACTTGTTAGGATTCCAGCAAGATATAGCAGATATCCTGGGTTCAGGAGGTCAAATGGACTGTATCGTAATTGACCTGTCTAAAGCATTTGATAGGGTGGATCATGGGGGACTACTGGATAAAATGAGTGCAGCTGGACTAGACAAAAGAGTGACTGAATGGGTTGCTATATTTCTAGAAAATACTGTAGATCTCAGAGAATTAAAGTAGGCGAAGCTTTATCTGACCCTGTAATAATTGAGAGGGGAATACCTCAAGGCAGTATTATTGGACCTTTATGTTTTCTTGTATATATAAATGATACGAGTAAAGAAGTGGAATCAGAGATAAGGCTTTAGCAGATGATGTTATTCTGTATAGAGTAATAAATAAGTTACAAGGTTGTGAGTAACTGCAAAATGACCTGGATAATGTTGTGAGATGGACAGCAAGCAATGGTATGATGACAAACGGGGTTAAAAGTCAGGTTGAGTGTTTCACAAGCAGGAAAAGTCCTCCCAGTTTTAATTACTGCGTTGATGGAGTGAAAGTTCCTTATGGGGATCACTGTAAGTACCTAGGTTTTAATAAAAGGAAAGAACCTCATTGGGGTAATCACATAAATGGAATTGTAAATAACAGGTAGGGCCTACATATCCTCTGCACATGGTTCTGAGAGTGTTTAGGGATTGTAGTAAGGATGTAAAGGAGAGGGCATATAAGCCTCGGGTAAGACCCCGACTAGAGTATGGTTCCAGCGCCTGGGACACTCACCAGGATTACTTGGTTCAAGAACTGGAAAAAATCCAAAGAAAACCAGCTCGATTTGTTCTGGGCGATTTCCGTCAAAAGAGTAGCGTTACAAAAATGTTACACAGTTTGGGCTGGGAAGACTTGGGAGAAAGAAGACAAGCTGCTCGACCAAGTGGTATGTTCCAAGCAGTCAACGGAAAGATGGCGTGGGAGGACATCAGTAGACGAATAAGTTCGAGCGGTGTCTTTAGAAGTAGGAAAGATCACAATATGAAGATAAAGTTGGAATTCATGAGGACAAATTGGGGCAAATATTCACTTATAGGAAGGGAGTTAGGGACTGTATTAACTTACCAAGGGAAATGTTCAATAAATATAAAATTTCTTTGAAATAATTTAAGAAAAGTCTAGGAAAACAACAGATAGGGAATCTGCCACCTGGGGACTGTCCAAAATGCAGATCAGGATTGATTGATTGATTGAAGGAAGCGTCCGTGGCCTTAAGTTAGGTACCATCCCGGCATTTGCCTGGAGGAGAATTGGGAAACCACGGAAAACCACTTCGAGGATGGCTGAGGGGGGAATCGAACCCACCTCTACTTAGTTGACTTCCCGAGGCTGAGTAGACCCCGTTCCAGCCCTCGTACCACTTTTCAAGGTCTTATGACGACGATGGTATAGGAGTGGTGTTAGAGTGGAAAGTGGCATTAATTAAGGTACAGCCACAGCATTTGCCCTTTGTGAAAATGGGAAACCATGGAAAACCATCTTCAGGGCTGCCGACAGTGCGGTTCGAACTCACGATCTTCCGAATGCAAGCTCACAGCTGTACGGGCAACTCGCTTGGTGTACAATAAACACCTCATAAATTTCACGAAAGTCACTCAAAAAACTGTATTTACCATGCTTGGTGTACGTTTACTAAAATAGACCTACTCGTACATCGAACCAATGCCCAAGCACAAGACAAGTCTTCAGGACCATTATGGAGAGAGGAAAAAAAAAAAACCTGAATATCAAACTTCAATCAATCATACACCAACATCACAAGGCAACAAAAATGAACTTTAAAAGGCAAAGATAAACAAGTACCAAGAAAGAAATCATCACTTACGATAAATCTGAAAAAATGGGGAACATTATCAATCAGCCAATCACCTTATTCCAATTAGTGCAGCCGTAGCCTACGCTCCGTACCATCCCGGCGTTTGCCTGGAGGAGAAGTGGGAAACCACGGAAAACAACTTCGAGGATGGCTGAGGGGGGAATCACAATGTTCAAATCGCCACGCACAATCTACAATGTATAGTCAACTCGAAACATGACTAGGTCCATATACTATCTGCGCACTTTTTAGCGATAGATTTACACCATAGTGCTGAATCGGTCGACTTCGGTTATCTTCGAGATTCGTATTGGCAACCTTTGAAACACAAACTAAGAATCGCTTATCATCGCTGTGCGACATCTGGCGTACACTTCACGTACTCGTACTGTTGTTGTTTACACAGCAAAGCCAAACTATAGAATTCATGCTAGGAAGAAGTTTCACATCGAGAAATGTTATACAGTATTATATATTGTGTGTGTGACACAGTTGTTGGCGTAAGATAATAAAGGTTTAGAAAATTCATATCGATGGATCATATTATCGATTCAATTCAGATTTCATTTCCATTCAGTTGGCTGTATTACCGGAACCGGCAGTGCTTCTTCCTTACTCCTCAACCCAATACAAAAAGCTATCACTAAAAAGTGCGCGTACAATACACAGGTCTTGTCACGCTCCCAGAATTATTTGTGACAGAGGCTATATTGGGCCCAAAGGCCTCCGCTGTGCGTTATACAGTGCAGTGAGATTAAGCTGCCATGTGTTATTGTGTCGCTCGAAATTGTAGAAGTCATTCGTGTAAAAGGACAAGGTTATTTATATTCCCGAAAGATAAGAACAGGAGGGCAAACTGGGTTAAAAATTGCCGACCTGATAAGTGGCAGCCCACAAAACATAAGCAGCTCTGTGAAGTCAGCAGTATGTAAAGATAGTTGGATACAAGAATAGTGCCCAGATAGAGGAGGTGAATAATTCTAAAGAAGTACCTACTAAAATTTACGTAGGCCTATGATAACAATGACATTTACAATAAGATACAAAAGTTGAAAAACTAGAAAATCGGCTAGAATTGATAAGATTTCTGGGGATATACTTAAGACAATGGGTTAGGATATAATACCATATCTGAAGTACTTATTTGATTATTGTTTGGTTGAAGGAGCTATACCAAATGGATAGAGAGTTGCTATAGAAGCCCCTGTGTATAAAGGAATGGGTGATAGACATACAGCTGAAAATTACAGGCCTACAACCTGCTTTCCAGTCATTGACCAGGTCAGGGATGTAATGAAAGAATCAGATATAGGCTGTTATTACGATGGGGTCGCCACTCCCAAAGTGATTTACATTAATGTGTGATAGATGCTATGAAATGAGAATGGAGAGTGTTGCTGGAATGAAAGATGACAGGGAAAACCGGAGTACCCGGAGAAAAACCTGTCCCGGCTCCGCTTTGTTCAGCACAAACCTCACATGGAGTGACCGAGATTTGAACCACGGTATCCAGCGGTGAGAGGCCGACGCGCTGCCGTCTGAGCCACGGAGGCTCTTCTTAAGGCAGTATTATTGAACATTTATATTTTCTTATATATATAAATGATATGAGTAAAGAAGTGGAATCAGAGATGAGGCTTTTTACGGATGATGTTATTCTGTATAGAGTAATAAATAAGTTACAAGATTGTGAACAACTGCAAAATGACCTCGATAATGTGAGATGGACAGCAGGCAATGGTATGATGATAAACGGCGTTAAAAGTCAGGTTGTGAGTTCCACAAATAGAAAAAGTCCTGTCTGTTTTAATTACTGCGTTGATGGGGTGAAAATTCCTTTTAGGGATCATTGTAAGTATCTAGGTGTTAATATAAGGAAATAAATTGTAAATAAAGGGTATGCTACAGATCTCTGCAGATGGTTATGAGGGTGTTTAGGTGCTGTAGCAAGAATGTAAAGGAGAGGGCATATACGTCTCTGGTAAGACCCCAACTAGAATATGGTTCCAGTGTATGGAACCCTCACCAGAATTACTAGATTCATGAACTGTAAAAAGTCCAAAGATAAGCAGCTCCATTTGTTGTGGGTGATTTCCGACGAAAGAGTAGCGTTACGAAAATGTTGCAAAGTTTGGGCTGCGAAGACTTGGGAGAAAGAAGACGAGCTGCTCGATTAAGTGGTATGTTCCGAGCTGTCAGCGGAGAGATGACGTGGGATGACATTAGTAGACGAATAAGTTTGAGTGGTGGCTTTAAAAGTTCGGTTTTATTTATATATTTTATTTTTTGCTAGTTGCTTTACGACGCACCGACACAGATAGGCCTTATGGCGACGATGGGACCGGGAAGGGCTAGGAGTGGGAAGGAAGTAGCCGTGGCCTTAATTAATGTACAGCCCCAGCATTTGCCCGGTATGAAAATGGGACCACGGAAAACCATTTTCAGGGCTGCCGACAGTGGGGTTCGAACCTACTATCTCCCGAATACTGGATACTGCCCGCACTTAAGCGACTGCATCTATCGAGCTCGGTTGCTTTAAAAGTAGGAAAGATCACAATATGAAGAAAAGGTTGGAATTCAAGGGGACAAATTGGGGCAAATATTCGTGTATAGGAAGGAGAGTTAGGGATTGGTAAACTTACCAAGAGAGATGTTCAATAAATTTCCAGTTTCTTTGAAATCACTTAAAAAAAAGACTAGGGAACAACAGATAGGGAATCTGCCACCTGGGCGACTGCCCTAAATTCAGATCAGCATTGATTGATTGATTGATTGATTGATTGAGGTTAGTATAACCTTTGCTAGTAAAAATAAATAGTCACCAGGTTTAATTATGTTTGCTTTTGTGGTGTAATGATCAGTGTGATTAGCTGCCACCCCTGGAGGCCCGCGTTCGATTCCCTACTCAGCCACGAAATTTGAAAAGTGGTACGAAGACTGGAACGGGAACTAGAAGTGTGTTCGATTCCCGCATAAGCTATCCTCGAGTGGACCCCGTTCCAGTGGGGAAGTTAGAAACCATGCAAATGCCGGGTTGGTACCTAACTTAAGACCACGGCCGCTTCCTTCCTCTTCCTTGTCTACCCCTTCCAATCTTCTCATCCCCCGACAAGGCCTCTGTTCAGTATAGCAGGTAAGGCAGCCTGCACGACGCACTGGCCCTCCTTCCCTGTTGTATCCCCCGACCCTTAAAGTCTCACGCTCGAGGGTACTGCCTTTGAGGCGGTAGAGGTGGGATCCCTCGCTGAATCCGAGAGGAAAACCAACTCGGACGGCAAGCGGATTAAGAAAGAAAGTAATAATAAGAAAAATTTGCATAACTTGTTAAATTATTATCATTTTTATAATTATATACAACTTATATCATCGAGAAAGCGGCTGCGGGTCTTAGGTCACGTAGTTATCAGTTTGCATTCGGGAGATAGTGGGTTCGAGCCATACTGTCAAAAGCCCTGAGGATGTTTTCCGTGGTTTCCCATTTTCACACCAGGTAAAAGCTGAGGATGTACCTTAATTAAGGCCACGGTCGTTTCCTTCCCAGTCCTAGCTCTTTCCTCTCCCATCGTCGCCATAAGACGCCATGTGTCGGTGCGACGTAAAGCGAATGGTAATAAAATGTATTACATTATAACAGTAAACTTCTGTCGTCATCTCGTGGCGGTGTGGCTCTTTCTTCAGGCACACCCGCAGTAGATGTGGGCTGCATGTACCATTTCGACCACATACTATTCTTAAATTTCCGGCAGTACCGGGAATCGAACCCGGGCCCCGTGGACGGCAGATTATTACATTAAGCGTTACACTTCGAGCTCAGTTTAGTAATATACGCGTTTATTCCTGTTACTAGGAATGTAGCCTAAATTGCCGGCTTTGCTATCTATTTTAATAGGCCAAATGTTGTGTTACGCCTTAGCCTATACCTATGCAATTATTTAATTTTAACCGTCCACACTTCTTTGACCATTATATTACTTTGTTCATGCTTAGGTATCCTAAATTAGGCCTTCTGGCTGAAAATTTGATAATGATAATTTTGTCACATAGTCTGTTCTTAACGTCATTGCAACTGCTAACATTAATGCAAACCGAGTGCTTATAGATGACAAAATATATATCTTAGCATTTTTTTACAATTCACAGATTATGGTAAAACCAATTTACATGTAATCAAAGGAAAAAATCTAATTTTAACAGCTTTTTTGTTCTTACATCCATTTTTAAGAAACTCCACCACGGAAATTCTGTGGGGAACGCCCATACTTAGTCCCAATATGGCGGCTCCATAAGTAACATGCGTGTCCTGACCTGTGCATATAGATCCTCTATAGACTGATACCAAGTCTGATACGATATTGTTGTCGGTCATGTTAAGAACCGCTTTTCTCTCACTGCTGCTGCTGCTCAGGTCACGGCCTTACCCATCCACATGTAAGTGGGTGTGTTCTCTCTAGACAAAAGCACTCTTTTTCCTTTATGGGACAAGTACCAAGTGTGGAATTATTTTTCCTTCGGTTACTTCCCGATGTTCAGTTATTCGACATCTTCTTGATTAAAATATCCAGTCCGAGGCGGGATGTGAGTACTTAATTGGATGCACAATATGAGAGAAACCTTATTGGACCTGTAAAATTAAACGACCTAGGCCGTGACTTACGGTAGCCGTCGTGGCCAGAAATGGATACCGGTACGTGTCATCATTCTCGCACCAACACCTCCTAGATAATCTATATTATCTAGGTGTTGCTCGCACACACTAGATAGGACGAGCACTGAAGAGCGAATTGAGACGTTTGGTCTGGAAAGAGGTCCAACAGTTTCGAATTCGAAACACTGTGCATTGAGTCTCGAGCTCAACAGTACCGTAGATCGTTGGTGGCATTCCATTAGAGCATCAGATAGAGACCATTTAAATGGACCGCATTCAACTGACAGCGGCGCATCGTCTATGCCGGTGCGTCATTTCCACTTTGAGCCGGTGTTTATGTTTGAGGGTGTAAAGGTTATGTTGTGTTCGAAACGTATTTCTAAAAGTACCAGCCATTCTGGATTTCTTACACCATGTCATCTCTTGAAAAAGAAAATAAGGTATGGAGACAATTTAGCAGTGTACTTTCGCTTTCATGATGTACCGTACAGTCGTCACTTCAGAAATAATTCTCCTGATTATTCCCACGATCGAATTATCAGTTTGGTGAACTAGTAAATTTATGAAGCTTCAGATAATTTTAGCCACACTGAGATACATTGCTTTAAGAAAATCAGTACTAATTTTTGACTAACCATATCGTTTTCCATTAACCAAACCTTGCTCATTGTATTCTAATAATAAAACTACAGTGCCATTTAAAAAAAAATGGAATTAATGTGTGTACATATGTTAGGGCCGAACTCAGTGATAGGTTTCTTGAGACAGTCATTTCAGGGGAGTTTATTTCCACTCTTTAGTTGTTCTTCTCATTTGCTCTTAAAGATCATCATAAGTTCAAAATTTTGATTCATGCAAAGCCTTCATTTTCTTCACTAGGGCCAATGACCTTCGATGTTAGGTCCCTTTAAACAACAGACATCAAGCATTTTCTCCACTTTCATCTGACTTCCTTTCAGCTAGATTATCAGTATCACACATAATTCTTTGTGGAGAAAAGTCTTACTTGAGTAGGGCATCTATAAAATTAACCACATTCTCTCCCTTCCTTGAATTCGTGCTTCACAAGATAAAATTACTGTGGATGTTCAATTCGGAATACTTTACAATTGACAGAATTTGTGAAAGTGTCAGTCAGTTGTTGCCTTCCCTGTCATAATTTACAGTACACTTACGTGAATAAAATGACTAAGGAATAAATAAGCTATAAATGGTAGTGTAAGCAAGGGCGCCCATGCCCGGGGGCAGGGGGGGGGGGCGTCCCTCCCCTAGCTTTCAGGGAAAGGAAAAAATATGAAGTCAGGTGTTTTTCTTTCAAGAAAATGATTTAGAAGTCGGTATTACATAGAAGTGATAGTACCGCCCCCACCAACAAGCAGGGGATACCGTGGGTGTTATTCTACCGTGGAATACAAGTCGCCATTCATTTTCCAAAATATTTAAAATACTATATACCCCCAGGTCTAGGCCCCCCTCTACAAACTGTCATATGGGCACCCATGAGTGTAAGGGGTAAAAAGTTGCTAAGCTTAGAAGATAAAGTGTGACCTCTGTGTTACACAGGACAAAATCACTATACCAGTGTTCAATTCACTTGCAAAATACCTAACAATTTATAGAATTTATGAGCCAGTCTGTTGTTGCCCTTCCTATAATAAAGTAGGCTTATAAAATGACTTTAAGAGGTAAGTAGGCTATAAATAGTAGTGCAAGGTATAGAAAGTTGCTAAGCTTACAAGATGATACGTGCGTGTTGAACAGAAATGGTGGTTCTCCAGCTTGGAGTGTTGCAGCATAAAGGAAAAAAAAAAAAAGTAATAAAATGCCCGGCTCTGTCTTAAAACAAGACCTTCTGTCTGTTTGTGCCTGAATATGAAAATGGACAACTGAACCTAAATTGATCACCATCAGTGATTATGCGTACATTTGTATGAGCAACAATATTCTGTCAAATTCTTACTAGAGGAATCAAACTGCAGGTTGCAGTAGAAAGTTAAGCAGTATAGTATATAAGGCTGAACAGCTTACAGTGCCCGACTTTGTTGCCATTCATATATTATAATCAATGGATAATCTCTCGCAAAATAGTGTACAGAATCATTTTGAAAAAAGAAAGTTGTCTTAACAAGATAATCAATGGATAATCTCTCGCAAAATATTGTACAGAATCATTTTGTAAAGAAAGTTGTAAAGAAGTAACTCTCTGACAACTTATAAGCCAACAGAAAATCAGTTCAACCCCTGGAGGAATAAATCACTAATCTCTAACACTGATGGTTCTATGAAACCTCCTGCTATAAAAGCCATTACCCATCACCTCCCTGTGTTCTCTGTAAGGCTGCCAACCGCACCTGGACTCCGGGAGGCTATGAGTTGAGAAACGTTGTGACCAGACTTTCAGTCCATGGGTTTCACCAGGATCTGTGTATTAAAGTGAGGTTCCATGAGCCAGGTCTGGACTGCAGGTGCAAAATATGCAGCGAACTTTGTGAATGCTATCATGTACTTAAGTGTAAACTGAGATTAGAATCTATAACAAAATTCTGTACAGATGCTTGTTCATAAGAATTTTGTTCATGCACATTTGTGCGCAATAAAACATTTACAAGGCTATCAATAGCAAGACACTGTGGTTAACTTCATATTTGTTCCCTGAATACCATTTTTTTATGTTCGCAAATTCCAACTGGATGCTTTAAAATGTAAACCTGAAGATGTGAAAGCTGTACTGAATTACATCATACAACATGCAATATTCTGTCTAGTAATGTTGGATTAATAAAGTATGTGTTCCTCTCCAATGACTGCTTCCTTATTCAATGCTATAGACCAGAGAGTAATCTTACTTGCAAAGCCCATTTATCAATATAAGTAATATGACAAATGGATGGTGTTCTTTGAAGATGAAATTGTCAGAGACAACAGAGGGAAACAAATGTTGAGAAAACTGAAAGTTTACAACAGACGCCATCACGTAGTTGCTCTAGGGAGCCGGTGTTACTTGCTCCACTCGGGACGGGTGTTTGTCACGTGAAAAGAGAGCAGCAGTCAGGGGGGTTGCATACCGTGGCCATTCTGTACTTGCGCCACTGGCCTTCAGTACATACTACGTCATGTACTTCCCCTACTTGCTTGTAAGCTGCTCTCGTTCCTCGAGAGCGGGGAGCAAACTGGCTCCGAAGGCATTTCACTCTCGATTGATGATGCCTGGTTTACAACACAAGAGTACCATCTTCAATTGGGCTAACATATAAAGAGTGAAGTAACTAGGGCCTATGAACCTTCATTAAGAATGAACCACACAAGGAAGAATTAATTCCTTGAAGAAACAGGATTTTCAGGATGAATTTTGAACCATAACCCTGAGCAGTGTTCATGATTGGCTGAGTGAAAGTATGAATATTTTAGGCCAAAAAAATCTTGACTGAAGCCAAAATAATGGAACAAAAGGTGAATAAAAGATTTTGGACACCAAAACCTGACTAAAGTCAAACTAATCAAATAGGTACAAGCTGGCTCCACTGAAGAAAACAAAATGAAGGGAGGAAATAACAGTAGTGATACATCATAAAACAATGTTTTAACTTTTGAATATAATAGAAAATTATGACTTGCTTATCATTATCATAGACTGTAATCAAGCTGCACTGTTACCTATAAGATTCTGGGAGGGAACTCTTGGAACCAACAAAAGAAAATGCTAAAAACTTCAGAGTAGATAAAGATGACAATGTATTATTCTTAAAAGCATTGTATACCCATTACAGTATCTGTATGTCTTTTTAACACATAGGCCAGTCTACATCCCATCAGAGAAACTATTCACTGGAAAGTCAAAACAAAATACCTAAATAGCAGTATTCCAGCCACTTTTCCAGGCTCTGCTGAGTATAAATTGCTAATATTAATTTAGTATTTTGTAATTAATGTAATTTATTT
Organism: Anabrus simplex; assembly: GCF_040414725.1. NCBI lineage: Eukaryota > Metazoa > Arthropoda > Insecta > Orthoptera > Tettigoniidae > Anabrus > Anabrus simplex. The sequence continues at coordinate 275,366,273 of NC_090267.1, read as the reverse complement.
ATGTATGTCATTATACAGTTAGGCCCCAAGTAGTAGGATATTGAGGGAAACATTCCCCCACCCCCATTAATGGTGCCCCAGTCTAATCCACACTATCAGAAGTGATACCTTGCAATGAAAGAAATTGATTAATAAATGGGAGAAGAACAGATCAGAAAGAAAAGATATTTGTCTGTCTCTTATGTCCAAAATTACTTCATTCTCCATGGACTTAACAGAAATATTTACATAGGTATTCCATAATCTTGCACTAACCTATCTCCTTTCATGCTTTAACTGTACAGCACAGTGTGGTAGGGGTCCAAAACATATTTAATAATTTAGCAACAATTTAATTACATTTATGATTTAATGTCAATTTTTTTCCAGGAACATCCAAGATATTTGATCCCAGAACTATGTCGTCAATTCTATAATCTTGGCTGGGTAACTGGAACTGGTGGAGGAATAAGTATCAAATACAGGTGATTGTTTTCACTACATTTACTCTGTTATCAAAGGTTTGCAAAATTGCACAATTGTTGATCATGACACTAGTGGTTAGCCTTGCTGACTGCTGATGTGAGCAATACTGTATTCGAAACGTCGGCAAACTGTTCGTAAGGTACATAAAACGATGACATGGTTCAATCTGGAAGAAGAACTATATAATTCAACTGACCATGGAAGCTTCACAACTATGATCAATCCCATGTTCAGTTCTTAGATATAATCAGAATTTAAGTCTTAACAGATGGACAGAAATAGGTTATTCAGGCTAACAAAGACAGTTAACTAGAAAGCTAAAGAGTTCTCTCTTTTGTCATCATGGCAAGGTTGAGACTTATGGCACTAGTGGCTGACCGTGCATCCTTCTTAATCATTCGATCATGACCTCTCTGACAGTTGATTCATAGTAGGAAAGTCTGCAGGAGCTTTAGGTGTAACACATTAAATTAACTTACAATAGTATTCTATTTCCTATCATGGCCAGAACTAATCCTGGAGTGGCAGCACACTCCAGACTCCCATGGCTTAATACTCTTTAGTTGCTAGTAGGTTACTTAAGTGTTCCTTACTCATGAAAGATACCAGCTGTTGATAAGGTGTCTGCTTGATTGGTCTGGACTAGGGTGACCAAATGACAGTGCCGAAATAGAGGCCACACAGGTCTGAAATGTAGGATATCTCGTCACCATAATCTGGACTGACCTGGTTCATAATGACACTCCATTGCTGTAAATTGTAAGAGGTATGTAGTAAAGATCCTCCATAGCAACTTAGGAGAGCACACATTATGCTGTGTTATTTGAAGAGATACCTTGTGCTGAAATTGGTAATTACATTTATCTGTGTTAAATTCTGGTAATGCTAACATATTTTATAAATATCAGCCGATGGCAGTGGCTGTTGTCACAAGTAGTATGGAAAATGTTACATGATTTATATTTTCTTTTGAAAGTATATATATTTCCAGGGACTTGGTTGGTGGGTCTCTGTCCTTTGTAAAGAACATGTTTCTCTCATATAAGTAACATAAAGTGAAATTTACCCTCCAAAATAATGTGATTTTTGCCAAGGGCCCTGTAGTAATGTGTTACCATAAAGCTGATTTACTTAAGGGAGGACATCAACCAATATGTATGTGCATGGAAAATACCATGTATCTCCCATACCACAATTCACGTACACATGAAAATTGATAGACCCATTATAATTAGCTACAAGTTCTACAATTTTAATATTTCCATTTTAAAATGTTTAGGCCTAGTTTATGTTCAAATTCCAAATTTTAATTTTGAATACCAGTTTATGTACGGGTACCTTTTTTCAAGAAATGTTTGAATCAAATTTTCTGGAAATTGAAATTTAATCTCATCAATATTGTTTAAACAAATAGGCACAAGGATATTATTTGTGGTATAATATCATCATTTTTAAAACATTTTAAAATTTTGCATTAAAAATTTAGTGAAAAATTTTCAACAAATGCCGTTTAAAAATGTTATTTTGTCAAATATTCCATTTCTATTGCAGTAAAATATGTGTTATTAATTTATCGACTGTAAAAAATTTCATTTTTCTATCTTTCATAGTGTCAGAAATAAACAGAATATTTGTTTTAAAAAAATAGAAATACCGGAAATCATCGTTGAAAGTTTTTCACTCACAAAACTCTATTTATTGAGCTAAAATGCTCCAGGACTGTAGTCTTTGTCTTCTTCATCTTCTGCTTTTCTCTTTTCACACCTCTTCTGTTGCCTTCTTTGTTTCATTCTAGCCAGAATTTCAGTTTCGGATGCAGCAACAAGTTTCTAGTCAATAATTCTGACGATGCAGCATGTGCAGACTCCAGTCTTGAAACCCATATTTAGAATAGTATTAATTGTTCCTTTATTTCCATCATTGTAGACAAGAACAGCATCATTTGTGGTAATTTTGACAGTGGTAAGGGAGCAAAAGGTGATTTGAGGACATCGTATCCATATCAATGTGTTCAGGGATTAATTGGGATTTTGTGTTTTCCCGTGGAGACATCGGCAGAGAAAGTTGGGATTTCAAAAGGGCTTGGTAGATCGGCTTTATTGCTAATAAAACTGGTTCAGGTAGACTGTCTGTCTGTTAGGTCATCAGCCCGGAGGCTGGTTGGATCCTCAAATAGCACCACCAAAGGTATGCGGTTATAAGGAAACCACAAAAACCAATGGCAGCACCAAAATGAGGCGTACTAGGCAAGACGAGGAGTGAGGAAGTTTGTCACTGCTTTCCTCACTGGGTCAGAAAGTGCTATTGCAGCATGACTGACCCTATGAGCAGTACCTTTCTTAACACTCAGATGCACTAGTCGTGCTCTGAATGTCATTACTCAGCACCACCCATACCCCAGCAGCTTCCATATTGTCACAGCCATGGATGAGACTGGGACTTCGGTGGAAGCTACACTTTACTCTGGCCTGTGCCAACAGATGGATACAAAAGTACTGTATCCATCAAGATATGGCAGCAGGCAATCAGGTAGACTATGTGACTTGATATCAGTTAACCTAAATTTTTTATCACCGGGCTGAGTGGCTCAGACGGTTAAGACGCTGGCCTTCTAACCCCACCTTGGCAGGTCCGATCTTGGCTCAATCCGGTGGTATTTGAAGGTGCTCAAATATGACAGCCCCGTGTCGGTAGATTTACTGGCACGTAAAAAAAACTCCTGCGGGACTAAATTCTGGCACCTTGGCGTCTCCGAAGACCTTTAAAAGTAGTTAGTGGGACGTAAAGCAAATAACATTATTATTATTATTATTATTATTATTATTATTATTATTATTATTATTATTATTATTATTATTATTAAATTTTTTATCTTCCTCCAGTTCATCACTGTAGTCACTTTCCAAGCATATCTTCAGCTTAGATTTAGACACACTTGGAGGTGTGAAGATACTAGCCGCAACGTTGTTGTTATTATTATTATTATTATTATTATTATTACAAGATGTTATTTACGGCACTTTTGCGAGGTTCATATTTCGTACTCCGAACATTTATTGATCAGAGATTTCTTGTGTTTCCTAAAAATTCTGTTACTTCTTGGCATATTAGCTGTTAGGCCTACCAGGGCTCAAAAAAATTTCTTCCGACCTAGGCACCAGTTCTGAAAACCAAGTGCCACAACAATACAAATACGACATGAACCATAGGCCTACATGTTTTGGCCTTAAGTTACTGGTATGAAAATTAAAAATGTAACTTAATGTACAGGCTATCCCTCGAAGATTATAGCAAATTAAGGCAATATAAGTGAACTTTTACAAAGCAGCAGTGTGTGTTTTGTATGTTTTATTTCCATGCATATGCCTTGTAGTCTGAACACTGAATAACAGTTTTTGACTGTTCTGGATGGATCAAAATTCTTTAATGATGGTCCATAAATATTAATAAACATTAGAAAAATTATTAAGGCTGTCTGACCCCACCGATGACTCAAATAGTTATTTATTAGATTCTTTAAACTAAACCCAATTTTAAAAGAAGCTCACATTGACACAGTGCAAAACGACTTACCTAAAATCGGAAATATGTCTTTTTTTTTTGACACAACTTTGATCAAAGCTTGCTTAACTTCATCCCCTTGCCAAACACTTTGAATTCATATCATTCATGTAGAATGCTTTGATTTACTTTTTCAAAGTCCATGGTAAAACCCACAAGTTGGTTCTTAAAATTGTGCGCCAATGTTTCAATCTCCTTTTCTCGAAAATGATTTTGGCCAGGTGAAAATCTAAAATACCCTGGTGAACATTTCAGTGCTCCATTCACTCTTGAGAAACCTTTCCTCTAAGATGATTTCTTGCACTAAATCATCTTTGTCAGCTTGGAGGAGAGAACTGCTACTAATATTGCACACTCGAACCTCAGCAGAATTAAATATATTTGACATTCAAGGTAAATATGAAACTTTGAACTTTATATGGCAATGAATTTATTATAATTTGCTTAAATCCATCCATCCACATAAAAATCAGATCTACTAGAAGATGAAAATTGGGAATACCATCATCAGAAGAACCTAGGTGCCAGGTTCATATTGTCAGTCATCATGGCGACCTGGCGCCTGGGATTTTTTGAACCCTGGCTGTTGCTACGAACACCGCTCAGATAAACAATCAACAATACATAGCAAGTCACATGGCAACCACAGAGATGTCAACTAAAGCAATACTAGCGCCAATTTCACAGCCTTCTAAATCATAAACACAGTCGTCGTGAACTTAACCGGTCACGTTGTAGTTATATTACACCTTCCAGTACAGAATTCTGCTAATATGCAAGGATAAGTAGCAATAAATACTAGAAGACTTGAATTGGTATGATTGCATGTTCTGAAAAGTGGGCGTAGCCTATGTGCATCATCAACAGCTTTAAGTCATTTGATAGATTTAGAGATTTAATTCACATTCCAAACTTTGGGAATATAATCTCTAAAGGCTAAGCAACAAAATATGATAATTTAAAAAATTATCAATATTTTGATGTATTTCATTTATGTACGCCTCTTAACAGTGTAACAGGTTCTTTCTTGCACAGTGGTCATGATAAATTGATGAACTCTAGCTTTTGTCAGAAGGACTGCTTTGACATAATCTGCCAGTATTGTGGCACAGTATTAGAAGAAAACACTTTTTGATTTAGCACAACTATCCTTATGTGACTTTGAGAAACAGCAGTTTGCTGTAGGTTGCATGTGAGATGTACTTTATTAGGATATACAATTACACAGAGCACTTGTACATAGGATGTTCTTTGGATTGTACAGAGATGAAATTTACATCGCTCCCTCCGGGGTTCAGAAGGAGAGAATCCTACCAGAGGACTTATTCATTCAAGATATCGAAGGCCGTGATATAGAACTACCACCTCCTGAGAAGAAGCTTAAGAAAAGTCAGTGCACACCACTCTTCATGTGTGCTTACACTGGTAAGATGGGAAGACTTCAAACATAGTATTTGATGTTTGTTGCTCTCTGTACTTGCTTATTCAACATCTTGTTAAACGATTTGCAGCTCGAAATGCAGGTGCAGTTATTCACACACACTCAAAAGCTGCTGTCATGGCTACTCTGCTCTACCCTGGCAAGGAGTTTCGTTGCACTCATCTAGAAATGATCAAGGTATTTGACTATATATTTAATCTGTTTCCTTTTAAATTAATTCATTGTGGATGGAAATGTAAATGTGATCAGTTGTCATTTGTCAATGACAGTGACAATAATGAGGATTGTGGTTTAGTAAAAATTGTAGTAAATCTTAAAACTTATGAAAGTGGGTAGAGTAATAGCTATAACAAAAGCATCCAACTACAAAATTGAAATGATGACTGCCTCTCTTCCTCGCAAACAAAATGTAATATGTACAGTACAATCTTGGAAATAATAAAAGCCAGTTGATTTTTCCGTAATTTCCCTTTTCTTGTGATCAGAGAAAGGAATAGTATAACCAGGTGGTGGTGTCTGTGGATATCTCAGCAAAATGTGCTTTGATACATCATCTGACTGAAGGTTATGAACATAATGACATACCTCCATTTAACTGTATTGCAGCAGAGAGGAAGAGTCCAAAGCAGAGAAAGATCTGCATGGAGATGGAAGTACTCCTTGAATTTCATCAGCCACAGGAAGAATAGTTTTGAAGAGGTGCACATTGTTACCCACAAGAACAGATGCAGTAGGCAACTCAGCCACCTTTTGTTGTGATATCTTGCTGAAGTACGTACCAATAGAGCAATCTGACTCCATTGTAAAATTTGGAGTTTTGAGGAGTGTAAAGCGAGAAGGCAGTATTTGAGCTTAAACAGTGTAGGATTTAGGTGGACAATTTGTAATCCAAAATTAAGTTCCAGTTGGAGACCATAAATTAATTTCACTGATTTCATCATCCTTCCTCCATCATCTGTTTCGGTATCCTTCATCCTCCATTCTCTATACATATCCAGGCGTGCCAACTCTCCCGATGTAAGCGGGGAGACTCCCGATATTTTCATCGTTCTTTCCGATCTCCTGATCGCCAGGACTGATCCCCCCGATTTTCAGAGCAGTTTCAGTAAATTTTATATTATTTTAAACTCCTGCGTTCCCCCGTTCTATTGATATATGGCTGAGTATGGCTGGTCTATAATAGTTCTAATAATCACAATCAGATGCCTGTATGGGACACGGTGGGCAGCCATGTGCTCCTCTTTGGTGGCACAGTCAAATGCTCAAATAGCTTAGTGATAGGAAGTCGCAAGAGAGTAACCTAACCTCAGAAGTAGCACTCCATAGACGTCTACCCGGGGCAGGACCTGCATAAGTGCTCAGTTAAGTCACGTAGTAGTGTTTCTTGGTTGTATGTCTTAATATTTGTTTTGGCCAAAATGTAACAAAAAGAAATATGATGCAGTATTTAAAAGTGCTTATAGGGAAGAATTTCCGTGTTTCAGTGAATCCAGGAAGGAACCAACGTTCACATTCTGTACTATATGTAGGTATGATTTTTCAGTTACGCGTGGCGGGAAGTGTGATATACTCAAACATGTGCAAAAGAAAAAACATAAGGGGAGAGTCCATTGTGTAGAAAGAAACCAGAAACTGAACTTCTCATGTAAAAACCAAGATTTAAATCCTGTGACAAATGCCGGGGCTTTATTTACATCATTTATCGTAGAATATAACTTGCCTGTAAATTGTGCCGACCACACGGGGCCTTTGTTTTGTAAAATGTTCCCTGATTCAGAAATCGCTAAACTATGTGGGTGTGCTAGAATGAAAACAGCGGCTATCATTACAGAAATGCGTATGGAAGAAAGGGCGAAAATTGTATCACATTTGCAGGTGAATACATTTTCTGTTGCTACTGATGGTAGCAATAAAAGTGACTTGAAAATATATCCTATTGTTGTAACATTTTTTATGCCTGAACTCAATGAAATTCAGAGTTGTCTACTCTCTGTGCCTAATTTAGAAGGGGTGCTACTGGAACTAACATTGCCAATCTTTTGATCTCAACTTTTCAGGAATTCCTCATTCTGTTAAAAAAAAAAAAAAACTGGCTAGCTCTTTGTGCTGATAATGCTCCAGTAATGGTAGGATTAAAGAATGGTGTGGCAGGATGTTTGAAGATGGAAAATAGAAACTTAATCATTGTAGGCTGCTCTTTTCACCTACTTAATCTTGCTGCAGAGAAGGGTACAGCGTGCTTGCCTGTAAATGTAGATCAAAGTATAATTGATATATTTTATTGTCTGGAAAGGAATGCAAAGAGGAAAGAAAAGTTCAGAGAATTTCAGACTTTACACAACACAGAGATCAGGAAAATTCTGAAGCATGTGCCTACTTGATGGTTATCACTAAGAAAGTGTTTAGATAAGATTTTGCTGTAGCAGGACCCTTTGGTTACTTTATTCAGGAGTGAAATTGTGAGTAAGGATTCTCAGATTGGAACTTGGAAGACAAAATTCCTAAGCACAGTCTAAGTGCAGATGTGTCTTGTTTGTCTGAAAAGGTGAAGCATTGTCATGACATTTAACCACACTCCTCAGTTAAAAGGAAAACCCAGTCATCAGTTTCTCTCTCTCTCTCTCTCTCTCACACAAAAGAATGAAGCTACTGATGACGCTAAGAGCCATGTTTTGTCACGTGAAGAACGACTGTTCATGTTCCTTCCATCAAATTTACATAAATCTTTTTGCCTTTTTCTCTCAAGTTTTATAGATATCTTTGAGAATCTAAATGCAGCTCTTCAGTGAAGTATGCTGCACATCCACTTATTGAAATCAGTTTTGGAGGAACTATTGAAGAAACCACACGTTATTAAAAGCTCTTCCTCTCTCCTTGATGTAGATTATCATACTCCAGCAAATCAAAAAGATGATTGTAATCTGATGATAGGGAACTCTGCGTTTGTTTTGGTGAACACTTCGAAGTCTGAGGAAAAGTGCATATTCTTTAAGTCTGTTAGAAGATGTTTCTCTTCATCATGTGACTACATGGTACACAAATTTCTATTCAGAGATGTTTTAAATAATGCAGAAGTTACGAATATTTCTGCTATAAGTAAGGTATAATTTTCTAGCCTGAGATTTTTCATTAACAAGTTTCCGAACATTCTGACTAGTGAAACAGAACATTTAGATAAAGAAACTGCTATTCTGCACTCCCAGTTCTGTAACTTTCAGCTCGAAGAAACAGACCTGGTAAAAGGAAAAAGTGATGTTCAGTGGGCATTGGTAGGTCAGATAAAATCAGCTGATAGCGTACGTAAAGATGTCATATTCTCTAAGGTGATGCTTGCTATTTTATCAATTCCACATAGCAATGCAGAATGTGAAAGTGTCACAAAGACAAAAACACAGTTCAGATCCTTGCTGTCTGAACAAACCTTAAAATCAGTTTAGCAACGCAAGTGCTTTGAGCACAAATGTAGTTCAGAGTTTCTGAAGAGGGCTAAAGTCAGCTATGGGTGCGTTGAACAAGCATGAAATTCAATGCAAGACAAGTAAAAATTGATGATGATGATGATGATGCTTGCTGTTTAAAGGACATCTAAGGTCATTGGCCCCTAGTAAAGATTTGAAAAAACGCTCATCACATGTCCTGTGCAAGCTCTTAGCTTTCCTCCAATATGAAGACTGCACTTGACAGAAGACCAGGTGAGACCAGGTGAAATACTAAAATACCAGCACTTGAGGAATCTTCTATAGGGTACTTTTTTTTTTCTTGGCTTGCTCCGTGTGTCAGGGGAACATGCACGGAAGGTGATAGCGCGGCGGGGTGACTCATTTGCTGAGAGATATATTGCCTCATGACCGGCTAAAATGATCTTATGCAGTATGGAAGTGATAACCATTGCTTCACAGCAATAGTTTAATTCAAAATCTGTGGTATTGGTAGCATATTCAGTGTGTTCGCTTTAAAATAGCGTAGTTCCTGTAGGAATACTGAAGTCATTTTGTGTTTAACGAGTGATGTATACAGTAGAACAGTGCGTATTCATTGTGTTGTGCTATGTGAAGCATTCCTCTTATACAGAGTTTCGCTTTCGATTCATTCACAAATTTCCTGGCATCCGCCCTCCCTGTAGGAGTACAGTACATAAATTAGTAAAGAAGTTCCGCACCACCAGGTCCATTCTTAACTAGAAATCACGCAGGAGACAAACTGTTTTAACAGAGGAAAAGCTTGACAAAATAGGAGCTCTCTTGGAAAGAACTCCAACAAAATCCCTGTCACGTCTAGCCGTACAAGCTAATGTGTCATTATCTTCTGCCTACAAAGCAACAAAACTGTTAAAAGCAAAACCGTACAAACCCATCCCTGCTCAATATTTAAGAGGACTTGGCAGTTTCGCTCTGGTTCGGTATTGTAACTGGTTGCTTCAGTCAATTCATGATGGTTATGTTGACCCAGAACTTTTATTTTATAGTGATGAAGCATGGCTACACTTAATTAAGTGGCTATGTAAATAGTCAAAACAGTTGGTACTGGTGTGCAGAAGATCCCCACCACCTGCATGTCCGTACACTTCATGATGTAAAGATAGGAGTTTGGTGCTGAATAAGTGCTCGCAGAATTATAGGACCTATATTTTTCTGTGAAACAATAAATGCTGGTCGATATATAGACCTCATTCTCAGACTATTCTTTCAAGAGCTGACGGAAGTAGAAAAGGGTAATGGTTACTTCATGCAAGATAATGCGACGGCACATACTGCAAATTGGTCTATGGTGGTAATGCAGGAAGTTTTCGAAGATTGTGTGGTTAATTATCCCCCCTCCCCCTATAGAGCGTTCCAACCTTAAATTGCAGTACACCGGGCGAGTTGGCCGTGCGCGTAGAGGCACGCGGCTGTGAGCTTGCATCCGGGAGATAGTAGGTTCGAATCCCACTATCGGCAGCCCTGAAAATGGTTTTCCGTGGTTTCCCATTTTCACACCAGGCAAATGCTGGGGCTGTACCTTAATTAAGGCCACGGCCGCTTCCTTCCAACTCCTAGGCCTTTCTTATCCCATCGTCGCCATAAGACCTATCTGTGTCGGTGCAATGTAAAGCCCCTAGAAAAAAAATAAAAAATTAAAAAAAAATTGCAGTACAGCAGTAATGGGACAATTCCGTCTCTTTCCTTCTCCCATGTTTTGCGGGTAGCGCTGTCCTACTCTAATGCAACGAGTTTACCAAATATCTGTAAATCAGAATGTTATCGGTTAAAATGGGTGAATATAGTGTTATGTACAGAATTTCAAGGCGCATTTGATGCCGTTAACAAAAAAAAATTTTAAAAATAATTTAGTGTGAAAATGGTAATATAATGGAAAGTTTCGCCAAATGCAAAATCTTCATTGCATAGAACTTATCATATCATAACTCCTATTTTATATTCATTATTTTCCTAATTTTTTCACTGCTGGTAAAGAAGCATTTCAGCTCGATGTAGATAAGTTTATTTTAAAATTTAAATGATAATAAAATGCAGTATATGCGTTTATTTTCAGTCATGTTCAGGGAATTTTATGTGCAGGCACGAAAAAGTCAGTCGCTGGCCAGCGTCTTTCCTATTGAATTTGCATGGGGGGGTCAAAGCGAGGCAAATGGTCTTCAGATATGGAAGTTATTTTTAAAACAATCCCGAAGTTCTTATCTTGCTTAGTTCTTAATTTGTGACAGGAAGAATATCTCCCTGAATTTTGGTTTCGCGCGTGACTCGTCTGTCTGTCTGTCTGTCTGTCTGTCTGTCTGTCTGTCTGTCTGTCTGTCTGTCTGTCTGTCTGTCTGTCTATCTGGCTGAAGTACTGGTAGTGATCTCCCGAACATGCGCTTTTAACGTTTCCAGACAGTCGCATGCAGTGCAGTGCTCATTTCGTCAGTAGTATGTATAGTAGTGATTAAATACATATAAGTGACATGTACAATTCTTGTGGACAAGTGTATTTCGTTTGTGTGGTTCATGAGTTCGTGCTCGGGCGTGGGGTCTAATTTTGAAAAAAAAAAAAAGTGCAGAAGGATCATGGCGTGGTTAAAGCAAACCAAAGCAAATGGTCTTCGGATATGGAAGTTATTTTTAAATCATACCTCAAGTCCTTATCTCGTTATCTCTCTTAATTTATGAGAGGGAGAACGTCTTGTATGATTACGTTTCACGAGTGACTCGGCTGGCTGAGCTTTTAAATATACTGACAGCCGTGTGCAGTATTATAAGATTGATTAAATAAAGATCAGTTATATATATAATATTTAATAGCGTGTGACCTCCGAAGAGACCGAGTGCAGGTCTTTCAAGTTGACGCCGCATAGGCGACCTACACGTCTATAAGAATGGGGCCCTACCTGTTATGAATTCTAATGCTGAAGATGGCACACACACCCAGCCCCTGAGCCATTGGAATTAACCGATGAAGGTTAAAATCCCCAACCCGGCCAGGAATCGAAGCCGGGGCCCCCTGGACCAAAGGTCAGCACGCTAACCATTTAGCCATGGAGCCGGACAAGATCAGTGATAAATGTATAGCTCTTGAGGACAAGTGGATTGTGTTTGTTGTGTTTGTGTAGTCTGTGTAGTTGTCAATTCGTGCTCGTGCGTGGGGTTCTTAGCTCGAAGAAAAAAGTGCAGAAGGATTTACAATGGATTGTCAAATTAAAATGAAATGTTCCGTACGTAAACTCGGGGGAAAAGAACGCAATATTATAATGAGTGTCCTGGATTTTTTTAAAGACTATGAATATGAGCAGCGTAGTCAGTGAAACAGGTTGTTCTGAAAGAACAATCTATGCTATAAGGGAGGAACACACACATGGTCCTTTGCGAACTCCCGCCAAAAAAAAAAAAAAAAAAAAGAGAGAGAGAGAAGGACGGCAGAAAAATGCAAGGAAAATTAAATATGAAATTGTGCGAAGTGGAGTGCGTCGGGTGGTTCACTCTCTTTTATTTGCTAACATACCACCGACATTGAACATGATTTTGAGTCGGGTAAATGGAGAAGATTCTTTGCCACGATTTTCCAAACCTACGTTGTATCGCTTCTTACACGATATAGGCTTCCGTTATTTAAGACGGGATAATAAAGCAGCTTTCATTGAAACCGATAAAATTATTAATTGGAGGCACAGATATCTCAGGGAGATAAAATGTTTGAGGGCACAAAATAAAGCTATAATTTACACAGATGAATCGTGTGTAAATATTGGCCAGACAGTGACAAAAGAATGGAAGGATACGACAGTGAAAAGTGCATGGCAGGCAGCCATTGAAGGGATGAGTTTGGGACTTAAGCCACCGAAAAGCCGAGGACCATGATTTGCCTTAGTCCACGCAGGTAATGAACATGGTTTTGTTCCAAATGCTGAACTAACATTTTTATGCCATAAAAATGTAAGACAATTGAGCAGATTGCGTGAACGAAGTAAAGAAAAATGAAAGAGATTTGTGGAAAGCAGACGAATTACAGGATGATGTCGACGATGAAAAGTTTTTAATACGACTTTCTTCATTGTCCTGATCATCCTCAAGTTCATCTCCCAAACCCGGTTCATCCAAAGCAAGAACATCAGGCCTTGCAGAAATGATAGAAGGTGTACGTCCAATGTCTGAGAGCAACGCCAGTGATTAAGGTATGTTGTATTTATTTTACCATCCTACAAATATTATGAATGAATGAACTTAAAATTACAAAATTACAAACAAAAAATGTGGAACTATGATGCCCTGTTTGAGTCACACTCGAGCGTGATCTTCACGAGTCGATTTCACAACAGCGCGCTCCATCTACGCTGTACTGCAATTTAAGGTTGGAATGCTCTATAGATCTCCTGATTTAAACCCCTGTGATTATTACCTGTGGGGGATGCTGAAGGGAAAAGTGTATGTGAACAACCCTCACACAAGAGAAGAACTACAAGAGAAAATTACACTATTTCGAACATCACACGGGCTGAGATTCGCCGAGTGTCTGCAAACCTATTTACGAGGTGCCAGGCGTGTTTGACAGCTGAGGAACAACATTTTGAACTTCAAATGTAATGCCAGGTAGGTTTTAGACTAATAGTTTCACTAGAAATGGATTTCTATAAGTGTGAATTGCTGTGAGTAGTGGGGAGGAAACCGCACATTATTATGGCTAGCAATGGAGTGTCATTGCGCCAGCCATGCCGTGCTCTGAGTGGTGCGGAGTGAGCCAAAAAAAGACCCTGTAGAACTCGGCTCATCTGAAACAAGTGTGGACAAAATTATATTGATGGGAAAGTCTTGAGGTGTTCATTTTTTTCCATTATGAATCTTGCATGCTTCATAAATTTTATCTATATTCATGTCTTGCCTTAACTTTGATTTTGACTGATGATGGTCTCTGGTAAGACCGAAACTAGTTTCAACAAATATATTTAACTTTTTTTTAGGTTACAAGAAACAGTGGAAACCTTTAGCTTTTGTTTTACATTATATTGCTCTTCAGTACAGATTAATGTGAAATTTATTACCTATGAGAACAATTAGTCATACAGGATGAAAAGTCACATGTTCCTGAAGTTCAGATATGTCCAGTGTTTAGTATTCACTTGTAAATAATGAAATATATATATAGAGGCCAAATAGAGCTGTTGATGTGTTGAATTATAATGAAATAGCACATGTTCTGCCATCAGTGATGTGTCATAATACGTTGTGATTCGCTGCCAAATTTCTCAGTTCTGTCATTCTACATTTGTACTCCCATGTCCTTCCTAACATTTTTATTTTTCACTCTGTCTTTCCTTGTGCATGGCATCCTTTAATATTGAACCTTGGACAATACCTCAGTACCTTCTAAGCCAGGCAGGGATTTCATTGGCTGCATGGCAGCTGTAGAATCTGCACTTGATTGGTGTGTGGCATTCGGAGAGAATATTTTTGGAAATGGCTTTGAAAATACCGAAACCTGTCCAGGGTGGTTTGCCACCCAAATCTTCAACATTTGATTCCCAGGGCGGTGGAGGTGGGGAGGGGGAGGGGAACCCCCTAGGAATAAGCACAATGTGGAAAAAAGATGGGTTCCAGCTTTTGTAAGTTCCTGGTCACTTCCAGAACCGAAAGGAGTGACAAGCTGGTGAAATTGATTCTTTTCTGTAGACATATCGAAGGTGTGTACAGCAGATTTGAAGAAAGATGTGCAATGGTCGTTTGTTTTTGAAGATGTGGGTATAACGTGCAACACAATTTGATGTTTTGCTCTTGGTCACACTGTAAATAAATGAACTGATCTTTCTTCATTTACTCTTTGTAATTCTTGCAATAGTGGATGCTTACAAAAAAGTGGTCAATGCAAAGAGACTGCTTGCACCACACGCACCTTGCAACACTTTCTTTTGTACACATATCGCAAGTATTTTGGAAAGCACCATCCTTGAAACAAAACTGAATGGGGTTCACAAAGCAAGAGGGTTGTGTTTCAACATAACCAGATTTCTATCAACTGTACATCCAGATGCTACAAAACTGCAGAGAAGATAGTTGGTTGTGGGTCAATGATTGGGTTTTTGAAATATTGTGCAAATGAATATTAATATCAAAATTGCATAACACAATCAGGTCATTAAAAAATGAGCAAATTGTTTCCTTAACCGGAAACCAAGCACATCTAACGGCTGAATCATTCCACTTCCCTGGGGAATAGTTTTAACAATAATAGTTTTGTTGGCGGGTTCTGAGACTGATATATATGCTTCACTTTGTACTGTCCACGAATCCAAGAGTAAAACACTGTCGTCTGGTACGTTTTGAAAATATTACACGTGTTGTAACCACTTTTGAAGTAAATTTTTGTTAACTTCCCGGAAGTTGAAGGCAAAACAAATATATTATCTGCCGTAAAACTATTTTTTAACAATAGGGCCAAATTCACAATCCTTTTCTTTTAACACAGCTAACAGTTTAGGTAACAGTTCTCCATCAGCACAAATTACAAGCTGAATTGTATAGCTGTGTGTTAATGAGTTCAAAGATTGTGCTTCTGCGATAAAATGTAGCATATGTCCAGTATGGAACTCTTCGTTAAATCCGCTTTGATTTGTGTTAAAAACACGCTTTGGAGAGTCAGTGTTTATTAATTCAGATACCTCTTCTACAAAAATTGTTGCGTTCAACGCAAGGTCACGCTGATCGGCTGTGTAACGTTTGGTTACAAATTTCGTAACTTTCCGGGAACCAGTGTTGAATTTATTTTTAAACTTTCATACCCGGAAAGTTGAAACGCGAAGAGATTGTTATGAATATGCCAAGCATTCTTCAGAGCCGATTTTCTAATGTGTACGTCATGGACGTTTTTTGTTGTTTGTTGTTCAAATGTTTCTTTGGTGATAAATTTCAGTCTTTCAGCCTTTGTGTCACGTGATTCTACTTGTAGCTTCCATCTAGAAAGGTCCGACTGGTGCCGTAGCTTTTTTAATTGGTGCTGAACGACAGTTCAGCCAGTAATGAACTGCCTTTTTTTTTTTTTTTTTTTTTTTTATAATGTGAAACTTATTGCAGGTGTTGTGGTAGCATATTTTTCACTTTCAGTGTCGGATATTGCAAATTATCATTTTTAATAGCATTGTTGTCAGGCAAAACTATTGTCTCCTCATGTTCAGTGACGACCTGTGCATCACCAACCTTTTCTGCAATAAGGCCTGTAAACAAGGATCATTATTCAGTCTTGGCTCACGTTTACTATTGCCATGAAAAATGTAAACAAATTTTTTGCGTACAGTACAGTTCAAAATCCAATTCTCTTTCACCAGGTGTTTTTGGTTTTCATAGTGATCGCTTTCATATTCTAGTTAACCTCATAACTTGGCATATTGGTCCATGCCTATTCTAGCTGCGCTAACCAGTTGCACGTTCTGTGGTCAGTGTATCCAATACACTGATAGATACACCTAATCCACTACTAGATATTAGCAAACAATTCGTGCTCAGTAGCTTTGGGTTATCACATCCATTCAGGAGTAATATTAAGCTACAATCCATGGCATGAGGCAATGGAAGGTCAAGGAACACTGTGCTCCACGCCGTCCGCCCTGTGACACATCAGGAGGGTCCGATGTTGCATGTCTTTATTTCTGTGCAAACGTTGCATGCTGTTTGTTGAATACCACATGATTGGCCTTGTGTTTAATCATAGAAGCTCATGATACAAATGAAATTATTTTATTACAGTAAGTTTCAAACCCACCACCCAAACAGAGGCATGGTACCATCTCCGTACTTAGTCCATTACATCACAGTGGCTATTGCCTCGAGCTTATCAGAAAGT
This sequence comes from Anabrus simplex, assembly GCF_040414725.1. Taxonomy (NCBI): domain Eukaryota; kingdom Metazoa; phylum Arthropoda; class Insecta; order Orthoptera; family Tettigoniidae; genus Anabrus; species Anabrus simplex. The sequence continues at coordinate 275,349,505 of NC_090267.1, read as the reverse complement.
GTACTTGCTGTAAAACTACTTCCCGCATGAACCTACTGCACTGGCGTAGTAGGGGGCGAGGTGATACTCCCAGGTGGCGGATAGGGGGGTCCTAACCAGCTTGCTGGCAGACTTGAACGAAATAAAATAGCTCTCGCGGGCCAAACACACAATCCCTTGAGGGTGGGGGACAGAGATGAAGAATACATCTGCGGTATCCCATGCCTGTCGTAAGAGGCGACTAAAAGGGGCAACTAAAGGATGATGACATTAGAACCATGAAACTACTTGTCCTTAGTACCATAACGTGAGGAACACCATGGGTCAATGTTACTTGCAGTTAGTACCACCATGTGAGGAACACCAGGGATCTACGTTACCAATGAGCAGTGCCTTTATGTAAGGAACACCACGGTACTGTGGTTAGTAGGGTCTATGATCATGTGTATTCCACCGAAGCGGGGGAGCGGGCATTTGGCTACGCGGACTAATGTCCATGTGCCGTAACGCTGTGGTGGAATGTGTTGGTTTCCCTGGGTTCAGAATGGATCTGCGCTACCAATGCGTAGTACCACTTTACGAGAAACACCCTGGGTGTACGTTGCCTGTGATTAGTACCAATATGTGAGAAAAACCATGAGTTTGGCTGGCGCCCATGGTAAGTACCACTATGTGTGTTAAACCATGGGTGTGCGTTGCTTGTGAGTAGTACCCTTATATGCGAAACACCGTGGGTTTGTGTTACCTGTGATTGCCATTGTGTGCGACATACGATAGGTCTACATTTCCTGTAATTATTACCACCATTAGAGAAACACCATGACTATAATTTTTTCATCATCATTCATTTTAGATTCCAGTCTGTGGATACATTTTTGAAGTTTTTAATTTTTGTTTCGTTTTTTGTTTCACATAATTTTAAGACAGTTGGTGCTATTTTTTAAGTTTAAGTCATAGGTTAATGTTTATGGATCCCGTTTTTAATTAGGTCTTGCCAGTTCTGTAAAATTTGTATGTACTTTATGCATTGTTTATTGTAACTTTGTCTATGTATATTTTTTTTATATTTGGCTGATGATGATGCACACCAGCATCGAAACCGGTACCGAGTATAATAAAATGTTATAATTTTTCTTATAACTTTATATGGTATTGAATAGGTGGACCTCTCTTGTTTCCATTAGACCTTTCACTTGTTGGACATAATATTCCGTCAAAGTGTGGCATGAGGTTAATTAAGGTACAACGCCAGCATTTTCTTGATGTGAAAATGGGAAACTATAAAAAACCATCTTCAGGACTGCCGGCAGTGGGGTTCAAATCCACTATCTCCCGAATGCAAGCTCATAGCTGCGCGCCACTAACCGCACTGCCAGCTCGCCCGGTGTCATCGTCTATGTTTTGCTACTTGTTCTTCATAGCGTTATAACATGCCCTTCACAGAGTAGAAACTCCAGAGAGCTTGGCGCTTCGTAAGGACGCGGTCCACCAGCACCCTGGTCACACTTTCCAAGAGTGTTCAACTGAATCTGGATGAAGGGTAACTTTACTTGTCATTGGCAAGAGGAAATAGTATTTCATCTCAAGTCTAACAAAGACCCTAAGTATGCAGGAGGTTTCAGGCCTATTTGTCGTACTAATTGTCTGTGTAGGCTGTTTGGGCGGATACTAAATCAACAACTTGTGTGGTGTCTGGGGAAATGAGGATTGTTGTCTGAGTAGTTTCCCAATTTCACACCAGGCAAATGCGGTGGCTGTACTTTAATCAAGGTCGTGGCCGCTACCTTCCCAGTCCTATCCCTTTCTCATCCTTCTTTCACCGAAAACCTTTGATGTGTTAGTGCGAAGTTAAACCACTGCCAAACAAAACTATTCCCCAGTGACTATTTATTTACGAATTGTACATGCGTACAAAATCTGTTACCTTTACTACAGTGGTTACACAAAACAAAGCACTGAACACAATAAGGGCGGGAGGTGCCATTACACAGTACCCAAAAAAGCTTCACACACAGTTGAACATCCGCTGGAACTATGCGGATCTCCACCGACAACAACATACGTAAAAAAAATCAGTAGGGCCAACTAGTGGACAATAAACCAGGAAGGTGGAAGCAGGTAGGACCTACCAAGGGCATGGACATGGCTTAGATTGCAGATTCCGAAATATATCAATCATGATCCTTAAATTTGAAAAATGTTATCTAGCAAAGGATTTCACAAATACATTCTGAACAAAATCCGCCAACTTGCAACTTACGAACTATATGCTTCGTTCTTTGATAATACCTTCGTACAAGTTCAACATTTCAAACCAACTATACATCTAGTTACAAATCCAGTTGTACAATGCAATTTACAGTGAAGTAAAAGTACTCTCCAAAACTCTAGTGTACAAGAGACACTGAACTACCAGAGGCAAACTGCAAGGTAAATATATTAAACTACAATCTACATATTTAGCGAAACAAGAAATGAGAATGCCTCGAAAACAAACAGGCAAGCCTAGCTGAAAACCTAATTGTTTATGACAAACAATTAATTTGGCGAATCTTGGTTAGGCTAGGGCAGACTCCTATACGAAATAGCAACCGAACATTATGGAAATTTTAGCCGGAACGGAATGCAAGAGTGCTTACCCGAAGGTGGCCCATCCTGATAGCGAGGCGTCGCACACGATGTAAAACTTCAGTCAGACCAAGACAGGCTAAGGCAGACCAGGCCAAGACAAGACCAAGACCAAAACAAGATGACCAAATGCTACCTCGCACTCTATATAAGGGTATACCCTGGCCTACCGGGCAAGTTGGCCATGCGCGTAAAGGCGCGCGGCTGCGAGCTTGCATCCGGGAGATGGTAGGTTCGAATCCCACTATCGGCAGCCCTGAAAATGGTTTTCCGTGGTTTCCCATTTTCACACCAGGCAAATGCTGGGGCTGTACCTTAATTAAGGAAAACAAACAGGCAAGCCTAGCTGAAAACCTAATTGTTTATGACAAACAATTAATTTGGCGAATCTTGGTTAGGCTAGGGCAGACTCCTATACGAAATAGCAACCGAACATTATGGAAATTTTAGCCGGAACGGAATGCAAGAGTGCTTACCCGAAGGTGGCCCATCCTGATAGCGAGGCGTCGCACACGATGTAAAACTTCAGTCAGACCAAGACAGGCTAAGGCAGACCAGGCCAAGACAAGACCAAGACCAAAACAAGATGACCAAATGCTACCTCGCACTCTATATAAGGGTATACCCTGGCCTACCGGGCAAGATGGCCATGCGCGTAAAGGCGCGCGGCTGCGAGCTTGCATCCGGGAGATGGTAGGTTCGAATCCCACTATCGGCAGCCCTGAAAATGGTTTTCCGTGGTTTCCCATTTTCACACCAGGCAAATGCTGGGGCTGTACCTTAATTAAGGCCACGGCCGCTTCCTTCCAACTCCTAGGCCTTTCCTATCCCATCGTCGCCATATGACCTATTTGTGTCAGCACGACGTAAAGCCCCTAGCAAAAAAAAAAAAAAAACCTGGCCTTGGAGTAACCAATCAGAATGCATGAGTCCGCCTATCCCCTCCTAGGTTCACCAATCACAATTCCTACTACAGTCGCGAACTTTAAATAATTTTCTCGAATATGCACGTTCATGAATCTTCCATTTCCAGAATAGTTAGAAAGTGCCTTCTAGAACACATAACCAACAAAAGGCAATACACCTTGTTCAAAAATTCATGTAACAATTTCTGGATACTTCCAGTAAGTACAGAACTGAAATTTACTATTTACAAATACATATGTTACAAATATTACACTGTACAGGTTAGGTCGTTACAAATAAAACATATTACCACACTTTACAAATAAAGTCTTCAATAAACATTTTCCACTTCCACTACATTGTTCACCTGTGACAAAATCGACTCATGTTGTATGGAGATTGTTTAAAAAGAGATTTCCCTGATGTTCAGTTTCCTAGTCGAAATGCAGTTTGCAGGTCGGTAAATAAATTTTGTGAAATGGGAAGTATTCATGATAGAAAGCATCTGCAGCCAAGTATAATACTCACAGAAGAAACTGTAGATAACATTGGCCATGCTTTGGAACATTCTCCTACAAAATCACTTCAAGATCTTTTTCAGCAAACAGGAATTTTCTATTCCTTTGTTCAAATGACTACAAAGTTGATGAAGGGTGGCATTTGCAGCATCTTCTTGCTTGAAAAGGGAGAGTAAATTTACCTTCTAGGTGTTTTAAGAGTTTATTATCATTATTAGTAATAACTTACATGACAATTGCAGCTGCAGACTTTCTGACTCTCATTCATCGTAGATAACAGTTATAAATAGAACCAGCTAGTCATTGAGCATGGAGCAGCCCCACAAATGAAAAATCCCCTTTTAATAAAGCAAGGGAAAAGGTGACCCTGTGAAAATTGAAAATGAGTGTAAGAAATGAGTTAAATAGTGAAAAGTAGCAAAAGAAGAATCTGTCCATAAATAAGAGTACAGTGCCCTAGATGTCAGAAAAAAAAAAAGAAAAAAGAATAAGATATGATCACTTTCTCCCACCACTATAAACAAATTAACTTATATTATTTTCTATTTTATTTACAGGGAATAAAAAATCAGAAACTTGGACGTAACTATAATTATGATGAAGAGTTAATTGTTCCCATAATTGAGAATACCCCGTGGGAGGCAGATCTGAAGGACAGGATGGCACAGGTGATTGAAGAATACCCACAGACTACAGCAGTGCTTGTACGTCGTCATGGAGTGTATGTATGGGGAGATACTTGGCAGCAAGCCAAGACTATGTAAGTTTTTTACTCTTTTTTATATTTTGTACAGCTTGGTGGAGAATATTTTTTGTCGGCTGGAGATAGGAAGTTAGAAGGAGACTAGAATAGGTGCAGACTTGAACATTAGATTGTTTCCCCTTCACATTTCTTTTTATGTTGCTCTTATGTTTATCTCATCCCTGTTCTTGCTGTGCCCCTTTATCCATTCTGGTCGGAGCACTTACCAGTATACTGCACCACTTTGCACTGTACTCTTCAGCTTGTAAGAGAAATGGAGGTACTTTTTAAAAAATACCAGGCGAGTTGGTCGTGCGGGTAGAGGCGCGCGGCTGTGAGCTTGCATCCGGGAGATAGTGCGTTCGAATCCCACTGTTGGCAGCCCTGAAGATGGTTTCTCATTTTCACACGAGGCAAATGCTGGGGCTGTACCTTAATTAAGGCCACGGCCAGTTCCTTCCAGCTCCAGGCCCTTTTCTATCCCATCGTCGCCATAAGACCTATCTGTGTCGGTGCGACGTAAAACCCCTAAAAAAAAACCTTTTTAAAAATATCACCTTACTGCAAAGATGATGATTGTTGTTTTAAAGTCCCTAACACCTAGGTCATTGGCCCCCATATCGTCTTACTGTAAGATTGTACGTGCGAATTGTGTTCTGGTTTTGGTAAGTCACTCTTCCTTTGTATATTTCCATTTTCAGCTTGACTTTTTGCCATTAATAGGTCACTCTCAGACTCAGAAAATTATCCCCAACTTTGCGGTGGATCTTCCTTATCTTTAGACATGATATAGGCTTTTGGGCTTAGGTCGTGTCAAGAAGTTAACCCTTTATAAGGCAGTACTCAATAAAACACTTTCCTTTCTAACTAACTTTATTTACAGGCTCTATAAGTGCTAAATAATACAATTTGACAGAAAAAAATAATCCAGTGCTCAGGAGGTGAGTAATAAGATAGGAACATACTTCCCACCGCCTGCTGTCTGCCATTCAGAAGTGGGGACATATTTCCCACCTTCGCACACAATTTCAGTTAAGTTAGTTCACTTTTAATTTAGCAAAAATATTTCGGACACCTATGTGGGCTAGGGGAAGCGTATTCCCACATACAGTGTGAAGGAAATTTATATCTCAGAACTCTTCAGTTGGTAAAAGGAAGTAAATAATCTCAGACCAAATGAGAAAAATGCACAGTAAACAAGGAAAATTCATGTAAATAGTATATAGACTTATAAAATGTCGATTTTTACCCTATTTTCACTTCATAAATCTTGTTCACATCAGGCGTTGCGCTGGCACAATATCGCTTTTCAGATGTTTTCCAAAGAAACTAAAGATTCCAAGGAGATCAGAATGGTTCCACAAACATTCCCAAGAGTGCAGCACACATCAATACATGGGAAATAAACTCCCAGCGCCCAGAAGTGGCAAAAAACCGAGGTGGGAAAATAATTCCCACCGCCTTATAAAGAGTTAAGGTGAAATTCTTTACGTTTCGCAGAGAACTTTGCTCTACGTCTTCAGAAGAAAATATCGACTGTTCACGAGAAAGGCTTCTCAAACAATGAGGTTTGAATTTAGACCAGTGTTCTCCCTAGGACCTTTTTGAGGGGCGCACCGCCCTGCCGTTTTTACAGGCCGCCCGGCTAACATAACCTAGGTAATTGCTAATTACATATTATTTATACATATTTGAATCACTGGTTGCTCCAAATTAAATTGTACATACTGTAAAACTGTTTATTTACACGATATATCACTTTTATCAGCATAATTGCTTCAATTACATCGGAGGTTAAATGTTTAGCTTGACTGTCACGTAGTGTAGTACTCGAGCAGTTGTCTGGATTAACGTGGACTCGCATGCGTGCATTCGACTTCGCATGACGTCGCAAAACCCGTATGGCACTCCACAGCAACCGAGTGGTAAGCCCCGGTGTTAGGCCTATATGATTATGAACGAGCAGTAGTCGAACCCCACTTTCGGCGGCCCTGAAAATGGTTTTCCGTGGTTTCCCTTTTTCACACCAGGCAAATGTTGGGGCTGTACCTTAATTAAGGCCACGGTCACTTCCTTCCCACTCCTAGCTCCTTACTATCCCATCGTCGCCATAAGACGTATCTGAGTCGGTGTTACGTAAAGCAACTTGTAAATCAAACAGCGAGCAGTAGAACGCTAGAAGTTCGAAATACTCTTATATCGTGTTCGTGATAATAACACTAAAATAGTTATATTTTGCAGTTAATGTATACCTGTCTGATATTATTGTCAATAGCTAGGAGGAATAAACTGAAATTTTAGCATGTTCAGTTTTTACGTAGTATTCTCCTCCCGGCTACTCATTCCTGTCACCCAGCTGACAAAAATTTCTGGGGAGAACACTGTAGACGTTATAATAGAAGTGGAACTGGTATGTTCGTTTGTCACCAGATGGCTCACCAGACATTGTACAGCGCTAGCGTTCGAAGCGGAAGCTGACGGAACCATCAGAATTAGTCTGAGAGGGTCACATATAGAGATGGGGAGATTCTGAACGAATGATTCATAATGAACTAATCATTGCACTGAACGATTGAATCATGATTCAATGAACCAAATGAATCGACTCGTTTGTGAATCAAAAGCTGAATCGAGAGATGGCAGCAGCAACTCGTTCCTTGGTTCCTCGTTCGTTCTGATTCATTTCGCCATATTGGGCATCCACCATTCTTGAATCAGTGACAGCTTGTGAAGAATGACTCTGTTATTTTTTATTTAACCTGAACTGAAAGTTCGGTTCATGAGTCAAATACTTCTAACCTAACCTTACAGGAAAAATTATTTTTAATAAGAAATTATCACGTTGTTTCAAGTCACACACTTCACGGATTTTTAATATACTCTCAACTTCCAGCTCGTTGTGAAATTTGAGGTTAAGTTTACTTCAAGGTTCCCATTACCATTCTTGTGAACTACTGTGAACTAACGTGTAGAACATGGAAGCTTCCCCGTTCTCGTTCTCAGCCCTTAGTAAGAATTGATACAAGTTATTATTTTTAATCTTGTCATGTCATGAAGTGTACAGCAGAACCTTGGATTGCGAGCATAATTCGTTCCGGAAATATGCTTGTAATCCAAAGTGCTCGTAAATCAAAGCTAGTTTTCCTATAAGAAACAATTGAAACCCGGAAGATTCGTCCACAATACAAAAATATTTATTCGCATACCATTTCTAAAACAAAATATAACGTGAAACAAATTAAAGTGCACTTTACCTTACAATAGAATCATTGTTGGTGTGAGGGAGACAAGAGATGACATAAGAAGAGTACTGTGTAGCACAAATTTCACTAACGGAATCACTGCTATCTGTTGGCTAACTGGAATTGTTTCCTTTTCGTGCAACATTAACGAGGAGTCTGTCCAATGACTGTTGCTTTTGCCTCTTTTTTGAGGTTTTCATGAAAATGTGATATTGCATTGTCATTGAACTGATTCATTGCTCGTACTGCTATAGCCTTATTCGGGTGGTGTTTTTCTATAAAATTTTTCACAGTTTGCACTTCTCCCGAATCTCAGTTGAAGTGAGAGATTCCATTGACTTTTCCTCCTCCTCTTCCCCGGATGAGATCTCCTTCATAACCTGCTTCTGTTGTTCGCGATGCAGGTCCATCAGTTCATTGGTGGTCATTTCCTGGCTATGTTCTTCCACCAGCTTGTGAATGTCCACATCATTCACCTCCAGCCCCATAGTCTTCCTTAACGACACCATTTCACCGACAATCAGCGGCTCATTGTCACCAACAATTCCCTCAAAATCACGTCCAAGAACACAGTCAGGCCTCAGCTTTCCCCAAGCGGAAGTGAGAGTTCCCTTGGTGACTCGATCCCAGGCTTTATCGATGACCTTCAGGCAGTTCACGATGGGGAAATGATTTCTCCCAAATTCTCAGAGGGTAAGGTTTGTTCCTTCTGTCACTTCGAAGGATCGCTGAAATAGTGCTTTGGTTTATAGCTTCTTGAAGTTCAAAAGGACTTGCTGATCCATAGGCTGGATTAGTGTTGGGAGGAACGAACTTAACCTTACCGAACTTGAATTCTTCCAGTAAGACGGCCTCAAGGCCTGGAGGATGAGCGGGAGCATTGTCCATAACCAGCAAGACATTGAGCGGCAGATTATTTTCTGAAACGTATTTCTTCACTACAACACCAAAGACCTCATTCATCCATTCAACAAATGAACAGGGGAGGGGAAAACATAGGCACACGTGACGCTCGTATTGCGGAACCTCACTCGCTTATCAAATTACAATTTATTTGAAATGTTTGTTCGTCTTGCAAAACACTTGTACACAAAGTTACTCACATTCCCAGGTTTCACTGTATATGCAAGTGGAAGTGAAATAGCTAACCATGATTTATTTGTAGTAAATAGGCAAATAACAATAATAAAGGTAAATTTAAGAGGTCTAACTTTTCAATACAAAACAATTTTGTTGCTCTGCTTAAGTTTCAACATTATTTCGGTACTGGTTTTGACATTGGGTGAGTGTCATCATCAGCCGATCTTATGAAGAGGGCCAGAGAACAAATTACACAAGAAAATATGCACACATAGAATACAGGTCCTTAGCGAAATTACCCTTAAGAATAAGTGGTTCATAGATAAAATACAAAGGATGATAGAGCTTAAAAATGAATCTTCAGTTGCTGACAAGATAAAACCTTGAGAGTCATATGTAATCTAGAAATGAAGATGAGACCACATTTAATGTTAAGTCTTAATCATATAAGTCTTCTGCTACTGGCCAATTCCAGGCATCGCGTGTTTACATTTGTACATTTCTTTTTAACATATATATGAAACTTACCATCTAAACAAATTGAGATTTATGCGTAATAAAGTCTAGTTGATAGTAAACAACCTCTACAAATTTCATTGTTGTAAACCTGATGTATGCGATTTTATAAAATTTTAAACGTAATGATCGTGTTTACATGAAACAGACTTTTGACTTTACATACCTTTACTCTTTTTCTAAAGTCCGAATTGTGGCAACTTTTATTGGTAATGTCAAGATATTGTTTACAAGAAGGACAAGGGTACATTTAAAAAAAAAAAAAAAAAAAAAACACCAAATGTGTAAGTTGCATAATGTCTGCATAATATACAGTAGTTAAAGGCGATGGTTGCATGTTTATTTGAAAGCATCACGGGATTACACACGCAAATCAGTGCTATGGCGACATGGCATGAGGGGCTAATAAATCTTAAACTCCGCATCAAATACGATCACTGAAAAATAAAATATATTTAATATTGCAGTAAGTAATAATAAAGAAGGGGTGTCATGGTGCACGGGTCAAGCTGCTTGGAACCATCAGGACGGACTGGATTCAAGTCCCAATTAATGCGAGTGATTTTCGAGGTGAAAGTCGCGTCCGGTGGTTCGGATCTCATGTAACAAATGAGGTCCCGTGGCTTTTGATACTGAGATTATCAGTTACATAAAACTACAAGCTTCATTCCTCCTCTTCCTCCTAATAATAATAATAATAATAATAATAATAATAATAATAATAATAATAATAATAATAATAATAAAGTATAAAACTACAGATACTGGTACTGATATGTGGCTTAATAAAGTAAAGTAACTTATTTTTATGAATTGTCACACATTTATTTAACACTATTAACAGTGAATGTAAAATGAACTAAAATATTTAAAAATAACTGAAAATTCAATGCTTAAGTAGCCTACAGTTTGAATGAAAGCTTGGTCAGAAAAAATAAAATGAAAAAAACAATTTTTGTTCATTCTGCTTCTGGCATAGACCCATCAAAATACCATTTCCCAAGAGTAAAATGAGTCACCGGTAATTTTCTTTTGATTTCACTTACATTTAAAAAGCACTTGTCTTTCGTCGGTGGTTTACAAAACAGTTCAGCTTCATCGTTGCACTTGCGAAAATTGGTTACAAAATAAATATCACCATTACTTTCAGTAATGATACAAACATAATATTTTGAATGTTTCTTTCCACTGTATTTTCCAAGTACGAAGTCACCCACTTCAAAAGCCGTATCACGGGGTGGATTTTTGTCATCTGCTTCGATCTTGTAGTCTGGATGTAGAGGGTGTGTGGTAGTTTCAGAATAATATGTTCTTGCCTGAACTATATATTTTTGAATGGTCCCACATAATGAATATCATGTGTTCATGGTAGTGCGCAGAAATGTACTTTGGTCGAAGTCCACAAAAGGAAGACCGACCGATTGCGTGATGTGGGTATTCTTGTTTAAAAACTTTGTATATGTATTCTTGCATTGTTGACACACATGAATTTTTTTTTATCTTTTGTCCAGAACTGTACTTTACGGAGATAAAATCTCTTGCTCGATGAGATGGCCAACTGATATCATCTGGATTGAGAAATAAAAGAACTTCTTGATTTGGAAGTGGAGACTTCCTGCGCTTGCCGGAGGTAGATGAACTTAGGCCTACACCCAATTTTGCACTCAGCGCAGAAACATCTTGCCTTTTTTTTTCACGCATGCACTGGTAAAGCGTGCTCCCATCGCTTTAATACAGCTTTCCCCAATGTTTGTATTTATAACCAGACGTTGGCATACTCGGCTTTGTAACCGATGTTGATGGCTATGTTGTTGGACTTGTAGAATAGGAAGTAACTGTTGATAAGCCCTGAAGTTTTTTTCTGATCTCTGTGTTTCTTCACCGATTCTCGTACCTGTTGGTGGCATATGCATAACTGGGCAGGTGTCATCTTTCTTCTCGTGATACCGTTTACAACGTTCCTTGTGAGTAAGCAGCATTATTAAATATCACCTCATAGTGAACGCCCATTGTTATTCTAAAATACGTCCTTACAAGTGAGTGACGCAGAAACTGAATCCTGTTGGCAGTGTGTTGCGGCAGCGGGGGACTTCCCGGTCGCCTGCTCACAAGAACACCTTAAACACGCAACAGATTTTACTGTCAGCTTCGTATGAATCTATGTGAAATTTTAAACGAATGATATAGCAGCTTGAAAGGGTGTGCAGTATTGGCTTTGCATACTAAGTTTTATTCAAATTGAGCCACGCACCTTTTAGTCTACAGAAACTTTTATACCTTTTTCGTCGTATGTTTACACGGCCTGCAGCAATACATTTGTCACTTTATTGTACCTTATATAAACTTTTAACAACCTAAATAAGTACTTTACTGCAAAGAGAAAGAGCATTAGAATTAACATTTGCTGGGGCTGTACCTTAATTAAGGCCATGGCTGCTTCCTTCCCATTCCTAGGCCTTTCCTGTCCCATCATCACCATAAGACCTATCTGTGTTGGTGCGACGTAAAGCAACTAGCAGAAAAAAAAAAAATTAACATTTATTATAATTATTTTCATAACTTTTCATCATAATAAACAGGAATTCCAAAAACCATTGAGAAATATCAAATGAATTTAGACTCTACACAATTAAGCACACAATTAAAAACTGAAAGACATCATTAAATTAATACATATCATAAAATTAATAAAATGTCATGTTTTATCTGGGAAGCAAACAACCAATCACATGCAAAACAAATTGTTGAGTTGTATTTTAAACTTTACTTTAATTTTTCCTACGTGGATGGACTATTCTCTGGAATCAGCCTACTAACAACTTAGTTAACCTTGTGAGTCTTATTTATGACAAGATCACATTAGATGTTGAGTCTTGATTGTATATAAAATATTTTTTGTTTAAAACTTGAGTGAACGCTTGAAGAACTTGGTGAATAGACTTCCTGTGAAAGGAGGAGGTTGATAATATCTGATTTTTCTAAACTAGTGTTGTTCCATACTACGAATGGTGGAGAACATTACAAGTGAAGGTCACTAGTTGTTTGTGTAGCCGATGTTTCTCAGTCCTATGCGGATTCTTGCACAGCCCCCTGTTGTTTCAGTACTTGGAAGTCTGGACTGGCAGATTTGAAGTACGGTATATAAGAAATCTGAATGGATCTTGCTTAACAAGGTCCTAAAATGGAATGTTGTTGAAATATATATACCTACGATTAAAAATGTATTTGGTGAATCAAATGTTGATGATAATGCCATTCTCAGTGAATTTGTGTGTGTTATGAAATTTGCTATTGCAGACAAAATCACTCAATGGAATAATGATGGAAAAGAAGCCAACATGAGATGGGTAGAAATGTTTATTTTTCTTCTCAAAATGCTATCATTCAGTAATTTTTCAAAAGTTACAGAATTTGGGTTATCAATGCCAGGTACTAATGCACCTGTAGAGAGAGTTTTTGCAAACATGAACAAAATATGGACATCAGAAAAGAAAACACAAAAGTTGGAATGCTGAAAGCATTGTTGCTTACCAAAGTCAATTTAAAATACAGTAGCTGTGAGTTTTTCAATTACTTGAAGCAAAATGAGAAACTTCTGAAGAAAATCCATTCTTGAGAAAAATATGTCCTGTAGACTAACTGTATAACATGGTGTAAAATGTATGATACTTTTTATAGTAAATAGTAATGCTGAAGAACTCTAGTGGCGTCAAATCGGGCGATCTAGCAGGCAAGGTGACAAATCCTTCCCTTGCTATCCATCAACTGGGGTGTGTAGCATTTAGGTAGTAGCGAACATCTGCTGATATGTGAGGGGTGCTCTGTCATGTTGATTTCATATGGTTACACGCTCACCCAGGGACACATCCTCTTAGCAGCAATGGTAGTTGGTCTTGAAGAAATTGTAAGCACTGGGCTCCTATCAAATGATCCCCAAATAAACATGGTCCAATTAGTTGATCACCCAGTACATCACACCAGACATTTACTCCCCATTGTGCCTGAAATGCTGCCTGCCTTACCCAGTGGGGATTTTCAGCACTCCAGTAGTTCATATTATGATGATTCACAGAGCCATTATTATGAAATCATGACTTGTCCAAAATAAGATGTGAGATACAAACACGGAATCATTTGCCCCTTGCATCAGTATCCACGCACAGAAATCAACACGAGTTTCGACACCTCGTCTGTGGAGCTCTTGGTGTAGCTGCAAGTGATACAGACGAAACAAACTGGCATGGAAGATCTGTACAACAGATGATTGGCTGAGGTTGGTTTGTTGCCCAGGTACTCATATGAGGATTCCCTCAGAAAGTGTCCAAAACCATCTCAGCAGTTTCACTGGACATAACTGGTGCCCCTCTAGCAGGAATTGTTTGAGAAAGTGACGGAAGTTTTACGCAAATGTCGCTCCACCCTCCTAAACGTATTTGTGATTGGTTATCGTCTGTGTGGAAATCTTTCATGGTACAGGTGCTTCCTGTGCGTTCTGATTCTTGTTTCACCGTAGATAAGGAGCATATCAACATACACTGTTAAGCTACACCAAGTGTCAGGCCAGTACACATTGAATATGCATGCTGCATGTTATTGGTTGAATGTGGCACGAATGGCCTTGTATTTGATCTTCAAAGGTTGAAATGTGAATAAAAATATTTAGTGCTTATGGGGATTCGAACCCGCGTACCAAAGCACATGCATCAGCACATTTGTGCTTAGTCCATGGCACCACGGTAACCCTTCTCATGCAATCCCCAGAAAATGTACTGGATGTCCAATACACAGTACTTATGCTTCTCTAATTCACTCACATTTTCAATCAGTACACTCTTGTTTTTAGAACTAATTTCATATTCTAGTTAACCTCATAACTTGGCATATTCTAGCTGCGCTAACCAGTTCCACGTTCTGTGGTCAGTGTATCCAATACACTGATAAATACACCTAATCCACTACTAGATATTGGCAAACAATTCGTGCTCAGTAGCTTTGGGTTATCACATCCATTCAGGAGTAATATTAAGCTACAATCCATAGCATGAGGCAATGGAAGGTCAAGGAACACTGTGCTCCACGCCGTCCGCCCTGTGACACATCAGGAGGGTCCGATGTTGCATGTCTTTATTTCTGTGCAAACGTTGCGTGCTGTTTGTTGAATACCACATGATTGGCCTTTTGTTTAATCATAGAAGCTCATGATACAAATAAAATTATTTTATTACAGTGAGTTTCAAACCCACCACCCAAACAGAGGCATGGTACCATCTCCGTACTTAATCCATTACATCACAGTGGCTATTGCCTTGAGCTTATCAGAAAGTGTACTTGCTGTAAAACTACTTCCCGCATGAACCTACTGCACTGGTGTAGCAGGGGGCGAGGTGATACTCCCAGGTGGCAGATAGGGGGGTCCTAACCAGCTTGCTGGCATACTTGAACGAAATAAAATAGCTCTCGCGGGCCAAACACACAATCCCTTGAGGGTGGGGGACAGAGATGAAGAATACATCTGCGGTATCCCATGCCTGTCGTAAGAGGTGACCAAAAGGGGCAACTAAAGGATGATGACATTAGAACCATGAAACTACTTGTCCTTAGTACCATAACGTGAGGAACTCCATGGGTCAATGTTACTTGCAGTTAGTACCACCATGTGAGGAACACCATGGATCTACGTTACCAATGAGCAGTGCCTTTATGTAAGGAACACCACGGTACTGTGGTTAGTAGGGTCTATGATCGTGTGTATTCCACCGAAGTGGGGGAGCGGTCATTTGGCTACGCAGACTAATGTCCATGTGCCGTAACGCTGTGGTGGAATGTGTTGGTTTCCCTGGGTTCAGAATGGATCTGCGCTACCAATGCGTAGTACCACTTTACGAGAAACACCCTGGGTGTACGTTGCCTGTGATTAGTACCAATATGTGAGAAAAACCATGAGTTTGGCTGGCGCCCGTGGTAAGTACCACTATGTGTGTTAAACCATGGGTGTGCGTTGCTTGTGAGTAGTACCCTTATATGCGAAACACCGTGGGTTTGTGTTACCTGTGATTGCCATTGTGTGCGACATACGATAGGTCTACATTTCCTGTAATTATTACCACCATTAGAGAAACACCATGACTATAATTTTTTCATCATCATTCATTTTAGATTCCAGTCTGTGGATACATTTTTGAAGTTTTTAATTTTTGTTTCGTTCACCTCTTACCATTAGGGGCGATGGCCTAGCTGTTAGGCCCCTTTAAACAACAAACATCATCACCAAACTTCTTCCCGCTTCACAAACCCACACACGTTTTCTATCAGCATGCCATCGCTTTTAGCTTTAATTTCATATCCAATCGAAAGCTTACAATTGGCACGTGCTTTTTACGTAACCGTATGACAGTTTGATGCATTGTGTCACATACATGTTTTTACAAAAGTCTTGCTGTGATGACACAGTAAGTGCCTTAAAGGTGACTATAGCTTGGTATACGGCAAAGGAGAATTAACCAACACAAAACTGATGTTCGTTGGGATGTCTAACAACAGAAAAAGTCAGTGGGCTTGTTAAATTACAGAAAAGTCCCACCTGTAGAAGTTCACACTAGCCCATTAAGGTTGACAATACAGACCAAATATGAAATTTATAAGAAAAAGTCAGGTACAGCTGACTCACCCAGTATATATTTGTTCACAGAATATGCTATGTGACTTATGTTGATATTTCCTTATTATTTCTTAGTCCTGTGAAGAAGGTAAAAGAATGGCTCAGGGAGGTAGGCATAGGGACTCTAGGTATGAGTGGAAGAGGGAAGAGATGGCGAGTTTGAGGGAGATAACAAGGCTTTAAATGGAAGACAGGAATGAAGATAGATCTCTCTCAGTCAATGTACAGGGTATGGTTGGTAGGCAAGAGAGAGCGGAAGGAAGGGAAGAAGTTGTAGAAAACAGGTAGGCTAATGTTTCAAGGGGAAGGAAAATAAGATGACACTATTGTTAGGCATGTGGGGATTACGGGCGCAGGAAAGGGAACCAGAGTAGAGTGTTATCCATGAATTAGGTTAAGGCAGATGAAGAAAGTAGGATAGTAGGAGGGTAAGGAGAAGGCAATAATTTTTCACGTAAGGCAAACAGGAATAGATGCTAACATAGTTGGGAATATGTGGCATCTGATTACGACAACAGATTGTTATCAGTAGGATACTATGCAGGAGGTATATTGACTGGAGGGAGATATTTCAAACATCTATTCTGAGGTACTGTATGTTGTGCCTTTCCATTGTCTGTAGCTAAAATGTAAACAAAAAGCAAACAGTTTTGCATGCTTACGCTCCAGCACCTGGGAAGTTAGCTGCTGTAAGCGCGTGTAGCACCAAAACTAATCGCCGCAGACCTATGGTTCCTAGCTCACAATACCTGTATTTGTACACTCTAACTTGCCCTTGATTTACAAAATAAAATTTCTTCTGCACCCTGTATTCTCTTTACCGAGCAAGTTGGCTACGCAGTTTAGGTTACTTAGCTATGAGCTTGCATTTGGGAGATAGTGGGTTCAAACCCCACTGTAGACAGCCCTGAAGATGGCTTTCCATGGTTTCCCATTTTCACACCAGGGAAATGCTGGGTGAACAGTCGCTTCCTTCCCTTCCTATCCTATCACTGCCGTAAGACCTATCTGTGTCAGTGCAACATGAAATGAAAAAGAAAAAACAAATAGGAAGAAATTTAAATCACATTAATTTTTTGTTGAGAAGTGTCATGTTATTACTAATTAATGTGTGCTTAGTGAAGTGATAAAATCAGTCCATGTTAGTACATATTAAGTACTGTAATTTTCCGTTTTTAATATTCTTAAAATCAGGCAACCCTGCCACATAACAAAGCTAGGAAGTAGAAATAAGCTTGTTGCTGGCTGAGTAGATATCTACAAGAACTGAGATTTGTAAGGAGATTTTCTGTTTATGAATATGAAAGCATCTAAAGATGTGGGGTTTGACTTTGCCCTTTGATTTATTTAAGTTTTTGTCCATGTCTATATTGTTCCCTCTTTCTTATTCTCCTTCATAACTTCATGCCTTTGATGTATATATATTCCATTGCCCAAGTACAGTACACCAGTTGAGTAGGTACCGCTTTCAGTGCTCAAGGTGGTGATGATGATGATGATGATGATGATGATGATGATGATGATGATGATGATGATGCTTGTTGTTTAAAGGGCCCTAACATCTAAGGTCATCGGCCGCAAGCTAGTAGAATAAAATCCATGTGCTGTTGGTTGGCAAGGCATACATACATACTGTTATGCTTTTCAGCGTTCACTCTGCAAGCCTTTATGAATTAACTATGCGCCCCCACAATCCTCTATTTGCAACTAGTGCTGTGGCCTCTTTTCGTTAAATCATTAGAAACTGAGTCTGACCATTGTTGTCTTGACCTATCTCTGCTTTTCTTAACCCTCCATGGCTGAGTCTATTATTTTTCTAGGTAACCTGCCCTCCCTTCGGCTCACATGACCGAACCACCAAAGCTGGTCTGTAAGCACTGCTTCATCTATAGAGTTTATTCATTCCTAACTTGGCCTTTATCTCCTCATTCCATTACCTCCAATGCCATTGTTTCGACCTGTATGTACCATGAATAGTTTATTTTTTATATTTTCATGTCTGTTATTTCCAACTTGAGATATTCTGTGTCTGCCCAGTTTCCATTCCCATATAGCAAAGTCAGTCTGCAAAACAGACCGATATAAAGATAATTTATCTGTGAGCTTTCATTTAGGGGATGGTAGGTTCAAACTCCACTGTTGGCAGCCTTGAAGATGGTTTTCTATGGTTTGTCATTTTTACACCAGAAAAATGCTGGTGCTGTACCTCATTGAAGACCACAGTCACTTCCTTCACAGTCCTAGCCCTGTCCTATCCATCATTGCCATAAGATCTATCTGTGTTGGTGTGACAGAAAATTGCCAAAAAAAAACCAATAATTTTGCCCGAGAATTCATTTCCTTCTTAGAGAATACTGTATTGTTGATTGTAACTGCGAGCTTACTGCATTAACTTCGTTACAATTTGGTGCAGTTTCACTTACTACGAGCCCTACTACCATCCTGAGAAAATAAACATCCTAAGTACAAGAAATTATCATCCTGTATTTTCACCTGGTTCGTCTTTGGCTTTTGTCCTACTGACATCACTTTAGTCTTGGAAATACTTATTTTCAAACTATACTCACTGTTTCCCTTTTCCAGCTCCAAGAAATTCAGTTGCAAGCTACCTGTATCAGTAAATTGACTGCCATATTAAATAAAGAAACGCACTCACTTGAAAAGTAAATTTCCCTGCTTAAGAACCCATTCATTAGATCCTCATGCCAACTTTTCTTCAATACTGGAGTACTCCTGAACTAAAGAACATTACTGTATTTCCATTAATTGTCCAATTTTTACCTGCCCCAACCTTGTACTCCTTCAGAATCTCTTATTCCATTCTTAAACATTTGACCACGACATGCAATTTTCATTCTCATTATCCATACAGCAATGTATTATTAAGGTGATTTCTGCTTACTGTTAAACATGCACATATTCATTCATGATAATAATTTTGAATAATACACTAGCATGCACTGAACACAAGCAGACTACTCTCACAAGAGAGCCAGCTGTTCATCCATCAGAGTGGTGTCGCCTGTGCTTTGTGTTGAATTTGTCACTATAAAACTATTTATCACTTTATTGCATCCTCTGATTCATGTTCATTTGAATGATCCGGATCGTAAATGCAGACCAGTAATCGCAAAATGAATTCTCGCGAGACATACCCTTGAGCACAGATGCCATTACATACCCTTCTTCACTTAGCAGCAAACTCATTCTGTTATTCATTCCTATTCCAAGATCATGTCTACTGTGTGGAGATTACACTATCTCCTGAAATGTTGGTTTCAAAACCACAAAATCATCCTCAAGAAATAAGCATAGTGAAAGTAAGGCTAGACTTACAATTGGAAGTTGCTCACCTCCAAAATGACATTTTTGTTTAAAAAAAAAGGTTATTAACCTAAGTAAAAAGCAAATACAGTACAAAATTTTATTAGTTCAGAATACTGTATTGTTGATTGTAACTGCGAACCTCTCTAAACACCTACTTCTCACTTACTACAACGAACGAACCGCACCTCTAACCTTCACTCTGTGTTGAACAGATAATATTCACAATACCTCATTAATTTGTGATGTTTTGCTACCACTGATAAAGACCAAAAGATTAATTCTCTAAGCTTGGCTCGGATGCAGATGAAAATAATTGACTGAATTGCATTTGAACCAGCTGAAAAGGAAATTTTATCAGATATAACTTTTATTCTTGTAGATCTTATTATTTAAACAGACTAATCATAATATGTTATTTTTTGATTTCAGGTGTGAATGTTATGATTATCTCTTTGATGTAGCTGTTCAGATGAAACTCCATGGTTTAAATCCATCACATACTCCTGAACAGTACGAACTAAAACTTCAGAATGGTAGCTGAGAGACATGTGATATGTATAAAATGCGGGAACAGATGTCTTCTGCTAGACGGATAATGAGAACTTCACTAAGCTGTAATGAGCTAGTTGCAATTCACAATATTGTTCGTTTACATCTTGAACAGGGATTATGATCATTTCATAATATGTATACCTTTGTATTAAAGTTTATTGTTTTAAAATTTTCTCTTTTGGTGGAAAATACTCTTACCTGTCTCCTGAATTTTGGAAGGCATGGCTTAAGCCGTGTTTTAAAGAAACTATGGGCCATTTTCTCCAAATTAAGTTAAACCTGGTATAAATTAAACCCATTTAACGTTAGTATCTAGTTTAAACATGCGTCCATTTCCTCCATCAATTTATGACACTCATTTAGTTTAAACAACAGCATGCCCGTCCGTTTAAACTAATGATGTCTCTCAAAGCTCAAGTCTGCACTGAAAGAATATTCGAAGGCATGGTCGATTGGGATTGGCCAATCAGAGCCAAGTAATCAATGATTGATATGTTTGTTTTAATATTAGCTGTTTGTAGAAAATTATGTGATCATACATGGTGAATAAAGAAGAAATTCAACGGGATACTAGCTTTACTGATGGGTAAATTGTTTACATCTGTGCAAAGTGTTATGTGGTATGATTTTATCCATTGTTGTTTACAGTTTCTTGGAAAGCATTTTTATTTCATATTTTTCTCTAATATGCTTTACCATAAACAAGTACCATGGGCCTAATACATGTTTATCAGTGTCTGCATTATCTTACGGAACACACAGGACTGTTAAAATACAAAAATCCAGGCCTTTTAAGCAATATTCCTTTCCTCAGAAAATCAACATTTATGTGAATTTCAAGTAAACAAATTCCAAGCATGCTCAGGATCTATCACCTATTAAAATACATCACCCTCAGCTGTGATCAATCTCACAAACCTCGGATCCAGCAGACAGACCACTGAGGACGACTCTAGGAGATATATTATTTGATTCTAGCCTCATTTATAATGTAACCTAGTATGCGTTAAGTAGTACTGTATGCATAATATTCTTCTCCCTACGGCATTAATATTTCTATTGCTAGTATGCTGACAATAGTTACGATGAAACATAACTCAAACTTGATTCATAAAGCTTAGTTTGGTGTGGTTCTATGTGCAGACTTGTCCTCCTGCCGACACTGGCCATTGCTCTAATTATTTTCTTTTGTAACTTACAGATGACTTCTCTGTATCGTGAATTTCCCCAGTAAATTATTCCATAGGTTAGTATGGGATGGACATATGCAAAATACATTATTCGGCAAGCTTCTAAATTAAAACTGTTTTTCAAAGATATTATCATGAAATAAATTCTACTAAGCTTTTTACCTATTAACTCTGTATGTTTTTCCCAGGTTAATGATTCATCCATCCACAAGCCAAGAAACTTTGTTGATGATGAGTACTCAACTAGGATGTCTCCAAATGATATTGCACAAATTTTCATATTAAATTAATCTTATGGTGAAATCGAATCACAGAAGTTTTCTGTTTAATCTTCAAGCCAGCTCAGGATATTACTCACTTTATTGCCTGCCTTTAATTCTAACCCTTCAGAACTTTCATCAGCTACAAAAACAGTAATATCATCTGCAAACAAAGTTAATTGCACTCCTGGAATATCATCGACAATTTGGACAATATCATTAATAAATACTGAAAATAATAATGGTCCTAAAACTGACCCCTGTGGAACACCATGATCTTTGTTTCTGGCACAGAAATACTCATTCATAATTTAATTTTTGCTCAAATCAGTACTGGTATATGATATTTCAACGATCTGTCTTCTATCCCCTAAAAATGTTTTGACTCAGTTATAGGCCATTCCCCGAACTCCATACATGTATAACTTTTCTAAAAGCAAGCTGTGGTCAATTATATCAAAAGCTTTTGTTAAGTCTGAGAAAATACCTAAACATGCACCCTTCCCATCTAGTGTGTCATATATGCATTCAATAAAGTTAATGAATGCTGTGGTAGTTGATATATTTTTACGAAAGCCATTTTGGCAACCAGCTGATATATTATGCCTCTCTAAAAATGACAGTAGTCTATTGTACATAATTCTTTCCAGTATTTTGGAGAATACAGAGGCGAGGCAGACAGGCCTAGACTTACCAGCATCTTCTTCACTACCCTTTTTATGTATCGGAACAACTTTGGTTACCTTGAATTTGTCTGGAAATTTACCAGTGGTTAGTGACAAATTTATCAAATAACAGAGAGGCCTGATTATGTGCTGGTAACAGTATTTAATAAGATAGTTTGATTAACCATCTAAACCAGAAGACTTCTTTTAAGCTATCTGTTTTATTATTTTCTCTATCTCTTGCTCAGTCGCAGAAGTAAGAAACATGGATGTTACATTCCTTTGAATTGTATTCAAGTTTGTTCTTGCAATTGATGTTTGAAAATTTTCCGTTAACCTCAAAACTGCTTCTAGAAAATAGTTACAAAAGATTTCTGCAACTTCTGGATCACTGCCTTATTTTCCTGCATTTGTAAGAGTAATTTTTTATTGGAACTAGAGTACCTTTCTCCCTCTTTATAATGTTCCACATACATTTAGACCTGTTTTTAGAATGTTTTAGCTCATTCTCATTATGCAATCTTTTGGCAGTCTTCAAAACTTCTCGACATATGTTCTTATATTTCTTATAATAATAATCATCTGGACAGTTTGCACATTTTCAGGAGCATTATTCTGCAACCAAGCAGCTACCATAGTCATAACAATAACATTTTTGTTTTGACCAGTGCAACCGCCGGCCACTAGTCTGATTGTTGAAATTCCTGTGGGCTGTCCTGAGGTTTTTTTCTCTGTAAGTTCATTAAAAATAGCAGATGGTACCTGATTAGATGACTTCTGATTTTCATGGTCCCCCCATGTATAAATGAAGACATTCTTCTCATTCAGTGAAGCTGTAGATGACCCTGTAATGACTGCCAGGTTGTATCAGCACAGCTGGCGGCTATAAAACGCACACTGGTCAAGTATTTTCGGTAGTGGCAGATTTTTTGGATTTCAAAAGAAATGGTAATTAGGTCATTGCGAGTTTCTCTCAAGTAATTAAAAAATCTCATAGCCTTCTTCTTGTTGAGAATGTTTGTGCTGTTTAGTTCATGTTTCAGAGTTTCATTTCCGGCCTTTTCAGCACCTTTAATTCTCTCATCAAGCTGCAGGCATGTAGAACAGGCATCAGCCAATTGTACTGCAAAACTGATGTTGAATTTCCTACGGAGAATACACAAGAAATACGATTTTTTTCACTTCCAAGGCTCTTCACTGTGCTACTTCGGTTTGATGCAGTCAGAACATTTGTTCTGACTTAAATCAGAAAAGAGAGGTGAATTTGCTTGCTTCATGATCTCCCATAGTGAGATTCCACACCCTTGAATTTCTGTATAAATGTTATGACAGATTCCTTACGATCCCCGAATAGGGGATCTTTTCTATCACCTCCTCGGGTCTCCACTGGTACCAGAGAGCCATTCTTTTTAAATCGTTGAAAAAATACTCCTACTCGATGTTTAGTAATCCCCAAGATGTCCAGAAAGGTTGCCTGCATACCTCAGTCTTATTTTTTTACTTCATTCTCTACGTAGTACACATAATTTGTAGCTTTGGGTCTTGAACCTGTCCTTGGTCTTTGGCGAGCTGGTGGAATTTGATGTATTTGAGGAGGAAAGCGTCTTGTTTGTGCTTCTCCTTGAAAGCATAGAACGCTGAATGGAACTTGGGAATATACACCATTTTCAGAAGTCTACAGCATTTCGACCCGTTGCCTTCTCTGTGATTGCACCTCGGATATTCAGACATTCCTTTTTCAGAGTATCTGTGAGTAAAAAGAAAAAAATGTGATTAGATTCAACAAGTACTATACAGTTCACGATCTACAATGAGCATTATACTTTAACTACTAATTTGTAAGCAATCAAGTTCCATTGTTATTTACATGCATTATTAACCTTTGATTTGTGCTGCCTCGTTAGAGCAACAGTATTAATGGTTTCCAATGACACAAGGTTTTACTAGCTACAATAATCTACAGAAAGCTGATAGTGGTTGTGAATGATGATAGTTTCTTACCTAGCAACTTTGGGTCTGGTTACTTTCTAGTTGTTTCTGTCTCTGGAACGTTTCCCAGCATCTTGAGGGGCAACACGCAAACAGCACTTTCCATTATAAAGAGGATTTCCTTTGCAAAAACAGTAAAATATCACAGCTAACAGTCGAAACAGCTTCACCAACAAAAGTACCAGCACGTAATATCTGTAAGTGTGTGCGTTGCATCATAGGTATGCTATGCGAATACTCCGCTCTGATTCGCTGTTGGCGGACTTGGCCGTTTTGATTCACACGCACACTGGTTTTGGCCGTGTTTTGATCCCAATGTCCAACTATAAGCTCAGTTTTGAAGTAATTCTGTCCGTTTTTGAAACAAGCAGGTTTCATACTTGAATTCAGCATGAAAATTCATACAATAATCGATCAAAACATCCCTTTCGAGAAAAATGGACACGTCCGACTTTGATACTACCCTACTCATATGAGCCAGTGGACATTTAGGATGTGTAATTATACGCCGTAATGTGAGAATGAGTTCGTTTTGATCATGTTGTGAATCAGGTTTGAGTCTAACTATGGTAATGCCTCTCATACAACTGTTCTTAAGTTTTCTACGGAATAAAACATTAAGAGAGAAATGGATTAGGTATATACATCATGATTATTTTGAAGTTGATGACAAAACTTTAGTGTACATACATCATTTTAAGAATAAGTCTGATGTTAGGGAAGACTTTTCTCTAATTTCAAACGGTGAACCTATTTGTGTTCCTCTAAAAATATTAATTTACATAGAATATAATTGATATTGTGATATTCCATCAATGCCCATGTGCTTCAAAGTGTTGAGTGATTTAGATGCAAGTGTATTTTTTTTTCTTTTTTTTCTAGGGGGCTTTACGTCGCACCGACACAGATAGGTCTTATGGCGACGATGGGATAGGAAAGGCCTAGGAGTTGGAAGGAAGCGGCCATGGCCTTAATTAAGGTACAGCCCCAGCATTTGCCTGGTGTGAAAATGGGAAACCACGGAAAACCATCTTCAGGGCTGCCGATAGTGGGATTCAAACCTACTATCTTCCGGATGCAAGCTCACAGCCGCGCGCCTCTACGCGCACGGCCAACTCGCCCGGTCAAGTGTATTTTACAATAATCTGTGCCAGGGGCAGCTTTTCAGGCGAAGTAGATGAAGTGCCACTTCACCATTTATTTTTACCGGAATGATTTTTTAAAATTTATTTTTCTTATGACATTTATTGGTTTTACGGGAAGAAAATGTTTTTTGTACGGTGTTTGGAGCACCAAGAGCTAGCATCATTTGATGAGAACCAGGGGAACTCACGAAAGCGCCGGCTGTCGGCCACAGTACGGCACGTGAGATTGAGTGAAGACGAGAGATTCTGCAGCTGGCTCAACCTCCCAAGTGCTTCCTCGTACCGCTTAGCCTTGGCGGTTGCCATGACAACCGTGACGTCACCCGCGTACTTCCCTCATAGCAGAATGTGCAAGTGAAGTTGCGGGAAGATCGGAATGTTTCGTCTTCCCTGCGTCATCCTGTGTGAAGTACGAGTACTTACACATCATAGTTCATTCATAGTGTTGTGCTGTTTTATTTAAACATGTATCTTGTTTATGACATAGTGTGTATTTTATTAGAAACACCATTTTCACATTGGAGAAATGAAGATCAGAATGAAGTTCTATGTTTTGGTCGCCCTACTGAATCACTGAAAATTTGTGCTACAAAAGAGATGAAACATTCCGGTAAATGTTACAATCTTAGATTCAATCGATCGTGGTTTAAGGAATTTTCATGGTTGTGTTCCTCTCCAGCTCTACAGAAGTTGTTTTGTTGGCCCTGCTTTTTTTTAGCAATAAAAGTAACGTGTGGTATAAAGAAGGATTTTCAGCCCTTTTGAACATAACACATTCTTTACATTATTTGTTTACATTGTTGTTTACATTACATCTTTATTACCCCACTATAGTTATAAACCATCGGTATAAGGGAATAAAGGAAATATTACATGGCTAGACTAACTGCTTAACCACAACTAAATCTATAACTAATTTCATCTAAATCTTCTATGCCTAAATTACATTCTCTTAATCTACTCTGTAGCATCACACAGATGCACGGATCCCCGGCACCACATGTAAGATGCTACCTTCACTGCAACTAACTTGGTGGCACCCCGCACGGGCGGGATACCAGACACCATGCAAGGCACCACCCCTAACAAATCTACTGAGCTGCCTCCAACATGGGCGGATGACCGGACCTCATGTTACGGCACCCCCTACATCTACACTAACGTCCTAACTAGTCATTCTACTGCCCATACCTAATTTAAAAGAACTGGCTGTTCGTTGCATCCCCTTGGTAAGAAAAACTGCCCATCCAGCCCGTGATACCACTCTCACCCACGCCTCCTGGGTCAGATGTCTTCCCCCACCAGCACCTAGTTGGCAATGTATTTTCCTCCCATTCTTTCTGTGGCGGATCACATGAGGCGGAAGCCAGTCCATCATGTGACCCGTCGCGTTCTTATCTACTGTCCAGCCTGATGTATACGAGTCGCCTTTCTTACACATTGGCAGCACCCATCCTTGCTTCTCCTGTTTCACCACGTGCGGACATGCTTATTCTTTTTCACCTTGGGGTGGGTCAGTCCCACTCTGCCCCTTCACCTCTTATACCACCCACTCCCCATTCCATTTCTTTCAGTCTGCTCTTTCTCACTTACAACCTACATTTCTCTACCTTCTTTACATCTTATCCTCAACAATTTACACACTGATTGTTCATTTTCTTCAACTACGTCATACAGTTAATATTTGTACACCATTTTACAACACCGACCTTGCAAATAATTCAATAGTTTCCTTACTTCTATACTAATTTACACCATCTTCATACAGTTCTTCCACATTATTTATGTCTCATAGTCTACAAACCACTCACTAATTGCACATATCCTTATACCGCACCAAAAACTCAATGCTTATACAACCTCTTTACAGTTATCTCTCAACTTACTTTCTCCTAGCTAATTTCTTTATAACAAGGTTTTCCTTCCTCAGCCCTATCCTAGATATTACATACTCATCTCTTAATACAATATTTTACCAATATCTACAAATCTCTTTTTATTGTATCTACATTATCTATAATATAACACATTCGTCTAAATCTTCCTCACCCCTATCTAGATATTACCTACTCGTCTCTTAAGACAATCTTTTACCAATATCTACAAATCTCTTCTTATTAGCCTATGTCTACATGATCTATGATATAACACATTTGTCTAAATCTTCCTCACCCCTATCTAGATATTACCTACTCGTCTCTTAATACAATATTTTACCAATACCTACAAATCTCTTATTGTATCTACATTACCTATAATATAACACATTCATCTAAATCTTCCTCACCACTATCTATATATTACCTACTCGACTCTTAATACATCTTTTTACCAATATATACACATCTCTTCTTATTATATCTATATGATATATAATCCAACACATTCATCTAAATCTTACTTCCCCTTTCTCTGAATACTTCACTTCCATATTCAGCTCAACATTTCGTCTATCTCATATCTTACTCACATCTCCCCCTGCTTCCCTCCTCTCCTATCGCCTTTTCTAAACATAACTCCAGCCCTCCCTTCTCCTTTCTTCCCTTCCTCTTATCCCTATCTTGTCTCTCTTCTATTTTATTGTCCCCTTTTCACTCTCACCATTCTACCTGTTATTCCCTCAATTTCTTTAAAAATCTAGCTCTAACCGCATTTAAATATTTTTATATATTTGTTCCCCTCTTCCACTCTCTACACAACCGTGCTGTCATCTTATAACTCTTTTCTACTTTTTCTCTCTCTTTCTTATTCAGCACTTTCTTTTTAACCTCCTCTAAGGCTCTGCATTGGTTAAATATATGCAGGTCCGACTAACCCTCCCCATACAAAATATATCTATCCTTATTTTCTCGTCCTCCCCAACTCCTGCTTTTTGGAACTCCCATTACCCACCAATACAAAGCTCTTTTATCCCTTCTGCCCTCAAATTCGGTTCTCAGGTTCATTGTTTCCACCAATTTGTTTAATACTGATAGCAGTCTCTCTCCCTGCATTCCATTATTAAACTCTGTTTTTCTATATCTGCTACTCTCCCCTTTACCCTTTTTCATGCCCATTCTTTCCTCTCCACCCATCCCGCACACCCTAATTCCCCTAACCCTAAATTTTGTAATTTATTTTTACACTTGTTCACCCAGTATCCTTCATTTTCCATATTTTCTGGAACCCATACACCTCTTGTATTAAATCCCCTCCCTTCCCTTCTTCTAATCTTTTCCAATTCTTAATCACCCTCTTAGCTATTGTAATTTCTATCGATTCTTTACATACTAATCTAGTTCCCGCATTTGCAGTACAGTCTGGAACACCCATCATAATCTTAATAAATTTCGCCACCGATTGGTTTAGTTCCTTCCTACCCTCCTCCAATCCCCAAACTTCTACCCCAAATAATATTTTGCCTTTTACCAGTGATTGGAACACCATTTTCTGAATTGTGTATTTTATACCTGGGAATTTATTTTCTAATACCCCCACTGCTGCAAGTGCTCCCCTTCCCTTTAATTTTGCCCTCCTGCATTGATCTTTCCATGATCCGTTACTACTAATTATTACACCTAAATACTCCATTTTTCTTCCAGGTCTGATTTCTTTCTGCTCTACCATCCAAACTTTCTCTTCTTTCCTGGATTTCCTTTTCCTACACACCATTATCTGCGTCTTCCGTACATTTACTCTGAGTGACCATCTTCTAGTATATTCAACAACCTCATCTAACTCTCTTTGCAACCCACTGGCTGTTAGTGCCAAGATCAATAGATCATCTGCAAATAGCGGGCCCGGTACCTCTTGCTTCCCTATCCAAGGACATTGCCATCTCTCTCCTCCATGTCTCTCTAAAATATTATTTATAAACAATAAAAATAATATTGGTGACAGCTTACAACCTTGTCTCACTCCCCTCTTCGACTTAATACACTTACTCAACTCTCCCCCACCCCCCTGTAATTTAATCATCACCAGTACTTTCTAATACAGGGCCTCTCAGAGTGCATGCGCTTGGTGCATGCACTGTGCACGGTGCAAAAGACGACTTCGCTTGGTTGACCAGAGTGCAGACCCCCACTCCTCGATTTGGAGCAATAGCGCGGTCTCTCTCTTTCCCCATGCCTGTCTCACTCGCACCCCCTGTCTCCCTCACTTGCTGGGTAGCGCTCCAGATGCGAGCCGAATTGAGCCGAGCTTAGCCGAGTAGCCCAAAGACGAAGCGTTGGTCCGAGCCGTGCCGAGCGGGAGCGATGCACAGTGCACGGAGGTCTTGCACCTCTATTTGCACGCGTGAGATTTTGGGCGTTTGAGAGGCCGTGTTCTAATATATTCCTTCCATTGCTGCCCTCATTTCCTTTGAAAGCCCTTTATCCCTTCATGTAGTAAATAGCGCCTCCCGACTCACTGCATCAAAGGCTTTCTCCAAATCAATCGCTGCTACATATAATCTCATCCCTGCTATCCTCACAGACTTCGTAATTAAAGTATCGGAAATACACACATCCACCGTGTTCCTCTCTTTCCTAAACCCATTCGGATTCTCCGATATCCTCCCATACTGCTCTGCCAAATTTTTAATCCTATTGGCTAAAATTCCTGTATACACCTTCGACAATAAGTCAAGGAGAGTTATTCCTCTATAATTATTAGGATCACTTCGAAGTCCTTTATTCTCATATATTGGACATAATACCCCTTTTCTCCCCTCACTAGGAAATCTCGCCGTTTCCAACATCCTGTTAAAAAAATTAACCATCACCTTCAACATCGGTTCATTTGCCCCCACTTCCTTCCATACCCTGTTTGTAATACCGTTCGCACCACCTGCTGCATTTGTTCTTGCTTTACTTAACATCTTAATTACTTCTTGTCTTGTTATCTCCTAATCTAGTAACTGTATTCCTACTTCTAGTTCTCTTACGATATAAGTCTTGCCCATTTCCTCATGCCAGTTCCTCCTCGCACCCAAAATACCTCTAAAATATCCTACCCACTCATTTTCCCCTATATATTTATTTCCTTCCCCGTTGGTCCCGTTATCTTATTTATCGCTTCCCAATTCCTCTCAAATCTCTTTTCTTTGCAATATCCGTTTATTCTTTCAGCTTCCGCCCCTTTCCAGCCTTTCTTTTTCTCATTCAGTAACTTCTTGTAATCTCTTCTTAATTTATAATATTCCTCCCTCTTTTCTTGTTTCCCTCCCTTCTTAAACTCCGCTAGAGCTGTCATTACAACCTCTCGTTTCCTCTTACAGTCTTCATCAAACCACCCCATGACTCTGTCATTATTTCTCCTTTCTCTTATCTTCACTTTCTTTCCCACCCTCCATACTGGGAGTTCTATTCATTTTAGAACATTATCCATATAATTTCCTTCCAGAGCCCTTTCAATTTCTACCCTTTAACTATCTGCCCTCTCTTTTAACTCTAATCTCATTTGTAGTATCATTCCAGATATACTTCCATCCCTCCTTCTTATACCTCACACTTTTTCCTATCCCTCTCCTCACTTCATCATCCTCACCTCTTAGTTTTATCTTAATGGGCATGTGTTCTGTTGTCTCACATTCTGCCACCTCAAAGCCTATCATTCTCTTTAACGCTATATCCGTGCTTACTCCTATATCTACTACATTCCCTCCATTTGATGTGATGTACGTCAGTTCCCTCTTACTGTCTCCCCTCATCCACCCGTTTAAAATATATAAATTTTCTATAGCACATAGCTCTAACACCTTACTCCATAACTATTTATACCTTTGTCTTTACTCCTTCTTCTGAACCCTCTCACTTCGGTATCCTCTCTCCCATAATCTGGTACTCGATTGCTCACTCTTGCATTCCAATCCCCCATTAAAATCATTCCATCTTCCACATACAGCCCTTTAATTTTGTTTATTTCTTCAATCAGTTCCTCAAAAAAATTTATTCGCATATACTGAATCCTTAGGATGATTATATAATAGAGCCAGACAAATTGCCTCCTTTGCGTCACTTCCCATTTTAATTATAAACCACACCGACCCCTCTACCTCACTCTGTATCCTCTCTACCCTGCCCGCTATCTTATTCTTTATTAAAACTGCTAACCCACCTGGGTTTCTTACCATCTTGTCCATTTTTTTCCTTATCACGTTGACTACACTATACCCGTCGCATTCAATGTATACCCCTTTCCCTAACCACGTCTCCACTAAGGCAATTATCTCAAACTCCTTTACTAATTCCTCATTTTCTTTGATCCCTAGCTTCCCCCATCAACCCCTCAATATTCCACAACCCTATCGTCATATCTAGTTACTTATTCCCTTCCTCTTTCTGCTTCTGTGATTCTCCACTTCCACCCCTACTTCTTGTCACTCTTCCTAGTAAGTCTTCTCTATCTCTCTCCTCTTCCTTTTCTTTCTTCTTCTCCTCCTTTCCTCTCTGCGTACCAGCGCCTTTTTTTCCTACCCATAAATCTTTCAAACTTACTGATCTTCCCTTATTTACTGCCTGTCTCCTCTCCATTTTACTTCCTGT
The DNA here is from genome assembly GCF_040414725.1 of Anabrus simplex. Taxonomy (NCBI): domain Eukaryota; kingdom Metazoa; phylum Arthropoda; class Insecta; order Orthoptera; family Tettigoniidae; genus Anabrus; species Anabrus simplex. The sequence continues at coordinate 275,317,599 of NC_090267.1, read as the reverse complement.
GTTCCTTTTGGTGAGGTTGAATCTTTACCCTGTCTCCTATTATCTTCACTCACCCCCTTTCACTTCACTCTGCACCACTCGTGGCATATTTCTTGCTTCATTCACCTCTGCGCTGTGCTGGCTCATCAAGGTCTCTGCATTCCCGACCATCTGGTTGCTGACACTCCTATTCAGCAGTTCTCCACTTGCCGCTCTTGGTGTGCTGTGGACTACGCTCACTTCCGTAATATCATTCTCCTCTACGTCATTGCTACTTCTCCTTATGCCCTTGGTCACTTCTCCCTTTGCCGTCGGGGTCTCCTGCTGTTGTTGATGTTCTTCTTCTAATTTCTTTAGCCGGCCCACCACCCATATACGTGTCCATCTGTCGTCCCCAACAACCAGCTGCTGCCCTCTAATATATTCTTTAAGGCCTTGCTTTTTTGTCTCCCTTAAATGCCTGTTCAAGATTCTGTTCTCCTCGATGGCTTCCCTGCTCATCTCTCTTCTTATCCACACTTTCTCGCCTTTAAATTATTCGCATTCCTTATCACAATGTCCGCCATCAATGTAGATATTAATTTCACTGTGATGGGCCTCCTTCCCTTAACTTTCCCCACACGGTACACATCGTCAGTATCAACTTCACTAATCTTCATCCTATTCTGAACCACTTCCACCACTTTATACACTAGTTCCACATTGGTCTCTTTCCCTCTTCTTGCACCCCATATATGAAAATATTCTTCCTCACACTTTCTTGCTTACTCCTCTCTACTAATCTCTCCGTCTCTCTCAGGTCTTGCTCCAAACTTCTTACCTTTTACTTCAAAAGATCCAGCTCATTTTTATTACACCCTTCGTCCTCCATTATCTTCCTCACATCTACCTTAATACTCAACTTTAGGTCCTTAAACTCCTTAGATAACTCTCGAAACATTTCTCTTATTTGCTCCGTCTGACATGCCTCTCTTATCATCTCTCTAATCGCTTCGAACTCATCCTATCCAATGGAACCCACTGGACCAGGATTAACTTCCACTCTTCCTATTATCAACAGCACCGCCGCCACCAGTAGAGCAGCCAACAACCCCCTTTTTTCACCATTTAGCTTCTCACTCTTATCTCCTTTCTACTTTCCATTCCACAGTACAAGCTACCAATTGCTGTCCTGTATTGTGCCAACGTGTTGCCCATTGCTCCGCGCTCAATTCAGTACATCCGCACTCCTTGCTGACTCAAAGGCGACTGATGACGTTCTTTACATAAGCACTCAGACTCTGCAGAACATATAAAATGCCAGCTAGATTTGAAGACTTTGGAAAGAAACCAAAATACGATCTCTGATGCCCTGAAGGAAAATGCTAGACAGTATATTGCACAGTTCAATGAAAATGTACCGTACGTTATAATAGGCTTTTCCTTCAGTTGGTAATTGATGCTGTGCTCTATTTAAGTAAGCAAGAACTAGCTTTTCGTGGTCATGGCGAAACATTAAATTCAATAAATCGTGGTCATTTTAAGGAATTTTTAGCATTGCTGGTGTCAAAAAGCCCTGCAGAAATACAAAACAAGTATTCTAAGACAAAAAGTGTGTTTAGTGGCGAATCAAAGAGTATTCAAAATGAGTTAATCGAGTGCATTTCAGAATATATCGATGATTTCGTAAAACAGAATTGACGAGTGCTGATTTTTCCCTGTTCAGGTGGACGATACGACAGATATCACACAGGTGTCTCAGTGTTCTGTAATTGTGAGGTTTGTTAATGCTGACGGGGCTATAGTGGAACGTTTCTTAGGTTTCCGTGATGTAAGTGCTGACAGATCCTCAGATGCTTTGTTTGCTTTATTGGACAAATTTTTGGGACCATTCGATTACGAGCACAAATTAGTAGGACAGTTTTACGATGGTGCTAGCGAGCGTGATGTCTGGCCATTTAAATGGACTCAAGAGAAAGATGAAAGAGAAAGCTCCTCTTGCAGTATTTGTACACTGTTTGGAGCACCGATTAAATTTGGCCTTACAACAGAGTTGTAAAACAACACGAAAGTGTCGTATATTTTTTTATCAATTTCTGGAATACCATCCTTTTTCCATCACTCGACAATGAGAACTTACGCCGTTTCTGCTGCTTCGGGGCCACGCATTCCAACCGTGACTCCTGTCCGCTGGAGCTCGAAATCAAAATTATTGAGTGTAATTGTGGATGACTGGGAAAAGCTGAAAGAAGTTTTCGAAAATATAGTTACCACTGGCTGTGAAACGTCCGGTGACAAATGTATTCTACTTGCCAGAGGCTTTCTTCACGACATGAACAGTTTTGAATTCACTATTCTGGCAGTAGGGTTTCGTGACATTTTTTGTTTAACTGATATTCTTTATGATATTTTGAAAAAGAAGTCATTGGTTGTGAACTATTGTATATCAAACATAAGAACAACATGTGATCTTCTCAGAAACAAGAGGACCGATGAGCATTTTCTAAATTATATTTGAGAAGGCCAGCAAAATGACGGATATGCGCCAAACCCGAGAGTACAGCACCCTCAGGACGAATGTGTTCAGATGTATCGAGTTTTACATTTTGAAATTTTGGATAACATTTTGATGGAAATTGATGAGAGATTTCGCGATTGTGAAAAAATTAAATTTGTTTGCTTAGCCGATAACACAAAATTTGAAGAATACAACACGTGATTTCCGTCTAGTGCTCTTAGAAACGTGTAAAAATTTCTTTCGATCTGTGTTTCCCAAGATGCATCGCTTGAGAAACGATCTCTCTAATTTGTATGCCAATGAAAAGTACAGACATGTTTCCAAGGACCAAGGGGAATGTTTTCATTCCCCTTCCCAAAGGGAAGGGGCGGGCCACCTAGAAGGTAGCGCCTTCTCTCTGGCCAGGAGATTTGGCGGGGTTTGGAGGTTTGTTGGTGTTAGGAGATAGAAAGGGGGAGCATTTGATTGTTAAGGGGATGTGAGGGTTTGGCCTCTTGGCTAAGGAGCGTAGCTGTTCTGTGCTTTATTATGTAGTGTTTACAGTTACATATACATTTGTGCTTCCAGATTTTACATTAAGGTTACAATTATTGGTACATGTGATTTTGAATATAACTAGGCTGTGAGTATGGTGGGATGAGAATGGTTGGGAGCAGGTGTGAGGTTAGAAGATGTAGGGTGGCTGTACAGTTGTGAAGAGAGGTGATAAGGAAGTGGAGGAGATCCATTGTGGGTGGTGGTGGGAGGTGGGGGCTTGAATGAGGAAGAGGTGGAAAGGCTTGCTGATATGGAGGAATTGGAGTGGGGGGGTGGCCGGGGCGGGGATGTGCAGTGACTGATGGGTGGCGGGTGGATGGGGGTGGTGAGTGAGAGGGTTCCACTCGGTGGTGTTCGTCGAATATTTGGGCTCCTGTAGTGATGAGTTGCTGGACATCTTGTTCTGACGGTAGTTGAAGACGGACCAATTACGTTGGGCCGTGATTGCTGCGTATCCTTATGGCCCTCCTTACAGGGACGTCTGTGGCACGAAGTTCTTGGATTATTTCCCTTTCAGCGACGTCCGGGGTGATGCCTCGTAGTACACAGCTGTAAGTAGACTCGGGAGGTGGTGGCTGCTGGGTCGGAGTTGCGTGGTCAGCGGTGTTAACTGGTACGGCCATTACAGTCGTTGTCTGGTGGGGCTGGGGGTTGGTGGGTGGGAGGGGGGGAAATTTGTTGTCATGACCGGGGAGGTGTGGCAGGTTGTACTGGTGGTGGTTGTAGTTGAGGGAGGAGTGCTGGCAGTAGTTGTGATGGTTGTGATAGTGATTGTGGTAGGGAGAGAAGAAAGTGGGAGTGGTATTGTCTTGATTGGGGGCTCATGGAGGATGGGAATGTACTCAGGCTTAGCTTGTAGCTGGTCTAAGATGGACTGCGGCGGTGATATCACGACGTAGTTATTATTCCTTATGTTGGCTCCGTCGATGAAGAGGCGGCGCTCGGCTTGTTCACTTATGACTTGTACTAGTAGATGTTCTGACGATTTCTTGGTGCGGCCATCTATTACGCGGAAAGCATTCACAATCTGGGCATCTTGTTTTCTGAGTTCCTGGTATATTTCTTTCTCTGGGATAGAGAGATCTACCCATGGGATGAGCACATAGGGCATGTTTGGTGGTAGTGGGGAGGCGACTGCCAACTAGGCGTCTGCGTGATTGTGCTTTATTGCGCTCGGCTGGGTTGCTAGTAAAGTTGTGGGCCACCCGGCCGAGAAAAAAAAGTTCGGGTTGTGTGTTTAGTGCTACTTCGGAGTTCGGAGAGGAGATATATACTGAAAAGATGTTACAAATGCTCTCTCCTCGCTCAACTCCTAGGGGTGCTAGGCATTTTACTCGTATGACATTTCTCTCCAAATACACATATGTGTACCAAGTTTGGTTGAAATATTTTCCTAATCTAATATTACCTACATCACCTGCTTCGTGCGACTGCACTCTCTTACCACAGTCTAGTAACCCAGTCGAGAAGCTCTATAGGCTCCGTGCGTATATCAATGTGCTGCTGCGGGTGGAAATTACGAGAACTATTTAGGGACACCTTCATCAACAGCTGACCATAAGAAGCTGGAATATGTGTGATGTTTACATACATAATACGTATAAGTATATGAAAATGATTGAATATATTTTACAGTGGCCCACATGTAAAAATAATCGAAAACGATCTATATTAGTGTTGAATCCATGCTTTTTGTTGTAAAGATGGGCAAACGTTCTCGCTCCATACTCTCGAACTGACGTTACGGATCTCGAGAATCTCGAGACCGATTCTCCTGTGTTGCGATCTGTGCAACGTCCCAGTAACCACGAATGCAAACTGTATAGAATACTCTAACCGTCCGTGGTTCGTTTCTGTCAGGGGTTCGAAGATAATGTGAATACGCCTCGGCTGGAGTCAGCGAAGATACACGAGTCTCTACTCATGGCATGGACGTTAGACGATCACCGGTTAGATCCAATTTTCTGCTTAATGTTAGGCTCTTATTGTCATAGCAAGTAATTGTTCCATTAATCATGTAAGGCTAAGATAATTACTAATTTAATATAATTAAGCTATCGAGGATGTTGGTTTCTTGGAAGGATTTTTCCGATTTAATTAAATCAAAGTAAGTATAACTAGATGACAATAATCTTACATCACAATATGATTGGAAAATATGAACAAAATAAAATCGAGATTGAATTCTTTGTTGATTGATACTATTACGTAACTAATCACACATTACTAAAATGTCTGACTCGTTAGCTGAATGGTCAGCGTACTGGCCTTCGGTTCAGAGGGGTCCCGGGTTCGATTCCCGGCCGGGCCGAGGATTTTAAGCTTCATTGGTTAATTCCAATGGCCCGGGGGCTGGGTGTTTGTGCTGTCCCCAACATCTCTGCAACTCACACACCACACATAACACTATCCTCCTCCACAATAACACGCAGTTACCTACATCATGGCAGATGCCGCCCACCCTCATCGGAAGGTCTGCCTTACAAGGGATGCACTCGGCTAGAAATAGCCACACGAAATTATTATTAGTACTAAAAATTAATTAAACTTCAACATTAACTTAGAAATAAAATTAAACATGGAACTTGCTGAAAGCATCATTAATCATTATCATATTCCGCCAAATAGAATTAAAATGAGAAAAGTCAATTATCTCACTTGTCTTTACCACGCACTGATCCAAGATTTCATCTTTCTACATTCCATCATTATTATCGTTTCTCGCATAAAGTGACTAACTACCTATCAACTTGAGTTTCCTAATAACTTGTATCCAACGTAGCCGTTCTTAAATAAGTGATCATATATCATTCAAAGACATTGCAACTAGATTTAATATTAAATATAGTCGAACAGGAACAGCATCTCCCAGGAACTCATATCCACCACCTAAAATGTACAATATCTAGCTGATACCATCATAATAAACAAAGAGATCTGGAAATGATTTGACAGCATCTGGTCTCGCCGGAACTATCCTCCTGAAAATTTTGAAGATCTACCATTACCACGAAAAATCCACACTACAAAGCAACTACCTACTCAAATGAATACAACGTATGCACTGCGCCAGGTGACAACAACTTGCTTAAGTATGATGCTTCACTACATCCATGTCAACATTATTTATTGTCGAAGACCTATCAGTGATGATCTGCTCAAATATTTAATATCCGCATCGTGTCGCGCCACAAATTAATATTTTGATGACTGCATACATGTCAACACTTATAAACTTCGGAAACATTACATGAAAACATTAACATCAATACCGGTACTTTATTGTTTGTTTACCTCTGGAGTCTTTTAACTTTGCATGATGAACACTTAAATCAATCACTCTCAACCCTAGATTCATTGAAAATCTCTAAGATTATATATTACACTTTCGCAATACCGGTACCTATTTTCAACAAATCATGCACCATAACATAATTTTTACCATATAAACACTTTATCGACGATCCTATAATTTATAATCCATAATAGCTTCAAGCGCACCATGCTTATTCATAATTATCCATCCAAAATAAATACACAAGCATATTTATCCGAAAAACCATTTCATTATCACAAAACATGTCATAATCATCATGGTATTAATCTGACGAAACACTCGCATCTGCACAACGTAGGTACGCGTATAGGCTACGGAAATTATCACATAAGAAGACCTTTAAAATCGACATTAAAATCACATCGCCTCACAAGATTATCTGCGCACTACTAGTATATGTTTTAAATTATGAAGAAAACATTTCTTTATATTCACGACAGTTACAGAGAAATCCCGGGATAATTTCCGACGAAATACGTTTCTACAAGTTGAACATTGCACGGGACAAATGGCTCCAACATCTCCACATTAAACTTAGCTGCAATTACGGATATCACTGGATGTTTTACGACGCTCACATTAGGTTACTCAAGTTGTCTCAATTATGTCACCTCGTGACAAAAAATGAAAGAAATCTACTCTACTACTATGCGTTCTACATGATCGTTTATGGTTCTGTGACGTTGTTCTCATCTCTCCATTTCATCGATCTCAATCTGGCATTCATTTTAGCATCAACCCGGGCCTGTCAGTACACTAATCCCGTTTAAGCCCACATTTTAGCTCCCATCATGCCATTGCAGAGACAATCTTCAACCATCGTGAGCATTTGGACCTGAAACTTGTATAGGTGGAATTAATGCAATGATATATGTGTCATACAATATTTCAGTATTAACCCAAAACACTCGCCTTGTTATGGTAACAAATATTAAGCCTTGTTATTTTAAATAATATTATATCCTCCTAATATTTCTTTAAATATGTTTACAAACTCTATACTTCAAATTAGCTCTTTCTTAATGCGTGTTAATCAGCTCTTTCTCGACCTTCAATCTCAATTTTTACAATACATTGTTCATGAAACAAAATTACATCAAAATTATTACATTATCAATATTGGTTCGCATTTCATAATTTCTGCGAAGTTCGTTAGTTTATAATTTCCTTTCCATAAGTTTTTGACACTTGAGGATATGACTCTCATAAGAATATTGACTGGGCGAAAATCACAATGAGCCCAACACAACATTTCATGAAGAAGAATAAACACTATGATAATGTCAACTCTCCTAATTAGGAAGTTATGCAAAGGAACGCTTCATCATTTACTCGTCTCTTCATGACGTATAAAATCGATTATCTCTCAGCGCCTTCTTGATCATTGAACTTGCAACGTTCAAATTATGGCCTCCGCCGCATATGTTATTGCTGGACCTGAATGTCACACATCAGACTCGCTTTAACCTGCCGCTGGAAATGTAAACTTCACTTACTAGCTTTTGCTTATACATTAAATAATATTTCATGACTGTAAATATCTGATGACCACGGGGTTCTGAGCTCCGTCTCTCCGTCCTCATTTTGTATCCATTCTATTTCTTATTTAAATGAGCGAGTTATCTTGGCTGTCAGACACAATTAGACGTATAACAACTGGACGTATAACTGCTGGACGTATTTTTCCGAGTAATTTTCGGTGATCTCTTCTTTAACATAACATTCAATGGCTCTACAACTGATCCACATGCCATTGAACGGTTATAATACCATAAGCAGTTATTGCGTGAAATAACGTTTTCATATGGAAACGTGTGAGCCGATAAATTTTGTCAAAAAGCCTGGAATAGTATTACGTGTTCAGCAATGGCCCCTTTAATACAATTAACGAAATTTAAAACAGAATGTCAATATCTTAAACTGTTCACGACTTATTTGAGGTGGACATCCTAGCTAAATAATCCTGTATAATTTGTGAATAACTGCAGATGGATGTACACCTACCCGGATACTACGTAGAGGCGCGCATTATTCGAACTTGAGAAGGGGCAAGATGTGCATGGCTGCACCTGCAACCACCATTACACGTGGGTGAAACATGTAATCTAAAATGCCCGATTTACTCCAATTCTTTCGACAGAGGTAATGGGCAACGATCTCGAGGGCAAGCTGTGCGACGTCCAAGTAACTACGAGTATATCATCACCAGTTCTCATTTTGAAATGTGTGTGCCGATAAATTTTGTCAAAAGGCTAGAAAAGTAATGCATGTTGAACTATGAGCCCCTTAATGCCATTAACGAAAGTGAAAACAGAATGTCAGTATATTAAACGGTTCAAGAGTTATTTCATGTGGACATCTTAGCTGAATAACTTTTACGTTGTTATTTGTTAATAACAGTAGATTGGACGTACACCTGCCTGGATACCTCACAATTATCGTTGTCAGCGGGGTAGTTTCTTGTGGTGCAGACTAATAGGAGAGAAAAAAATGGAAGGGATCCGACACTTCGAAAAAAGAAAGGTGTCGGCCAGCGGTAGACAAGGGCCACGGAGGGCGTGAAAATGAAAAACGCCCTAGGCCTCGAGTGCTGTAATACCGCCGGGGTCGGAAAAGAACAAGAGTTGAGCGAGAGAGGTCGGATAGGATAGATGAACGTGAGGAGCCTGGCACAAGTAAGTGGAAGCAATATCATGACTCAGCCGAGGGCCCCGTGGTCGCCAAACCACGCTCTCAAGTTAAGAGCCACTTTTAGTCGCCTCTTACGACGGACAGGGGATACCGTAGGTATTATTATACCGCCCCCACCCACAGGGAGTTTCTGTGGCGATTCCCCTTCATAAATACTATGTGTTTTTAAGCAGTAGCGGCAATTGGGAATCAGAAGTGAAGGGGAAAAAACTGCACAGACAACAAAAAGTACCTGGGATAGAGAAAGTGACTAATGCTAAGGAAGTATTAAAATTTACATATGATAACAATGGCATTTACAATAAGATACAAAAGTTGAAAACTAGAAAAACGGCTGGAATTGATAAGATTTCTGGGGATATACTAAAGAAAAATGGTTGGGATATAGTACCATATCTGAAGTACTTATTTGATTATTGTTTGGTTGAAAGAGCTATAGGCTACCAAATGAATGGAGCGTTGCTCTAGTTGGCCCTGTGCATAAAGGAAAGGGTGATAGACAAAAAGCTGAAAACTACAGGCCAGTAAGTTTGACATGTGTCGCATGTAAACTTTGGGAAGGCATTCTTTCCGATTATATTAGACATGTTTGCGAAATTAATAACTGGCCTGATAGAAGGCAGTTTGTTTTTTCGAAGGGTTATTCCACTGAAGCTCAACTTGTAGGATTCTAGCAAGATTTAGCAGATATCTTGGATTCAGGAGGTCAAATGGACTGTATCGCGATTGACCTGTCTAAAGCATTTGATAGTGTGATCATGGGAGACTACTGGTAAAAATGGATGCAATAGGACTTGACAAAAGAGTGACTGAATGGTTTGCTATATTTCTAGAAAATAGATCTCAGAGAATTAGAGCAGGCAAAGCTTTATCTGACCTTGTAATAATTAAGGACCTTTGTGTGTTCTTATATATACAAACGATATGAGTAAAGAAGTGGAATCAGAGTTAAGGCTTTTTGCGGATGATGTTATTTTGTAAAGTGTAATAAATAAGTGACAAGTTTGTGAGCAACTGCAACATGACCTCGTTGATGTTGTAAGATGGACAGCAGGTTATGGTATGATGATAAACAGGGTCAAACGTCAGGTTGTGAGTTTCACAAATAGGAAAAGTCCTCTCAGTTTTAATTACTGCGTTGATGGGGTGAAAGTTCCATTTTGGGGACCATTGTAAGTATCTAGGTGTTAATATAAGGAAAGATTTTCATTGGGATAATCACATAAATGGGATTGCAAATAAAGGGTACAGATCTCTGCACATGGTTATGAGGGTGTTTAGGGGTTGTAGTAAGGATGTAAAGGAGAGGGCATATAAGACTCTGGTAAGATTCCAACTACAGTATGGTTCCAGTGTATGGGACGCTCACCAGGATTACTTGATTCAAGAAACTGGAAAAATCCAAATAAAAGTAGTTCGACTTTTTCTGGGTGATTCCCGACAAAAGAGTAGCGTTACAAAAATATTGCAGTGTTTGGGCTGGGAAGAACTGGGAGAAAGAAGACGAGCTGCTCGACTAAGTGGTATGTTCCGAGCTGTCAGCGGAGAGATGGCGTGGAGTGACAGTTGTCGTGATATTGGGAGAGCAGTCAAGACAACATAACTAGTAACTCGTTCCTTTTTATTATTATCAAAAATCTAAGGACCTAATATACACCACTTGTGACACAATGATATTAAACTAAGATATGACACATAACACAGTCCAAGGGAGGTTCTGTCGTAGAGTCTATCAATTTCCAACATTCTCCCCACCCTGGTCAACCTCTAGGGGGATGACCAGCTGAATTGGTCGGTTTATGTTGTGTCCCAGTGGGGTTCGAAGAATCCCAGTCTTTATCTTCTGGCCCCTTCCTTCTAGTAACTCCTCTATTCTTGCTCTTCCCTGAAGACGGGTTTGCGTGGTTTCCGATTTTCACACCAGGCAAATGCTGAGGCTGTACCTTAATTAAGGCCACTGCAGTTTCCTTCCCACTCCTAGCCCTTTTCTGTCCCATCGTCGCCGTAAGACCTACCTGTGCCTGTGCGACGTAAAGCGACTTGCAAAACAAATCTTGTTTTTTTCCATAATTGGCGTGGTCGTCCATCTTCTTGAATCAACACCAGATATCCGGGTCGGAACTCATTGGATCTCCCAGACACACCTTAAGCTTCATGAAAGCTCTTGAGTTCTAAGAGGTACTCCTTGGTCCATCTTCTCCAGAAGTCGTCTGACAGCTTTTGCCTCAGTCCGAATTCTATTGTCAAGGCAAGCCTGGTAGTCAGTTCTGGTTCTGTGGGCACGGTCATGAGACCTTCACAAACAAGAAAGTGTGCCGGCGTCAGGCATTCAGCATCTCCATGGGAGATCGGTCTTGAATTTACCGCAGCTTCAATGTTGACTAGAGTGGTGTTAAACTGTTCTTCTGTAAGTCTTGATAGTCCCAGCACCTTTCTTAGGCATCGCTTAACTGTGCCCTCCATTCTCTCCCACCATCCTCCCCACCAAGCTGCCCGTGGGGCGATGAACTTCCAATTGATACCGTCTTTGGCGAGGAATCGATGGGTCTCCGAGGATGACAGCGCCTTCCAAAGTTCCGACAGTTCTGCATTGATGGCCTGAAATATCCTTGCGTTTTCTGTATATGTGGTACGCGGCAGTCCGCGTCTACCAGAAAACCTTTGAAGGGCCATACGGAATGTGTCAGTGGTCATACTGGAGCATAAATCTAAATGCACCGGACGTATAACAGCACAGGTGAATAGTGCTATGTAAGCCTTTTCCATCTTCATGCCTACTTTGATGTAGAGGGGACCGGCGAAGTCTATCCCGGTAATTGCAAAGGGTTTCGACGGTCGCACCCTATCCGCAGGTAGTGGAGCTTCGATTTGCTGCCCTCTAGGGTTCTTCATGATTCTGCATGGGAGGCAGGCGTGCAGGACCCTCTTAACAATTTGACGAGCTCTAAGGATCCAAAACTCTTTCCGGAGCTCCGACAGTATTATCCGAACTCCAAAATGATGTAATCTGTTATGTGTTTGCCGAATGAGTAGATACGTGAATCGATGAGAGCCGTCTAGAAGTAATGGGTGCCGTCGCTGCTTAGCGAGGTCCGCACAGTGCAATCGACCCCCGAGGCGGAGGAGTCCGCTTTCAATGAAGGGATTGAAGGGCCCTATTTTGGATTCTTTTGGAATTGGTCGATCGTCTTCAAGTGCTTGAAGTTCTAGTGCAAAACATTCTCGTTGAACAGATCCTATCCTGTATGTCGTGCCTTTGCGAGCTCCACCGCTGTTAGTTCTCCTGTAAGCTTCTCTGGATGACGAATGTTGTGTGTATATCGAAGAATCTAACCAGTAATACCAGTAATACGCATCACTGTCGATAACGCTTGAATATGTGGTCGTTGTCATTACATGTTTTATGTTTCTCTTCTTCTCCTCGGGAAGTTGCTCGCTTGGAGTTTGAGCACCGGATGGCCAACATTCCTCACGATGTGCAAGCCATGTGGGTCCATTCCACCACTTGCGCTCAATCTTTATCTGGTCACCACGTCCTCGTGAAAGGCGGTCAGTCGGGTTCTCCTGTCTCAGGGCAATGCCTCCACTGACATGGAGTTGAGTACGATTGGATCTCCGTTACTCTGTTGCAGATGAAGGTTTTCCATCTGTTTGGGTCACTGTGCATCCAGCCAAGGTGACAGTAGAATCCGTCAATAGTATTGCCTGAGTGATATCGTGGCCTGTGGCTGGGCAGAAATAGGACAGCAATCGCACTCCCACTAGCGCTGCTAGTAGCTCGAGCCGTGGCAAGGTTACTTTCGTGATCGGTGTGAGCCTGTTCTTGTTGCAGGCCAGATGGACGAGTACGTTGCTTCCCGCGCTTGTGCGAATGTACAAACCCGTCCCCATATGCCCTTTATGAAGCGTCACAAAATACGTGGATCTGAAGCTTGCGAATTTGAATTTGTAGCCGTGAAAGAAAGGATAAGGAGGATGCCCAAGTGTTCCACGATGCTCCGATATAAAGAGGTGGCATCTCGTCCCAGTTAATTCCCCTGCACCATGTATCGTGGAATAACAGCTTGCCGAGAAGGGATACGGGGATAAGTGTCCAAATGGATCATAGAATCTAGCCGTAATTTGTAATAACTTCTTCTTGGTCATTGGTCCTTTAGGTAAAGCCTTGGCGATCTCCTCTGGGTCAATGTAAAGGTTATCCGTTTCTGTATTCCAATAAACGCCTAGTTCCGGCGTCTCTACGTTGACCTCTTGACCTTCGACTCTCCAGATGGCCTTTAGCAAGTCTGAATCAGTTGCCCATTTAGCTAGGCGGAAGTTTATCAATTTCATCGGTGCAGTAAGTTCGTAATACAGGGCAATCACACCATTATCATTCTCTGCGCCGGATGCTAAGTCGTCTACATGGGCGCCCGAAGGATCTTTTCCAGGGGGAACATTAACAATTTTCTTCAATATATAAAGCAATATAAACGTCAGCAACATTAAATTGTTTACAGAAATTTCCGGTTAAAACAGATGCTAGATGACTGTCAGTAAGTTCAGTTTATGAAATAAGCTGGTATGATATTAAACAATTTAACATCAACTTTTTTAGAATTCCAGTGGGGGAAAGCCCCCCCTTGCCCCCCTTGTGGGCGCCCATGGTCATCTATGAGGGATGCTGCAATAGGAAATGTCGACGAGTTCCCTCAGTGTTGCTGAAAGCAAGAACGGACTGCAAGTTAGGCCGAATGGAATTCTAGTGAAGCGATAGGTAATTTCCGTTACTATTCTGGGTGACCCTGTATCACAAGAATCTGGTCTAGTCTCTGTCATCCTCGTGCAAGACCAGCTGAAGAATTGCCTGTGTAATACCAGTAATGATGGCCATGAGATGTAGCCTGAATCGTAGTAGAATAGCCAATGTCTCCGGTAGCAGATTTGAAACTGCCTCTAAAGAATCGATGAGAGACGGAGAGTTGGTTTCATGAGAAGACGCGTCAAAAACTATTCTCCGTTTTAAAGTCTTTTGATCAAGGTATCAAATCCAAATTCCGCATTTATTTTGTTACTTGCAGCAAGAACATCCTGCTTTCGTGGTAGACAGACCACTCTCCGGCGACCTTCAACGCGATAGGTTGCCATGAATTCTTGAAGAATAGCAGAGTCTTTCTCAGTTAGGTCTCGATTTTAATTTGCAACTATTCCCTTTGTCTCTAGATCCCAGAATTGTCTTAGTTCATCATTCGAAGGTGAGCTAGCTTGTCGAATGAAGTTCACAACAGTAGGATTCACACAAGTCCCTGATCGGCTTCCATTTAAGATCCATCCAAAAATTGTCGGAATCAGAACGATCGATTCAGATATTCGAATCGGTGGACCGTCTTTCACTATTTTCCAATATTGGTCACTGCCAATTAAGATCTCCACGGGTAGGTTTTCTTTCGAATCAGACCTAGGGTCTGCTAACTGCAATTTGCGTACGTGCGTCCAAGTTTTGATGTCTTGTGGAGCTGCTGGTTGAGGTGAGAGTGAATGTGCACTTTCGCAAGCATTCATGGAAACCGTAAAGTTGGTGCAAACTCCCTTCATACTGAATCTGACGGCTCTGCGCTGATATGATTGGTTAGTCTGGGACTCGAATGTGCACAAACAGTCAGTTCTCTTTTCTCGGTGGTTAGTAACTGTAGGTCGTTTATCAGTGATCTTGATATAAATGTTGCCTGACTTCCACTGTCTAGTATGCATAGAGTAAGTCGGCTTAGCCCTGTAGGTCCAGTGAATCTCACTTGAGCTGTCTGCAAAAATGTGAAACCTGGTGTGGTGATATCTTTTTTTCCTACAGAGGCTGCGTTGGCCTGATCTTCTGAGGTCTTGTGACTCCTCCCGTTGTCGCAAAGGAAATTATGGTGCGACTTCTTGCAGTTAGCACACTGTCTTTCCTTTCTTTCGACATTTGAACACTGTATGAGGCATAGTAAGCACCGGTGAGCTCTCTCCAGCCTCTCCTTTGCGTCACAATCTTCCATGGCCTCCTTTCACCCGTTTGCAATTCTTCCACTTCAAGTTCTTTTGAAGTGAGTCGTTTCTCTTTCCTGCCATGTTGTAGATGAATCGCAAAATCCAGGCTATCATCCTGACAACTTTCGCATACTTAGAAAATACTGAATGTACCATTTTCTTCTGGTTTCGTGGAAACTGAAACAGTAGAAATTCCTTTCTTCTTCTCTTCATTGACCTTTTCTTCATCAAGCATGACGTCGTTAACAGGCCACTCAGAACTGGGGTATCTCAGCCACTGAGGGTCCTCCCACTATTTCTACATCAGGAGTTTGGTAACAGAGCAGACCCTAGAGGGTAAGTCAGCCGGATTATTCGCTCCACGCACATGATTCTTACTATCAGGGCTCGAGAACTGTTTAATTTCCTTCACCGGGTTGGTCACAAAAGTTTTCCAAACTTTCTTCTTCTTGGTTCAGCAGGGTGCTGTTGTGGAATCCGTCCAATAATAAGTTGAATCTCCAATTCCTAAACTTGCCTTTACGGAGAAAGCAAGACGAGCACTGATTGAACAAGCTAAGAGTTCCAACTGAGAAATAGTAGTTTACTTCAGAGGTGCTACACGATACTTCGCCTGTATAAGTGTCGCAGGTCGCCTACGGGAGTCAAATAGAAAGACCTGCACCTGGCGAGCCGAACCCGTCCTGGGATATCCCGGCACTAAAAGCCATACGACATTTCATTTCATTACAGTGTTATATTTGAGTTTTGAACATCTTGCGGTTGAAGAAATACAACTGCGGCATATGCTACGCCGCTCGCATCGCAAAATGTATGAAAGCTCCAAGATTCCTGTGTTTCACAATGTGCTCTTTGTCTAGGAATTTTAATATCAGACAATACGTTCAGTTCTCGAAGCCAATTTTCAAACTGTTTCGTCCTTTCGTCCCCCATTTCTTCATCCCAGCTCATTTTCTTCTGCCAACTTTCCTGTAACAGTAACTTGGGTACTGGTGAGATAGGACAGGTGAAACCTATAGGTTCAAAGATGCTCTGAGTAGCAGCCAATACATCTCTTGTAGTGATCTGCTCGCCAATCTTCGATATATCAATTTGTTCACAAGAAGGAACATCGAAGATCTAACCCAGAAATTAACTCAGAAGTAGATGAATCTCTCTCAGAAGAATTTAGACATGTGTACTCCCAGTTATGAAATCGAACTACGCTCTGCCCAACAATGCTGTAGATTCTTCCATAAACATACATAATTCTTCCTTATTGTCCACAGAAGTGATACAATTATCAACATAAAAGGAGTTTCTCAACTTTTCAGCTGTCTCTCGATAGTCTATAGTATGTTTCAAGTGTAGATCTAACACTGCTTCTAGCAGAAATAGGCTGCAGTTCAGTCCAAATACTACTCGGCAGTGACGAAATGCCTTAAATTCTCTTCTCTCTAAATCCTTTCACCATAACAAGCGTAACCAATCACGGTCATCTTCTTGGACAGATATCTGAAGAAAAGCCTTTCTAATATCAGAAATCAGCCCTGTCCTATTCTTCCGAAACACGAAAAGAAGCGTGGGGATTAGTGGTAATAAATTGGGTCCTTTCTCGAGGCACTCGTTCAATGAAGGCGTATCTTTTGACTTGCAGGAACCATCAAAAAAGTGTCTCACCTTAATGGTAGAGTTGTCTTTACATATTAAAGGGGCGAATTAGCAGTGCGGTTAGGGACGCGCAGCTGTGAGCTTGCGTCCGGGAAATAAGTGGGTTTGAATCCCACTATCGGCAGCCCTGAAGATGGTTTCCCATTTTCACACCAGTCAAATGCTGGGGCTGTACCTTAATTAAGGCCACGGCCGCTTCTTTCCAACACCTAGCCCTTTCCTAGCCCATCGTCGCTATAAGACCTATCTCTGTCGGTGTGACGTAAAACCACTAGCAAAAAAATTATTCCTCGGTGTGGTAAGTAATAACACCGATCACGGTTTTCTTCCTCTGGAACCTCTTCAATGACGTCCTGATTATCCACTCCTAAAACATTCCTATTCTTCATACTTTCCTTCCTTGGTCAGCCTGTTCGAAACAGAGATTTCGTTGTTGTTCCGTAGATACTGACGGCTCTCCAGCCAAGGTATCGCAGCTTCATATCGGCCATCTCCATTAACTTGTACTGCATTTTGAAAGTACAGACATCATCATTATCATCATCATCAGCCAATTCTATCATTACATGATGTGGCCTCTTTAAGTCGTGAACTCAGGTAGGTCTTTAGCAGAACTCTCCAGGTAGAACGGTCTCGAGCAGTTCTCTGCCAGGTAGCACCAGCTATTCTCTTGATGTCTTTGTCCCATCTGTCTGGCGGTTTTCCTCTAGGCTTTTGATGATCTCTTGGACTCCATGCTAATACTAGCTTCGTCCATCTGTCATCTTCCCTTCGAGCAGTATGTCCAGCCCATTGCCATTTTAAGGCGGCTATTCTCTCAAGAATGTCATTAACTTTAGTGACTGATCTGATGTCATCTGCTCTCTTCTTATCTTTCCTTGTAAAACGCAGCATTGACCTTTCCATGTCTCTCTGCGCTGTCCTAAGCTTCCCTTTGGTAAATTCGTTCAGTGTCCAGGTCTCACAGCCGTAAGTCAGCACAGGTAGAATGCACTGATCATAAACTATTTTCTTCAGATTTACTGGCATATTTGATCTGAAGACAGTTGAGAATAGCTTTGGAGAGATTGGATCACCTTGTTTAACACCTCTTCCGATAGGGAATTCTGGAGTTGCTTCACCGACATTAATGAAGGTTGAAGAGGTTTTGTAGATGTTGTTGAGAACTCTGATATAATCCACCTCAACTCCCTGCTCATCTAAGGCTTGTAAGATAGCTGAGAGTACAGTAGAACCCCGCTTATCCGAAATAAAGGGGACGGAGCCACTTCGGTTGACGCGTTTTTTTCGGATGACACATGGTAAATATTTTCGGAAGTTAAATGTCGAAATAACAATGCATAAACTCTACGTAAAGGTGCGTACTGTATATTAACATTAAAATGTTTACATAACGCCACTCATTGTATAAAATGAGTAATTTTCTTCTGAATTTTCTTGGTGCAGCGCTGTCGTGCAACTATGTCGCGCCACCGTTTAGTCAACAATATATCAGCTGGTGTAGATTCGTTGCTTTGTTCAACAAAGCACAAAGCAATCTGAAATAATTAAACAATTGTTTTGTACCTACTAAACTGAATACTGTATACAGTAATTTTATAACAGTACTGTAATTAAAGTGTGTAGTACTCTATTTTAATAAAAAATCCAAATCAATCATACCACCAATGCATTAAATCCGTCATCTAATGTAACTTGATTCTCAGAACTGCTATTCTCAAGGTCGGAGTCGTCTGCATAATCTTCATGACGAATAATACAGTAATAATAATAATTATGATAATACGGTAATACAGTAATAAAAATAATAATTCCTGCTTGTTCAAGAAAAAATGTATCATGGAACGAACTAGAGAAACGGTTTTGTTTTATGCTACACGTGCATTCTGGCATAAACCATAATGTAAAAATAGGGTTTGCCTAGTAACTCTCAGCACACATATCAAGCGAATTACTAATATCGACGGCTAAGAACGAGGGTAAAACAAAAAAACAAAAAAAACAAAAATTTCCAGAGCATTTCGGTTAAGCCGGGTTCCGGTTAAGCGAAGTTCGGTTAAGTGGGGATCTACTGTAGTTACGTGCGGCTTCTTCCATTTATTCTTTTGACTTGTTTTCCACTGGATCAGATATGCCTATGGTATCCAAGTTTATGGCAGATCGAGGCAGACTGAATGGACAGTGTGGTTGTATATAGAGCTGGAGTGTCACTCTCCCCTCCTTTCAGTCCGTCAGTCACTGTCTAGCCAACCACAGTCCTAATGGCTACCAATCATGATTCAAACTTCTGCATTTCATACACCAAAATACTTCTGGCAACATCAGCTCCTAGAACAACTTCCACGTCAGTCGGATCAGTTCCCACGTCTGAGAGCCATATCTTTCTCTCCCTCATTTCTTTCATCCAGGGCGCAAACTTCAACCTTGGAATTTTCCCACAAATTATCTTCTGGTCAATTAACTGCAACGTTGTACTATATGAAACATCACAGCTGCTCACCTCTACATTGTACAAATGGTGGTCTTCTTCACAGGTCTCAGCGCCTCCAAACAACTTATGAATCATCGTCTCTGTTTTCAAAGGTTTGTGCACTATTTCCTCAGCTGTCTTCTGTAATAAGATGTAGGATCTCTGGGATCCTCTGTCTATCAATTCTCGGACCTTCTTCTGCTTCCCCTTATGCATCAGCTTGATACGCAATGTTTGTAGAAATACCTCCTTTGTTGCACTCTGAATGTTCATAGAGATATTGCTCTGGTTTTCCCTGCCTTCCCGAGTTCTAGGTTCAGGTTTCTCTTCAGACCTTTGTACGTTCAGTTTATAGCACATAATAACAACATGAGGGTTAGTGCACAAGGGGCATCGAATGTGTGCCTTGCAGATCTTGGCTGTGTCCTAACTTCAGATATGCAAGGCAACAATTGTCTTTGGTTAGCTTGTTACGCTTTTCTTCCAAGCTCACTTGTTGAGCAAGGTGACATTCCTTACTCGCATGTGGTTTGCTGCAAAAATCACATTTTCACTTCTTGCCATCAAATTTTGCAGAGAACAATGAACTCGGAGTTGGTAGCGATGTGTCTTAAGAAATTTTCCCTCTTCCCTTCTCTTGTTTTCTCCTATCGGCTAAATCGAACCTTCCTGCACAAATGTAATCCTTTCTTCTCCCTCCATTTCACGTTTGAGGAAATTAGGAAGAACCTTCAGTTTATCTTTATGTGGACTGATAAAATTTTCGTTCGCTGATGCTTGATTTCTGAGCCATACACATAAATCATCTTCAGATAAGTACGATTCTACGAGGGGGAACGTCATTGATTCGTATTTATCCCTGGTTACACCTATGGATTCTAAAGTTCTTAACTTGCTCTCTATATAGTATATCATACAAAGTGGCTATCCCTGATTTATCCTTCTTATGGGACACATTCTGGATGACTAAGGCCCCATTCACAATGCAAACGTAACCGTAAACTTAACGACGTAACGTAAACGTAAAATTTGTGGTATTCACAATGGAGGAACGTAACATTAACGTAAAGAGTACACAGCAGCCAATCAAAACACTGCCATGTTATTTAGTACGGAAGTCAGGTTTTGGGCTATCTCGCAGTTTTATATTTCAATACCTCGATGGAATCAAACAACGTGGTAGCGGAATTCCTATTACTTCAAACATCTATTGCTTTGCTCCTGGGAGCTGTGTAGGCCTACGGTACCTGAAAAAGCGATCTAAACAACGCTGCAGAAAATGGGTTCATCCCTTGAATCAAAGAAGGTTATCTCAGGGCGATTTCGGTAATCTACTGTAAGAAATGACCCTCATCAGTTCGTTTTGGACATGCGGCTGAAACTTGAACTGTTTGCCTTTCTTACGATTTGCTTCCCCTTTTGTAATAAAAAGAAATGTAAGGTATCCTTTACCGACATCTATGACGCTATCTATCACACCCCGATAAGATGTTTGGATCTATTTGTTTGGATGATATCGTTTTCGTAAACTAGTAGTCCGTCATAATGTTAAGAAATATACAGGGACACCGTTTTATTTATGACAGGGATTGTCTCTCGTCCGTTTGCCAGCGCTGCGAGCTTGTCCCCCGCCATTTATTGTCAGATTTCATTACTACAGGATATTAATTTCCACCTATTATTTTCGGTACAGCGTATTTGTAATTCTTTTTCCTTCTATCATACATAGCCTATACACAAAGACTATTTTGAAAGAGAATTACAAGTGTTTCGCCGAAAGAAGTCATTATATCGTGCACAACACACAATGTTTACCTCTGCTCTGATTGGCTGGTTCTTAAAGTTAACGTAAAATTAACCGCAAGAGCTTGGAGTTTGCAATCCCTTAATTTTACGGACTCGCAGTTAAGTTTACGTCGGCGCATTGTGAATGGATCCATTAGATAAGATGGCCGCTAACTTCTAAGTTAACGTTAATTTTAAGTTTACGTTACGTTACGTTTGCATTGTGAATGGGGCTTAACCCAATAAGCTCCATAACGTAATACTCCGTCAAAGATCTTCACGTCCAAACCGTTCCTTCATGCACTCTATAACCTTTGGATAGTTTTCCGCAGTGGCAGGGAAACTATTACTGGTACCGGTAACCATTTCTCTAGTTCGACTGTCAGGTTTGGTGCCCTGAATCAGATAATGCCATTTATCTTGAGATTCTACATCACAATCGTCATGGATTATTTTAAACATGCTCCAGAATCCGAGCCAATCCTTTATTCACCCGAGTCCCCAAACTTGGCTAGTTCCAAACGAGGTGATATTAAATTATTTTAAGCTACAGATGAAATATCTGATATGTGATCTCTAACCATGCCTACATTTTCAGTACATAAATTCGTAATCTTTAATTTTACTTCGTCCAAATTTTCTCTATATGTTTCAATTGCTTCGTACCGGTACTCACGGTTATGAACATCGTCCTCTTGTTCCAACGTATTTCTAATATTTTTTCAAGTAGTGAGGAAAGGTCAGCACTTAACCCCTCCTATTTCAACAACATCTTCTGTGCCGATTCCAGTTCAACTACTTCACTAGTTAAACTTCGCATTAGTTCGTTATACACCTTTGTAAACGACGTCTGAATTGGCTTACTTTGTTTCACTAACCTTTCCATGGTTCTGTGCCGGTTTTTTTCACTGACAAATGAAATCTTACGTACCGTATCCTATCGCAACGTTTTTTTTTAAATTTATGCGTTATTACGACTTCGGGGTCACTATATGTTTCGTTAAGCGATTAATTCACCGAACTGGTGTTAACTACACAGATAGGAAATAATATTTATTACACAACGACATAAAAATACATACACTTGGCTACAGCCATTACACATCACTCTTTTGTCGTCACTGTTCCATCAGGCATCACACACCTCAGAGTATAAAGGCCGGTCTCCACTGATTAACATTAAATTTAACATGTTACAATTGACATGTATATTGTGATTGTGTCTTCCAATTGACTTTGCATGTTAACTCAGAATGTTGAGGTTAACACTTTTAACATGTTAGCGTGTTTTCCGCTCCAAGTTCCTGAGATGTCGGCACAGCTTCGACAACTTCCGTGCTGTTTCCATACTAACAGATAGCTTAAACGACGTGCTTCTCGTGAAGTAGGATTATAGTTACAACACTCCGCAACACTCATTCTCTTTGTTATAAGCTACAAATACTGTACGCGCACGTATGTCATTCTCTCTGCACTATACCGGTACTAAAATTTATAGTCAGAAATGGAGTGGAGCAAGGAAGATTACTCTGGACTTAATTAATGATATCGTAATAGAAAGGCCTTGTTTGTGGGTTGTCCCATCAAAGGAATACAGAGAAAAAGCGAAGAAAGCCGACAGTTTCCAGGAGCTCGAAATTAACTATAATTGTTCCAGCGAGTGCATCGAAAAAGAACTAGCGTCCCTCCGCTCCCAGTACAGTCGAGAATTGCAAGAAGTTCAGAAAATTCGGAAGTCGGTGGTGGGAGAGGACGAAGTTTATACTTCAAAGTGGTTTGATTTTGAAGCAATGAACAGGGTGAGGGGAGGAAATATGCCTAATATAACTGCATTTCGAAATCGTAACAAGAAGCAACAGTGGCAATGACAAAGGCCAAATCCTCTTCATCTTTTTTTCTTTTTGCTACTGGCTTTACGTCGCACCGAAACACATAAGTCTTATGGCGACGATGAGCTAGGAAAGACCTAGGATTTGGAAGGAAGCAGCCGTGGCCTTAATCAAGGTACAGCCCCAGCATTTTCCTGGTGTGAAAATGTTAAACCACGGAAAACTATCTTCAGGGCTGCCGACAGTGGGATTAGAACCCACTATCTCCCGGATGCAAGCTCACAGCCGCGTGCCCCTAACCACACGGCCAACTCGCTAGGTAATCCTCTTCATCTGAGTCCATTGCCCTTGTCTGAAAATACTAGACACCTCCTAAATGTATTACCACAAATTGATATACCGGAAATGAACTACCTGTATAGAGACGAAGGAAGTCAAGTTTAACATATTTATTAAGTGTAGACACAATGTTAAATGAAACAGTATTCAACATTTAACACTTTGATGGTGTCACCAGTTAACATTTAACACTTTTAACATTTAGCTTCTTGTTGTTAAATGTTAATCAGTGGAGACAGGCCTTAAGTAAAACATTGATCTCCAGCCAGTGTCCACCACTTTTGAGGCCAGGAGCAATAAACCTAAAATTTCGTAACAGTAGCAATAGCGCGTCGTGTAAATACATTCCGGTACAATTACTTACTTTATAGGTCTATTACCGTGTTTACGTTATTTGAAAGGAGCAGTTACTCCCCACATAATATCGACTGCCCTTAAGGGCGAATTTCCATGCGAAACAAAATCATCTAAAACCAACACTTTAAATTAAACACACAACAATTACTCTAAAACTACAAAATAATTCGTAAAATATCAATCATCGTCAATATAAAGAAATCTACAAATATTCACTTGATACGTAGATCATTCCTACCTTGAATCGTTACTATGCTGCATTCGACGCTAAAATGTCCAAATCTCATGGGCCCGTCGTAGTTCATGTTGGTTCATGATTTATTTATCATGGTCTTTGTCGAATAGAACATAAATTATTTGTATGTTTTGCCCAGGACAGTGTTTACCTTTTATTACCCTTCATATGGTTTTAATATGCACAAGACCTAATATCTAGCCATAGGTGTGGACAGATGGACAACAGGAATTTTTTTTTTCCAGTTTGGCAACAACGTTTTATTATTTTTTATTTTTAATATCTTGGTACAGGAACGTTCAAATGTGTGTAGTGCAATTTTGGGGGTAAAGACCTCAGGGCGGTGTTCAGTCTTTGGCGACCTTGCGTAGTTAGTAGCTCAGTATTGGTATTGTTTGTATGTTCAGTATATATATATGAAAAATCTTCCGACGACGCTTGACGTAGGCTTACAATACTACTGCTTTGTGTCGAGTGAGTAGCGTAAAGCTCTGATTGTGACATCCCTGCGGTTTTTCAATTAGGCCTAACCTTACCTGTCAACTGTGTTTTTTCAGAAATTTTCGTGAAATATGGATACCTTGAAAAGACTTACATTACAGAAGTTAAGAGAAAAAATAGTGGCTGACTTGGATGTTGTGAATGTTTTGGATTATCTAATTTCTAAGGAAATTCTGGATGACCAGAATAAAGATTTGATCCTTTCCGAGGTAAGAGAAAGACTGTCACATTGTACACTGGTACTAATTATGGAAAGAATCATTCTTTTGGCATCAAACTACTCGCCTCACAGTCACATAAGTGATTAATCGGTTCCTTGAGTGATATAAATCCATAATATGTTGTCATGGATTTATTTATTTATTTATTTATATATTTATTTATTTTTTATTTCATGCTTTCATTTGTGGCGAAGTTAGGGCTCACGGCCCTCTCTTACAATTAACCACATAATAAAGAGTTTTGAGAAGAAGAGAAGCTTGGGTTTCTTGTTTTTTTTTTTTTTTTCAGAACATTAAAATATTTTTTTCAGTAGGGCATCATTTTACTATTGTTTCATACTTAAAATTTATAGTTTAATTATTTTCCTTTACAAAGCCTCATCTACCCAGGATTAGGCCTAGGCCTATGTTTTCATAATGCATAGGTACCTGTTAAATGTTATGGCAGGCAAATTATTCTCAATTCTTTAAACATGTTGGTTCAGCTCGGTCTCTGTCTTCCCGTGGATCCCCTATTAAATGCATGCTGGCGGATTGTGGACTTGTGCCCAGCTCTGTTTCAGATTCAAATTGTGTGTGGAGTTGTTAGTGTGGTACTTCCGTTGACATATTGCGAATGAAAAAGCATATGGAAATGATGTGAGACAATACCGGTAGGGCCTACCTGAATTAGTGTAGAGGAGTGATCCTTTCTTTAAGCTTGCCAGGGACCCACCAACCTGCCCCTAGAAGTATTCTTACTTATATGGAAGAATTCAAATTGGGACTATGCAAATGTTAGATTTCCGACCATTTTCTTTGTTGCAATTGGCTGGCTTGAGTCAGCTGCTATGAAGAGATGTCCGCCGTTGGCCATGCGGTTAGGGGCGTGCAGCTGTGGGCTTCCATCCGGGAGATAGTTGGTTCGAACCCCACTGTCGACAGCACTGAAGATGGTTTTCCGTGGTTTCCCATTTTCACACCAGGCAAATGTTGGGGCTGTACCTTAATTAAGGCGATGGCTGCTTCCTTCCCACTCCTAGGCCTTTCTTCTCCTATTGTCACCAAAATAAAAAAATTCTGTTGTCTCTGATGGAGCTTGCATCAACTGTTCGTGCAAAGCTGCCATCTTAGTTGAAAATAAGAAAATCACATAGTGTCAAATCGTCTTGGCATGTGCCTATAACCTTTGTGTTGGATTATAACTGGACTCCAGGGGATGTCAGAGGCCTGTTCACTGCTTTGTGGCTGTAACCTGGGAAATTACGCTCCCAGAACTCCTTTGCTTGCATTTTGTCCAGTGGTCTTGTCACTAGCCGGACCTAACAAATTCAGCCCAATAATCTTGTCTCTAGGTAGATTTAACCAATCCAAACGAGTGGTCTTTTCACTAGCCTGGTCTTATAAAGACGGTCAAAGACCTTATATAATGGTCTTGTCACTATCACCTGAGTTGGCAGCCTAGTGTAGCCCTAGTGCGCTGTAATATCGCCCAAGCCATGTCACATGGGATCTGTAACCTCTGTTTCGCGAAGGGGCAATAGAAGCTTTTCCAACTCCTCCCAATATTGCCTTTGTTTTTACTAGGCCTATTGAAATGTGGGCTGTCTCTCCAACCTTTGTCCTGTTTCTCTACGGGGTCGGATATGAAGTCAGGTGAATCTTCATAGTGAGCTTTTACGACCGGATGCGCTTCTTGGCATCAATCTCACCAGAGGAGTTAGTGAGATGGAATGAATGATATGTTATATGATAGTAGAAAGGGAGAGAGTAAAACCTGGTGCCGGCACGTAGCCTACTTCTGTCGAATAGTACCAAGACGTCTGCCCAAGGCTTTTATGCACAATATTTACTATCTCTTTAGGATTAATAAATATTGGTTTATTGTAAAAGAGGAGGAGGAGAATTGTAGATATAGCTTACAGATACCAAATGAGGTAGGCCCCTATACTAGGCTGGATACTGGGCAGGTATCTTAAAGCAATTACTAGAAGGATTTGGAATGGGGAACTATTGGGACAGAAATTTAGAAGAAAGAAAAGCCTGTAGGAAAGTGACACAGAGAGTAGCAGATTGAGAAATACAAATGCTAAGAGCTGAGGGCAACGATAGGACAACTTTGGAGGAATTCATAAATATAGGACCCGCTGTGGTTGGGGCACGCAGATGAAGAATACACCCACGGTATCCCCTGCCTGTCGTAAGATGTGACTAAAAGGGGCCCAAGGGGCTCTCAACTTGGGAGTGTGGGTTGGCGACCACGGTGCCCTAAGCTGAGTCCTGGCATTCTTTCCACTTACTTGTGCCAGGCTTCTAACTTTTGTCTATCCTGTCCGACCTCCCTTGGTCAACTCTTGTTCTTTTCCGACCCCGATGGTATTAGAGCATTTGAGGCCTAGGGAGTCTTTCATTTTCACGCCTTTCGTGGCCCTTTCCTTTCTTCGTCCGTTACTTCATTTCTCGAAGTGATGGATCTATTCTCTTTTTTCTATTTTTCTCTCTGTCTCTCCCCTGTGGGTGGGGGATGCAGACGAAAAATACACCCACAGTATCCCCTGCCTGTTGTGAGAGGCGACTAAAAGGGGCGACCAAGGGATGATTGTATTAGAACCATGAAACTACTTTAGTACCATCTCTTTACAAACCATCACTATAATTTTTGTTCCGTATTGAAAACAGCGATCTCGCTTAGTTTACTATAGGAGTATATTTATTACCCTACCTATTCAATACAATTAGTACCACGTTATGTGGTTAATTAAACATAGAAAATCTAAACATTATGGGGACATGTTTCACCCTTCCTTTATTGGGCATCATCAGCCATATTAATTTAATCTTAAAACAAACATTGTTTACAGGACAATGACATTTTTAATTTATAAAAATTGAACTATGATTTCTTGATATTAATGTTACAGAATAGTAG
The DNA here is from genome assembly GCF_040414725.1 of Anabrus simplex. Taxonomy (NCBI): domain Eukaryota; kingdom Metazoa; phylum Arthropoda; class Insecta; order Orthoptera; family Tettigoniidae; genus Anabrus; species Anabrus simplex. The sequence continues at coordinate 275,290,260 of NC_090267.1, read as the reverse complement.
TTATAAAATATGATGTTGGGACATGACATATACATGTTAAAATAATTGTAAACAAATTTAAAATATTGTCCAAAAGAAAATTTGTGTCATATAAAATTCTAAAAACGGCACATGCCTGGTACTGAAGTGGATCCTCTTCCTAAGAAAATTCAGCACATACTTGCTGGGGCAGTTGTCAACGACTAGAATGGTTGAAAACTTGAGGTGAATTTTGTTTATATTTTGCGTTCCGGCACTAAAAATTGGCCAAGAGAAAAGGCGAATGTTATAAAATTATCTTCATTAAGTTGATTGGTCTAAAATATTATCTTGATATAACCAATGCAAACAGACGTTGATGTGCTGTTTGAAGCTGCTATTGAGAAGAGTATTTTCCGAGTATTTGACAGGTAATGTTTATCATGTGGAATTGTAGTCCTTCTAGAAGATGTGGAACACCGAGGAAAAGAAATGTGGTTATATCATTTGCTGTATTTATGTCTATCTTACTGTATTAGCAGAGTTGGTCTGTCTGGAGTTCCTACTTCTCGTGTGATTAGTACCACTATATGAGCGACACAATTTCCTGAAACAGTGTGAAAGTAGTGGCATTATGGGTTAAATATTTGGAAACAGAAGAGGGAAATAAAGTATAATTTGAATATATTTCGTACCTTTAGGGGCCGATGACCAAGAGTATACTCTTGTGATAATCATGAACAGGGAATGGGTCTGCGTTTTCTGTGATTAGTACCCACTATATGAGGAACACCACGGGAATACCGGCGTCCGTGATTAGTACACGTAGGTGACGAACACCATCGGTTTGCGTTGCCTATGAGTGGCGCCATTATGTGAGAAACACCATAGGTATGCGTTACCTGTGCGAAGTACAATACTTGTGAGTTGTACCATCATGTGTGGAATACCGGAATCTTCACTACTTTTGATTATTACCCCAACATGCTAAATACCTTCGTTCTACTTTACTAGCGATAAGTACTATTATGAGGGGCCGTTGACCTGGATTTTGGACCCCTATAGCCAACAAGCCTCCTCGATTCAGGATTGTGCATTAGAAGTGGTCCCTTGGTCAGTAATACTATTTTTATGTTAGTTTTTGGGTCGGATCTTCTGATTGTTTTAAACTCATATCCCACCATTCATTCTTCATGTCATTTTTTATTTTAGTCAGTGGATGATTTTGAACTTTTAATTTGCCACTACATTTTGTACCTTTAGGGGCCGATGACCTAGATGTTAGGCCCCTTTAAACAACAAGCATCATCATCATAATAAATATAGGCTATATCCAGGCATGAGAATTACAAATGATAAATGAATGAAAAGACATTATAGGGGAATATGGTGGATGATGGGAGATTATAAAAATAAGGCATTCAGAGAAGTTGGGAAAGAAAAGACATGTTTATAAATTGTGTGAAGAGGAGATAGGAAACACAATTTCTTGAAACAGTGTGAAAGTAGTGGCATTATGGGTTAAATATTCGGAAACAGAAGAGGGAAATAAAGTATAATTTGAAATCATGAACAGGGAATGGAGAAAGTCAGGGAAAACTGAAAACAGTGGAATCAGCAAGAGTACACATGGTTAAATAGGCCTATAATAAAGGGCAGTTAAACTATAGGCCTACATAAAGAAATGCATACTAATGTTTCAGGGTGAACAGAGTCTCTCCTCTCATGCCTCGGTCAACCTAAGTTGTAAGGAGCAGAATTGATCATTTATTTGTACAGTAGATAAACAGTTAAAAATTGGACGTGTTTGAGCAGAAATTAGTTAAATATACCGGTATGGAAAATTATGAATTTCTTGTGCGTCATCTCTGTATGGAGAATTATGCAGTTAGCACCAGTGTTGTGTGTTGTGCATGCAGGAGACACACAGAAGTTGCAACATGCGCAGACCAAAAATAGTGGAATGTGTCTTGCCATTGAGAGACCACATGATAAATACAGAAGACGTCCAGATTCTATCCATGGCGTCTATGGAGGAAAATGACATTGAAATCCTCACTGTGGAGAAAGTTAATTGCACCATTTCATCCCTCTATAAACTGCCTTGAGTTGAATTCCCTGTTGACAAACCATACAGTTTTCAAAATAAACGTGTACAGATTGTGATTGGCAATTTCAACAGCCGTTGTAATGTTTGGGGCTATGATCATGAAGATGAGAATGGAAAAGTAGTACAAGAATGGGCTGAAATGAATTACCTGACCCTGATTCATATTGCAATGCTACCCACATTATTTAACAGCAGCAGGTGGAGGCAAGGTTACAGTCACGACCTCATATTTAAAAGTAGCAGCAGTATTAGCCAATAATGTGTAAAATCTGTTTGTTTCCCAATACCATACTCACAGCATAGACTAATAATCTGCCTGATATTTGCTACTGAAAGACCTCAGAAGGTATCTTTCCGGAGGTGGTTTAATTCCAGAAAAGCAGACTGGTTGAGATTTGCGGAATTGTTGGACTCTGAAGTGCCTTTCATAGTACCAGCACCAGAATGCTACCACACCTTCATCACAGCCATAAAGAGATGCTCCAGAATAATTCACTGGCCACGTCTTGCAACGTACTGCCTTCTAAACAATATGTTGGAAGGGAAAATGACTGGAAAGAAAGGCTTGGGACAACCGAGGAAGACATTTCTTCAAGGCTTGGCACAGAATCTCCATAGAAGTTCCTGCTGTCAAATGAAACGAGAAGCTGATTAGAGAGAACAATGGTTGCATAGACAAGGCATTGCCTTTAGACACTCATGATTGATGACGGTTTTTTCCTATGTTGAGTATTAATTCTAAAAGAATTTATATCTGTGGATTCGCCATTTCAATATACAAAAGATTAAAACACTACAAATAAGTGGTAAATGTAGTCATATTAAAAATATGGAACATGTTCAACCCGATTTGGGTCATCCTTATCTAACTTATACGCATTGGAGATATCTTAGACAGTTATAAAACATGTTAAACAATTTAAATAGATAAAATGATGAAAAGCATGAAAAAAATTTTAAAACACAGTGTACAGTGTCTGTCTTGGAGTATCTTCTTGCTTCATGTTTAATAAGAAATACCAAAGTTGTTTGGAACAAACTCGTTTTTTTGCTCCAACTTAGACACTTGATTATGCCAGCACCATCATCTCACTTCCACAAACAAAAAATCCCTCTCCAAAACAGAAGAGAACATGTGACCCTTATAAACTGATAAGGAATATGAAGAATGAACTAGGAATATAAAAATAAGATTGCGGGGTTTTCAATGAACTGGCAGACCAAGCTGCGAAAGAATCTGTACTTTTACCACCTAGACCTACTAAAATAACTGCTGAAGATATTTGTTTTCAACTGCGCCAAACCGTCTTGGCATCCTGGGAATCGTAGCTTATCCTAATTCCCCACAAGCCGAGACTACTTTAAAAAGACAACCGCTATGTGGCGGTCCTCCTTCCAGCCTTCACGGGTAGAGAGGCTGTAGTTATATCTAGGCTGAGGATAGATCGTGGAAGAAATATACCTTCTTACCTCCTGAAGTGAGAAGCCCCGCCTCTCCCCATTTTTTCTATTCCTCCACTCTCCATCAGCATTTTTCTGTGGTCCTAAAATTTTCATTAAGATTCTCCTCTCCCTTTTTTTCGAGATCTTGAAGCTTACCCTTTTTATTCCTTGTCAGGCTCTCTGAAGCGTAGAGACCCTCTGGCTTTACCACTGTGCTGTAGTGTCTAAGTTTCGTCTTGTAAGATATTGCTCTTTTGTTGTATCTGTTCTGGGTTAACCTGTAAGCCAATTCTAGTTTTCTAATTCTTGCCCTATTCGCCTCTTTATCCAATCTGTTAGGTTCTATCCATTCCCCTAGATATTTAAATTTCTCATTTCTTTTAACAGTCCCATGCTTCACTTCTAAGTGTCTCTCCCCTCGATGCCCATATTCCATGTATTCCGTCTTCTCATATGATACTTTGAGACCCATTTTCTCAGCGATCTCATGTAGAATATTCAGCATAATTTGGGCATTTTCGCGGTTGTGAGCCAAGAGTGCAAGCTCATCCGCGAAAGCCAAACACTTAATTTCTAAGTTCTGTCCTTTCCTCCCTAAATGTATTCCCTTTATTCCTTTCACTTCCAAGGCTTTTTCCCAGGTTCTAATGATTTTTTCTAGAACAATGTTAAAGAGAATTGGTGATAGGCAGTCCTCTTGCCTGACTCGTTTTTATTTCAAATGGTTCAGAAATTTCACCGAAGAATTTGACTTTTGAGAAAGTTTCTGTCAGGGTTTGTTTTATTAACATTCTTGTTTTCCTGTCAATTCTGAATTCCTCTAGGATGTTAAATAGAGTCTGCCTGTCAATTGAATCATACGCTTTCTTAAAATCAACAAATATTATCACGGTGTTCTGGCTTCTCAAAGCTCTTATTCTCAGAATGCTCTTCAGATTAAATATTTGTTCTGCGCATGATCTTCCTTTTTGAAAACCAGCTTGGTACTCACCAATGAGATGGTCTGCTCGTTCAACTCTTCTCAATAGTACGTTAGAGAGTATCTTATATGTTATTGGGAGTAAAGAGATGCCTCTATAGTTACTGGTGTTCGTCTGGAGACCTTTTTTATGAAGTGGGTGTATAAGAGCACAGTTCCAATCACTGGGGATCTTTTCATCTCTCCAGATTTCTCCTATGATGGCGCGGATTGCTTTTGCTGCAGTTTCTCCTCCGAACTTCCACATTTCTGCAATAATTCCATCTTCACCTGGTGCTTTGTTGTTTTCAAGCTCATTTATTATTTCTTTGATCTCTTCTAGACTCAGTGGCTTGGAATCTTGGTTATCCTGAGATAGATTTTTCGTATCCAATCTTTCCACAGGTTCTGCACAATTCAGCAACATTTTGAAGTAATCTGCGAGAAATTGACCATTTTCTTTGTTGTTCGTTACTACACTACCATCCTCCCACTTGAAACACAATCTTGATGGCTGGTATCTCTGTAGTTCCTCTCTGAAGGTTTTGTAAAATGCTCGAGTGTTGTTCTTTCGAAAATCATCTTCTATCATATCCATCCTACTTCTACCTTCTATCATAATTTCTTTTCTCTGATCGTATGATCTTAGCTGTTTTCTTCCTCTCTTCCCTGAAAGTTTCCCATCTCTCCTCGGTTTTGTTGGAATGCCACCTCTTCCATGCTTGAAGTCTTCTGTCCAAAGCTTCATCACACTTTTCATTCCACCACCTGTGTTTTTGTTTCCTCGCTGGATTCCCCAAACCTTCAGCTGCTTTAAACATTGAGTTTTTGATCTCTTCCCAGCTGTTCATATTCAGCTTCGACAATTTTTCTTTGCTTTGTTTCAGAGTATCTAGATCAATTCTAAGTTTCCTCTTGATTCTTTGTTTGGGTTTGTTTGGTTGGAATCTTACTTAAATCTCTGAGAGGTAGTGGTCTGAATCTATGTTTAAGCTTTTTCTTAACTTGACGTTCAAGATTTCCCTTCGGTTTCTGGTTGTAATAGCAACATGGTCGATCTGAAACTCCCCCAGCAACGTGTTAGGAGATGCCTATGCTTTTTTCTTGTTAGGGAGTGCCTTGAAGTGTATAGACATGAGTTTAAAGTTAAAATGTCTGCAGAAACTGATTAATCTTTCGCCATTTCTGTTCGTTCTGTTATGTGCTGGGTAGTCTCCCACAATTTTCCTGTCCCTTTTTTCTTTACCTATCTGAGCATTGAAATCGCCAACCAAAATTTTCACATGGTGTTGTGGAATCTTGGACTTGTGTCTTCAAGAATTTCCCAAAAGTCATCTACCTTCTCCGGGTTTTTCTTGTTATCGTCATTTATCGGCGCATGTGCATTGATGATCGTGTATACTTTATTGCCAGATCTAAAGGACAGAAACGAGATCCTCTCTGTTGGTGAGGTGAAATTGATGATAGACTCCAGAATGTTACTTTTAACCATAAAGGCCGTACCTAGGATCGTTACATTTGCGTTGTTTTTTATTGCCAGTTTTCCTTTGTAAATTCTATAACCATTAGATTCCATGTGATTTTCATCAAGGTATCTTGTCTCTTGAAGTGCAATTATGTAAATATCTCTTTCTCTCAAAACATCAGTAAGTTGTTTTAATTTTCCAATTTTTAGGACGTGTTGATGTTCAGTGTTCTGAGCAGATGTTTTTGCTTGGTTCGTATCTTTCTTGAGGAGGTTCTGGGAAGCTCCGACTCTTCCCTGCATGACGTTCCAGGCTCTCCAGAATCCAAAGGCCTGATTGCACCGCTCACGGCGGTGGGGGATTTCCGTTTCCGGCTGCCCCCTGGAGTAGTCTTTCCTGAAGGTGTTTCCATCATGCCTTACATTGAAGTTAGTTGGGAGGGTAGGCATTGCCTGCTCCTCCGAATTAAAACTGAGGTTGTAAGCCCCAGAGTTTGGTTCTTCCGCCCTCTAAACCATTGGGAATCTTCCTCTTCTGCTTTAGAGACTGTTGACCCTTTTCTTTTGCCTCAGTTGATCCGCGGGTGTTTATTTTGAGGAACCTTATTCACACCTGTCCTGCATATCTACAGGAACCTCCCCGATCAGCCATAGGGATGCGCCGTGTTGGGGTTGAGGCCCCCCCCATCCCTATATCTTACGAGATCATATCCAACCTCTGCTTAGTTCCTGGAGTATGTTTACGGCCGTACCTCTGGAGGACAGACGCCTCACATTGCTCGTCTTAAAGATGGCTGATATTATGGGCTGGCTGTTTGGTCTAAACAACGCCAAGAATTGAAAGTAGAATGCACGTCTTCTTGTGGTTTCTATGGTAGCGGTGGCAAAGAAACAAAATGGGTGCCAATTAGGGCAGATAGTTTAGTCAGTGATATCGAGTGACTCTCTAGATTGTGTTATCTATAGAATAAACGAAGCAATGAATAGGATGGCTGACACTTACGGCATGGATATTAATAGTAATGGTTCATTATTGGTCATTATAAATTTTCCAGCTAACTCATTCCTTGTTGCCAGCGTTTTGCCCCAGTGTGCTAAGTTGGGCTCATCAGTTGGTAAATAGCACACCCACCAAGACGCCTGGCTAGTGCATACCGTGGAGGCCACTGAGTTAGTTGGAAAATTTATAATATCCAATAACGGACCATTTATATCGGTATTATAAATTTACTCATTCAGAACAAATATTTAAGGTTCCCATGGGAATCAACATCTATATCAATAAATATGCAGTTTAGCAACATGTGGAAGCCTTGGGACAGTAATAAAGTTCCACATCATGCTGCATTTGAACCTGCTATTCAGATACCATTCAAATAAGGTATAGCTTATTACACAATCCACTGTCAGCAGCCTTGAAGATTGTTTTCCATGGTTTCCTATTTTCACACCAGGCAAATTAATTAAAGCCACGGCCACTTCCTTCTCACTCCGAGGCCTTTCCTATTTCATCGTCGCCATAAGACTCCTCTGTGTCGTTGTGACATAAAGTAAATTGTTTAAAAAATAGGTGCACAATCCGGCTATCCCTGAACTTGAATGCAGAGTTTCAGGAAATTCTGTTTAGGGTAGGGAGGGGTAAATATGAGACAGAATCAAAACTTTCATTTTTTGGAATAAAAAAAACATTTAAATTATTGTAAGTGATTAAAATGATGTTAAATGAGATGGTGAATGAAATTTTAAAAGCAATTTTGCTTTGTTAAAGAAAATAACTCTTTTTTTTTTTTTTTTTTTTTACCCAACAATTGGGGTAAAAATAAGACGACAGTGTGGGGGAAATAAAAGACAACATTTTTTCTCCATACAAAAAAAAACTAAAAAGAACTAGAGCAATAGGAGTGCAAAAATGAGACATAAGAAGTAAATGATCGGCTGATGTGTTTTAGGCACTAATTTATGACAGTTAACAGTTCAAGAAAATACTGAAAACAAACATTGTAGATAACCTGCAAACATTATTTTTCAAATACATCAACAGGCTGTCAGCCTCCGTGGTTCATGCGGCAGCACGCCTGCCTCTCACTGTTGGGTTCCGTGGTTCAAATCTCGGTCACTCCATGTGAGATTTGTGCTGGACAAAGCGGAGGCGGGACAGGTTTTTCTCCGGTTTTTCCTGTCATATTTCATTCCAGCAACGCTCTCCAATATCATTTCATTTCATTTCATTTGTCATTTATTAATCATTGCCCCATAGGAGTGCGACAGACTTCGGCAGCCAGCACAATTCCTATCCTCGCCGCTAGATGGGGGCTTCATTCATTCCATTCCCGACCTGGTCGAATGACTGGAAACAGACTGTGAATTTTCATTAACAGACTGTGGGAAGCAATATTGCTCTACAGTATTTTCACTAGGCTAATTCTGAATATCTGCACTGACTCTTACCTGAACTGTCTCCCCCTCCTCTCTTGATTTATTTTTCAAACTGAATGGAAAATCTGGAAACAGCACTTTTCACCATTAACTCGGTAGCACTCCAAAGATCAACCAATATAGATGCTATTCAGCATGAAAACAGAGCAGCCAACTATGCAAATACAAAATAACAAGAGAAGTTTGGCAAGCACTTTTGAAAGTTTTGCTGCCAAAATTTTCATGCATATAAAATTAATTTGGTGCAAATTTATTAAATCTATTTGATATGATTTAATTGGTAGATATGCTTCTATGCATATTAAAGAGTGCTGCAAGGGGCCGATGACCTTAGATGTTAGGCCCCTTTAAACAACAAGCATCATCATCATCATCAAGAGTGCTGTGAATCAAATAAATTTTTGCTCCTAGTAAATGGTGCTCATAATAAGCTTGCCTTTTATTTTCCCCACTTTCTGTGTGTTTCATATTTACTCCTCCCTACCCTCGTCATTTTTCTGGGATATAACAGAGACTGAACCTACTTTTGACTTCTGTATATGTAATCTGAATTATAAATACAGTACAAAGCAATTATATGAAGTGTACATATAAAATGACTTCATTTATTTAGTAATGAAAACAGCACAGCGAATCACCTGGCCAACTTATAAAAAAAAAAAATCTCTATCCATAAATGCCTAATTTTGACATTACAATACAGTTGTAAAATCTGAAGCAATTTATGTTAGTGAAACACTCTTCAAGTTGGACACTAAATCAACAACCGAAAGTAGATAGAAGAATCAATAGGACAATCATCAATAAGAAACACCAAGTTGATGGCCATTGGAGATTATTACCTAATGAAGTGGTATATCGTGAAAGTGAATCACTAATAGATACGATGCAGAAAAGGAGAATTGCCTTTTTTTGTAATATATATTTATACTGCCAGAAACCCAACGAGTGAAGCAGTTATTTAGTTACTTCTGAAAAAACAAAACAAAGAACACTTGGTTCACAGAGCTCATGAATGATTTAGAAGAATTAAATTTATCAATGTTCCAAATTGAAGGCAGAGAAGAGCAGAGGATTCTAAGGAAGAAACGCTTACGATTCAAACTCATAACATTTGAACGAAGGAAGTACACAATTACTGACAACCAAAGGGCAGCCAGGTCCGATAGGATGAAGAAGTTTTGGGAGCGGAAGAAGCAGCTGAAATGCTGAAAATCTAGTGGCCATGATCATTAAGGTATCAAGTCTGTATGGTCTGACACCATGGTTTGCCAATTTGAGTCCCATTGGGCAAACACATTTCACCATCAGAATGTTGCTGACAGGTTAGGAGAGATGGTGGTATACATTTTTTATTCGCTAAATTGTATGCCAGAATTCTGGAATTAATTCCAACCTCTGCGCAGTGCTCATGTGGAGTGAAGGCATACCAGTCATCCCATTTAGAGCTGTTGCCATGTGGCAGATTCCTTACCCGTTGCTGCTGTGATAAGGGGAAACCACAGAAAACCATCTTCAGGGTTGCCAACAATGGGGTTCGAATCCACCATTTCCCAATGCAAGCTCACAGCAATGCGATGTAAACCGCATAGCCAGTTTACTCACTAATCTGTGAACTAGAAGACCAAATTACCTAGAGGGCTTTAGTATCATGAAGTGAGTTAACTAGCGAAATAAATCAAATTCTTCATGTGTTTTGACCAAGTTCCACTTTTTTCCAGGTCTATTTTAAATGCCAGTGCTTCATCTTAGGGTTCGTTCTACTGTTTGTTTTCCATATGTAGTTTGGGCCTTGCAGCTGTGATATTTCATTTCAGAGGTCATGGATTCAAACTGCATTGTTGGCAGCCCTGGTTTTCTGTGGTTTCCCATTTTCATGCAAGGCAAATGCTGGGGGCTGTATTTCAATTAAGGCTACAGTCACTTCCTTCCCAGTCCAAGCCTTTTCCTGTCCTGCCATTGACATGTGATCTGTGTGTGTTGGTGTGAATAAAAAAAGTAGAAAAAAATCCAAAAGCTCTTGATTAATCTTTAATTTTGTCATATCGACAAATGTTATTTGTGCTCATTTCTTTATTTTAAGAAAATCCAGTAATATCCTCCCACTCAGTTTGTAATTGTTAAGTGTTCCTATCTATAGGCTAGTGCCCATCTGGTTGCTATGATCACTAAGGCATCAAATCTATATGATCTAATGCTGCAGTTAGCCAGTTCAAGTCACGCTGGTGGAAAACATTTTCACCATCAGAATGTTGGCTGGCAGGATAGGAGAGGTGGTGGTATACAATTTCTAATCACTAGATTGCGTGCCAAAAGCCTGGATTCAATTCCAAACCTCTCCGCAGTGTTCATATGGAGTGAGGACATATGATGCTGTTACTGTTGGATGGAGACGTTAAGCTTTGGGCAGACCCTTTGGTGTTATTCGACAGGACTAGGCTATTTGTGGGCAGCGTATTTTCACCCTCTCCCTCCCTACTATCATATATCACATCATTCATATCATCTCATTAAACCTTCTGATGAGTTTTACATCAGGAAGGGCATCCGGTCCTAAAAACTCTCTACAAAGATTCATTTCACTTCATACTAGACCCTACAGAGCAACGGGGCTAGGGTTGGACATATACAGGATATTTTAAAGTTGAATTGTAGTACAGTAGTACTGATATTGCTTAAAACTTTTTTTTCAGAGATCTAGAAGAGACAGAGCCCGCCGTCTTCTGGATATTTTACCAACCAAGGGTCCTTTAGCATTTGAATGTTTTGTTGAGAGTTTGAAGGAACCATATTCTTGGCTCTATGATTCTCTTATGGAAGGAGATGGTGAAATGCAAAATGATGATCATGAAGGAAAGTATTCTGATGCACTTCTTCTGGGTGGGCTACCAAGACCACCACCCTACAATATTGAAAGGGAGGAGAAGGTAAGAGGCTTGGGGAAATATTTGCTTATGTAATGTTCTGATAAAAAAAAATTTCAAAAAATTATATTTACCATCTGTATTTAAGCACTTTATAAAGAGAATCTTTGGAGATATCTTCCCCCTAGAGTTAAGGCTGAGGCTACGTTTAGCTTTGGGCCTTCTTTGGCAAAGCTGAACAACTTTAAAGCACAATGGATATTCAGGCCAGATTAATGAGTAATTTGTATTACTTTTTAACTTTTCTACAGATTTTCAGCTAACTCAGTTTTTATCCATTATGCTTTGAACAATGGACAATTTAGTGATCATTGATATATGGTACATTTCTAGGCACAAAAAATGTTTGGTTGAAATTCCTGAATACAAGTACGACCTATAGAATGGAGTCCATGATCTGGATAGTTAATACACGGTGGTTTATTGACACTTTGCCAATGAAAGAGTGGCATTCCATGTTCATTAAAAATTGCCTTAAATGCTTCTGTTCACTTTCCTAACCTAAGATAACTGCAAGTTTATTGTAATGTGTGTGTGGGACAAGAAATAGTTTATTATGGAAGACTACAGCATGGGACAAGATATACTAGAGTCCATTCAGTTTTTGTGCGGGAAGTGTACATTACTTCGGTGTTCAAATTGCCATTGTTTGAAAATAAGAAATAGTTTTAAAAGCATCTTGTTTTTGGAATTTTGTGTCTTCTACTATGTTAAGAACCATGTAAAGTTTGCTACTCTGTACTGTTATTTATTATGTTTATTAGAAAACCATATTGGATTGAAGCTAAATGTTGTAGTTCTTCTATGTGATAATTTTTTATATTGTTACTCATGAAGGGCTATGTTTTCTTCTCAATTCAAGTGCAAGCAATGGAGTGGCGAGTGTACTTCTCTTAGGTGTGAGTACAATTGTTCAAGTTGTCAGTTTAGTCATTGCATGCTATTTCCTAGCTTCCCTGTTTCACTCGGGTTAGTTTAGTGGTGCACTCTAATTCTATTTTGTTATACCAAGTGGAAGGAATATCAGTTTACAAATTTTAACTGAATGTTCCTCTAAGTAGATGTGCAAGTTGGTAACATTGCAGTCACTGGGACTAGATTAGAATTATTTTTATGCTATTATCCTTTAATATCTGCATATTTTGGGTTGTTGTTACTACTATGCAATATTGTTTTAAAACCACTGCTAATTATCACTGGGACTAAATTAGAAAGTTTTCTACGTTATTGACCTTTAATATCTGAATATTTGGATTGATGTTTGTAATGTGCAGTATTGTTTTAAAATCACAGCTAATGTCATATTATTAATATGAATCACCCTCTTTCCCTAGATATTCCTTCTAATGTAGTTACTTGTTAAGGAAAGGAAAAAAGTATATGAACCAAAATAGAAAGCCAGGAACAAGAAAAGGATTTAGTGCATTAAAAGATCTTGTGGGCTGTGGGATGGATATAAAAGACGGGCTACGACAAACATAAAACACAAAAGATAGGAACATCGAAACGAACATGTAATATGAAAAACACAAACCTTCCATTGCTTTCCTTTTATCTTCTTTTTTTTCCCTATGTTTCTTGTCATCTACACTTGTGTAAATCTTTTATCTGCTCTTTTCTTATACACTATCCTCATTGAGACTTAAGTTGTCATTGCCTACCTGTCCTCCCCCCCCCCCCCCCCTCCCACTCACACATTTCAGGGTTTGAGAAGAAGTAGATCTAAAAGAAACTGATGAGGTAAAACACACAAAACTGGAGATTTTGTGGTTATGATCACAATATCAGCAGTCAAGTTAAATGTCAAGCTCTCTTGTGCTGCACACAAATCTATAATTGCTTTTGCCTGGAAGTTAAAATTAGATTAGTCTTAATGTTTGGATAGTAAGCTAAGACAACAGTATATGAAGATGTGGGGTCTGCTCTTGTCTTTTTGTGTTGGCAATGCCTTATTCCATTGCGAATTAGATCCACTGATTGTTTTAATCTCATACTCATTTTTCTTGATCACCATTCTTTTTAACTCTAGTCAGTGGATATGTTATAAAATTTTAACTTCATATATCATGTCGTCCATCTTGTTCCATTAGGGGCCGGTGTCCTTCGATGTTAGGCCCCTTAAAACAACAAGCATCATCATCATCTTTTTGTGTTGGCATGTTTGTTCTTGGCTCTCCTTTCTATTGTGCCCCCTTCCAACAATGACTCTTCACAGTGGTTCTGTTTTTGGATGCTTCTTTCCTTGTTCCAGGCTTAATATCTCTAGATGTATGTGTTAAGTGTTATGGTACCTTTATCAACCTACATATATTGTACCAAGCTTAGTTATGCTGTAAAGTGTAGAACAAATAACTAAAAATGAGTAGTGTTCTTTTTTTTGAAAAAAAAACCTGTAGTTTTGTGCGTAGTGTTATGATAGCTGAGTCAGTGTTGGCACTGGGTTCTCACCAAGGTGGCTTGAGTTTGAATCCCAGGCAACTCTCAAACGGCTTTTTAAATGAAAAGTCACATTCCAGTGGTTTGCAGTTTATGTAAAACTGAAGGTCTCGTGGTTGTGATCATAATATCAACAGATAACAATAAGCTACTGAGCTCGATAGCTGCAGTCGCTTAAGTGCGGTCGTATCCAGTATTCGGGAGAGTGCGTTCGAACCCCACTGTCTACAGCCCTGAAAATGGTTTTCCGTGGTTTCCCATTTTCACACCAGACAAATGGTGGGACTGTACCTTAATTAAGGCCACAGCCGCTTCCTTCCCACTCCTCGCCCTTTTCCTGTCCCATCGTCGCCATAAGACCTACTGTGTCGGTGCGACGTAAAGCCAATAGGAAAAAAAAAAGAACTACAAGCTCTCTTGTGTTGCACGAATATCTATTATTGTTTTTGCCTGTAAGTTAAAAGTAGATCCTCTTAATGCTTGGGTAGTGAGCTAAATTCATTACTAGGGCTCGGATGTTTAAGACCTAAAAATAGCCCAAATAAGCAAGCAAATATGACCTCAAAAGTGATGAAATATGACCTCAAAAGCGACGAAATATGACGTAAAAATTACAAAATATGACCCGAAAATGATTAAACTAAATATGGCCATTTTAAAATAAGTTATAAATCGAAACAGCAATTCCTTTTATGAATGTTTCTTAACTAAATTCTTTATTCTTACTTTCATATTAATTTTCTGAATATATATGTTTAGCAGTTATTCAGTCTATTGACCTCGATTTACTTATCAAACATTTTTGAATACATACCTATAAAGTACTAAGTTCGCTAAGATTATCAGATCACACAATATTTCAAAAGTCAAAACATGTTTGCACCCTTCATTGATGGTTTGAAATACAAGAAAACTAGAAATCAATCTTTTTTTAAAAATCTTTTGGAATGTTTAAGCCCAGATTACATTAATATTACTCAAATGTATTAAAGTTTAAATTGAGCTCCACGAAATGAATTAAATAGATGTCTTTCGATACATTATGGTATGGCGGCAGGGCAAATGGTGCATGTTCACAGAACCTTTTCATTCTTCTCCGCGAGTGGTATTGAAGTGTATGATAAGATTCATCTTCAAATCATCAGGCATGAAAGACCTCCAATTATCACTTAACACATTCTTGTGAGAAGAGAAGCTCCTTTCTACGTCACAAGACGTTATTGGTGCTATTTAAATAATATTAAATCATGGCTGTCGAGTATGCACGCATCTTGAAATGTGCCTCCTTCTCTAAGAACATTATTTATATTGCACACACAGCGAAAAGCGTCACTTCGATTAAGCACATTTTAAAGTTTCCATTTAACACTGAGGCCAACTATCCCATGCGATTCTTGTGCTGAAAGTTCAACACTTCTCACAATTTCAATACTTGCATGAATTTCTAAGCTAGCAGCTTCTAAACGAGTAATTGCACTCGATATAATTCCAAAGTTCGACTTAATACAGACTATCTGACAAACTGCAGGAAAACAATTCCTGCGCAATCTCGATAGAAGAGGCAGAGTATTCCACTTGTATTAACTACAGATGTGATATGGAAAAGCAGTTTTGTGAATACAAGTTCTCATTCGGAAAGTTCACAATAATTTTGCACAGCTACAGCTCTCGCCAAACCGCCGAAATATGACGTTTCTACTAAAATAGCTGAAAATATGACCTTATGACAAAAAATTGCCAAAATATGCATTTATATGACAAAAATCACTTAATTGTGACGATAATCACCTGATTTGCACCAAAATCCAATCAGGTCAGAAAATAGAGATAAAGAAAAATATGACTTTTCCTAAACATCCGAGCCCTATTCATTACCAACTGTTAAACATACAGGCTTATTATCAGCTATTAAATGAATTGTCACTACAGTGCAATATTGACAAATGAATTTCTCAATACATAGAACACGTTAAATAACTTATATTTCAGCCATTAAGTTTAATTTCATTTCACCGATTGTGAATATCAACCAACATTGAAAATGTTAAAGTTCGTTAGGCTTTTTCACTTGTGAAATTACTAGTGTTCTTCCCCTCTCATCATCTGGAGTGCCATACATCTCTGAGCACTAGGGGAGATACATACAGTACTAGAAATAAATAATTCCACGCATGAATTGTCGAAGTCCTAGATAGTAGACACAGTGCATGCACAAGGAATCAAAGCACTGTTTACATACTAACACAGACCGAGGGACTGGTATTTGCTGATTAGTTGACCATTCAGACCACATTATTTCATCCATAAACTGGCATGTAAAATATGAAGGTTTATCATTAGAATGAATGCTAAACACATTCCATATCATCTAAAATAGTCAAAGAAACATTTAGTCAGGACGAATGGCTCAGACAGTTGACCCAGACTTGGCAGGTTTGATCCTGGCTCAGTCTGGTGCTATTTGAGATGCTCAGATATGTCAACTTCATGTCGGTGGATTTACTAGCATGAAAAAGAACTCCAGCAGGACTCAATTCTGGCACTTTGCATCTCTGAAAACCATAAAGATGGTTAGTGGCATGTAAAGCCCAGTAATATTCTTCTTTTTCTTCTTATTATTGTGGTGGCTCTATCTACATTAAAACGACTCCAAAGACTTAGTGACCAATCTTTACATTCTCTCTTTACTTCTTTTAGGATTATGTAACCTCCTTGTGGAATGTATGTTTATGTAGGTTTGTTTATATGTGGTTTTTAATTGAGTGTGGTGCTGTGTTAACAATAAATCATTGCTTTTTACCGTTTTCATTCTTAAATGGCAATTTAAGAGGACGAGTAAAGTTAGGTTACACTAACAATGGTGACCCCGACGTGATAAAATAAAAAAAAGTGCATTCAAGTGTTGTGCAGTGTAACAATAGACTATTGTGTTTCTGTAAACATGCTTAACACTGAGAATACAGGAGGAACACTATCAACAGACATTTACGAGAAGAGAAATGCACATATTGCACTAGTCTCGGTAAAAATACCACCCATTTGGCGAAAGAATGTAAAGTTATGGCTGATGTAAATTTAAGCACAATTCACTACAGCCGTTATTAGGCAGAATTGACAAAATTTAATTACATAATAGGATCGATTGTGCCTGATGTTACAGAGCTTGTAAGTGACTTTCTGAATTGACCATTATCCAACACACCTTTTATAGACCTCAAGTCTCGTCTTATAACTGAATTCGCGGAATCAGAAGGACGAAAGGTAACCAAACTTTTAACAGAAATCAAACTTGGTGATAAGAAGCCTAGTCAGTTACTCAGGGAAATGCGTACCCTTGCTGGAACACAACTTCAGGATGATTTTTTAAGAACTATTTTCATGCAAAGGCTACCAGTAAATTTAAGATCTATATTAGCATCTTCCAGTGATACATTGGACAACCTAGCAACAATAGCAGGCCAGATATTGGATTACTCAAGCTCTAGCATATCCGCTATTCAGTCGCAACTGTCAGCATCACCCACCGATAAGATTTCTAGACTTGAAGAACGGATTGAACAATTAACATTATCAATAAATAGTGTTCTGAACCGACCATAGCATCGTTTTTGCTCAAAGTCCCATTCACCCCACCATAAACATTATCAACCACATGGTTCATTATGCTGGTACAATTTCACATACCGACAGAAGGTGAAGAAGTGTACTCCCCCATGCAGTTTTACCCTTACTTCTTCTGATTCAGGAAATGCTCATAACATTTTGGCAAACGCATATTACAAATAAATGTACATGATATGATAAAATGTATTGTGATCCCTAAAAACATGTTCATCTTTAGAATTAACCTTCTTATTATTAGAAATATATTATAAAACTATGCGTTCAATTCAGTTGAACACGTTAATCTTAAAATATTATATGACTCTTCTTAGTCTTTGATGAAGATAATGTATAAGTTGAGATGTGGAAATGGAACATGTTGTACAAACTTGGGATATAACTTAAACAACTTATTTGCTGCACTTAATTGTTGTATCCCAAGTTTGCACTACATGTTTCATTTCCACATGTCAACTAATACATTATTCTCTTTATCAAAGATGACTGAGCTCGATAGCTGCAGTCACTTAAGTGCGGCCAGTATCCGTAATCGGGAGATAGTGGGTTCAAGCCCCACTGTCGGCAGCCCTGAAGATGGTTTTCCATGGTTTCCCATTTTCACACCAGGCAAATGCCGGGCCTGTACCTTAACTAAGGCCACAGCTGCTTCCTTCCACTTCCTAGGCCTTTCCTCTCCCATTGTCGCCATGAGACATATCTGTGTCAGTGCGACGTAAAGCAAAATAGCAACAAAAAAAAAAAAAATTGTCAAAGACGAAGAAGAATCATAACTATAAGAGTCAAAGATTAACTTTTTCAATTCAATTGAACACATGGTTTGATAATACAAAAACATACATAGACGTATGGCACATGTCATAAACAGAAGGAAGTGAAACGTACACTGTTTTGACACACACCAAAGTGATAGAACTGTGTGTATACTTGTAATATGTGTTTGTCAAAATGTTCTTAATTCATGTATTTTTGAGCTGAAGATGGTTCCAAGTGAACCAAAACAGGTACTCTATTATTCAACTGTACCCCCTGTGGGTGGAGGACGCAGATGAAGAATACACCCATGGTATCCCCTGCCTGTCATAAGAGGCAAGTAAAAGGGGGCCAGGGGGCTCTCAACTTGGCAGCGTGGGTTGGCGACCGCAGGGCCCCTAGCTGAGTCCTGGCATTGCTTCCACTTACTTGTGCCGGGCTCCTCACTTTCCTCTATCCTGTCCGACCTCCCTTGGTCAACTCTTGTTCTTTTCTGACCCCAACTGTATTAGAGCATTCAGGCCTAGGGAGTCTTTCATTTTTGCACCCTTTGTGGCTCTTATCTTTCTTCGTCCGTTACTTCATTTTTCAAAGTGGCACATCCCTTCTTTTTCCTTCTTTTTTTCTCTGTATAACCCCTGTGGTTAGGGGATGCTGATGAAGAATACACCCACGGAATCCCCTGCCTTTCGTAAGAGGTGACTAAAAGGGGCGACCAAAGGATGATTGTATTAGAACCATGAAACTCCTTGTGATTAGTACCATCACTCGGGGAACACCATGGGTCGCCTTTACTTGTGAGTAGTACCACTATGTTAGGTACACAATAGGTTTGTGATTAGTAGCAACAGAAGGAGAATCCTCCCCATAAGACCTATCTGTGTCGGAGCGACGTAAAACAAATTAAAAAAAAATGGAAGAAGAGTCTGTGTGGGTTTTCCAGTACCAGTGTTTAGTACTATTGTGAGAACCACCACAGGTCTGGGCATTGCCTGTGATTAGTACCGCTATATCAGCAACACTGTGTGTCTGTGTTGCTTGTGATTAGTACCTACTATATGAGGAACACCACGGGAATACCGGCACCCGTGATTAGTGTACCTAGGTGAGAATCACCATGGGTTTGCGTTACCTATGAGCGGCGTCATTATGTGAGAAACTCCTTAGGTCTGTGTTACCTGTGCAAAGTACAATACTTGTGAGTAGTTCCATAATGTGTAGAACACAATGAGTCTACGCTACTTTTGATTGGTACCACAGCATGACAAATACCATGGTTCAACTCACTAGCGATAAGTACCATTATGTGGGGCCGTTGGCCTGGATTTTGGACCCCTTTAGACAGCAAGCATCTTCGATTCAGGATTGTGTTTTAGAAGCAGTCCCTTGGTCAGTAATACTGTTGTTTATGATAGTTTTTTGGGTCTGATCCACTGATTGTTTTAAATTCATATTCATCTATTCTTTCTTCTTTATTCTGGTCAGTGGATGATTTTGAACTTTTAAATTGTCATTACATTTAGTCTCATTTCATACCATTAGGGGCTGATGACTTAGTTGTTAGGCCCCTTTAAACAAGCATCATCATCATTATTCAATTTTTGATATTGTACTTTTATAAGAACTATCTATATCGGTGCGATGTAAATCAAATTGTAAAGAAGAAAAGGAAAAAAATACTATTCATATTCTAAGGGGTTAATTTATGTGCAGTTTGTTTAACATTTTATGTAATGTATATTATATGCATATCATTAATACCTAGAGTAGGTTAATTACTAAAAAGTACACACTACACTTATGAACACTTACAAACCATTTGAATGAACACTTAATTTTGAGAAAGGAAACTAGCCGATGCATTATGTTCAGTAAGAAAACAGTTTGTCAATTGTTTCTTGCATGAGGAGATGTTTGGAGGTCTTTTCTTTTAATCTTAAAAAGAAAACATCTTGATACTTCCTTGAAGGAATCGTAGTTCAATCCATTGATTGGTCGGCTTGGTATGCAGACGCCTTGGAATGTCTGAGTCATTGTTGAGAATGTGTCTCAGGTTGCTTCAAGGCTTCGGACAAGACTTACATCACTGTGCCCTGTAATATGCGATCTCAATACAGTGTCGCAAATTAGACAAGCATATGGCCTCTCACCACTGTGCGTTACTATATGTGTCTGAGGCAGAGGTCAGCCTAAATGTCCTCTCACAGATGGAACTCATTAACAAACGAACACCACTGTACGGACCTGCTTACGTGCTGAAGCTGGAATAGTCGTCTCCCAGTATGATCAGCAAACGCATTTAGGCCATCTATCTCTCTCGCTCCATAAAAGCCACCCCACACGTGAGACATTGGAACTGCCTTTTATCATTATGAATATCAATATGCCCCTAAGAAAAAAGACTGCTTAAACGCACTCCCACAAATAGAACAACCGATGGGCCTACCCGCGCTATGTGTAACGCTACGCGACCCAACAGAGGATTTAACCTAAAGGAGCTCCAAAGGAGTTTTATAAGAGGTCCCACAAATGGAACGGATGTTGATCCCCACTATGGCTGCTAGTGAGTACCTGACAATGACTATCTGACTGTGTACATTGTTACGTATGGAATTTTATTACCTATGTAACCTAATCTTTGTGTATTATTGTGTGTATGGCCATTGGCTGCAATAAATTATTATATTTAACAATTTAACGTATGGAATTTTATTACCTATGTAACCTAATCTTTGTGTATTATTGTGTGTATGGCCATTGGCTGCAATAAATTATTATATTTAACAATTTAAAACAAAACATCCTCGGGATCAGTCCCTCTTGCCTCAGTCCAGGCATATGTTACGCACGTGTCGAACAGCTGCTAGTACTTCTTATCGTACTGTTTGCCTCGTGGCTTCATCTCTTGCTCATAGAACTGTTGTGTACAGACGTGTTAAAACAATACACCATGTGAATTACAACAAAGAATGTAAACTCAGTGGATGGTTTCAAAGGCCACACCAGATGAATCGCGGTTCAAATCCAGTTGTTTCCGTATAGCACACCAGGCAGAAGGAAAAGGCCAGATTACTGGATGTGCCAGACTACTGTACGTTTGGATTATGGAGAATGTTCCGTAGTCTCAAATATGTTAATTTTTCATAAAATATAGACTTTTGGGTTGTTAATGTGAATTTATGAATTTAAAGTTTGTTTCTTTCTTCCTTTCAGAGTATTTATTTTTGTTACTATAATAATGGTTATTATTTGTTACAGCTAGCTGAGTTAAGACAGAGCTTGAAAGGACTGAAGAGAGGCAACTATGTTGTCTTGCATGGAATGACAGGAGCAGGGAAATCTTGTTTGGCATCAGCAGCTGTGTATAATAAGGAACTTCTAGTTGACACTTTCAAGGTATGTTTATGTACTGATATTTATACATATTATAAAATAAAGTCCCTTCTAGGTGTCTACATTTTTGTGGGCTAGCCTTAACAATCATCAAACAGTTTTTGATATGGTTTTTACCATTGTTGTTTGGGCATTTAATGAGGGCAGTTTAGATGTATGAAATATGAATCTGTGGTGAAAAGGGTGCTGGAGTAATTTGAAGGAAAAACCGCCTTCTGAGCTCTTTCTTGGCTTATACTGCCTAAACCATCAACGATAGACCCCGAGCATGAGCAGAAAAAATATGAGCATTGAGTTTCTGCAGTAGTATAATTCATAAAATATAACCCTCAATAAGTGTTTTTATATGATAGTTTACTGTAAAAAATCAATCTTAAAATTAGAACAATATATGGAGATGATTCAAATAATCATTATCAAAATAAATGGTTTTGTTCACCTCAGTCAATCTTATTAAAGTAAAAATTCTCTTTACAGTATGTAATTTAGCTTGTATGGTTTAGAAGTTGATGGAAGTGTAATGGACTAGTATAAGTTGGAAACAATTCTCTAAGCCCATGGGTGGATGGTGAAAATGTTGAGCTTGATTAGTAGGTGGTGTTATTATTATTATTATTATTATTATTATTATTATTATTATTATTATCATCGTTATTATTATTATTATTATTATTGTTATCGTTATTGTTATCATTATTATTATTATTATTATTATTATTATTATTATTATTATTATTACTTGTGAGGTGTGGCTATGAAGTTGTTCACGTCTATAATAATAATAATAATAATAATAATAATAATAATAATAATAATAATAATTTTATCTGCGTAGTTATGTACGACAGGTTGTCAGTACGGACATTATTTGGTATAAATTGTAGTTGTTATCATTTATTATTTGTGTGTTGCATGATCTGTCTAGTGTAACAAAACGTGAGGTTATGTCATGATACTTCTGAGTTTTTTAATACGACTTTATTTAATGTAAGAATATGTAATTAATAGTATATAATTTATTACTGCCTGAAAATATGATTTATAAATCCAATGTAATGTTGCCATTGATGCTTTCATGGCCCGTACTTAGACATGATAGAGGCTTTTGGGCTTATGCCATGTCAAGAAAATAAGGTGAAATTATTTACCTGTCGCAAGGAACTATGCTCTACGTCATCAGAAGAAAATCTCGACTGTTCACGAGAAAGGCTTCTGAAACAATGAGGTTTGAATTAGACGTTACACAGTAGAAGTGGAAATGGTACCTTCATTCATCACCTCCTCGGACACATTTCCACAGCTTCCCATATAATCCTGGATCTGTAGTGTCTAGTGTGAGTAAGAGCTCGAGCATCTTGGAACATGACATCATGACCCGACGATAGAGCGTGCTCAGCTATTGCTGATTTGTCTGGCTGGTTGAGACGAATATTACGTTCATGTTCCTTGATACGAGTACCAATGGTCCGGCATGTTTGGCCAATGTATGCTTTATCAGAAGTACAGCGAATTTTGTATACCACAGGATGCAAAAGTGGGGACAATTTGTTCTTGGTTTTACCCAGACTGTGAGAAATTTTAGTGACTGTGCCAAACACTGTTTTTATATTGTGTTTGCGGAAGACCTTGGCAATTTGATCTGTAGTGTTACGAATGTAAGGCACGTAGGGAGTTTCCTTCCCTTCTTCCTTTTGTGAGCTTTGCTTGGTCATTTCTCTGGGATGCAGGGCTCTATGAATCTGCAAATCACTGTAACCATTACCCTTGAACGTGACTCTGAGTGTGTCCGTCTCCACCTGGATGTTTGATGGCTCACTAATTCGTCTCGCTCTCTTGGTGAGTTAAAATTTTTCTTTTTTACAATTAATTTATTGAAAACCACATATTCACCTATTCAATAAACTAATTGTAAAATAAATTAATATATTGAATTTCAATATGATCAAAATGAAAATAGTCTCTTGGTGAGTGTCGTGAGAATGTCTTGTTTTGGTGCTGGATGGTGGCTAGAAACTGCACGAGGATAGTGATTTGTGTGGGTAGGCTTACGATAGACGGTATGTCCCAAGGAGCTGTGCAGTTTCTTTCTTACTAGACATCCAAGAAAGGAAGGCATTTGTCCGACTCCATCTCCATAGTGAATTTAATTGAAGGATGTTGCTGATTTAGGAGGTTTAAAAATAGATGAAGTTTCTCAGGACCTTCTGTCCAGACCACAAATGTATCATCAACAAACCTCCACCATATCATAGGCTTGACAGGTGCCGAAGCAATAGCCTTTATTATTATTATTATTATTATTATTATTATTATTATTATTATTATTATTATTATTATTATTATTATTATTATTATTATTATTATTATTATTAACAACGGTTTTCACTTTACAAAGGTAAAGTTAAGTGTATCCTCCTAATTCAATGCATCATATAATTCCATCATTAGATAGAGTAATCAAATTCAAACATGTTTCGACTCGTTTGAGCCATCTTCAGTGAAAAAGGGGGGTTGAAGTAATTTACATAATACAAGCTAAAAATGTGCCAGAAAACATAATGAAGGAACAAATGAAAAAACGAAAGAGAGACATGACAGAAATAAAAACAGCACGATATACAATATTTACCTCATATGGAGCAGTGAACAACTCGCTGCGATAAAATTCAGTGAAAACAGGGGTTAATACAAAACATAATTGAATCTAAAAACTGTGTTAACCTAAGAAGAAAAAAAATGAAGACAAATGATTCAGATGGAAATGAAAAGTGCACATAGCGAGATTGCGGACCTCTTAGTCTACAAAATTTTTGTTTTATAACAATTCAAAACAGGATGAAATCACTGTGTTGAAAATTCAGGCTGAAAGTCTGCCTGTGTAGAAACACCATCTCATCGAATGGCTAGGAGGGGAGCGAAAATGTTTGAGAAACAAAGCCTAAGATAACGTGCAGGAGAAATGCATGTGACACGTGATGGAAGAACGCTGTGAAATTTAAAATTTTAGAACAGCATTCTCAGTCTAGAGGTCGTGTTCTCGATTATTGTTTCACAATGTTGACTGGTTTATTTGCCTCATTTTCAAAGGTCGGGAGGGCCGCGACAAAAATTGAGAAGCTGTGTTAGAGAAGATGACAGATGCATGGTACACTGTAAGAGACCATAGTGAAAACAATCTGTGATGGAAGAAATGAGGTTGTATGAGAAACTTGGGCTGATAAGTAAAAAAGTGTAAAATGGATGTGAAGATAGCTTTAAACTTACGGCGTTTAGAAGGTGGTTGTCCTCTCAAAACGGCCTGGCCCTCTCAAAGTTAACGGTGCCGTTTGTACGATCAAGTCTGTTGTTGGCTCAGCTGTGTTTGCGAGGATGGAAGGAGCGGAGGGGGAAGGGGCGGTGCAGGGCTGGTGGGGAGAGGGTGGTATCATGACAGCTTGTTGACGAAATACCAAAGAGTCCCTGATGTATGATTCAGTATGTCCTGTGTGTGGCTGAAGCAATTTGCTTAGGTATTTAGCCAGAGCATACGTAGGAGAACCTATCACACTAACAATAGGTCTGAGGGGAACATCTTTTTTTAAGGATCTTAGGAAGTCCATATAATCTAGGCTTACAATTTCCCCCGGGGACAGATGTATAGCCTCGTCTTTTGGAATTGAAGATTGCCTTAAGAGCTTCACAGTGGCGTTGAACACGCAAGTGGTAGGATCACGTGAGCTCAGTCTGTAAACAGGCTCTGACAATATAGCCGAAGTCTTATTCTTATACTCGTCAGTGTCCATAACCACTGTCACATTACCCTTATCAGCTGAGAGAATGGTCAGTTCAGAATCATTTCTTAAGTTCCTTCAGAGCTCTCCTCTCGCCTCTTGTTAAATTGGGTGCGGGTACAACAGTGGACATGAGTCTCTCACATTTCTGTCTTAACTCCTCAGCGTCATCTGTAGGTAGTTTGTGGATGGCTACCTCAATGGAAGTAATTAACTCCTCAGTGGGAGTTTTAGAGGGAGCGACAGCGAAATTAAGACTCCTAGCTAGAACTGCCGTTTGGTTCTTGCCCAAGGATTTCTTGGAAAGATTGACTGTCGCCAGTGGTGAGAAATCCATAACGTGGATGGAATCATTATGCTAAGATTTTTGTGAAATCGTCAAGAAAAGAAACTAAGGAACTCTCAGACATTTTCAAAGAATTCAACTGAATATTTTTTGTTTGTTTGATGTAAATCTTTGGTAAAATCGCCATCGCAAGAATTAAGACATTTGTGAAGAAGTTGATGAAATGTTTGTTTTATTTAAAAATGTTAATAAGGATTTTCAGGACTTACAGGAGAGATATTTATTTAATCATTATGAGTGTTGAAAAGAAATTATATTTGTTGTAACCCATGGAAGAAATTATGCTTGTTGTAACCCATCTTTTGTATCACTCTGTATTTGCCACGTGGAGGCTTCGATCACGAAATCGCTGATTTTCATAATCAAAACCTCTAGAATACATTTATCATATATGGTGCTATAATCTTATTGGATAGAATAATGATAATTTTTATTGGTGAAAACTTCGGGTTGAATCATTGGTAGCTTCCCTGATTGGCTGTTTGAGTGTTTCTCAATTTCCGGCTGTTGGCTACTCGGTAGTAGCGGGGCTCTGATCCGCTTCTTTGGTTTTTGTACGTTCTTACGATCGGACGCACCTTGTGTGGTGGTCCGCTCAGCGGCTCCTGTCCCTCGGGGTAAGCATATTTTCTTTTCTCGAATGTTAAATTAATATGTAAATTCATTTGTTAGGAGTTTACCTTAGACCCTAGTTTTCATCGTTTTGGTTTTGTAATGCCTTAGTTCGTCAGCTAGGCAGATCCTTTGTTTTGGAGGCAAGTGCTTTTTATTAACCTTTGGTGTAATGTAAATTTTAATTTTTCCATCCGGGTTGCCTCCGGTAATGCAGCGTCAATTTAGTGTACGCCTATTGAGCTATACGTCCCTCAGTGATAAGTATTAGGAGAGGACAGCAACTCTAAATGCTTCTGCGTTAAATTTCAAATTCCATTGTTATTTTCCTTGTAAACTATTGGTAATAATTTGTAAACTCTTTTTCTATTTGCCTTGTAAGATGGTTGTAATTATGTTTATATTCCTTGTTAAATTTCCCTTGTAAATTTCATTGTCAAAGCTATGCTCCCCTTCCTTAAAAGTAGTTAATACATTTTATCGCAATGTTTATTTTCCGGAGAACCATCTACAGAAATTTCATGGTTCGCTTCATCTTGTTTCTTGTTAATGTTATCCTCTTAGTAGCTGTAAATTTAACTTGTTTAATTTTCTTAATTATTAGTAAACTTGAATGAAGGGTAACACTCTCAGCCTTTTTCCCTACAACGTCACGTAAGAGCACGTCCTCTGTAGGGTTTCCCGGCCTGCTTCCTATATCTTTTCTCTAGTTGTCATGTTGGCAATCCTGCGAATATTTGTTTCTAGCAATGTGTATGTTGTTGAAATTTAGAATGTTTTTCATGGTGTATCATCTGCTGACGTATGTTACTTCAGGTTTGTTATTTTGCTTTATATGTACCTTATGTACCTTATATTATGTTAAAACTCTTAGAAGGAGGGGTGACATTGATGACAGTTTTACTAGCATCCTCGTTCGTGCGAGAGACTGCCTGTTTCTGAGCTAGTCAGAGTAACTTAAATGACACCAGGGGCCTGTTCCACAAACAAACTTTGCAACTTTTCAACTTTGCATTTTTCACTTTTCAATTCTTGCAAAGTGCAAAGTATTTCTGTTCCACCATGATCTAGGTTGTATTTTTCAATTTCTTTGCAAAGTGAAAAGTCTTTGCGAATGAATGATCCGATCGAGTTTATTCCATGAGCAAACTGTATAGGCCTAATACTCTATGATTTTAATGCTTTACTTTTCGTGGTGAACTTGACTGTATAATTGTGGTACCATTTAAGTTTTTATCATGGGAAAGAAAGGTTAGTATTACAAGAAGCTGGCTGTGCTGCGAGTTGTCAAGGAGAAACATGATATCCTTTTTGACAGCTTTAAAGATAACCTCTCAAATGACACACATCATTGTTAACGAGAGTACCGTCAACACATCCACACACAGAAGGAAATTCACCCTTCATTAGAAATCCCGTCGCTATATTATGTGGATTATCAGGCCAACGTACTGTTAGGAAATACAGTATTGCATTTACTATAACATCTACGACTTTGGTAACAGTTCTGCAAATAATTGATTTTGATGTCCCTGCTACACCGTGCAGCTGGGCACCATTTACTAACCAATGTAAGCATATAAGAATTTGTTCTTTTTTTGGAAAGGAATTGATTTCTTTTTGTTGCATGTTTCAATAAATGACCGATCATTTCAAGAATATAGTCAGCCTGTGTTGGGGTAGTATGAAATACCTCGCGAAAGTCCATTGAAGTGAGGTTATGATAATTAATCTCGTCTTTGTACGTTTTCTTATTGGATTCTTCATCACTGTCCTCACTTGATGCTAACCAAAGCTCACATAGTAACGTGTTTATATCACTAAACAAAATTCCACGCTGAGAAACTAGTGTACATACTTGTTAATTAACAGATGAAAAGGGACAGTCAATATGTTGGAAGATGGTCCGCCTAGTCAATACTATTTATTTATTTACCTTTCACCTTAACATCTAGTACATGTTTCGAGAATATTATGCATTCTCTTCCTCAGCTAGTGGATTAAAATTCAGTATACAATAAGACCTGACTAAAATAGGGGGGCCCCCATTAAAAATTCAAAACAATGATTATTACAATGTAACACTTAAAAATTAGGATGGTACAAACATAGAATTAAAATCCCATTTTGTCAAGTACAAATTAAAAACACAATATAGTAATGTCTAATTAAATACAACGTCTTGTGATGATATGAATTCACAGTGTCCTTGAAGTTGCCTTGCGTAGTTCAAAAAAGTTGAGTTAGGAATGAATGAAATTGCATTAAAACTTGAAGTCCTGCCGATATCCACCGTTAATGGGTGTTAAAATGATGTCTATTTAAATTAAAATATTGGACACAGCGTCGTATAATGATGTGAATTTACGGTGTCCTAGGAGTTGCAATACTATCTTGCGTAGTTCAATTGGATTTGTACAAGAATAAATGAAGTTGCGTTAAAACTTGGAGTCCTGCCATTATCTTCGGTTGATAGATGTATTATGCAGCCAGGTTGAAAATAGGTTAAAATGGTCTACAAAAAGGAAATGAAATAGAAATTAACAAAAAGGCTCCGACATGAACAAATGAGAATACAACGGGGTAAAAATATTAAACCTTACCAGTGTGATGATGTAAATATTACGTGTGGTATGCATGTGTTAGATAAATGTGAAGGCACCTGATGTTGTATGGCAACTGGTTACGGAATTACATTGGGTTGCGTGGTGGATGGAAAGAGGGGTGGAAGGAACCGCCCCTGATACTACAGTCATACTTCCCCCCTTACACGCTTGACATCATTTGGCCTCTTACTAGGGTATTGGGTTACCAATTTAAACACCTGATTGTCTTCTGCAATGTGTTCATTTAGACTGTTCTCATTATCAAATTTTTGCAATTTGTATATTTCTAATTTCTCTAGGGCATTCATTTGTTTGTCTTTGCTTAATGAATGTAATAGTCATATCACGTTCAATATTTGTGAAATGATGGTTGCTTTCATGCATGTGTTCACACATTGCAGAGTATCTAGAACGTTTTCGTGCATTGACATGCTCTTTATACCGTACCACCACACTTCTACCTGACTGTCCGACATATTTTTTTCCGCAATCTTGGCACGACAGTTTGTATACTCCTGACGTACTGAACCTCCTGTTGGTGTTTACGCTATTCGAATTGAACAATAAATTATTATTATTATTATTATTATTATTATTATTATTATTATTATTATTATTATTATTATCTGTCCTAAAGGATACATGGATATTGTGTTTCCTAAATAGTTTAACCAAACTGTATGATTGTTTATTAATGTAAGTGAATGTAGCGAATTTCTTTTTTTTCTTCCTTATTTACAAGTAGTGTGTTAGGTCTGTTCACGACCTTACTCTTTATCCTATTGACATAGCTTTTGGGGTAACCGTTTCTTTTGGCAATATCTTGTATAATGTTTATCTCTTTATTAAAATCATTTCTGTTTAATGGTATTCTTACTGCTCTATTGATGAAGCTGTAAAATGCCGCTTTCTTATGTTCTCCTGGGTGGTTCGAGTCTTTCCTAATAACAACATCTGTGTGTATAGGTTTTCTAAATACTTGGTAAATCAGGTTTTTATTGTCTCTAGTTAATGTTACGTCTAAACTACCTAAACTATCTAAACGGTTAGCTTCCGTGGGGGTCACGCACTGAACTGAGTAAGTGTTTGGCATAACTTCACGGAAGACACTGGGGCGGGGGGCCTCAACCCCGACACGGCGCGTCCCAATGGCTGATAGGGAATGTTCCTGTAGATATGCAGGACAGGTGTGAATAAGGCTTAGCCAAATAAACACCCGCGGATCAACTGAGGCAAAAAGGTCTGCAGTCAACGGTCTCGATGGTGGATGAGGATATTTCCCAACGGCTGAGAGGGCGGAAGAACTGGCTCTACGGCTAACAACCGTAGTTCTAACCACGGACAGAGTAATCTGTCCCACCAAGCATTACCATGAGGTAACATTATGCATGATGGAAACACTTTCAAGGAAAACTACCCCGGGTGGTACCCAGCAATGGAAATCCACCGTCGCACCAGGCGGCGCAAACAAGCCTTCGGATTCTGGGGAGCTTGTACCAACATGCAAGATGGAGTCAGAGCCATCTGGTAGCCAGACTGATGACGTACTAACGACAAACACGACTAACCTAAAACAAAATCTAAGGACAAAGAAACATCACTATTTTGGAACTATCAACATACAGACTCTACTTAGGACGGGGAAATTAAAACGGACTTTGGATGAAATGGAAAATTAGAATATTCTAATACTAGCAGTGCAAGAGACGCATTTTACTGATATTAATACGTTTGATTCAGAAAATTATAGAATCTTTAAGGGTAAACCTGGACGAAAAATTGGAAGAAATCTGCAGCAACTTGGCACAGCATTTTGTGTAAACAAAAGGGTTATTGACTCCGTAACGGACTTCTCTTCTCCTTCTGATAGACTCTCCACTCTAACACTGAAATGTGCAAACAAGAGATACACACTATTCAATGCACATGCCCCCATAAATGAAGACAACAGAAACAATCCTGATAAGGTGAAAATATTCTGGGATCAATTGGAGAATGAATTGCTAAAGACGCCAAGCAATCATGTCAAAATTCTGATGGGTGATTTCAACGCGCAGGTTGGGAAAGAACGTCAGTTCCGAAAAATAATAGGTGGTTATCCAGCTCACACCAGAACAAATACGAATGGGAAGAGACTTATTGACTTATGTGAGACATTCGATCTTAAATTAATGTCCACGTACTTCAAAAGACTGCCAAGGAAAAAGAAAACGTGGTGCGCTCCACGGAAAGACCTAGGTGAATATCAACTGGACCATGTTGCAATTTCAAGGAGAAACACTAAAGAAATTATGAATGTGGTAGTACGGAAAGGAGCCAATCTTGACTCTGATCACTTCTTGACCCGCATAAAATTCAAGCCGTTACCGCTAAACAAGAAGAGACTCTCTCCGAATGCGTCAATAAAAGTAAACCATGAAAAACTTCAAGAAAACAGAAACGACTTTCAAAGACGTATGCGGGAGAAGAAAACGGAGACTTGTGAGGATATTCGAGAGAATATGGCTAATATAGCTAAGGATGTTGCACCATTGCGACGAACTCGCAGACACCGATGGTGGACTACAGACTGTGATGTAGCAATTGATAGGAGAGCTGCAGCCTATAAAGCATGGTACGCAGATAAAACAGAAGATAAATTTGAGACATACAAAGAGGTACGCAAACAGACAGCAAAGATCCTCTGGCAAGCCAAAAGGAATCAAATATCTGAAGAAATTCGAAGTATTGACACGGAATTTAAGAAGAACAATACTAGAAACTTTTATAGGACCTTTAAAGAGCACATACATGGATATCAACCATCTACCATGGGATTTCGAAGGGAAGATGGAAAATTGGCAGTGAATAAGAATGAAAATTGTGAGATATTAGCTACATATTTTGAGAAATTGTTGAACTGTGAAAAACCTAAAAATAAATGGCCAAAAGAGGATCCAAAGCAACGGAATGAAAACTCAATACCCCCTGACGAAAAAGAACTCTGTGAAATAATTACAGACTTAAAGAACAACAAAGCTGCAGGGGAAGACTCTGTCACAGCAGAGATGCTGAAAAGTGGTGGAGAAATCGCAATAACAATTTTAAGGCGAGAAATGGAAAAGATATGGGAAATGGAGGTAATCCCTGAAGATTGGAAAATGCTATCATTCATCCTCTACACAAAAAAGGTGATAGAGCAGATCCTAACAACTACCGCGGCATTTCCATCACATCTGTAACTTATAAGACACTCTCTAAAGCACTACAGAGGAGACTTGTGGAACAAGTGGATCATCAACTAGGCGAGTATCAAGCGGTATTTAGGAAGGGAAGATCGTGCGTTGATCAAATCTGGAGTCTGAAACGTGTACTAGAGAATCATCTCTCAAAGGATCTGGTAGTCGTTTTTGTAGACTTTAAAAAGGCGTATGATTCAGTCGACAGGGAAGTGCTATTCAATATATTAGTGGAATTTGCAATTGACGCCAAAACAACAGCAATTATTAAGCAGACTTTAACTGGGACACATTCGAAAGTTAAGTTCATGGGAGAGAACTCCAAGCAGATCGAAATTAAAACAGGAGTCAGGCAGGGTGATGGATTGTCTCCAATTCTTTTCAACTGTGTGTTGGAGAAGATTATCCGGGAGTGGGAAAAAGAACTGGACAGAAAAGGATTACTTAACCAAGTATACATTGGAGGGTCAAAAAGTGGTGTCATGATTAATTGCCTTGCCTTTGCTGATGACGTTGCGCTGCTATCTAGGAATACTGACACAGCAATAGAACAGCTGAATGTACTAAAACTACAAGCAGAAAAAGCAGGACTACAGATTTCTTTCGAAAAAACTAAATATATAACAAACATCAAAACAGCCCCTCGGTACCTGAAGACAGAACACGGTAAAATAGAAAGAGTTGATAGCTTTAAGTATTTGGGTGAAATAGTGCAATTGAAAACAAATGAAAGAGAAGCAAACAACACCAGACGGGAGAAAATGGCTGCGGCTTTTCGTAAGACATATCCTATATACAAGAAGAAAACCATCTCCAGACGAGCTAAACTAAGGCACTACAACACAGTGATTAAAACGGAATGTCTTTATGCTAGTGAATGCCTCCAAATGACAGGAAAAGCGGGACTGAGAGAAGCTGAGAAATTTGAAAGATCCTTCGCAAAATAATGGGTCCAAAGATTGTGGATGGACAGTATAGGCTGCGAGGAAGGGAAGAACTTTACCGAGACAATGAAAGGCTAACTGAGTCCATGAGAAAACGGAGACTTAAATTATATGGGCATTTATTTAGAATGGATGAGAAGAGACTAACGAAAAGGATTTTCACAATACTAGACAGCAGACCTAAAGTGTCGGACAAATGGTTCAGGGAGGTAAGAAAGGATCTCAGACAGGTGGGACTAAATTCGGAAGACATCTCAAACCGAACAAAGTTTAGGTCAGTGATCGACAGATTTCAGGGATTCCATGACGAACCAAAACTTAACCGTGGGTGGACGGACGAAAGAAGACAGGCTGCCAGAGCGAGGATGCTAAAGTTCTGGGCTGTGAGGAAGGCTTCCAGAAACATGCAATTGTTATGTAACGTGGTCTCTAATGGCCGTAAACGAATATATATATATATAAAATAATAATTTATTGTTCAATTCGAATAGCGTAAACACCAACAGGAGGTTCAGTAAGTCAGGAGTATACAAACTGTCGTGCCAAGATTGCGGAAAAAAATATGTCGGACAGTCAGGTAGAAGTGTGGTGGTACGGTATAAAGAGCATGTCAATGCACGAAAACATTCTAGATACTCTGCAGTGTGTGAACACATGCATGAAAGCAACCATCATTTCACAAATATTGAACGTGATATGACTTTATTACATTCATTAAGCAAAAGCAAACAAATGAATGCCCTAGAGAAATTAGAAATATACAAATTGCAAAAATTTGATAATGAGAACAGTCTAAATGAACACATTGCAGAAGACAATCAGGTGTTTAAATTGGTAACCCAATACCCTAGTAAGAGGCCAAATGATGTCAAGCGTGTAAGGGGGGGAAGTATGACTGTAGTATCAGGGGCGGTTCCTTCCACCCCTCTTTCCATCCACCACGCAACCCAATGTAATTCTGTAACCAGTTGCCATACAACATCAGGTGCCTTCACATCTATCTAACACATGCATACCACACGTAATATTTACATCATCACATTGGTAAGGTTTAATATTTTTACCCCGTTGTATTCTCATTTGTTCATGTCGGAGCCTTTTTGTTAATTTCTATTTCATTTCCTTTTTGTAGACCATTTTAACCTATTTTCAACCTGGCTGCATAATACATCTATCAACCGAAGATAATGGCAGGACTCCAAGTTTTAATGCAACTTCATTTATTCTTGTACAAATCCAATTGAACTACGCAAGATAGTATTGCAACTCCTAGGACACTGTAAATTCACATCATTATACAACGCTGTGTCCAATATTTTAATTTAAATAGACATCATTTTAACACCCATTAACGGTGGATATCGGCAGGACTTCAAGTTTTAATGCAATTTCATTCATTCCTAACTCAACGTTTTTGAACTACGCAAGGCAACTTCAAGGACACTGTGAATTCATATCATCACAAGACGTTGTATTTAATTTGACATTACTATATTGTGTTTTTAATTTGTACTTGACAAAATGGGATTTTAATTCTATGTTTGTACCATCCTAATTTTTAAGTGTTACATTGTAATAATCATTGTTTTGAATTTTTAATGGGGGGGCCCCCTCCTATTTTAGTCAGGTCTTATTGTATACTGAATTTTAATCCACTAGCTGAGGAAGAGAATGCATAATATTCTCGAAACATGTACTAGATGTTAAGGTGAAAGATAAATAAATAGTATTGACTAGGCGGACCATCTTCCAACATATTTACTGTTACTAAGTCAATACGGATCCAATCCCGACCATCATGGTCAAGATTATTAATAAAGATGAAAAGGGAATAGTCTCTTTGCAAGATTTATAAAAACTTTTCACTTCATTTCTTTGCACTTTGCATTTCTGTACCAATGGAGGTACATAACAGGCTTGAAAAGTGAAAAGATAACTTTTCACTTCACGTTGCAAGTTATATTGGAAAAGTGATGGTGGAACAAAATCTGAAAGTGCAAAGTTTGCGAAGTTCGTTCGTGGAACAGGCCCGCGGTTGAATTTGCGTTCAGCCTGTATAGCAGTAATGCGATCGAAAGACAACCACAATTCTTGCGAGAGAGTGTTGCTTAACAGCAGGTGTAGATAAAACAACTCTCGGGAGACAGTCCATTTCCTTACGAGTGTAATGCACTCTCTCGATCACAAGAGCCTTGCTAGCACGTTGATCTATTCTCCTGGCCTTCAGAGTATTTAACGTGTGCTTCAGCTTCACACAGTTGGGAATGATGTTATGGTCCCTTCATCTCAGCATAAAGAAGAAAGAAGAATAGACTTCTTCCTCCTTTATTTGCTGAATTTTGAAGCCTTCTTACAAGTATCCTCCCCTTAGAGGTTTTTAATGTTGCCATTGATAGTCTAGAACAACGCACCTTTGTCACTCGAGTTTTAGAGAATGTTCTATCCATTTATACATAGTTATTGGAGACTCGAAGATATGAGAAAGCATGCTGTGTCATACTTTTCTAGAAGCCTGACCAGGCGAAATATATAAAAGGACGGTCTTGGGTTGTTGAGTTGAGTTGTTAGTGAGAGACATTGGTTGAGTTAAGTAGGCCTATGTGGACTCATGAGTTGTTGGTGTTCTTTAGTTGGTTAACATGCTAATGTGGCAGCCTTCTACTACTACTACTACTACTACTACTACTGCTGCTACTACTACTACTACTACTACTACTACTACTACTACTACTACTTTGATTCAGTTCAAGATAGTGGCTCATTAGTGTGTGTGTATAATGTGAATATAATTTGTAAAAGAAAACAATGTACACAATTGACAGCATCTCATGTGTGTGTCTTTGTGATTACGATAAAGTTAATGTCGTATTAATGAAAGCACCGTAATGGTTTAAATATTGCATGGGAAAAAGGAGACATTTATCAGGCAGACAGCTAGAGGGGTCTTGAAAATATGCTACAGTACACTGAGCTACATACAGTACATACATCAGGAGGAAAAACACCTGTTGGTTTATTTATGAAGTCTGTCACCATAAATTTGGAATTGCTTCAGGGGCCAGTAAAGTAGATATTAGGCCCTCCTAAGCAACAATCATAATCATCAAAATTACGTCCATGTGAAGCTGGTGCAGTTGTTAGGAGGATGGTAAGGGATTGTGAAGTAGTACACTCCTTCAAATTTGTAAGATCTCTATAAATTAGTGTTGACATTCAGATATTTCTATTTATTTTCCACCCAAAGTCATTATTATATCATTAGTATGGTTTATTATAGGAATTATTGACTATTTGATATGGGATATAATATGAAACATTTCTTAAATTTCAGTATGTCAGAATAGTAGGTAATTACTTTCAGTGTGTATTGATAACATTTCATGAAACATGAATTTTAAGTATGATAATTTACATTCTACAATTTATTTTCTCTTTCATTTTCATTTTGGTGCATTCTAAATGAATGTGACTCAGTTTCAGAAATAATTTTGGTATACTTCTGTGTAGAAAATTTTAAGAAATTAAACAAGCAAATGTGTATACATTTTTTTTTTTTGTTACTCCAGGTCTATCATATTTTATTGAAAACTAGAGAAAGATATCATTCTGCTTATATGAAATGCCAGTTTTTTAGAATCAAGGATCCAAAATACTAAAATCAATAGCTGACAACTGTTATGAACAAAGGAAATGAAATCTTATTTTATTTCAAAATTAGACATTTTCTAACATGATGGAATTTGGAGGAAAGTGCTGTTCTATACATCATTTCCTGTTCCAACTCTTTGGAGTTAGAAATCTGAGTATTTTAGGGCTGTATACAATCCCTCCACCCCCACCATTTAAGACTCTTAAGGAACAAAAAGATTTCACAGGCTTTTTCTATTGTGTCTGAAGGTATTCCGAAAGAACTGTTATTATACACTAATTTTAATGTTAAAACCTTAAAATTTAACGTTTACTGTGTAGCGGGGTGGTCAATCCCTTTCTTTAAAAAGCTGGTGGTCCATCGATGGAACCACATCTATACCCAGTCATGCCTTTATCTGATGCAAACCAGTGTCCACGAACGTCTTTATTTAGGTCCCCAAAGATGTGAAAATTGTATGAGAAGAGATCTGAGCTGAAGGGTCTTCTTTTAATTTGACTTATGATAAACTTGTAAATAGTTACCTTTCTCTTTTTATATAACTATTTAACAGTTTCTTTGTGTAATTCAGTTCCATTTTGTACTTTTCTGGGATCCACTTGTTTAATATACAGTATTTCGTATTACTGTGTACTGGGCTGGAATCCATTTCTGTCTTCCCATTCATGTATCGTATAGTGCTTTCTCAGTATTACAGCTGCTCCACAAGCAAATTTTCAAAAAAATAAAATTTGGTACACTGTATTTACTCCCATAATTTTGTCCTTTTTATTTAATTTGCTTTAAGTCGCACCGGCACAGATTGGTCATATGGCAATGATGGGATGGGAAAGGGCAGGGAGTGGGAAGGAAGTGGCCGTGGCCTTAATTAAGATACAGCCCCAGCATTTACCTGGTGTGAAAATGGAAAACCACAGAAAACTATCTTCAGGGCTGCCGACAATGGGGTTCGAACCTACTATCTCCTGAATTCAAGCTGATAGCTATGTGATCCAAACTGTGCAGCCACTCGCTTGGTCCCTTTTATTTTTTTCTTTAAAATATTTAGAAAGCAAAACACAAAGGAATATTTCGCAATGCCTACAGAAAACTCGGACGTAAAAATGAGATGTATAATTTCAAAAACTTCATTTATATATCAAATTCATATTTAAAAGTAAATTTAATATTTGAAAGTTGAAGTTCAAAAGCAGTGGCAGAACAGGTGAACTTGATTTGTGTTCAATCCTAGCAACACAATGTACCGTACCCAGGGGTAGTTACCCTCTAGGACGATGCCTCCATTCCTGTATAAACATCCGACTAACTCAGGTTTGGGCAGAAAAGTGGGTTGGTTGTTGATGGGCCAGTCTAAGCCCACTGTCACACAGAGCATCGAACGATCAAGAGCAACCAACTGCCATCGAGTACTAACGATTAAATTCATTTACCTTGTCACACTGGTCATCGATGGAGGGGGATCGACTGCGCGGAAACAGCTGATACTCCCGCCCGGAACAGTACAGGCTACATACGTATTCATATTCACGAGCAGAAAAGAATGTGAAGAGAAAGCGATAATTCGGGTGAAGATATGATTCTAGCGTATGAATATAGGCCTATTAGGAGAAAGGAAAGAACCAGATGAATGCAGCGGACAAGGTAAAGAGCTATGGAGAATTCTACCAACGTGTGCCTTCGTTGTGGAATGACGAAGAAAAATTCAGGAACTAGTACCGAATGCCCATCATTACTTATAAGGAATTAGTGGAAAAAATGAAGTCGCTAATAGACATCAGGCAAAAAAATTACAGGTAAAGTATAAGTTTTGAGGAAAGGCTAGTATCGTTAAATTCAATATTCACAATGATTTTTTAAGGTTTAAAGTCAGAAGCGATATTCACCTCCAAAACAACTGTCCGTGGCAAAATATATCAAATAAAAGGTTAGTGGCAGGTACGTTTCTTTGCATTCTACAGGTTGCTAATAAGTTATTGATAAAGAAGGACTGAAAACAATGGATGCATTTATGTACATCAATTTGAATTCATAATTTGAAGGTACTACGATCAACAGTGGAAATACTTTTATTTAGGCCTAGGCCTACAGGTTTCTGGACATTGGTGACTCATACAGGTCTGTATCTTACAGATTTAGGATTGCTCACAATACATCAGTGGATTTGTTCCTATATGTGATGCCATTCATAGAGCACTACAGCCAGGAATTCTTGACAGGGTGAAAATTCCAACAAAAGCCTCAACACTGACTCATTATACTTCAAATATTAGACTAATACCATTTATGCTTAGTTTTTTTAATGATGCTGGTTCTTGGGACATAATTACTGTCTTTTCAAATGATATTTTGAGGTTTTTATTAGATGGAGGTTATCAGCTTTTTATTTTTTTCATACCCCTTGGTGAGAGACCCCACCTACCAAAATAATAGACATATCAAGAAATGCTTCCAGTCAAAATTTACGTTACCTAATGTAGAAATAGTGTGTCAAGTAATCCTGTAAATAATTTTGAAAGAAAGAAAAAATGCACACGAATGTTCTGAATATTGTGAAATGAGGAAAAAACAAGGAAAAACAATGGAGTTCCTTACACTCTTTCTCCCTCATGATCCTCTGCAAATCTCTTCTTGCCTCTCCTCTTCTTTGTTATTGTGCCATGTTCAGAATAGTAGCATATTGCTTTCATGGCAAGCATGTTGCTGAATTTCTGTGCTGTCTTTCGTGCAAAGAATCCAGGTCCAAATCCAAACTTTGTAAGAATGACAATGCTATATTAATTTATATCATTGAAGACTACAGCAGCTACATAAGCAGCTAATTTTACTAAATGGCTGTGAAGAAAGGTTGTCTATGGACATATCTTCCAAAGTAAATCCTCATTAGGGTTCCGTGTATTCACATGTGTGTACACATTTCTTGAGGAGTTCAGGTGAGGCTAGTGCTCTGTACACTAGCTTAATAACTTTATGAAAAGCTTCTGGAATATTGTTCTAATGAGTAAGTTGGCAGTGTAATAGACTGATACTTGCCACAACTACATGTAAATTACACACAAGGTCTTGTTTATTACCCTCATCACTTAGCATGAAGTACTGTCTCTCCAGACTTTGCAGTGGCAAGCTGATCTAATTGCTCACTTGGCAATAATAAACCTATTAATCTAAATACTGCACTTCCATCCAAGTTACTGGTAAACTGCTTGGTACAGAGTGACAACTTTTTCCACAAAGGTCTGATAGGACTCTCTTTCTTACCTCAATGTTGATTTTGGCTTTCTGTACCGGTATATTGTTCATATGTAACTTCTTTACTGATGTGAACACTACCAAGCCTATCTATCCCTCCTGAAATACTTTCCTTATGAATCAGTTGAAGGAAAATGGAAACTTTGCCTTCAATTTCAGCAAAAATGAGAACCAAACACTGCAAACAATAATAGGTGCTAATAACGAGCACCTTGTCTTCTATTTTTAGAAGTGAAGTGTATGCCTTTCTAACAAATAAATACTATTTCAGTCTACAGCAGAATGTTATTTAGGGCTGTTGCTCAGGTGGTAATTGATTTCATTTTGCTATATCTTGCATTGCCTGTCAAACTGTTTGTAAATACTGATTATATAAAATGTTTGACAGAGTAGGGTGCATGGCTCTTGTAAGATCTTGGATTAACTTACAGGGTAATATCACATCACACAAAATGTAGTTTTTTATTTTGTAGATTAAAATCTACAAAACTTTGGTAGAAACACCTGTCAAATAGTTACATATGAATTTTTCACCTTCGTTTTTCATTGTTTACATGGATCTACAGCACAAGAAATAGAAGAATGGGTCTACCTTGATGTCCTCAGTAGGCCTATATGTTATTAATAAATTATAAGTAACAGGCATGAAAGTAGTGAGAATGATTGCTGTTACAAACAGGTATCAATGGCACGAGAGTACTTGGAAAGAGGAGATAAAGGCTACCTAAATTGCAAAGGTATAAGGTGGCAGGGAGGGATTCTGTCAGGTACCGGTATAACTGTAGTAAGAAGTTTGTTGTATGCGAACGACTTGGTCTACTGAAACCGTGCAATCTAATATCTTGCAACTTTAAAAATGATGCAATTAATATGACATGAAAATTAGTCGTTTCAAGACTAAAGTGATGGCAGTAGGGAAGACACCTAAAAGGGAACTGAATGTCAGGTTGGAAATACAAAACTGGAACAGGTAGATAATTTCAAATAGGTATTTAGGATGTGTATTCTCCCAAGATGGCAGTATAGTAAACAACATTGAATATAGGTGCCGTAAACTTAATGCAATGAGCTTGCACATGCAATCAACAGTAGGCTATTCTGTAAGAAGGCAGTCAGCTCCTGGACAAAACTACTAGTATCTATACACCAGTCTGGTTTCAGACCACCTGTGCTGTACAAACCTAGTGCAATGAGCTTACAGTTGCGATCAACAGTATACCGTAAGAAGGAAGTCCACTCTTGGACAGAACTATCAATACACCGGTCTGGTTTCAGACCACCTGTGCTGTGCCACTGCTTACTACATACACACAGAAAGGACCTACTACCAGTATTTCAAAATACTCCCTTTTTTTTTGTAAACCATACATGTTCTACCACATAAAATATACAAATTAAGATGTAATAATGCTAATAATTAGTAAAAATTGGAGTTAAGGTTACTTTCCCATCAGGTGCTAATACACATAACTCACTGAGGATTCCAATAAATATTGATAGATAAGTACTGGTATGAGGAAAACTGATTTAATTAAAGTAGAACATTTCTCAAGGACATAAATTGTATTAGATTCATTCTTGGTATAACATTGTATACAACAGTTCCTGAATTTTAACTCTGAAAACCCTTTGACCTAGTTCACTCATTCTTTACATGTCATCATGAAGAGATTAAAAATAACATTGTTTTCTTTTCAGTTTTCAGTATCTTCTAAATACTAAATATTTACTTAACACGTCACTGTCACTTTCACATTTCTGTTTCTTTTATTTTTAACTGCTGGCAGAGCTGTTTGTAGAAGCAGAAGTCACTGGACTGGAAGTTGAAGTCCCTTCAATAATTTCTGAACTGCAGGAGTTAGACCCCTCCATCACAAATTATTTCTGCCTCCTCCTCCTCTATTTCAGCTTGGTGAGAAAGCTCTCCTACACTAGGTGCCACTTCCACAGATGTGTTTGTTATAGAACTGAAAAAAAATGAACATAATATTAATGCAGTTCTTTTAAATTGGAGCTCCATTTTAGTCTGCACACAAGCCTTCTGTTTAAGAAATTATTAGTTCCAATAATTATTTTATTAAGATTATTGTTAGGTTACATTATATTACTTTGTTATATCTGATACATTAATGAACAGATGGGTAGAACTTATGGCCTACAGACTGAATCTTCCCCTCACTCTTTCACAACTAGAACACTGATCTGTACCGGTAGTGTAGAGCTACATTTAAAAATAAATATTACAAAATTGTACCTTCTTCCAGCAATGAAGGGTTCTAGGAAGTTGAAGGCATTGAAGTAGACCCTTTTTTTTTTTGTTTTCTGTACAGCAGAACCTGGGAGAAGAGGAAGGATGTTATCCCTCCATTTCGATACCCAGCCCTCAGAATTTGCCATATTTTGGCACAACTTTTTCCTGAAACAATGAATTAGAATATTGTGACAAAGAAAATATGCGTGTAGTTCTTATGGCATATACTTATTTGTCATTAAAGCGAACAATGTTGTTTATTTCGTTAGGTACGAGATGGAGGTTAGGAAAGCACTGTTCATGTTTTCCAAACATTTCTTCAATTAAGTCATAAGAATGATAATTACTACTTCTCCTAGGGTAACTTTCTTTACCAATCTATTCCGTATAATATATTTTATAAATGATTAATCTAAGATAACACTACTCATAACATAATCATAATAAATTAATAATTACTTACCAGTTTTCGTCCCAATTCTCGACGCTATAGAATGCCGTACAAAATTCACGGTCTCACTATTACTATATCCAGGGAGTCTAGAATTATACAACACTTTGTTTCCATACACTAGGCAAATTAATGTTTCGATTTCAACAGACCACAATGTTACGTCCGCCATTATCGAACGACTGTGACTGAAAAACGGACACGTTTGTTTTCACAAACCAGTCGATCTTCGTCGCTCGTAGTTCATCGTTGACGATCGATGCTGTGTGACTGGTGCCACTGCCCTCTGTAGGTTTGTTTCCTTAGTCAGTTGATCGCAGTCGTTCGATCGATCCTGTGTGACAGCCCCCTAAAAGTCGAAGTTTCTCAATTATAAGTAAATGACAGGAAAATGGAGGTATAACTCAAATGAGAAACAATAATATGGGGCAGGACGAGTTTATTAGAAAAAAACCCCAAATCATACTAACATAAAACAAGAAAACCAAATAATAAAAATGATAATGACATTATCTCAAAAATTGAAAAATGGATATTAAAACGTGAATTATTCAAGTAATTTAATGTAAAATGAAAGTTCAAGCACAACATTGAATACTTGTGAACTTTAAAAAAAAATA
Source organism: Anabrus simplex (assembly GCF_040414725.1). NCBI lineage: Eukaryota > Metazoa > Arthropoda > Insecta > Orthoptera > Tettigoniidae > Anabrus > Anabrus simplex. Next base: position 275,247,050 of record NC_090267.1, on the reverse strand, counting down.
TTCATCTGATTGTCCAAAGTTCATATTTATAATAGTATACGTGTGTGTGTATAAGTACGTATTCGATTCGCATGGAGCAACACAATGTTAAGTATCACATTGATACGGTTTTTAATTTTAGAGAGTAGTCGCAAAAATTAACATAAAAAGAAAATTAAGACGCAATGGGACACGATATAAATTATGAAAAATACTAGTGGCATTTCCCTACGCTATATTTACAATGAACACAAAATAAGCAAAGTATCTCACATATCTACATTGGATAAAGAAAGGGAAATCTTACATACTACACTGACTCAATGTGAAACACTGTTCACCAAAAGATCTAGTGAGAACTAGATTGACGACCAATATTACTCAGCACTCATGCTGTTCCCCATTAAACAACAAGACAACATATCCAAACAACATGAAATATCACAAAACACCATCCTGTAAGAGAAAACATATTATCCTTTATTAAACATATGGAAAGCAATGGGCAACATTGCATTCTTCTACTGCATTTGCGCACCCAAAAGCGTATTCATCCGTCACATATTTCCTGCTGTGCTGTGGGCTGAAAAGAATGTTAGAACTCAATACTGCACTGAGACTTGGTTGCTGTTCGCCAAGATTGTATCACGGAAATAACATCTCATTCACACTGTCTATGTAAACACAGCTGATAAGTAAACCTGTAAGGCGATATCATATTTCCTCAACTGCACGAAAACTCACATACAGTCGTGCTTCTTACTAGCATGCTACAATAATTTATCACACACATCAGGCTCACTGGTCTGGCATCAATTTCCCGTCAATTCTGATTATCAATATTCTCTCAGAATACAATAGCAGGGACATATTCACTGCACATTCTTTTCACTTCATCAGGCATGCGATCGGCCTGCATAATCAACTTCATAAATCAGCATGCATTAAAACCTCTTATATTTCTTACAATCTCATCAGCCTTTCCCATTATGAATCCAGGTTTGATTCCCATACAAATCATTGTGCGAAACAGTTTCCAACCTACATTGGGAGACTCCTTTTCATTCAACGTTGCGATGCAGTTCCACACATGTCAGCTCCTGAAATACCATGCGTCATGCAATCTGTTACTAACTTTCTAAATGACTAAAATTAAATTAAATTTACTCTCAACGTAGCAAGTGTTTAACTTGGAAATTGGATGATCTTGTCAATCTAATCCTCCTATCACTAATATACAAGAAAATCGGAATAATACTAAGCTAATTATTATGCATAATGTAATAACAAAATAAATCCTAACAAATCCCTCATTATCCCATCTAACTAATCGTAAAGTAAAATAAAAATATAGAAATCATGCATTCCTCTCTTATCCGTACTTACAACGTTACAAATGTGAAATAAACACATGCCGTCAGGCTAAATTTACGTTAAAGAAAAATCCCTACACTAAACTGCACTAGTATTTAAACATAATTCATATAACATGCCATCTAAAAAAACATGCGTCTTGGATGACTCTCTGGACATTGGCAACGGCTCACATCCTTGCCAGGGTATGCTGTTACTCCATTTTGATCACTGCTTCAACACACAGAAACAATCTTCTTTCTTCTATGGGCGGTGCCATCATCTTGATGAAAGTTCCTGTACACTGCAACACAGAAGGCTTTAGGTGAATGTCTCTTCACCGCTCGATTCTGCACGTGCCAAACAAACCCTCGTTAGCTGTGAACTAAGCCAACACACTGACAAAAAAAAACACACTTGAAATTCAACAATTAGGGTTCCTTTTATACAGTTAGAGCGACTCGCGGTACTGTTCGAAAGTTCTTTGCGAAACTCGACCAACACGGAAATGCAATACAGCTGAGCGTTTATTCTCCACTTTCCAGTCTGCGGCTATTATTACTGTCTATTTATCTGGAGTAAACTTTGCGCCATAATATAATTGGCAATTTAGCACCGCACCAGTTAATTCATTAAACTTGACGACTAAAAGCACTATTTCTCGGTCATAAAACCATACACTGTTATATATCTCTACACGTGGCAACATTCACGCACAAGTATCAGAGCAATACCGAACCACGTTCACTCCCGGCGATTCACTTAATCAGAGTGACGCTCTCCAAAGCTTGGGACGCTGAGGAAGCATGGCTAACGCCGTTGTATCTATGGGATTCCCGCATGCTTAAAAGTGCAACCAATCAGCGTGCTTGCCATTCATAATGACTTAATATTAATTATAACACACCATAAAACACACTCCAAATGACATCAAATTTACTCAGATTATTTCTATAGCGTACTCCTGATTATATTTCACTTTCCGACCTGTGGAAATCCGTCAACTAACAGAACTGATTCCTTTATAGCGATATCTTCTTCATGCAATTGTCCATGTTGGTTAACCTGGTATTATGATTTCGCGTGATCCAGACTCTATATTTGCCACACCCACGCGTTCTCATTGGCTGAATGTTCCTCTTGGCCAACATCTTCTACATGTGCCGAGATGTGCTAACTTCTGGTAACGCTAAGCCTTTCTTGCGGTCCCGAGGAAGTATCGCACAATATCCAGCGACTTCATGTCTCCATAACTTCTGGTCTCAGCTATCCTGCGATTCACTACTTTTTACTATGCCTGACTGAAATTTATTTCAATAAAATTATGTAATGTGGCAAATAATAATCCGAGTGTCTCTTATGGGCCGTCAGGATACGGCTCAACAAGGATTGCACTGTTGTTTGTGCCATCTCAAAATAAATAGGAGTTTTATCCACGTTTCCAATTTGAGAAACATGGAAATCATATTCTCGTCTTTGACGAAATTATGAAATTTGATTACTTTGTCCATGTGATGACTTGTAGATGCTGAGCCAGCGTGGTTCTGTCTTTGCAGACTAAGTCCATATCTGTGCATAAATCAAATGTCCCATCCCATGTTCGTCTTAAATTGTACACTTGTAATGCCACGTTTTTTCAATACATCCTTTGCTTTCATCTGCATCATTTCATACGATATAGAAATGTCGTCATTTCTCAGTTCCACTACCTACTCAAGCATTTGTTTAACAGTCTCACTATACTGAAAACCAGGAGATGATGTGAGTCCGCCATGTCATTATTATACAAAAATCTGTTTGCTAGTTGCTTTACGTCGCCCTGACACAAATAGGTCTTATGGCAACGGTGGGACAGTGAAGGGCTAGGAGTGGGAAGGAAGTGGCCGCGGCCTTAATTAAGGTACAGCCCCAGCATTTGCCTGGTGTGAAAATGGGAAACCACGGGAAAACCATCTTCAGAGCTGCCGACAGTGGAGTTTGAACCTCTATCTCCCGAATACTGGGTACTGGCTGCACTTAAAAATCTGTTTAATACATACTACTTAATTGTACATGTTTCAAGAACAAGTACATTCTCTTTGTCAGCAAAAAATATTTCCTGAAAATCTTGAGGACTTGATCATCACATATTACAACACACTAAAAACCCTTACAAATAAAAGTGAAAAAAAAAAAACAACTTTTGCTATAATTAATTAATCTTCTAATAAAAATCATCTCATTCAGATGGATTACAATTAAAAACTTCAGATGTTAGATGTAAATAAAAACTGCTGTCCAATTTTACTTTAAAATTATTTTAAAATGTCTCTTCTTTATTTGTAAAGTCTATATAATCTCCTTAATAATACTAATAATAACCATGTGAGTGTCAAAATCTTGTTAAAACTAATTTTCACATTGCAGCCCCGCTTGTACTCCTGTACATGCCATAGCACACTTATTCTAGCTTTTTAGCCCATTTCTGCAGTGACGCTCTACCTGAAAAAATTGGAGCAGTACCGAAGAGAAGTGTTAGAAAATATTCTAAACTAAGAGACATTCAGAGAAGAGGGGAAAATAGCTTATAGTATAACTAAAAATAGCCAAGAGCAGATTATTTCAACAACAAAACAAATGCCTTGGTTGAGCAATAAACCTCAGTTAACTATAAGTTTCAGAATACTCGTTTATAGGAAGAAGAATTAGGGATTGGAATAATTTACCAAGGGAGGCGTTTGATAAATTTCCAAGTTTGAAATCACTTACGGAAAGACTAGGTAAAGAACAGGTCGTGAATCTGCCACCTGGGCAACAGTCCTAAATGTAGATCAGGGGTGACTGATTATTTGAATATATAGAGAATTTCAGAGGAAAGTTTAAACTTTTCTGATGCTGGTGTACATAAATGGATCTCTTGTGTGATCTATGGCTGAGTTTTTAATTATTTTTTGGATAATCACCAGATGTGTTACCAGGATCTTTACATGCCGACAACGTATGACATGGAGTGCTGGGTGGATATTTTTTTGCACCCATCAAAAATCCTACTACCTCTGCTGGGTTTGAACATGCATTTTTGAGATCCAGAGGCGTATGTACTCCCATTGATCCACAGAGAGAGCTATAAGTTCGATGTTTCCTTGGCAGTGATTTAGGAAAATAAATACATACAGTACAAAACAAGGTTATCAGATTGTTCAAAAGAATTCATTAAAAAAAACAAAAATTAAGAGCAATGAATGGCAAGTGACAAAAGGCAGAAAAAATGAATTGAGAGCTGTATAATTAAGGAATTGGTCAGGGAAAAGAAGGAAATAAATCATAAAAATCAGATAGGATTCTTAAAAATATGTTTGCCTTATTTTATATTTTAACAGTTTTGGCTGCTTAAATTAAACAAGATTTATTGCAATTAATAATTTTTAAAAAGAACTTGGCTGCCTCAGCGGATCAGGTGTTGAGTCTGCAACTTATAATGCCAGATCACAGGTTTGATAATGGCTGAGGTGAAAGGTGGACTGAAATCTTGGCAATCTCTGTCATAATTGTTGATATGTTGTAAGACCTTTGGTGGTATGCTTAGTATTCACTCATCAAAATTAACTACTCAGCCTCAGAAATTGTCTAGTTCAATGATTGCGTCGTTGTACTTCACTTCCCTTAAAAAGATTATCACCTTCCATCACCATCTGCCTAGTATAATTTATGCTTGTGCTGCTTGAGACAGCCAGTTAGAACATCTGTTTTGGCGCATAAGTTGCCTAAAAGACGCCTCAGAATTTCTGCAAACTGGTTGGTGAAACCATATAATTATTATATAACAAGCTATTTTGATGGCTAATGATATTGCGCGTATTACAGTATATTAAAGAAAGCTAAGCTTAAGTACTTTACCCTCAGTTCCCACCCTCTCTATTTTAGAGGTTCAGAAGTTGTACATCAACTGGTGCTCAGCTTTATGGAAGCACCCAACCTTAACATAAGATATCCGTTCCTTTTTTCCATTCACTTGTCTGTCTGTCTCCCCACTCTCTTTACCTGACACAGTGTTTACTTGCCAACAATGACCACTATCATTATTATTATTATTATTATTATTATTATTATTATTATTATTATTATTATTATTATTATTATTTATTTTAATTTATTTTAATTTATTTTAATTTTTTAGCCAACATAGGACTACTTTAGTCAGGTTTATGGAAGTTTTTCTTCTTTTTGTCAGCTCAATACTAGTTCATCCTTTCTAAACATAATTTTCTTTCTGCTTCTGGAATCACTCTTCCTGTTCTCTGCTTGTTGAATTTTACCTGTAGTCTAATGTGTTTATCTTTCAATATCATGAGTGTTTTGTGTTTTAAATCTTCTATTGTAATATGTAACTCTCTCATGTTTTCTTGAAGTTCTGTGATCTATCTAATACCGTATTTATGCGAATAATCCCTGCACCCTAATTTTAGGAAGGATCATGATGGAAAAAAAAATGAAATGAACTAAAATTCCTTCCATCGAAGGAGTAAAGTAGGCATGAACAAAAATTTCATATCACTCCGCGAGGTCCACGTGGTCTTTACGCAAATATGAACGTGTAAATTTACGGATATAGCTGCTTTGCCTGAACATATTTCAGATTATAAAAATACATTATCACTGCTATAAAATATATTTGCACCGAGCTTGATAGCTGCAGTCGCTTAAGTGCGGCCAGTATCCAGTATTCGGGAGATAGTAGGTTCGAACCCCACTGTCGGCAGCCTTGAAGATGGTTTTCCATGGTTTCCCATTTTCACACCAGGCAAATGTCAGGGCTGTACCTTACTTAAGGCCACGGCCGCTTCCTTCCCACTCGTAGCCCTTTATTGTCCTATTGTCGCAATGAGACCTATCTGTGTCGGTGCGACGTAAAGCAAATAGCAAAACAAAAAAAAACAAAAAAAATATATATATTTGCCACAAAAATTAGCAAGTAAGCCTAGTTAATTCATTAATCTGAGCTTGCAATAGGCTCCATTCCATGTAGATCGGAAGATTAGTTGTCTCTTGCATCATTAGAATTCTCTCCTAAATTACTTACAAATTCGTCACACTTCACGTCTAAAACATTTTTCACACGCGATCTCTTTTTACTCTGATATTAACACGACCAGTGGTGGATAATTCTTTTTGTGGAATGTAAACACTCAAAACAGATACACCGACGAACACCGATGTTACTTTTGCAATACAGGAAAGCCTCGTTAATTCAAACTCTTTGGGACGCAAAAATCTGACTTCGAATTACGTGATTTCGAATTAACTGCCAACTTGTGCTTCAGAAATGCCAACCCTTGCCGCATCACAAAATATTCAAGACCCATTACTGCTTGCAACTAACATTGATTCACAGTTTAAACCTTTCAAATATCATGGGGGAAAAAAAATATTTCCAAAAAGTATCCAACAAGATGCGTTTACAGTATTCAAATAATGCACTTAGATAACTCAGTGGCAAACATAACCTCACGCAGTGAAAGAAAAAAAAAATAGAAACACGATTCAAAGACGAGGACAAATAATGCTGGTTCCCCTGTGCAAGTGTTTTATTTTTCGGATTACTCTACTGTTTGCATTTTTAGATGCCTTGTACTTGCACGGAAGGTACCCGACACTCTTACAACATCGTGGCTTATCAAGCTTTCCTATGACGAGGGGAGGAAGTCTTTCGCATCCGTCTGCATTGCAACACAGCAAAGTTACCCATCTCCTTTAAAAACATCCGTTTTGGCTAGGCATGAAAGAAATGCAGTTTAATTGGCATTGACAATATTGCTCGGAGCGTACAAATTGATTATAATTATGAGCTACGCTTTTTATGCCAACTGTCAGCATCAGCAGTGTTCGCGGATTCTGCTTCTCCGCACACTGCCTGTTATGTGATATTGTGGCGTTCCTTAAAACGCAAAATACAAAAAAATTACTATTTCACTCAAACTTAGCAAACTTATGAAACACACTATCGACACACCGAAGTGAGTGAAAGTCTGAAAGCTACCCCTGCACATTCCAGAAAATGCATTCTATCGTGACACGAAGACATTTTGAATTTAAATTACTCTGTAAAATACTATTTAAAAAAATTGTAAATGCAGTTTTAAATTAAAAGTCTGAATTGTTTTTTATTTAAATATGCCATTCGGGGGGTTGTTTTCTTCCATCTGCTGTTACACAAATTGTAACTGTACATCCAATGTCGAAAACTTGCCAACCTTGATGCAAACAAAGCCCGCAACCAATTTTGTGCCTCAATTTAAAAAAATATATATATATGCGGGGATTATTCACTTAAATATGGTATTATTCTTACTCTTCCATAATTTTTCTACTGATTCTATTTTCTAGTGACCGTATTAGATGCCCTAAGAATAATATTGGTTTCTTTTTCATTGTGCTAGTCACAAGTTCTGTTTCTTTATAAACTGTTTTATAGGAAGCTAGTTTCCAGACTTTGTTTACTTGATCATTTTTGTTTAAACAGGTTCTCACTATTCTCCTTTCTAACTTGAGTGCTCTATTTATTGCAACTGTGTTGTTTTGAATAATGTTTCACATGCATATGTAATTTGTAGCTGGGTGACTGTTTTGTAGTGTTTCAATTTGGTTGCTATTGAGACACTTTTTATTATATGTATTCTAGGTAACATGTTGTGCTGTAAACTAGTTTATCTATTCTATTTTGCCATGCTGGTATCTCATTCAGGTTATATGTGATTATTTTACCTAAATATTTAATTTTTTTTACAATATTTATTTCTTGGTCTCCCAGCTTAATTTTGTTTGCAAGCAAAATTTGAATTAACTTAATTTCAGTTTTTTTCAAATGAAATTTTCAAACCAATATTTTGAGCTATTTCCTGTAAATATTTTATTTGTTGTTTTGTTTCCTGAATATCGTTGGCCAGAAGAGCTAGGTCATCAGCAAATCCTAGACAGTTGTTGTTATTATTATTATTATTATTATTATTATTATTATTATTGTTTTTGATTGATTTTGAAGTAAAGGAGCTTGGTGCCTTCAATATCTTATTGAATTTGATATGTCTTGCTTATGCGATAACACATAACTTGATGACGAACATGACTGTTACATGCGTGTCAATTTCAACAATACAAAATCATCCGACCAATCGGAAATAGGTTTAGAAACTGCCAACTTCAGTTAATGAAATAAATTTATAAAAATTTGTAAGTCTCTTCATAACATTTTGCCCCCCTTGAGAGGAGTTCTTTCAACAAACTATTGAAATCTTATACCTATTGTAAAAATGCTTAAATATTCTCATCATATACAATAATACAAAACTATACATAGATATTTTTATGATGAAATGAAATGAAATGGCGTATGGCTTTTAGTTCTGGGAGTGTCCGAGGACAAGTTCGGCTCGCCAGATGCAGGTCTTTCGATTTGTGGCCCGTAGACGACCTGCGTGTCGTGATGAGGATGAAATGATGATGAAGACAACACATACACCCAGCCCCCGAGGGAGCGGAATTAACCAATTATGGTTAAAATTCCCGACCCTGCCGGGAATCGAACCCAGGACCCCTGTGACCAAAGGCCAGCATGCTAACTATTTAGCCATGGAGCTGGACGTTTTTATGATTAAAAGAAAGACATATTGAAATTATATCTTTGATGCAAAATATCACAAAATTAGAGATATCACAAGAAATCTTTAATTCAGCTTTCCTTGTCATCCTTTTCATTGGGAAGAGGGCATATCTTCTTGATGTTTCAGGTGAAAGTCCACTAGCCGTCCAAACGGTGACAACCCTCACTTCACAATCTCGTCCAGGGTGAACTCGAACTATCCTACTCCTAGGCCACTCTAGAGGTGGGATTTTATTCTCAGTTAACAGCACCAATGAATTAACATCAATACGTCGATTGGTATCATGCCACTTGACGCGTTTTGCAATTCCTGCAAGTATTCTCGCTGCTATCTTTGCCACAACTGCTGCCGAATTTTCTGCAAATGCTGCCAACGTGACAATGGTTATCGGGTTCTCTCGACAAGTCCCTTTGCACAGATTGCACGATCGAGTCACTTAGAAGAAAATTTACTGGTGTTAGGACTTCTAAATCATTTGGATCATTTGGCGAGGGAGTAAGGGAATGTGAATTTAATACAGCCTCAATGTCACAGAATAGTGTAGGTTTCCTTGAAGGTTAGCATACGTCCCTGTGTTTCAGTTAGCAAATGTCTTTTCATCATCTTTAAAGCTGCTTCCCACAATCCCCCAAAGTGGGGTGACTGGGGAGGAATGAAACTCCAGTCTATCTGCTACTGAGTGAGTGAGGAGGTAATATTTGACCCCTTTTCCAAAAAGGACTGGATATCTTGTAGTGCGTTGGCTGCTACAATGAAATTCTTCCCATTATCAGAGAAAAGCTGCTGCACAAACCTCTTCTGGTCGTAAAGCGCTGCAGTGCAGCTAAGAAAGCTTCGGTCATTAGCTCCAACACAAACTCCAAATGCACTGCCTTGGTACTGAAGCATGTATATACAGCTACATAACTCTTGTAAGTACGAATGCAACCTCTTTTGTGGCTTTCTCTTACAGGTATTGGACCAGCATAGTCCACTCCTGTGGTAACAAAGGGTCGAACAACTAACCTGACCCTTTTATTTTGGTAAATCTGCCATGCACACCTATGGAACTGTAGGATGGTAACAAAAGCACTTCAGACACCTCTTGACGATCTTTTTAGCTTCTCTTCTGCCACTGATAGGCCAATATCGTTATCAAGTTGCATGTAGCAGTTGCTTTGGGGTATAATGCTTCAGACGACGATGTTCATTTTCCATGATAATTCTGGTGATGTGATGATTTGCTGGTAGAAGGACAGGATGTGTCTCTGTTGTGATGTTAGCTCTGAAAAACAAAGCCTTCCTCCAACCTTAATCCGTCACTGTCCAGAAATGGACCAAGTGACTTTAGAGAACTATTCTTTGGGAGATCTTGATTATTAATTAAGCAATGTAGTACTTCAGGGAATGCTTCTAATTGTGTCCATCTGACTACCTGTTCTCTGCTTTACAAGTTTCTTGTATTTCTAATGAACCTTTTTTCCCTTTCTAGCGGTTTGAGTTTGCAATTATAAATGAATCTTTGACAATGTGCTGCGGAAATTATGAGAATTTATTTGGTAGAATGCTGGTTGATGTTGCTGTCAACGTAACTGCTGTGACTTTGTTCTGGTAGTTCTGTTTCAAATTCTTCTGAATGCTCTGGTTGTTGACATCGCGTGTGAAGCCAAGAAGGCCTGCTCCACCAGAATGTTTTGTCTTCAAGTTTTGCTGAAGAAATTCCTCTTGAGAGATCAGCTGGATTTTCAGTCGAAGGAACAGGCTTCCAGGTTGTTGCATCAGTGGCTTCTTGAATTTTTGCAATCCTGTTTGTCACAGATGCCTTCAGCAGTTTTGGCTCAGTGTTGATCAGTCCCAAAACAAATGTACTGTCATTCCATAATCTGATATGGCCAATTTTTTTCTTTCAAAGCTCTCACTGTTGTTTTGACGAGTTGTGCGAAAAGAAGGGCTTTCTTCATTTCGAGTCTTGGCAACGAAATGGTTTTTAAAGGAGCTAATATCATCTTCGCACAAAGTAAGTTGGAAATGTAGAGACCACTTTGCATTTTTCAAACTGCTTAAGTGCAGGCTTCAAAAGCCTTCTCTGAAGCATCATTAAATCCAAACAAATCAAGAGAGCCAGAGCAATTTCCAGGATTTATGTTTCTCGCGATTCTGATGTTGTTCAGTCTTTCTAATGATGTATAGTACTCATTCCAAATCTGAAGGTGCTCTGGGGACAATGGCTGATCCCATTCAAATCCATCTACCCATAAGTGTTGCATCAACACTTCCCTTTGATCAGTACTGGACCCATGGGTCCTAATAAATAAAAAATCTGTGTGATTTTGGAGGTGACTTCTCTTTAGGTGGATCTTGGCGACTGCTTTGCCAGCTCAATCCGAAACTGAAGGCAGTCTTGTACTGGGTCCCAAAGGAGTCCAATAGTGATACTAGCTTTACCTTTGTCAAGACCAGTAAAGTCCCTTCGTTGCTTTTACTCTCCAAATCCTGCAAGATCTATTTGCTGTTCGACCTCCCTTTCCTCAAATGCATCCCACCACTCTTGAGAATATCTTGTATTTGCCGCTGTAGTCTGATCAAGTCTTCTGGAATGTCTCCTCCACTTAAGCAGTCATCTATATAAAAATCACGAGTAGCATTTGCTGCTGCTGGAAATTCATTTTCATGAAGAGTAGCCAATTCATTTAGACATCTCATGGCATGGTAAGGTGCTGATGCTGTTCCATATGTTACTGTATTCAACTGATAGATCCTCACAGGGGCTGAGGATTCCTCTTTCCCCAAAATCTACTGTAATGCTTGATTCAGGGTGGATGAGGATTTGTCAAAACATCTTTTCCACATCTGCTGTCGTGACATACTTATGACTGCAAAATCTAAGTACAATGTGAAAAAGATCTCGCTGTAAATTAGATCCTGTCATGAGCTTGTCATTGAGTGATGTCGTGAGTGATGTTTTTGCCAAGGCGTCAAACACCACCCTGACCTTTATGGTGTCACTATCTGGACGTACCATTGGTTGTTGGGGTGTTAATTTGGTACATTTTGATTTTGGTTTGTTTCAATCAAGCTCATATGCCCTAGTTTTTTTATATTCATCCATGGAATCTGCATAAGCAGTCTTGAGTTCTCGGTGTCTGCTTAATATCTTGACTAATGAGTATAGCTGTATAGTAATGTTTAGTGCGTTTTCTTGATTCTCCGAGGATGATATCCAGCTTGATAGGAAGCCTTACGGTGAATCTACCTGTTGTATCTCTCGAAACTGTGTCTGTGAACTGTCTTTCTCATATTCTTTCTTCTGATATGTAATGCTGAATCTCCGGAATTGCCTCTTGTTTCCAGAATTTTTCTGGCATAAGTAATTGTATGTGATATACATTACATTTAGTGTCCTTATGTAAAAATAATACCAGTTGTTCCGTATCACGTACAGATTTCTTACAAGTTCGTCTCATGTTTATGCTAATGGAGCTTTGTTGTTATACATGAGGTTTGGATTAGTTGTAAGGAATGCAGGTATGGACATGTCTGTGAAAAAATATTGTATGTGCTCTGTTTTGGAGGGGAGTAGGTAATCATACAGGAACAGCGAGAGAACAATTAGAACAGTTGCAGTTTGCACATGCGCAGTGTCAGACAAGGTTAAAATGCCAAGATCGCGTTTTTCCGTAGTCTCGGAGAGGAGAATCTGAGTGGCTTTAGAGAACTGTTCTGTGGGAGGTCTTGATTATTAATGAAGCAATGTAGTACTTTAGGGAATGCTTCTAATTGTGTCTGACTACCTGTTCTCTGCTTTAAAAGTCGATTGAGTGAATAAGTGAGTTAGTTTTTGTGTTAAAATGGCAAGTGGCAGTGATGTTTGGAGGCAAAAATGTGTGAACAATCCCAACTCTCTGTTATATATGTGGCCAGTATACATTTAAAGGCCAGAAGCAAAATATTATGCCATTTATAAAAAGCCTGTACTTGCCATATTTTAACATGAAGTTAGGTGATCTGGACAAGAATTTCGCACCCCATATTGTATGTAAAACATGTATAGAAAACCTGCGACAATGGTACAGTGGGTTGTTGCCGTCAATGCCATTCGGAATCCCAATGGCTTGGTGGGAACAAAGAAATTATTTTAACAAATGTTATTTTTGTGTATGTAAAGTGTTCGGGTTCAAGACGAAAACAAAAAGCACATTGTGTATCCCTGCCTTCCATCTGCCATAACCTCTGTACCACATGGATGCATTATTCCTGTCCCAAAACCACCAATCCAGTTACAAGAGTGTGTGTCTTTGTCATCTTCAAGTGCGGAGGATGGTGATGATGATACCTTTGTACCGGATGTTGAGGATAAAACTCCACGTCTTTATAATCAGTGTGAATTAAATGATTTGGTGCGTGACCTAGGCCTCAGTAAAGAAAAGAGTGAACTTTTAGGATCAAGATTAAAAGAGAAATTTTTTACTTCCTGGGACAAATTCATATTGTTACAGAAATTGGGAGGAAGAATTCTGGCAGTTTTTTGTTCACGAAGACGAACTTGTGTTTTGCTGTGATATCCCTGGCTTGATTCATTGTCTTGAAACTATTTACCAAGCAAAGGACTAGCGTTTATTTATTGATACCAGTAAAACAAGTCTCAAAGGTGTTCTTCTCCACAGTGGAAATAAACTTGGTTTAGTGCCAGTCGCCCATTCAACATCTCTTTGTGAAAACTATCACATTTTATCTATGGTGTTGCAGAAACTGAACTACAATGATCACAGACGGTTACTGTGCTGTGATTTAAAAGTGTACGGTATCATATTAGGGCAGCAACGAGGCTATACAATGTTCCCATGTTTTCTGTGTAAGTGGGACTCTTGGGACAGGGATCGTCACTGGTTAGCATCTAAGTGGCCCAAGAGGAAACGGTTCTTGTCTGGAGAAAAAACATTGTAAATCATCCATTAATTAATCCTCAAAGTGTCTTATTGCCTCCTTTACATATTAAATTTGGAATTATGAAGCAGTATGTGGTGAGTTTGGATAGAGGCAGTCCCTGCTCTCGGTACCTCTATCAGAAATTTCCAGGACTGTCGGATGCCAAAATTAAGGAAGGTGTTTTCGACGGCCCCCAAATTCAGAAGCTTATGAAGGATCCGACATTCAGTACGACGATGAAAGAAACACAGCTTCAGGCATGGGAATCATTCAAGGATGTTTGTAGCAAATTCCTGGGTAATGTTAAAGATGTCAACTGCCAACAGGTTGTGGAAACCATGCTACCAGAAATTGGGTTGCTGCATGAGCTTAAAATTACATTTCCTGCACAGTCATCTGGATTATTTTCCTGCAAATTTAGGAGCATTCATTGAGAAACATGGCAAGCAGTTCCATTAGGATCTAAAAGAAATTTACCAAAGGTATCAGGGACGATAGGACGTCTCCATGATGTCAGATTACTGTTGGTGTCTAGTGCGAGATAACACTACTGAGGAACACAAACGAAAATCAACACAGCATTCATTCAGATAAAAGTGCAGCAAACAATAGTGTTCTTGCAGTGAGATTCATACATTCTAGCAATAAACATGTTACTTTTTTGTATATTGATTGCAATTTGATCATGTCCCATTAAAATTACGTATACAATTCCCTATTATGGTGGTTTTTTTTTTATCGAAATTACAACAATATGTCAAATTTGGATTTCAAATAACAAAGAAACTGTATGTGATAGGCAAAAACGGCTTACATATTTGAAATCAGCACACCTTAATTAGGGAAAATCACCTCTTCAACCTTCTCCGGAGAGATTTTTTTTTTTTTTTTTTCCGCAGGCTGGTGTAATTGTTAATTGCTAATTTTCATGCATTTAGTTGTTGGTCCTTGTTTATTCTAAAAAACTTCACTACCTGTAATCCAGCCTAATCAGGTGTTTTGCAGTGCCAGTTGTTCTTCAGCTTCATTCTTGGGTGGACCTATGACAATTTTCCAATAAAATTCTGCACCAATCAATGTGTCTATGTCTCCAGGCTTGTTGAATATGGGGTCTGCCAAGTGAATGTCCTTTGGAATAATAATAATAATAATAATAATAATAATAATAATAATAATAATCATCATCTTGTCCTTCTTGATCTCCAACTGTGGCAGTCATCTGTTATAGTTGGCAAAACCAGAAATTCTGTTTCCACCTCAAAATCCGTCATTCCTTGAAGCGAGGTGCACTCACGTAATCCTTTTTTTTTTTTTCTTCTCCTAATTTGGAATAATCTACTCCAATGATTTGTGTGTTTATCTTGACATTCGCTAAACCAAGCTTCTTATACAGACCGTCTTTTATTAAATTTGACTACCGGGCGAGTTGGCTGCGCAGTTAGGGGTGCGCAGCTGTAAGCTTGCATCTGGGAGATAGTGAGTTTGAACCCCAGCCCTGAGGATAGTTTTCCATGGTTTCTCATTTTCATACCAGGCAAATGCTGGGGCTGTATCTTAATTAAGGTCATGGGCATTTCCTTCCAATTCCTAGGCCTTTCCTATCCCATTGTCGCCATAAAACCTATCTGTGTCAGTGCGATGTAAAGCAAATAGCAAATTAAATTTGACTGAGATCCTAGATCCAATAAGGCTTGGCATGTCATTCTACTTCCATGAATATCTTTCACCTCAATTAAAGCTGCTGTAAAAGTATTTGCAATGTTATTTCTTTCGCCAAGCTCACATTGAGAGAAGCAGGTGAATGCTGAGATTCAACACAAAGGTTTATGAACACTTGGTTTTCTTTAACATTTTGTTTCTGTTTTACATCTTCCTCAGCATGTAAAAGTATGTTGTGTAGAAGTCCACATTTCTTGCATCGAGATCCTCTACAATTTTTTGCAGCATGTCCTGGTTTCAAACAATTATGTCACTGTCCTTTTTCTCGGAGCAGTTTTCTTCTGTCTTCAACTGATCGCTTAATTAATTCTTCACATTTAAAAATGGGACAACTTCCACCACACAGATTACAGCTTGCCTGAATCGTCATCATAACTTTCTTTGCTTGGTTGTTTGTCCTTCGAATTTGCCTTTGTGTTTAGTGCCTTCATTTTGTTGTGATTTAACACCATGTATGATTGGGAACGTGTGGTTAAAACTTTCAAGAAATCATCCAACGTTGGCATCTTCTCTGGAATGTTGCCTTTCACCCTTTCTGCCAGTCTCTTTACTCAATGAAATCCAGCTGCTTCTTTGCTAGATGAATAACCAATGTATCCCAGTATTGTATCGGTTGCTTCATTGCTTTTAATGAAGCATGCAAGTTTGAATATGAAATTGTAATTGCCTGAGTGATTCAGATTTGTTCTCTTTAAAAACTGTAGGAAACTTGAAAAGTTAATCTAAATGTGTCTCGATTATCATCATAAAGTTTTCTTCGGAAACGGTAAAACCGCGAAAGACTTTGCGTGCCTTGCCCTGCAGAAGACCGATCAGATACTGATACTTTTGAATATTTGATAATTGAGTATCATTATGAATGGTTGACTCAAAGCAACCATTTTGTGAATTCGCCGTTGAATTCCGGTAATTCAATTTCTGGTAATTTCTGTATTCTTCTGTTATGATTTTGTGAATCTTCCTGTTGATGAATGGCGTTGTTTACGGCCGTGTTCATTTGAGCTAGCATATTATTTTTAACATCTTCTGCTTCATCTATTATTGCTTTAATTGTGTAACTGCACTGAAATAAATAGATTCAAATAGCTCTTACTCTCCCTCACATTCCTCTTGAAACTGTAGTGCAGGTATTTCATCAGTGATCTGTTTCCTCTATTTTAATTTGCACTTCTTCAGAAGAATTCCATAGCTTTTAACATTTTTTAAATTCTAACCTTTGTCCCTGATTTTGGCATGTCAGCTGTAATTGACTTCATTATCCTTGTTAACGTGCCTTTTACTCGACCACACGATTGCTTCAATTTCGTTGGTTGCAACATATTGAAATTTAATTTATGGTGTGAAAGTTTGAAGGGATTGTATGAAGGTTATGTATAAATTCAAAGGAATTGTAATATTGAATTACCGAGCTCGATAGCTGCAGTCGCTTGAGTGCGGCCAATATAAGGCCACAGCCGCTTCCTTCCCACTCCTAGCCCTTTCCAATCCCATCATCGCCATAAGACCTATCTGTGTCGGTGCGATGTAAAGCAACTAGCAAAATAGTAATACTGAATTGAGGTTATATGGCAAACGAAACTGGATCTTTTTACGTTTATGACAACAGGAGGATCAATGGACTTCAGTTATTATTTTCTTATTACGTTGATCAATGCATGTTTATATTACAAAAATATGTGCCAAGGGAAGAGGCTAGGATCTAAGAGTATGTACAGCAAGGTTATTCTGTACAGAGTAATAAATTACAAGATTGTGACCAGCTGCAAAATGACCTCGATAATATAGTAAGATGGACAGTAGGCAATGGTATGATGATAAGCGGGGTTAAAAGTCAGGTTGTGAGTTTCACAAATAGGAAAAGTCCTCTCAGTTTTAATTACTGCGTTGATGGGGTGAAAGTTCCCTTTGGGGATCATTGTAAATACCTAGGTCTTAATATAAGGAAAGATCTTCATTGGGGTAATCACATAAACCATAAACCATTGTAAATAAAGGGTACAGATCTCTGCACATGGTGATGAGGGTTTTTAGGGGTTGTAGTAAGAATGTAAAGGAGAGGGCATATAAGTCTTGGGTAATACCCCAACTACAGTATGGTTCCAATGTATGGGGCCCTCACCAGGATTACTTGATTCAAGAACTGGAAAAAATCCAAAGAAAAGCAGCTCGATTTGTTCTGGGCGATTTCTGACAAAAGAGTAGCGTTACAAAAATGTTGCAAAGTTTAGGCTGGGAAGACTTGGGAGAAAGGAGACGAGCTGCCCAACTAAGTGGTATGTAATGGCAATATAAATGGTCCGTTATTAGATATTAAAAATTTTCCGGCTAACTCATTCCTGGTTGACAGGGTTTCGCCCCCGTGTGCTAAGTTGGGCTCATCTGTTGGTACATAGCACACCCACCAAGACGCATGGCTAGTTCATACTGTGGAGGCCACTGTGCAGGCTACTTGGAGCCACCGGTAGTGCCAATGCACTATGAGAGACTTTAAGACAAAGTCTATGTACCAACTGATGAGCCCGACTTAGCATGGGGGATGAACCTCTGGCAACCAGGAATGAGTTAGCTGGAAAATTGATAATGTCCAATAACCGACCATTTATATTGGTATTATAAATTTACTCATTCGGGATAAATATTTCAGGTTCCCTATGGGAATCAACATCCAACATCTATATCAAAAGTGGTGCGTTCTGAGCTGTCACTGGAGAGATGGCGTGGGAGGACATCAGTAGATTAATAAGTTTGGGTGGTGTCTTTAAAAGTAGGAAAGATCACAATATGAAGATAAAGTTGGAATTCAAGAGGACAAATTGGGGTAAATACCCGTTTATAGGAAGGGGAGTTAGGGATTGGAATAACTTACTAAAAGAGATGTTCAATAAATTTCCAATTTCTTTGCAATCGTTTTATAAAAGGCTAGGAAAATAACACATAGGGTATCTGCTGCCTTGGCGACTGTCCAAAATGCAGATCAGTAGTGATTGATTCAATGGTATATATGTCAAAGAGATTCACGAGAGATTCTTGCATTGAGCAGTGAGAAGAATGTAAATCTTGACATCTTGTCTTTACTTCGTTGTATGTACGTAGTACGTAGCATCGAATTGTACTTGCCTGATAACTGATTTATGCTGCACTCCGTTTAAGGTGTTGGCTTCAGCGGTCTGATTTTTGTTAGGAACGAGAATGCAATATCCGTGAATGATTCCACGAATTCCAGATGTGTTGCTTTTTACTCCGCTGCTTAACCTCAATGGCGACACATTGTTTTCACTTCTGCATTTCACATTTCATGATCTTGCGTGTATTGAACATCCCAGGTTATTGAGAACCGTGCTGTTGGGTTCCAATGTTTTTGATTGATTTTGAAGTAAACAAACTGGGTGGCTCCAATACTTTATTGAATTTGATATGTCTTGCTTATGCTATCATACATAACTTGATGATGAACATGACTGTTACATGCGTAAGAATTTTCAACAATACAAAATCATCCGACCAATCGGAAATAGGCTCGGAAACTCCCAACTTCTATTAATGAAATACATTTATAAAAATGCAAATTCTCTCCTTCCTTGGAATCCTTCCATACTTACTACCCTCTTTCTAAAAGTCTCTCTGTCCTATCCCATCGTCGCCAAAAGACCTATCTGTGTCGGTGCAATGTAAAACAAATTCGTAAAAAAACAAACAAAAAACAGAAGGGACGAAGCACACCTCGACTAACAACAATAGTCATTCAGTGTAATTATTATTATTATTATTATTATTATTATTATTATTATTATTATTATTATTATTATTATTATTATTAAATAATAATAATAATAATAATAATAATAATAATAATAATAATATTCACTGACAAAGGCTGTAGCTGACAATTTTGGACCCATGTCTTTCTTTGGGTGTATATAGTAAATCGCTGCTTTCCATCTGTTTCCTAGATTTAAATGTTAAATATATAAAGGTATTCTATGGAATTCCGAGAACAAAATACCTTCCTGTTGTGTACTTTTTTTTGTAAAACTCTTGAAGCTCATTCACGTTTGTTATTGGGGTTTTATTGTAAACTATCTATCATACCTGTCATTGATGGGGTAGATTTTGTATAATTTTGGCAGTAATGCCCTCTAGCAGAGATGAGTGGTGGCAGAATATTCTTTCATCTTTCACCTTATGAGATTTATAAGCAGCAGAATAGATGGCATCCAGGAGATGTGGGTTCGAACTCCACTGTTGGCAGCCTGAAGATGGTTTTCCGTGGTTTCCCGTTTTCACACCAGGCAAATGCTGGGACTATACCTTAATTAAGGTGCGATGTAAAACAAATTCTAAAAGAGGAAAAAGAAAGCAGAGGAAACGAGTTACACCTCGACTAACAACAGTAGTCATTCAGTGTAATTTTATTGTTGATACTTAAAGTTTTAGAGACTTAGGACATTGTAAGCAGTTGCATTTTGTTTTCTTCTGGTTCAGTGATATTGAAACATTCAAAGCCTAGGCCTCCAACCACCCCACCCTTATGATTCCTTTTACTTCAAGTGTTTGTTCCTTCATGTTTCTTTATCATTTTGATAGTTGTCTTCTTTATATTCCTATTCAATCAATAAGGATAATGACTATATGGTTTTTCAGAGCAATTGCAACCACCACTTCGTTACGACAACTGAACAATGTTTCCACATCGACAGTGCTTGCTGTTGTAAGGGTGGCAATAAAATAAAAAATTATAACTATCTCCATTATTATTGCTTGTACAGTAAAGATGTATATTGAGTACCCAGCCCAAAGTCTGGTTGGATCTTCAACACCTCTGCCTTCAGCCTGTCATAAATAACCTAGGAGTCACTGAAGAGACATACAAGGGAAACACATCCTCAACAGTTCTGCCATTAGCTGTCGTAGATGCCTAGAAGTCAATGAAGAGGCAAACTCAAGAGAGAAGTGTGAAATGAGATGGTTTCCCATTGCTTTCCTCACCAAGCCAGAAGTTATTACATATCGGTTAGGCAAGCTCACTGAACTTCATGCACCAGCTGTTCTCATGAGTGACATTTTTACACCATTCATCACGGGGACTGGCTGCGTAACAAATGCCATTATTGGAGTTGCTCATACCTCGGTCATTTCCATATTGCCAAAGCCAAGGATGAGACTGAGACATGTCAATGAAACTAACAAATTTGTTCTAGCTCATTCAGAAGACGAATTACTACTATAAAGACTAGGTTTAACTAGCAAAGGCATGGCAAAAATGTATCATTAGACATGAAAGATTGAAAACTAGATTTTCTATGATTTTCGTTAAGAAAAACTTCTATTTCAGACATATTTGGAAGTTTGTTAAAAATTTAATAATTGTGAATATCTCTGTTGTTGTTGTTCATAGGGTAAAAGTTCATAAAACATAAAAGATCAGAAATTATATTTTACACAACTTTTATGATGTGCAGTTTTTTTTATACAGGCAATATGTTACAGAAATCTATTCCTGAAATATTTGTGCCGAATGAGTAAATTTATAATACCAATATTATTGGTCCGTTATTGGACATTATAAATTTCCCAGCTAACTCATTCCCCTTGCCAGTGTTTTGGCCCAGTGTGTCAATTTGGGCTCATCAGTTGCTAACTGACACACAGACCAAGACTCATGGATAGTGCATGCCGTGAAGGCCAGTGCATAGGCTACATAGAGCCACCGGCAGTGCCAGTGCAGTATGGAGACTTTCTCTTTTTCAAAAATTGAGGATTGCACTTCATCATATGTACACTGGCACACTGGGGCAAAACGCTGGCAACAGGAATGAGTTAGCTAGAAAATTTGTAATGCCCAATAATGGACCAGTTATATTGGTACAGTTAATATGAACAGAGAAATTTAATATTACCTTTTTGGTCCTCGTAATATTGCTGTGGCACTGAATAAAAATCAAATAATATCTAGTCTAGTGCACTCTTTGGCTATGCTGGAACTTAAGTATTGAGTTTCAAGAAATTCTGTCAAGCCTTTTTCCTGTGATGTTCAGGCAAACATACAAGCAAAAATTGAAATGAACCTATTTTTGAATTTTGTGTACTTAATCTGAGATAAATACAAAGTATGAGGCCAAAATTTGAAGTTTACAGACAAAACTATAACTACTGTATTTGGATCTGTATAGATGAGTAGTCTTCAGGATGAGTGAAAACTTTCAGAAAAAATTAGTTGGAAAATATTGATAAGTAAAACAGTAGAATATACATTATTGGCCACATAAGTTCGATTGTTATAATTTTGCAGTTATCTTGAAATAAGTAAAATATATCACAAAAAGTAATATTACAGAATTTAATGGCAATAATAAAGAGTAATAAAGGGTAAAGTGTAGCTTCCACCGAAGTCCCAGTCAACATCCATGGCTGAGACAATATGGAAGTTGCTGGGGTATGGGTAGTGCTGAGTAATGACATTCAGAGCATGACTAGTGCATCTGAGTGTTATGAAATGTGCTGGTCATAGGGTCAGTCGTGCTGCAATGGTACTCTCTGACCCAGTGAGGAAAGCAATGGCAAACTACCTCACTCCTCATCTTGCCTAGTACGCCTCATTTTGGTGCTACCGTTGGTTTTTGGGGTTTCCTTATAACTGCATAACCTTTGGTGGTGCTATTTGAGGATCCAACCAGCCTCTGGGCTGATGACCTAACAGGCAGAATAAATATTTGTTCTATGACTGTAATGTTTCTTGAGCATAAATTAAGTATTTTTTAGTATCTCGTGTTCATTAGTAATGTAAGATATTTGTGTATCTTTTCCTCATTCATTGGTTGTGATAGAAATGTCCTGAGGAACTTCATATGATACTACACGTTCATTAATATTGTGATGGTATGAATATGTTACAGCGTTCCGTATTTTGGTTGAGTGTTGGAGATGCCAGTTTGGATGATATCCTGTCGCACATGGTTCAGCTATGGCAGAAGTTACAACCTCGGATCAGTCTACAGTCGGACAGCATAGAAATTGAGAAAAACCTCACTAGTGTGGAGGGAGCAAAAAATGCATTAATCCTCTGTTTTTTACATGAAGCTCTCCGTGAAGGACTGCTTATTTTGGATGATGTCACATCTCCTAAACTTATTGAAGCTTTTGACGTTGGTTGTAAAATTCTTGTGACCACTAAAGATCTTGATGTTATGAAAAATGTTAGAGGACGGGAAAAGTTAATTAAGGTAATTGTAGACATTTTCTCATGATCTATTACTCCATTGAGATTGTTTATTAATGTTTGTGATGTCTTACTTGCTGATGACTTTTGATTCTCTTTCTTTAGAGGTTTATATGACATGCTCCTGTAACAGTTTGTACTACCCACCTTTCTCTTCTTATCAAAGCAATTCATTTTTGTGTGTGGTGTTATTTCTTTTTGAAGTTTTTGTTTTCCCCCATTTAATTCTGCATAATACTATATGCATTTAAAAAAATACTATTTAGTGATGGTAACTAAGTAAGTTGTATACTGTACTTCATTCATTTGCATTATTGTGTTTGTAAGAGTTTATGGTCTAAAACTAAGTTAATTTGAGGTTTAGCAGAGGATTACATTGAGTGTGTGGTGTATAGAACTTAGGTGCTGGTGTTTCATTTCATGTTAGGATTCATTATTTTTGTAAATTATAGCTTAATACAAGGGTTGAGGCATAAGTCATGGCAACTGTTTTTTTCTTCACATTTGTACGGTGCTACCATACAATGGTCATATGTCCTGCAAAGCATGGTACTCATAGTACACAGCATGAGATGGCAGTGCATTAGACAAGTACCACGCATATAACAATGGGACTGCATTATTGAGTCAGGCTAAATGCAGAATGGATGTGAAGGGGCAGGAACAGTGTGCGTACGTCAAACGCTTGCCATACTCACCGGACTTGTCTCCATGCGATTTTGACTTTATCCCCAAAGTGAAAGAACCTTTTTGTGGAAGATGGTTTGGGACATGAGAGGACATTGCCATTGCTGTGAATCATGAGATTGTGACTGGTATCCAACATTTCCCACAACATTAGCAATATGTTGTGGACTATCTAGGGGACTACTTTTCAGGGTTACTAGGTTAGGTCTACTGTACTCGTTGAGAATGAACATTATGTAGCACAAGGATTTTATGGTTGACAGTGTCCTTGCTATATTTTACACCTGGTATACCTACTCTGCATTATCCATACATTCCATAGCACCTTTTGCTGTCCATTCCCATCTGTATATTTCCATTTGTCTGGTAGATATCACATTCGTGCAAAAAGAAATAGTTGCCATTTATGCCTCAACCCTCGTACTTAATTATTGGATTTTTTGCAATATTCTTTCTCTTTTTTAGGTTAATGAAGGATTCACTGAAAAAGAATCATTGTCCCTTCTATCCAAATGCACTCATATTGCTGTAGAGAAGTTACCTCCTCAGGCAGTGAAAATTCATAAATTATGCAAAGGTTAGTGAAACAATATTATAGTCGAGAGAATGAATGTTTTTATTTAAAAGAAAACTAGTTCTAAGCTCTTCATATTGACTATATGTCTGATCACACTGTAACTCACTGTAAAACATTTCATTCCCTAGGTATACATGTCATTTGAACAAAGTAATGTAATATTCACTTTGTGTTTGGAATTGATATCTTAAGGTTTTAATATGACAAATTATCATTTATGGTCTATTCCACGTATTCTTACTACATTTTAATGTGTACAGGACAAAACCCTGATGCTATTATTCATCCATGTTGACTTTCTCATAATGCTCCAATGTTTTTTCTGACGGCTCTTTAATAATGGGACCGTGCTTAGTGGCTCCCAAATGGTAGAAGTGCTGACCTTCTGAGCCCAAGTTGATGAGTTTGATCCTGCCTCAGTCTAGTGGTACTTGAAGGTGATAAAATACAGCTGCCTTGTGCTGGTAGATTTACCGAAATGTTAAAGAACTCCTGCAGGAGAAAGCGACTAGGTTTGGCTCCTTGGCTGAATGGTCAGCATCGTGGTCTTCGGTTCAGAGGGCCTCGGGTTCGATTCCTGGCTGGGCCAAGGATTTTAACTGCATATGGTTAATTCCTCTGGCTTGGGGACTGTGTGTCTTAATGCACTTCTCTTCATCTACGTACAACATACTGCACTGCCAACATAGTAACAAGCCGTAGTGAATTCATCTCTCTATGTACGAGGCATGTTTTTAAAGTAAGGTCCATTTCAAAATAAGTACACAACAAAAGGTTATTTCAAAAAAGTGAATTTATTTTCAGAAAGTACATACTTCACTCTATTTTTCGACATAGTTGCCAAGTTTGTTCAAACACTTAACATACCTCTTAACCAATTTTAAACTACTCTCTTCATAGAAACTTGCCACCTGATCCGATAACCAAGAGTTCACTGCCGTTTTCACGTCGTTGTCATCATTGTAGTGGTTGCCACTGAGGTGATGTTTGAGGAGGAGGAACAGATGGTAATCCCTCGGCGCAAGATCAGGAATGTAGGGTGGGTGGTCTAAAACTTCCCAGCCAAAACTGTCCAATAAATCGCGGGTCTGACCTGCAGTGTGAGGTCTTGCATTGTCATGGAGAAGGACAATTCCCTTTATCAGCATGCCGCGTCTTTTGTTTTGAATCCCTCTGCATAGCTTTCTCAGGGTTTGGCAGTATGCTTCTGCATTGATAGTGGTTCCTTGTGGCATGAAGTCAACCAAACAAACATTTTGCCTATCCCAAAACACAGACGCCATGATTTTGCGCTGGGACAGAGTCTGTTTGGCCTTCACCTTTACAGGCGAGTGAGTGTGTCTCCATTCCATGCTCTGTTTCTTCGATTCGGGCGTGATAGGCAAAACCCATGTTTCGTCTCCAGTTACGATCTGACTCAAGAAGCCGTCACCTTCTTCGTCATAACGAGTCAAGAACTTCATTGCACACTCAAATCTTTGGTTTTTGTGGTCCTCTGTTAGGAGTTTTGGGACCCAACGGGAGCACAGTTTTCTAAACTTTAGGTGTTCAGAAACAATGTTGTAAAGAACTGATCTCACACGTCAGGAAATTCGTTTGAGAGACCTGTTATTGTGAAGTGCCTGTTCCTCACGAATCTTCACTTCAACTGAGGCTACCAAATCGTCTGTAATCAAAGAAGGGCGACCAGAGCGGTCCTCATAAAGGATGTTGTCACGGCCATCTTTGAATTGTCGTACCCACTTTCGCACTTTGCTTTCACTCATAACAGTATCACCGTACACTTTGCAAATCTGTCGATGAATTTCTGCAGCAGACAGGTTCCTTGCTGACAAACCGTATTACTGACCGAACCTCATACGCGGCAGGCGAGTTGATAGTCTTAAACATTTGAAAGCACAGAACAGAACCGTACAGGTTAGCTACAGAGCTGAAACTGAGCACAGTTGTTCCCGAGGCATGCCAGTACACGACGCAAGCGCTCGTTGCGATATGCGCGCGAACTACTAGTGTCTACAACAAAACGGACCTTACTTTAAAAACACGCTTCGTAAGTTTGCTGTCAGGAAGGGCATCTGGCTCTAAAACCTGGAAAAATACTGCTAAGTGCCGACCCCAGTAAATTAGGAAAAAGGCCAGGAAGGAGAAGAATATTAAGAAACTATCAGAAATTGCTGCTGGCACAACCATGTTACAGTTTGTGTGGCCATAATCGTAGCAGTACCAATGATTCTGCTGGATATTCTCCTTGGGATACTAATTTGGTTGTCAATGACAGGTGTGATATGCTAGCTACAGATTCAGAAGATATGAATATGAATCCTGCCCTTGGTCATTCTTGGCGTGGTTTTCTACTAAAATATGGGTTATCATTTTTTTCAATATCAGCATTTTACTTTCAGTTTCAAATTAGATCAAGGTGAAAACTAAAATATAATTTGGGCTGATGACCTAGATGTTAGGCCCCTTTAAACAACAAGCTTCATCAAAATATAATTTAGCCTGTGATATATATCACAGTTTAAATTGTAAGCTGGAAATATAATAGAAAATCATTCTGTTTTGTAAGTTAGTGTAAATAACCATTTAAGATTGATGGAATTTAATCAATATCCATAATCTCTCATAATGGTGCAGGCACATGGTAGCTATTTATCCTGTGTAGTAATGAACCTTTGTTTCCTCTCCATAGGTAAAATTTCATCATATATTTGGTATTACAGTAGAAGTCCGATAGTCCGGCACGTTCAGGACCGGCCCGGTGCCGGATTACCGAAAATGCCGGACTATCGGGCGGTACCTCTTACTACGATATAGGTTAAGGCGTACAGCGAAAACGGCTGTAACATGGCATTTTGCAGTAAAATGTTGATCAGCAGAATCATTAGTTTAATAACACACTCCTCTTTTCAAACGTGTTTTTTCTTATTGCCATTCCATAATAATGCCGGAGTTCATCGATGTTTTTATCTGTAAGTCTTCCTTTACCATTTAGAATCTTTCCATCTACATCTTCTCTTTTCCTTCTGTCCGCTTCAATTTTTGAAGGCATGTTTCCATCCGTTTTTGAACGTGACCCATACATTCTATTTTTGAAATCTGTTTTCATCATCATATGGTTGGCTTTCCAGTACTCAGTGTAGCACACAGCCTTCTAGACTGAATATTTCCAGAGATAGAGATATTTAAGTAAGTCAGTGCTTAACAACTGGACTGTATCAGATACATTTGCACCATTAACTTCGAAATAAAAAATACACTTCCAATGGTTTCGACAAATAATGCATCAAATTGTTCAGGAGAGATAATAACATAAACAAATCCTGGAATGGTGCCGGACCATCGGGCGTTCCGGACTGTCGGATGCCGAACTAATGGAATTCTACTGTACTATTTATTTTGAATGAAGGGTTGGGCATTAAATTAATGATGGTTTTCTTTTATTAGACTCATGTCTGATATGAATCTAGCTGTATTTAAAAGCATGATGTTTCAGGAAAAAGAATGGAGAAGGGCTGGTTATTCTTCTCAGGCAGCCAGTTCCATTATTCTTTATCATGGTAATAGAATTCCCTAACTAGCTCTGTTAATTCAGTTCAAATTTAGCCTGCAGCAGTGTGTTTGTTTCTGTATCATCACGTCTGATGAACTCCCTGCTTATTCTTATATGCTCCCATGCCTCCCTCCAACTCTATCCGTTTAGCATACCCTGGCTTTTCATTCTCTTTTGAATCTTTCATGTTAAATAGTTCATCATGCCAAGTTATTGTCTAAAAGCCATAGTGATGACTTTCTTTATATCCTTCAGATTGTTTATTGGTAAACAGGATGTCCCACTCGATGGTAGTCCCAGGGAACATGCGCTTAAATTAGCAGCACCAGAGTAAATGAAGTACTAATATAACATACATCTGTGCACCACCACCATCTGTGCATGAGCAAATGATGACAATCACAACAGGTGCTGGAAATGTCCTTTGGCATCCATACATGACTGAACACGATGCTGCATGTTCCTGAAGGTGGCACCCAGAACCTGAGGAGACACTGCTTGAATCTCATGCTAAAAATTCTCCCATAAATCCTGTAGTGTATGTGGTCTGTTCACCAGGACATGTGCCCTTGATATTTCACTGGTGAACTGGCTCTGTAGTATCTTCAACAGTGCATTCAGAAAAATAACAGCCTTGACTTCAGTCTGCCAATGTGAGAGTTTCTAACTGAACTTAACTGAACTTCATTGTGCGATTGTATGAAGTCATAAAAATAGGGAAATCTAAGAACTATACATTGTGAGGTGAAGTCTATAATATTATGCTTGTACGTGAATTGCTTAATTTCTTTTGTCTTTTTACTTTGCCGTATGTTTTTTCATCACATTAATATAAGGCTCTTTAGTTTTTAGAAAAATACTTTGATATTTTATATTACTGTAAAACCTTGTTAAGATGTTTCTGCAGGGGACAAGGAAAAAGAATGTGTTAAGCGAGAAAACATACTAATGAATATACAAATTAAAACTATCCAACAGGGATATGGAAACACTAGATACGATTTTTTCTGACATGAGGACATTTTTTGTCGTGTATTTGCGGATACAGTGAAAACTGTAGGCCTATCTATCATTTCTAAAGATGAAATAATGAAATGGCGTATGGCTTTTAGTGCTGGGAGTGTCAGGGGACATGTTCGGCTCGCCAGTGCAGGTCTTTTTATTTGATGCCTGCAGGTGTGTCGTGATGAGGATGAAATGATGATGAAGATGATACATACACCCAGCCCTCATGCCAGAGAAATTAACCAATGCTGGTTAAAATTCCCGACCCTGCCGGAAATTGAACCCGGGACCCTTGTGACCAAAGGCCAGCATGCTAACCATTTAGCCATGGAGCTGGATATTTCTAAAGATGAAAGGAAAGTATTAAAAGGTGCGAAAAACACGAGAGAACGAATATGAAAACATTTTCTGCTGGGGGTTATAAAATAACAAGTACTGGTACACTGAAAGGTGTGAAAAACACCAGACAACAAATATGAAAAGATGTGCACAGGGGCCAACAGGAATATCAAAGTATTATTGCAGATCACACTCTTTCTAAAACAAATGTTAGTAGGAGCCTTTTATTTTGGAGCAGTGTTATTAAACATTATTTTCTGGTCACACTCTTAGATATACTCGAAGGTGCGAGTTTCAACATTTGTGACCTCTATGCGCTTATGCCAGTCCACTTTCTGACAGATTTAAATTTTATCTTCATTATTAAGGAATTTTACAACATTTTCCTTATTCATGACTAGGCTATCACAAGACAAATTCGTATTACGCTAGTCAATTTCACACGATTATGTTCTTAATCCAGATATAGGCTACCGTATCACGCAACAAATATTAGCTACACTTCACTGTACCACTCAGCATTTCTACCTTCTTAGTAGAATGTGAAATACAACAAACAGGCTCACTCTGCTATTCAGCAATCTCGCTGCTAACTGGCAAGCAAAACTGAACATTCCTGAGGCTAACGGCTTGCTCCCCAAA
This sequence comes from Anabrus simplex, assembly GCF_040414725.1. NCBI lineage: Eukaryota > Metazoa > Arthropoda > Insecta > Orthoptera > Tettigoniidae > Anabrus > Anabrus simplex. The sequence continues at coordinate 275,217,438 of NC_090267.1, read as the reverse complement.
AGTGCAACTTATCCTTTGAAGTTCAGGAAGGCCTATTCCCGTAATCACGCTACTATGGCAACGGCTCTTACTCGAGTTGGAATTGCAGTTCTTTCAGAAAGGATGACAAATACAGTAACATTTTCAAGTCTAGGAAAAATGTGATAGTACTAACCTGTAATAGCGAAAATTCGTGATGCGATAAGTGAGGTATTTTTGTTATTTAATACGATGAGAGTCGGGACTTTAAATTTATAGTGTGCTAAGCGGGAAAGCGTGTTAATAAGGAACGCACTAAATGAGGTTTCACTGTAATCATATAGAAAATTAGGTTAGAATATAGTTTTTTGCTACTTGCTTTACGTCGCACCGTCACAGACAGGTCTTATGACGATGATGGGACGGGGAAGGGCTAGGAGTGGGAAGGAAGCGGCCGTGGCCTTAATTAAGGTACAGGCCCAGCATTTGCCTGGTCTGAAAATGGGAAACCACGGAAAACCATCTTCAGGGCTGCCAACAGTGGGGTTCGAACCTACTATCTCCCGAATACTGGATACTGGTCGCACTTAAGCAACTGCAGCTATCGAGCTCGGTAGAAGAATATAGTTTAGATATAAGTGCCACCATATTAATTGTAGTTTGTATAACGTGGTTGCCACTGTAATTGGGACACTGAGTCTTATAGTGTGCAATAATAAATTAAATTAAATAAATAAATAAATAAATAAAGAAATAAATATTTACCTTTGAGGTGACACCTTGCCAATTGAGGACACTTCGGTGAGTTACTGTCGTGATAGTCATCCTTTCCTCATGCATTCAGGTATGATGAATCGGTGCTTCATTTCCTCTCATGCTGTTAATTTAAGCTGACATTTTCTGGGTCTGCTTTCATGTGGGATACGTGGTAGAATTCCATTTATAGTCACACGACCCTTCTGAAATGTTCTTTGGAATGAAATTGATTGATCAACTGTACTCAGTATTTTCCGGAGGTAAATTGCCTTCTGAATTATCTTTATCTACAGTTCATTTCGAACCGTTACATATACATTTCAAAATGTATCTCAGAATGGCTTGTATTTTTCTGACCAGGTGTTCCGATGATTATTGCTCTGATTGGAGGCCAAATGGAAGATAACCTCAGTGATGTCCAGAAGAACTATGGCCGTTGGGATTACTATACAAAGATGCTCTCCCGAAAGGATTATAAGTAAGACTGGACTGAACAATAAATACCTTTCCTTGTAAGAGTCAGAAGGAATCGGTTTTCTTTAAAGGAAGCATGCTATAATCACTACCACTCCTTTCTTCCATTATGTTGCCCATATGACTTGATTATGTTTGTACCATAATTAAGTTTTGTATGTTCATAGCCTTGATATTGAGTTGTTGCATTGTATATATCACTTTCTGTGTACATGAATGATCCATCTATAATCCTAAAAAATCGAGGCAAGAAGTTGCAATGCATGGCTCATTCATTACATAGGTTATTTGATGATGCAATCTTTCTAACCAAGTCTTTTATAATATTAACCTCTTCCTGTACAGAGTGTGAGCATATGTTTGTATGTTAGACATAATTTTCCAACCTTTCACAGCACTTTGAAATACCATTGAATTGGTTAGGAGAATCATCATAGGCATTCACTTGCTAGCGAGTGTAATGTCATCTTCTGAATGTATCAAGGTCGCTGATTATGGGTTCTGAGATTGCCGAAGAGATCAGTTCTAGAACTACAAACTCTTTCTCAAGGCTGGCGCATCAAATCAGCCAAGGTTCCTTGTTGTTGAAGAATGTGGTGTTAATTTTTGGTCTGATTTTTCCTTTCCTTTCTACGATTTTATATCTGACTGTGCCTTTCTCACTGCCGATCAGAATGTTGTTGGCCGTCATGGGCAATATGTCACCAAATTAGCCAATCAGATGCAACATCTTCCAAGTTGCCAGTGTGAGTTTTGGTCTTTGTTGTGTTAGTTTTAAGAACATCCTTATGTTAGTACACTGTTATTTGTTATTAAATATTTATTGTATGTGACAGTTGACAGTCCTACCAGCGATTGGCTGGCTGTGGGTTGGGTGGCCATCACCAAACCTGACAAACTAAGGGAGAACCAGTGGCTATGGGCAGAGTTCACTTTTAGAGGGCTTGTTGAAGCTTTTGCTTAGAAAATGACACATAAATTCAAAAGAAAGCTGGTGCCTTGCAAATGTGGCAGGGGACTGCTAATGGCTCAGGGAGACAACCCTGACAGAAAATCTTCTGTAATGTTAGGCCTAGCAAGTTGGTTGGAGAGTAACTGCAATCACTTTCAAAATTAAGACGAGCTTTGGATGCAATCAGATAATTCAGAGTGGACAACATGACCTGCATACCCACGCCAAGTGTAATCGCTTACAGCCTGATAATATGCCAGGCCTTGCGAGTGTGCAACAACTTAGGAAAAGACAACACACTCAAATAGAGACAATCAATGTACTGAGTTCGACTGGGAAATGTGAAGAGTTAGTGGACATCATGGAGAGAAGCAAAATATCAATCCTAGGACTGAGTGAAACTAAATGAAAAGGTAAAGTGAAGGAGGAGTTGAGGAAGAACTGTACCCTCTACTGGAATGGAAGAAACAGAGATGAAGAATGAGAGTTCGATTGATATTGACAAAGATGGTATTACGGAGATTCAATATTGCACCCGCTCACCCTCTGAGTCCCAGGCTAGCATTAATCTTCGGGGAGACCGGTTCTTTAATACATGTCAAAATTAAATTGAATATAAATATAGGTGCACAAATAAACACGGGGATGAACGGGGCATGCAAATTAAGGTATGGGAAGGCTCATTCAGAGACACAAATTAAAGGACTCCACACTAGGACCGGGAAGTGACAACTTAAATTCCATGGGCATACTTGACTAACTTCAATAAAAATATATGGTAACTGATTCCTTTTGAAAATGCAAAAAGGAGCAATTTATTAACTTCTTCTGGCAAACTTTTCAATTCATGACACTTTTACACCTTACAATTTCCACCCTGAAAAGAATACATGGTTTCCGTTCCAACTCTGATGGTGTGGATAACATTATATGAGTTTGACCGGCTGATCCCTGGGGATCGAACCAACATCCGTATGAGTGGATGTTGCACCACTGACAATCCTATGAGGAGATGTGAGCACAAGGGCAAACTTGGATTAACGTCATCTTCACGTTCCATGTGATGAGTCACCTCCGGGTATTTACATTCAGATAGGCCGGATCCCCACCGTGGAAATGTTATTGTATCTAAAACGGGAACTAATTGGACGGACGGACGGACCCTAACATACACATTTCCAGATTCACGAGCATGCCAGGAATAGTTTATCAACTCAAAGTTTAACTCAATATTTACATTTGCCAATACGACAATAATGTACAGGAAGTTTGTTCACTATGCTCACATAATTCTGACACGTGCCGTCCGTGGGTTCCTTCGCACATACTGCAAGTAAGCTCCCAAGTGGAGTGCAAGTTATGGTTCCGACCAACCCGACACACGACGACTTGTCTCTGTTATTATTTTTCTATTATTATTATTGTCCAACTCGTTAGCTGATTGGTCAGCGTACTGGCCTTCGGTTCAAAGGGTCCCGGGTTTGATTCCCGGCCGGGTCGGGGATTTTAACCTTCATTGGTTAAATCCAGTGGCCCGAGGGATGGGTATTTGTGCTGTCCCCAACATTCCTGCAACTTACACATTACACTATCCTCCACCACATTAACACGCAGTTACCTACACATGGCAGATGCCGCCCACCCTCATCGGAGGGTCTGCCTTACAAGGACTGCATTTGGCTAGAAATAGCCACACTAAATTATTATTATTATTATTATTATTTTGATTATCATTTATCACTCAGGATATTATATGCTTACGTTCGTCGAAGTTTCAAATTAAGGGTCACATTTCCTCGTAATTAATCTGCGCAAACTATTATTATTATTAAAATTATTATTATTATTGCGATAATAAGTAGTACCCTTTCTAAAGATCATTCAAACAAGGACATTTTGATTATTATCACAGGTTTTAAAGATTTTGTTAACTTTTATCGCCACCGCATTTATACTTGTAAAACTTTGTCAATGCAGTCGATGTTACGAGTCTTCATTAATTATTATTATTATTATTATTATTATTATTATTATTATGGGCCTTATTTACCTTCATTGCAACTATCATGCTTTATCATTCGATGTATCATATGTTCATTCGTATGGACATAAACCTGTATGATCTCTGGGTTCGTAACGCTCCACCAGCTTAACATGCAGCTATATCTTACTCGTACGTATCTGAACAGGTTTCGATCCCGGCCTCTCTGCATTCAGTCTAACTCTGTACGCATCCAACGGGCGGATATCATTTCCAGTACCCACACGCTAATAATACTCTGTGTATCTCATTGTATGGCATTAGGTATTATTATTTCACACGACCTGCCATACTGAAAACACATAATTAAATACACTGGCACTTTCATGCATCTGGATTTCTCATAACAAACATGCCTAACTACAGTACAATAATCACCAGAGTGATCGAGAAATGTATGCAAAATAAACTGGGTTAGCATTTTAAAAAAACCGCTTATCACTTTAAATAAACTCAAATCAATGTATCGACAACAAGCATGCATGTTTTGAAAGCCCATATTTACATTATGTACAACAAACAAATAATCTAATAATTAATCTAACCCATAATTACGTTAATATAAATATAAATTAGTCCATCCATCTATCTTAATTAAATCATGGATTCGTGAAGCGATCCATCCGTTACATTAAGTAACCATGATTAATTTACACATATCCCCATGTTATCGCGATAACATCCCCAAAATTAAATCAAATTTGGGTACTCATCACTCTGTAGAATTCCTATGGCTAAGATGGATGAGAGGCCGGATGGGCCCTATCTGTCTTAGTCATTCATCTTGCTGGTCATCATGGCGTGGATTAATCCTGGGCGTTCACCCATTACAAACATCTTAATTATTAACTTTACAAATTTTACACATCAATTTAATTATAGGTGCCTAGGACCCATTACTCTTTCACAAATTTTATCTTCATTCTGCCCGAACCAGAACCTCGACACTCACGACGCTGTGTTGTCTAATTTGACGTGGCGCGATCCGCGATCGTTGTTCGGCACTTCCGAAATGTTACTCGGCTGCCTAGTGTTCACCGCGCTTAGTTTCCTGCCCATGATAATGTTTTACCGTCTCACATGAAACTTACTACTTCAGGCTGTGCACACTGCCTTCTTAAATTGCAATCGGCTTTTGCTGATAATTGATATTAAATCACTGAAACTTTCTTAGTATACAAGATTCATCGTAAAAGTTAAACTCATTGTTATAAATATCACTGCCCGTTTTCACGCTTGCAATAACTCTTGTACTTTCGGTGCGGAACAGTCTACACAGACTCGCAGCTCTGACTGACTGAATAACTTACTGAGTTACTGACTCAAAGTGAATGAGGGTCATTCCAATCAATCATATTTATGGATGATAAGCCCTTCCGCTTGGTTCATTTGAGGTAATTCCCGAGAGAGAGAGAGAGAGAGAGAGAGGCGGGGGGGGGGGGGGGGGGCGTTTCCATCAACCGGAAGTCGATATGTTTTAACTTATCCCAGTTAATAGTCTGGTAATAAACACTGTCATGTAGTCATCTTATTCAAAATCGATCGTAGATTCCGAAGATATTACTGGATTTCTGTCCACCACTTTTCACGCTCTAAACGACGTCCATGTTAGCGTGGTATCTGCTGACCAATAGCAATCCAGAAGGGAAGGGGTCAGTTCCTAGAATTTGATACCTTAATTCATCAAACTTACAATCGATTAACATGGGGATGATATCTAAAAATTCCTATCTTTGCAATTCGGTGGTTGGAATATTTTAATTATAATTAATTTAGAAAACATCTGGAGCTCAGGTTTTACTGTGTCATGTTGGTGCATCTGTGGCGTTATAGAAATTTTGTCATTCGTCAAAACTGCAGCGGGTATTTTAAATGTTTATTCTCGCCAACTTGACAACCAATATCCCCGGAGGCTCGGGAAATTTTGTTGCGACAATTCTTAGTATCCGTGACGTATTGCAATCTGCCTTGTTCAGAAATATATGGTCCCCACTTCCTTGTAGCAGTTAGCTGCATTGTGTCAAATTTCCACCTTTGTATATTCGCAACTACTAGGGCAGCTATCTCGTGTACCTGTCGTTCATGTAAGCCTCTTAAATTTCGCCATGGAAATACACCATCCAAATCAAATCATGATAAAATATGACCCATCCCATATGGGTACAATATATTAATGAGAAGATTGTAAAGTCAGTACTTCATCTAGAGAAAGAGAAGCTGACAGTGATGCAGGTGTATGTGCCCCAGACGAGTTCCAGTCAAGATTAATAGAACAAGTTTCTGGAAGACTTAGAAGAGACGATCAGTGAAGAGAGGACAATCATTATTGGGGAGCTCAATGCACGGCTTGGGCCAGACAGGAATGCCTATGAGAAAGTGATGGGACCACACGGTTATGGGAGAAGGAATTCAGAAGGGGAACATCTCCTAGACTTCCACATGAGAAACTGTTAAGTAGTAAAAAAACAGTTGGTTCTATAAAAGAGTCTGTCACATGATTACCTGATACAGCTGGGATGGACAGAGCAAGATGGTCATTGATTATGTAATTACAGATAAAGAAAGCAGTAGAGTTTTGACCAATGTCAAAGTGATTCCAATGGAGAACCTCAATAGTGACCACTGGTTGTTATTAGCTGAACTGAAAGACATTAATGTACCAACGCTAACAACTGGGGAAATTACCTAAGATTAAAATGTGGAAACTACAACAGTTTGGAAAGAGAACCAACTATCAGGACCATATAAGAGGACAGTTGACTGCAGAAGAAGTGGAGAGTGTTGAAGCAGATTGGAACAGATTTTAAAACATGTTGATAAAGGAAGCAATTGAAATTTGTGCGAAGACAAGTGTCAGACTGGTGGAAGGAAAGAGTAAGATCCTCAATAAAGGACAGGAGCACAGCACATGAAGAACCAGATAGAAAGAAATACAAGCCAGTGAAGAGGATGAAGGTGGCATAATTTTAACAAAGCCAGAAGAAATAAGAAATAGATGGAGAGAATATTTTCAGAAGCTGCTGAACATAAGAACGGATGACAGTCATTCAATGAACGACCAGGAAAGGCAATTAGTTGATGAAGAAATGGATAAAGAAATTACAATAAATGAAATTGAAATGGCAGTAAGAAAGATGAAGAATGGAAAAACTGCTTGAATAGATGAAATTTCAGTGGAGATGATAAAGGCAGCTGGAGCTGTAGGCCTGCAGTGGACATATCGGGTTCTCAGGAATGTCTGGGAGAATAAGGAGGTCCCTGAGGATTGGCAAAAAGGAATAATCATCCCAATTTTCAAGAAAGGTGATAAGAAAGTTTTGAAGAACTACAGGGGAATTACTCTAATATCCCATGTTGCTAAGATAATGGTAAGGATACTGGAAAGTAGAATAAGGTTGAGGGTTGAGAATCAGATACAGGAAAATCAGTTTGGTTTCAGAAGTGGAAGGTCAACAATAGAGCCCATTTTCATTATGAGACAACTAATGGAAAAGCATTGGGAGTACGGGAATGATATGGTGATGACATTCATTGACATTGAAAAAGCATATGACAGTGTCCCCAGGACGAAAGTTTGGGACAGTCTGGTGCAAAAAAGAATTGGACAGGGATTAATAAAAATGATCATGGCATTGTATAAGGAATGTTCTAGTTGCGTGCAAACACAAGTTGGCAGGACAAGTTGGTTCAAAATAACTAGTGGGCTGAGACAGGAAAGTGTTCTATCACCAATCCTGTTTACAATAGTATTGGATGACCTCATGAGAACAGCAAAAGCAGCATATGGAGGAAGAGAAATGAACATGATGTTATTTGCAGATGATATTGTGATTTGGGGAGAAGACGACAGGAAGGTTCAAGAACAGTTGAATGTGGTGAATGGGAAGATCGAAGAATGTGGATTGAAAATAAGTGTAGAAAAGAGTAAAACTCTTGTTATGACTAGAGGGGAGAAAGAAGGGAAAGGTCAGATTAAACTTGCAGACAAGCCCCTGGAAGTAGTGGAAACGTTTAAATACCTGGGGAGTGAATTAATGGAGAATGCTCGACTGGATGCTGAGATTAGTAAAAGGATTCAAGCTGGAAGTTGTTTCTATCATAGTGTAAGAAACATGTTATGGGACAAAGATGTGCCAAAGGAAGCAAAGGATACTATGTACAAGATGTATTACGTACCCATAACAACTTACGGAGCAGAAACTTGGACAATGACAAAGAAGGATGAGAGTCAAATACAGGCAGCCGAAATGAAGTTCTTGAGGAGTATGATACAGAAGAGTAGAAGAGACAAAATAAAGAATGAGAAAATCCGGGAAGAAATTGGAGTGGAAAAAATTAATGATAGAATAGAGAAGAGCCGACTAAGATGGTTTGGGCACATAAATTGAATGAGCGACGAAAGAATGCCAAAAAAGGTGATGGAAATGCAAATCCAAGGAAGGAGAGGCCGTGGACGACCACGATTGAGATGGAAGGATACCATCCAACGCAGCATTATAGAAAGAAACCTGGACTGGGACATAGTGTTGGAGGAGGAGTGGTGGAAAGACCGAAGAAAGTGGAGAGGAACCATATTTGCCTCTACCCGGCTACAGCTGGATAAAGGGAAATGATGATGATGATGATGATATGACAGCATTGCAAGAGAGAAGATATAGTCCAGTCAAGATGTACATCTGTGCTTGCAAAAGGTCCGGTTGTTCTGAATTCTTTATATGTTATTAGGACCTAAACCAATATTAAAAAACCAGATTTGCAATTTCCAATGTGCTGTGCGAGCGGCGGTGTACCCAAAAAACCATGAAATGTTTGGACATTTTTTCAGGTTTTGCTCAATATCTCAGTGAAGGAAGGGTTTGACTGGTATAGTCACTCTATATGCTTTTAAAGTAGACTAAGTTTTCTACAATTAGAGACCAGGGGGAGCTCTATACAGTCGTTGGTTCCCAAGATATAGTTCCTCGAAAATGGGCAATTTTTCCAAAAAGTGAATATTTTCGAAATGGTCACTTATTTTGTGAAATATCTTCTAAAATATGCATCCCACATCAAATATTATATGAAATGAAGTAGTAGTAAATTTAATTAGCTTTCATTTGAGACCAGACTGGTACCTGTAGGCCCAGCGGTTCTCTCAATAACGGCAGATAACCCAAAACAGTCATAAGTGGGTTTTGGGGGGAAATGCAAATAAACTGTTCTCAGGTCATTTTATGGTTTTTATTTATCAAACAGGTTTTTTTATTGTTAAAAAATTGTTTGATGAAAAAAGAAAAAGATAATATACCTATCAAGAATTATGTTGTCATCAAACATTGTGTTATATACCTACATACTAAAATGCTTGTACAAACATCATGGTACCTAGTATAAGGACAAATTACATTTACACAAAAAAGAAAACTAATATAAATAATGTAAGTATTGTGTTTTGGTTGCCACATCATGCCTTTCTTATTATCTTAGATGGCCCGGGCTTGGGCTCGCACAAAGGTGGTGTCTCGATGGCTGTGATGGACGCTGGGAGAGGCGCCCAGTCTGTAGTCGGGTTATCTTCGTCCGAGCATTTCAGCTCCACATCGAGACGTTAATGCCCAATTTGCCACCGCATGACTGGCAGAGGACTGAGCAGTGGAGCCCAGCCTTTCTGCACGAGCAGCTCCCAGAGCACTCTTTCTTGCATTTACATGAAATTTTTCGGAGAAGGGTTCTAGGTGCGGGATCTATGGTGGTGGGGATGGGGGAGAGTCTCTGAGAAGACAGCTTCCACCCCCAGTCAGTTGGATTCAAGTTGACTCCCCACCACTTCTGCACTTGGAGGTAGCACCTTGCTGCATGGTGGCCTGCGACATCTTCCGTCGGTGGCAAACGGGCGAGGTTTATGCTCGTTGAAGTGACAGATGTCTTATACATCAGGAAATAGTCACCCCCATATAGAGCCACAAAGCACTTGATGCCTGCTTCTCTCATGGCTTGTGGGGTGGAGTCTGGCCGAAGGAAGACCTCCACTTGCTCAGCAAGTGGTTCACTTTTGCTCAGGAGTGTGGTGATTTTGGTCTTTCCTTGACCAAACGGTGCAGAGGGGGTATCGCAGCCGGTAAACGTGTGGGTGAATAGTACCGTCCCTGGTGATCGCTAGGAGTCCTGGTGGTTGTAGGAGGTCGTAGAGTAGTGTCAGCAACCAGCTTCGCCCTTCGTGCTTTTCTGAAGGTATACGTTTTTCTCTTCAGCGCCTAAACCATTGAGAAGAACGAGCAGGTCGACGTCTTCTCCTAGTATGATGACCGGATCGGCAACTGCTCTTTTTGAAAGCGCCGTCATGACAATCTCTCGATGCGGATCTTCTTCGGCAACAGCCACTTCTACTCCCTCCTTCAGAAAGGCGTCACAATGAAGAGTTATTAGGCGTCTCTTGTTGTTCTCATTGCCCAACACATACTCTTGAACAATTTGAATTACTGTGGATTCATCGAACGTCAGTTCATAGCTGGAATGAGCTGCGTAGCGCCGAAGTCGTTCCGCTGTTTTGGTGGGTTTTTTGTAGCATCTTCGGGGTAGCCGTTAGAAACGATGGAGATGTTCTTCCCAAAGTGGTTGTACGGATGTAGGCGGTATAACGCGTAAAAGTGCTCGAACTGTGCTCTTCCGCTGTGACACGACCTTGTGCAAAAGGTAGCCACCATCCAAAACGACGTGAGTGCTGGCATCTATCGGCGCGTGTCTGGAAAGAGGATTGAAGGCAGAGTATAGAGTGGATTTTGTGCCGTTGCGCATCCCCTGTTCATTGAACAGAGACATCGGGAACGGAGCCAACTCATACTTGAAATCAAATCATCCCTTAAATCCTTAAACCCTTAAACCACTACTGATAGAAAGCAAACTGTCTTTGAGTTCTTCCACATCACTGTTATCTCGGACGTTTCGAGAAGGTCTCATGTCTACATGCTGCTCTCCACTAGGATATGAAATGCTGTAAAAACTTTCAAGTTCTTCACATATGTTCACCATAAACACCATTCCTGTTATTCACCTTGCCAGCATACTGTCGGAGATTCCCCTTCCTTGAGTCAACCCACTGTAGGTCTTTGTGGATCGCATCAGCTTCTGTTCAATTGTTAGGTCTTCCCACAACCCAGACCAAAACTTGTCGGACTGGCAAATGGTGAATGACGAATGATCCTTTTGTGAACATGTCGTGTTCACTTTTATCCATCCGATCTTGCAGAGCCATCATATCCTGACGGTAGAGGTGCATGCTCTTAGCGTACAAAAAATGTCCAGCTGCGTGGACAAAAGGGAGCATCTTGTGGACAGTGTACAAATGAAGGTTCCAATAAAAAAAATAAAACCATTAAACCATAAACAGACGTGAGAACAGTTTAATTGCATTTCCCCCAAAACCTAATTATGACTGTTTTTTGTTATCTGCCGTTTTTTGAGAGAACCGCTGGGCCTACAGGTACCACTCTGATCTCAAATGAAAACTAATTAAATTTACTACAACTTCATTTCATATAACGTTTGACGTGGGATGCGTATTTTAGAAGATACTTCACAAAATAAGTGACCATTTCGAAAAAAAAAAAAAATTTTGAAAAAATTGCCTATTTGCGAACAACTGCATCTTGGGAACCATTGGCTGTATAGAGCTCGCCCTGATCTCAAATTGTAGCAAATTTAGTCTACTTTAAAAGAATGTAGAGTGAGTATACTGGTCAGACCCTTCCTTCACTGAGATATTGAGCAAAACCTGAAAAAATTCCAAAAATTTCATGGTTTTTTGGGTACACTGCCGCTCGCACAGCACATTGGAAATTGCAAATCTGGTTTATTAATATCGGTTTAGGTCCTAACAACATATAAAGAATTCAGAACGACCGGACCTTTTGCAAGCACGACCCCCTTTTCATGTTTAACTTGACTGGACTAATATGGGAATGCCTGAGAAAGAAGAATGTACCGGTGGGACTGGTGAGGAAACTTCAGATGCTGTATGAGCACTGTACCAACTGTGTGTGATTTGGTGACTGACAATCATCCTGGTTCCAGACCAAATGTGGAGTCCAACAAGGCAGTGCAGTATCCCTGTTATTATCTCCATCATGGATGACATAATGAAGTACGCAAGAAAACCTCTGGTGAACTTAAAGAAAGCAATGGCTTTTCACTGATGTCATGATCTGGGAAGAAACTGAGGAACAAGTACAATTGAGACCCAATGAATAGAAAGTTAAGTTCCAGGAATTCAATCTCAAGATAAGCAAAGCTAAAACAGTAGTGATGGCAATAAATAAAGGGAGATAACCAGCAAATATCATGCTAGGAAACCACCCACTGGAGAGTGTGGAAAAATTTTGCATACCTTGGCAGTGAAATTTCTCAAGATATACTAGCCACAAAGGCGAACAACTGGCTGTATAGAGCTAAATGTGGTAGTACGGAAAGGAGCCAATCTTGACTCTGATCACTTTTTGACCCTCATAAAATTCAAGCTGTTACCGGTAAACAAGAAGAGACACTCTCCGAATGTGTCAATAAAAGTAAACCACGAAAAACTTCAAGAAAACGGATACAACTTTCAAGGACGTATGCGGGAGAAGAAAATGGAGACTTGCGAGGTTATTCGAGAGAATATGGCTAATATATCTAAGGATGTTGCACCATTGCGAAGAACTCGCAGTCACTGATGGTGGACCACAGAGTTGATGTAGCAATTGATAGGAGTAGTGCAGCCTATAAAGCATGGTACGCAGATAAAACAGAAGATAAATTTGAGACATACAAAGAGGTACGCAAACAGACAGCAAAGACCCTCCGGCAAGCCAAAAGGAATCAAATATCTCAAGAAATACGAAGTATTGACATGGAATTTAAGAACAGTACTAGAACAGTACTTAAAGGATCTAGTAGTGGTTTTTGTAGACTTCAAGAAGACATATAATTCAGTTGACAGGGAAGTGCTATTCAGTATTCAATACCGTGAAGAAGTTTGCCCCATAAAACCACCGAAAACAAGTGTGCGTGAACTTTGGAAGTAGACAGAGATTTATTTTTTAACCTATTTTAATCATGTTATATATGGAATGGATAAGGTGAAAATATTCTGGGATCAATTGGAGAATGAGTTGCTAAAGACACCAAGCAATCATGTCAAAATTCTGATGGGTGATTTCAACGCGCAGGTCGGAAAAGAACGTCAGTTCCGAAAAATAGTATTTGGTTATCCAGCTCACACCAGAACAAATACGAATGGGAAGAGACTCATTGACTTATGTGAGACTTTTCATCTTAAATTAATGTCCACGTACTTCAAAAGACCGCCAAGGAAAAAGAAAACATGGTGCGCTCCGCAGAAAGACCTAGGTGAATATCAACTGGACCATGTTGCAAATTCAAAGAGAAACTCTAAAGAAATTATAAATGTGGTAGTACGGAAAGGAGCCAATCTTGACTCTGATCACTTTTTGACCCTCATAAAATTCAAGCTGTTACCGGTAAACAAGAAGAGACACTCTCCGAATGTGTCAATAAAAGTAAACCACGAAAAACTTCAAGAAAACGGATACAACTTTCAAGGACGTATGCGGGAGAAGAAAATGGAGACTTGCGAGGTTATTCGAGAGAATATGGCTAATATATCTAAGGATGTTGCACCATTGCGAAGAACTCGCAGTCACTGATGGTGGACCACAGAGTTGATGTAGCAATTGATAGGAGTAGTGCAGCCTATAAAGCATGGTACGCAGATAAAACAGAAGATAAATTTGAGACATACAAAGAGGTACGCAAACAGACAGCAAAGACCCTCCGGCAAGCCAAAAGGAATCAAATATCTCAAGAAATACGAAGTATTGACATGGAATTTAAGAACAGTACTAGAACCTTTCATAGGAACTTTAAAGAGGACATAAATGGATATCAACCATCTACCAAGGGATTTCGAAGGGAAGATAGAAAATTGGCTGTGAATAAGAATGAAAATTGTGAGATATTAGCTACATATTTTGAGAAATTGTTGAACTGTGAAAAACCTAAAAATAAATGGCCAAAAGAGGATCGAAAGCAACGGAATGAAAACTCAATACCCCCTGATGAAAAAAGAACTCTGTGAAATAATTACAGACTTAAAGAACAACAAAGCTGCTGGGGAAGACTCTTGTCACAGCAGAGATGCTGAAAAGTGGTGGAGAAATCACAATCAAAATTTTAAGGCGAGAAATGGAAAAGATCTGGGAACTGGAGGTAATCCCTGAAGACTGGAAAAATGCTATCGTTCATCCTTTACAATAAAAAAAGTGATAGAGCCGATCCTACGGCGGCATTTCCATCACACCTGTAACATATAAGACACTGTCTAGAGCACTACAGAAGAGACTTGTGGTACAAGTGGATCACCAGCTAGGTCAGTATCAAGCAGGATTTAGGAAGGGAAGATCATGCATTGATCAGATCTGGAGTCTGAAATGTGTACTAGAGAATCACCTCTTAAAGGATCTAGTAGTGGTTTTTGTAGACTTCAAGAAGACATATAATTCAGTTGACAGGGAAGTGCTATTCAGTATTCAATACCGTGAAGAAGTTTGCCCCATAAAACCACCGAAAACAAGTGTGCAAGTCCGGTAAGGGAATGGTTTGCAAAATGATCTTGCAGTTCAGGGCACGGTAATCAATAACCGCTCTGAAGCTGCCAGAGGGTTTAGGCACCAGGAATACCAGAGAGGCGTATGATGAGGTAGAGGGCCTGCTAGGCTGCTTACGCACGCACTGACACCAGAATTTCCACGGTCAGATGAGCCGTAATTTATTTTTTGTGAACTAAATTATCTAATGATACCCTCATCCAGCATCTGCTCAATGATCTTTCTTAACTCAAGCATGCATGGTGGCGCGAGACGATAAGTGGGAGATTTCAGCCGTTGGTTGTCAGACAGCTCAATTTCATATTCCAAAACATTAGTCAGACCCAAGTTACTGGTGAACACTTCGGGAAATTGCTTACAGAGAGCACGGATTTGCTCGGCCTTCTCCTCACTGAAATGATTAAGATTTAGTTGGTCAGTATCATTCTTGGGTAAGGTTAGCAACACCAGAAAGGGGGCATCAATTAAATCAAATTTGTAATTTGGGGAAAACTTAAAGAAATTATTTCTATTGTGTAGATCCAAAACCAGCCCCACACTAGACAAGAAGTTAGTATCTAAAATCAGGCTACACGAAAGCTTAGGGGAAACAAGACATGAAATTTTCCAAGTAAAACTACCAATTCTAAGTTTTACCTTAACAGATCCTAAAATTTCCATTTTCTTTCCATTAACCCTAACACACTCGACTTCACTATTTTGCAAATCGGGTAGTTTACAGGGGGACTTCATTTGATAGTACCAATTAGCATCAATGACATTTACAACACTGCCCGAATCAATTAAGGCAACCAATGGTTCGTTATTTACCTCAACATGAACAAAGGTCCCCTTGGACATAACATTCGCAGAGATCCTGTCACATCCTTGTGGACATAATATAGTGTCGCAATTACCCGAAGGTTCAGCATCTAGGAATTCACATTTTTTTAACTTGTAGGAAAAAAAATTCGTACAACTAAGTAGTATTGCAGTGTAGTAGTAGCTTATATTAATTACCTTGTTGTTGTGAATTATCCTAGACAATATTTCTTTTCTTTCATTTTTATAGGCAATATTTCTTTCCTTTCATTTTTATTTGCACAGAATAAGTTATTTTATTTTTCCTTCCCATTATTCCGTAAATAATGGCTAAGCAGTGCAACTGTAGGAACTGTGGGTGTGGCCAGGCATTAAGGAGTATGAGGGAGAAGTTGGAGAGCTTGAGGGAGATAATTAGGATTCTCTCAGAGGACAGGAAGGAAAGTAGGCCTCCCTTAAATAATGTACAGGATACAGTAGGTGTAAAGGAGGGATGGGAAGGAAATGGGGGAATTGTAGAAGACAGGTGGTCTAATGTTTTAAGGGGAAGGAGATTGCAGGCTAAGGGCTCTGTTCAGGATCAGAATTCAGGACAGGTGTCTGTTAGAAATCGGTACGAGCCACTGCAGGTAGAGCAACCGAGGGAAGATGAGAAACAGGGAATTGTTGCTGAGATGTGTGGAAGTAGGAGGAAGGGAAAAGGTAGGAAAGGGAAATGTAGTGTAGTGGAAAGGAAAAGACGGGTGGATCAGGGTCATGGGAGGGAGAAAAGGGAGGAAGAAGTAGCTTCTGCAGCACTGAGAGAAGATAGGGCTGACCAGGAGGGGAGGGGATCAAAGAGGTGGGTAGGGTTGAGGCTCTGGTCATGGGGGATTCCATCGTTAGACATATGGGGAAAGTGTGTGGAGGAAAGGGAACCAGGGTAGTGTGTTATCCAGGAATTAGGTTGTGGCAGATTTTGAGGAAAGTAGAAGAGAAGGAAGAAAGAAAGAAAGGAGAAGGTGGTAGTGTTTCACATTGGTACTAACAACGTAAGGCAAGCAGGTGTAAGTACCAACATAGTTGGGGATGTGTGGGATCTGGTAAATGCAGCACGGATGAAATTTAAGAAAGCGGAGATTGTTATCAGTGGAATTCTGTGTAGGTGGGATACTGACTGGAAGGTGATTGGGGATTTAAATGAGACTATGGAGTGGGTATGTGGGAAACTGGGAGTGAGATTTCTAGATCCTAATGGGTGGGTAGGAGACAGGGATCTGCGCCCAGATGGCCTTCACTTAAACCGCAGTGGTACATATGTTAGGAAACTTGTTTAGAAGGGTTATAGGTAGATACATTCAGGGACACGGGGTGGCTTAGGGAGTGGTGTTTAGTGAACAGGGAGCTGGAAATCAAGTAGGGATGACATAAAAATGTTACTGCTCAACTGTAGCAGCATTGTAAACAAAGGAATTGAATTAAGTAATTTAATAGATATATACTTACCAGATATTGTAATAGGAGTTGAATCATGGCTGAGAAATGATATAATGGATGCAGAAATATTTTCACAGAACTGGAGTGTGTATCGTAGAGATAGGATAGGAATGGTAGGAGGAGGAGTGTTCATTCTGGTGAAAGAAGAATTTGTAAGCTACAAAAAAGTTAAGGATGAAAAACATGAAATTCTGGGTGTAAGGCTCTTCTCTAAAGATAATAGGCCACTTGATGTCTTTGGCGTGTACAGACCAGGAAAGGGTAGTGCTGACGCTGATTCAGAATTATTTGATAAGATAGTCAGCTACAGGGTGGCGCACGAAATGTCATACACTGGAAATTGTTTATAGAAAATGTAGTATACAACATATTGAATACAAAATGGCGTTACAACATTCACGGACATGTGCATGGTTAGTCTGTGTGCAGGACATGTTCAATATGTCCACCTTCTCGGTGTTACAACAGCTTCGGGACGAACCTGCATGTTCACGATCACTACGACACAAGTCCTCACTCAACCCTCGGGAAAAAGTCACAATGGCCACTTGCAATTGCTGTACATTTTCTGGTTTATGGCAGCAGATCTACTCCTTCAAATATCTCCACAGGGAGAAGTCGCAGGGATTCAGATCGGGGCTATGCAGTGGCCAGATTGAGCCGCTCTGAAAACGCTTGGGATATCGATAGGACATCACACGGGGCCCGAAATGTTCATTCAGGAAGTCCAGAACATTTGTCATTCTGTATGGAAACACGTCAAGGTCAGACTGCAATATTCTCTGAATTGACCGACGACAGATGCCCAGCTGAACACATGCAGTTCTGGTGGATTTGGAGGGGCTCCGATCCACAGCCGCTCTCACAGCAGCAACATTCTCCAGTGAGCGGACCGGCTTTAGGCGGGGCCGTTTTCTCTCCAGTATGTTGCCTTCTGTTTCAAATTGCTTGGCGAGTCTGTATACCGTCTGCTGGCAAGGAGCCCACCTAGTATGGAAATGAACACGAAACCTTTCCTGGGTCCGAGCTACACTCTTGTTTCAGCATAAAACAACACTATCTTCACCTTCTGTTCACGCGTCAATCTCCCTTTGTCCGCCATGTTGTATAACTGGCAGCCGGTACGCATGCGTGAGATGTGGTGTTGCCTGTCGGATCACGCATGAAATAAGGTTTCTGTTCACGAAAGGACATGGTTGTGAGCCCAGGTTTACACATTTTATAAAACATTTCTGATGTATGACATTTCGTGCGCTATCCTGTATGTTGGAAATGATATGGAAAGGAATGTGATAGTAGCCAGTGATCTCAGTTTACCAAATGTCAATTGGGAAGGTAATGCGAACGACAGGAAGCATGACCAACGAATGGCAAATAAGTTAATATGGGAAGGGCAGCTGATTCAAAAAGTGATGGAACCAACTAGAGAGAAGAATATTTTGGATGTGGTGCTGATAAAACTAGATGAGCTCTATAGAGAAACCGAAGTAATTGGTATTAGTGATCACGAAGCTGTTTTTGTCATAGTTAAAAATAAATGTGAAAGAAAGGAAGGTATTAAAATTAGGACTATTAGACAGTAAAATATGGCTGATAAAACAGGCATGAAGGAGTTTTAAGAAAGTAACTATGATCGCTGGAAAATGGTAAATAAAAATGTAAACAGACTCTGGGATGGGTTTAAAGCAATTGTTGAGGAATTTGAAAATAGGTTTGTTCCTTTAAAGGTGGTAAGGATCCACTATATTATAAGAGAAGTGAAGAGACTAAGAAGGAGGTGCATGTTGGAACTAAATAGAGTTAGAAATGGTTATGGAAGTAAGGAGAAATTGAAGGAATTTACTAGGAAATTGAATCTAGCAAAGAACTCAGCTAAGGATAACATGATGGCAAGCATAATTGGTGGTCATACAAATTTTAGTGAAAAGTGGTAGGGTACGTATAGGTACTTTAAGGCAGAAACAAATTCAAAGAAGGACATTCCAGGAATCATTAATGAACAAGGGGAGTGTGTATGTGAGGATCTTCAAAGGGCAGAAGTATTCAGTCAGCAGTATGTAAAGATTGTTGGTTACAAGGATAATGTCCAGATAGGGGATGTGAGTAATACTAAAGAAGTATTAAAATTTACCTATGATAACAATGACATATACAGTAAGATACAAAATTTGAAAACTAGAAAAGCAGCTGGAATTGATACGATTTCTGGGGATATACTAAAGGCAATTGGTTGGGATATAGTACCATATCTGAAATACGTATTTGATTATTGTTTGGATGAAGGAGCTATACCAAATGAATGGAGAGTTGCTATAGTAGCCCCTGTGTATAAAGGAAAGGGTGATAGACGTAAAGCTGAAAATTACAGGCCAATCAGTTTGACATGCATTGTATGTAAGCTTTGGTAAAGCATTCTTTCTGATTATATTAGACATGGTTGCAAAATTAATAACTGGTTTGACAGAAGGCAGTTTGGGTTTAGGAAAGGTTATTCGACTGAAGCTCAGCTTGTAGGATTTCAGCAAGATATGGCAGATATCCTGGATTCAGGAGGCCAAATGGACTGTATTGCGATTGACCTATCTAAGGCATTTGATAGGGTAGATCATGGAAGACTACTGGCAAAAATGAGTGCAATTGGACTTGACAAAAGAGTGACAGAATGGGTGGCTATATTTCTAGAAAATAGAACTCAGAAATTTAGAGTAGGCGAAGCTTTATCTGACCCTGTAATAATTAAGAGGGGAATTCCTCAAGGCAGTATTATTGGACCTTTATGTTTTCTTATATATATCAATTATATGTGTAAAGAAGTGGAATCAGAGATAAGGCTGTTTGCAGATGATGTTATTCTGTACAGAGTAATAAATAAGTTACAAGATTGTGAGCGGCTGCAGGGTGACCTCGATAGTGTTGTGAGATGGACGGTGGGCAATGGTATGATGATAAACGGGGTTAAAAGTCAGGTTGCGAGTTTCACAAATAGGAAAAGTCCTCTCAGTTTTAATTACTGCGTTGATGGGGTGAAAGTTCCTTTTGGGGATCATTGTAAGTACCTAGGTATTAATATAAGAAAATACCTTCATTGGGGTAATCACATAAATATGATTGTTAATAAAGGGTACAGATCTCTGCATATGGTTATGAGGGTATTTTGGGGTTGTAGTAAGGATGTAAAGGAGAGGGTGTATTAGTCTCTGGTAAGACCCCAACTAGAGTATGGTTCCAGTGTATGGGACCCTCACCAGGATTACTTGATTCAAGAACTGGAAAAAGTCCAAAGAAAAGCAGCTCGATTTGTTCTGGATGATTTCCGACAAAAGAGTAGCGTTACAAAAATGTTCCCAAGTTTGGGCTGGGAAGATTTGGGAGAAAGGAGACGAGCTGCTCTATTAAGTGGTATGTTCCGAGCTGTCAGTGGAGAGATGGCGTGGGAGGACATCAGTAGAGGAATAAGTCTGAGTGGTGTCTTTAAAAGTAGGAAAGATCACAATATGAAGATAAAGTTGGAATTAACAAATATTTGTTTATAGGAAGGGGAGTTAGGAATTGGAATAACTTATCAAGGGAAATGTTCAATAATTTTCCAATTTCTTTGCTATCATTTAAGAAAAGGCTAGGAAAACAATAGATACGGAATCTGCCACCTGGGCGACTGCCCTAAATGCAGAGCAGTAGTGATTGAAGAAGTTGAAGTCATTGGCCACTATTGCGAAAGGTCGAGGGGCAGTTATTTTTAGTGTTGC
Source organism: Anabrus simplex (assembly GCF_040414725.1). Classification (NCBI taxonomy): domain Eukaryota; kingdom Metazoa; phylum Arthropoda; class Insecta; order Orthoptera; family Tettigoniidae; genus Anabrus; species Anabrus simplex. The sequence goes on along the minus strand of NC_090267.1, from coordinate 275,196,594 downwards.
CTCAATCCACATAGATACAACAAATACCGGTACTCCGCATTAATTTTTAGATTCCTAGCAATAGCTTTCGAGATCTCTCTTTCCAAAATTCTTGTAGAATTCAACCGGGATACCAGGTTTTCAAGGACAGGGTAGGTAGCACAACACAAGGACTGGTGATTGGAAGAGGACACGACGTGACTAGAGGAAGCTTCAGGGGTAGGATTATAGTTATTCTCTTTTTCAGAAATAGATAAATTTTCTATATCCCTACTTGCTATCATTACATCAAGTTCTGCAGAGATACTAGTGGTAATGGTCAACAATTTAACAGATTCCAAGGCGAATTTAGCTTCAGGTTGGATTGACAATAAGTCCTGTATTCGCCCTATGTAGTAATACACCCTAGCTTTCGTCTATTTATGTGACTCTTAAAGGGAGGTTGGTCTATAAATTCTTCACAAATAATTTCTAATTCAGTTAGAGAGTTAGTAACGAGGTTCAAACACTCACCAATGTTGTACGGTAAGATGAGGGAGAGGTTGATAAGCACCTGAGAGTTAGTGGACAGGAGAGGGGCACACTCAGCAACAGACTTAGCTGGTTTAACTCCACAGATTTGGAGTTCATACTTGAGCTCCGCCTTGCGCAGTTGATAAGGAAAGATCACCACAAGAGACATTGTAGTAGATATGCAGCAACAAAATCAAGAGATTACTTAAGATAAAGGCACTTCCTTTTACAGTAATGTTTTGTGATAGGTCTCTACTTGTCTTTCTTTGAACTGTTAAACCACTTTAAATCATACAGTGACCATTTCAAGGGGGGTGAAATTAAATAAACAGCTAGATACAAGCGCAAGAAACACAATAAACATGGCTCTGCTAATGTTCACAGCAACATATTTCAATAAGGAAAACAAAAAGCTTACATGAAACACTTGAGCATAAGCAAGGAAACAACCCAAGCTATGCTACCACTCGCTGTAACAGTCGGACAACATCCCCAAATTGCCCACTCTGCCAGTATTTAAAAAAACTGACCTTACAAGAAGTAAGGGCCGAAACAGACAACAAGTGGAAGCGAACATCACCTTTTAAAAAAGCACGACAATACAAGAACATAAGTTACTTACCCCAAACTGTGCAGGTGACCACAAATCGTGGAAGGAAAATAAATGCGTCACTGTATGAATTTTAATTACTTAACAAGAAAGACAACACCAAGGTTCTTTTCAAGATAATTAGGCAATTTTAATTAAAAATATTAATAAGACAAAACTGAACACCTTCACAAAAAACAAGAAAAATAATGATGTTACGCAAACTAACACATTATTCGTTGTTCAGCTTATCCTGATTAAATTGGGACCCAGTTCTTTGATCAAAGAGTTAATCTTCATTAATAAAACTTAAGAAACACATTGCTTACAACCTCGGTGCCTTTTGTTTAAATTTAATTCAGTCTTAACATAAAATTTGTTATACTATTCGGTTGAAATTCAGTTCTAAATGATAGTTTAAAACTTTTGAAGAATTTGTTTTAAACCAAGTTTAAAACCTTAGGAGCTCTCGCAAAGAAAATTAACACTCATTCCCCAGTAGAATGAAATAAAATAATCAAATGTGCAGAAGAATTAAAACTTTGAAAGGTTGATTAATATCAGGAGTGCAATAATGGGATTTGAACGATTGTAATGTCATCAAACTCAAATTACTCTGAAGTAATTTAATAAGCTCAATCTTCAACCAGCATAAAACCGATTATTACACAAAAATGAATAAACATCACCATTACAACAACGAACACGCCCACCTCCGAAAGGGTTGGGCCAATCCCCAAGCAGAAACGCAACAACGCAAAAAGATAGGGATAAAAGAAAATCAGAAAAGCAAGTCCCCAAAAACTAAAAGAAAAGGCAAATAAATTAATAACCCAGTATCAAAAAGGAGAGGGAATGAAATTTCCAACACACAAATCTTGTGAAAACTGCCTCGCTTAATAACCTTCTATTTACCAATATTAAGCCCTCAAAACAGGGCTCGAAGCTTTACCAATATAATAATAATAACAATGATATGATTTAGGATACCAATTTTGAATAGTAAGTTGCCAAACAATCATTTTCACATGGGAACCAATTTACAAATTTAATAATCCGCAAACGCAAGCCCCCAGAATGTATTATACACAGATTGAAATTCCGGAACATCACATGCACAGCACTTCTCCGATGGTTAATAACACTTAGTTGAAATACAAGTAGATGTATAACAGAGTTACTACCGAAATAAAATTGGAATTGTCAAAACTTAGTCTTGGAGATGTAACAGGAATACCAAGGCACATGCCATAACTTACGGCGACGAGGCTTGAAGACAATCACATTATTATATATAAGTAGGTGAAGGTGTTTTAAAATAAAATAATTTGAAGAAGGTGCTGGGGTATTAACCCCAGTGTATTAGTAAACTCGGCCAGCTTCCATTGGGTTAGATGGATTCACAGCGTGGCATGAATATAGCTCTCATGCAGCATCCATACCTGCTGCAAACAGACTCAACGCTAGCACAAGCACTCACCATCTTGGTCACATTCGCCAGTAAAAGCTGTGCAAGCAGGATGCGCAGTAGGTTAGAGCAAAGCAAGCAAGTTCAGGCCCCCTTCAGGAGAGAGCAGCATCAGACAGAGGCCTACAGCCTGAAACATTCGTTCCCGATGATATATGTAAAGTTCAAATGAGTTGAACCATGTTCTCAGACGCAGGCAATATGAACAGTTCGTGATTTCAAATCACATTTAAAATAAAATCAGTCCACACCTTCGCGAAAGGTTTTCGTATACAGTGTAACCTCGATTATCCGTTTCCAGAAAGTACGTTTTCCCAGATTATGCGTTCAGATTACTTGGTCCTGCGAGCATCCTAATTAAATCATGTTGAAAAAATCCTGCATTATCCGTTCCTTGAAGAAACAATTTCCCGGATCAACCGTCCAGAAATTTGAGTCCCATCAACGCTAAATCCTCGATCAAGAGTTTTTCAAGAAACTGTATCTCACGAAAGGTTAGCTACGGCATCGTGATAATTAGAGCAAGTACTGTACTGGAAAAGCGATCGGCGGTGAACTTGCTTAAGGGACCATCTTAGCATCGCATTCGGGTGGTATTGTTTAAAGAATCCTCGAAAATCATAAAGCAGAGAGTGGCCACGACAATTCGAAGGAGACAGAGCGCATTTCGACAGCTCTATTTGAAGACGGAACAAGTTTTGTCAAATGTTCGTACTTGTAAAACGTCTACGTCATGTCCAGGATTAGATGTTTATACCGTACTTTTACTTTTTTTCAATTGTATCGCCGAACAACTTTTCGGCACTTTCCTCAGGGCACTGTATAGTCACTGGGCTTTCAGATAGGAATCGAAACTGTTCCTTCTTAACACAAATCTAGTATTTTAATATTATCGTATACGGTGCGATTATGTTATCAAGACCAGAACAGATGTTGCACCTTACATACATAAAGCCATGGGAGGCCCTGGGATTGCCTATTATTGTTTTGGTCCTAATATAAAACTGGAAATGTTACGCTTTTGTGTTAAAATGTCATAAAAACCACAGTTGTTTTATTTGTGCGCGTTACATTTAAATACTTTATTTCATTTCCAACTCATACTGACTTGTGCAGCGAGCGCACTTTCCAGCTGAGCTCAGGGTCACGAATATCTGTAATTTCGGAAGTTATGATGATATTTTTCCTCTTTCCAATTTGGTTGTGATTGGTGATGGGCAGAATTGAATAAAATGCATTCGAGAACTTTTGAGAATCGATACTTACATTCTTGAGTTCAAGATAACCTTCAAAAATTCAGTGTGCACCTAATTTATGCGACACAAGATTTCCCGAAACTGCCACGAGCAGTATTCAATATACTGTACCGGAAACCAAATTACAATGGAAGATTTAGAAAAGAAGGGATTTCGCCATCATGTTGGGCGTTTTTGTATTTAATGTGCTTTATTTTATTAGATTAGAGAATGACAAACTACTTGTGGTCAATCATTGTTTGGCTTGGCGTCATTAGATTTTTTGAAGAGTTTGGCTGATCAAAGTTGCTGAACTGAAGGAAGTTTCCCCGGTAAAACTGAATATAAAGTATCGAGAGTTTTAACTCGTGTACTAGTATTAATGTTTGAAGCCGGTCTCACGGTCTAACTTGCCTGCCTCTCACGCGGAGGGTCCGAGTTTGATTCCCGGCCAGGTCAGGCATTTCTACCTGGATATAAGGGTTGGTTCCAGGTGCACTCAGCCTACGTGATTACCTTTAATTGAGGAGCTATCTAATGGTGAGATGGCGACCTCAGTCTGGAGAGCCAGGAATAACGGCCGAAAGGATTTGTCACACTGACCATGTGTCACCTCGTAATCTACAGGCCTTTGGACTGAGCAGCGTTCGCTTGCAGGCAAAGGCCCATTCGGGGCTGTAGTTTGGTTTGGTGTAGGGGTGTTTGTATGATTATAATTATACATATTTCATTTTTGTGATGTTTAGCCAAATTGTTGGATGATTTTCATTCATTCCCGGATTTTCAGTTTTCCCGTGTTGTACGTTGTTTTTTCCGTGTTCCCTCCAAAAATGGAGAATCAAGGTTCCACTGTACACATTTCTACAGTAATAAAACAGAGTTCCAAAAATGTCTATTAAAGGAGCTTATTTACGTTAATTCCGTCATAATACATATTCTTTCCCTTTGCTTATACATAACTAAGATAGATGTCCATGAATTAGAACCTTAGCTAGCATATAATTACATATTTTACATATTTGATTATAATGACACTTACTACAAATTTTTACTTTTTTAAATGTAAAATTACATATTCTGTCTCTTAACTCTAAAAAAAAGTGTTTTTTCACAAGTGTGATTTACTATAGGCTAATTCAAAACAGTCTGTATGACAGTATTTGTTTACTAGAAACTCGTGTATATGACAGATTTTCCAAAAGAAAGAGAAAGAGCCAGGGAATAATTCCAGAAATGATAGTAGTGGAGATAAGGGGATGGGAATTCACGTCACACACTGCCGGAGACTCAGCGGCTGGAATTTAGTTTATTCCCGTTGTCCAGTGAGTGCCTGAGACTCTACTTTCAACCTGTTGTTCAGAAGGGCTGCTATATTTCCTCCCGACCTTCAAACAAAATTGCCCCCCACAATACTTATTCTTGAGTTTGTACGTTTTTCCACCTGTGATGCCTCATGTAGCATCAAAATTATCAAAGTTAAAATCATGGGTTACAATAGAAGATGATTCATTCACTACTGATGGAGCTGTGGTTCTCTGCCAGGCATGTGATAAGAAGATTACATGTTCAATGAAATTGCAACTTGAACAACATCTGTGCAATGCCCTTCATACTAGGAATAAAGCACTAAAAACTTCTAAAAAGCAAGTCCTTATATTTCAAATGCAACAGTCTTCAAGTGCAAGGAATAAATTCTTCTATGACGTTTACTGCTGTGGTTGCCGCAAATATACCATGGTACAAACTCCAGGTACCTAAATATCACGTATTTTTAGAGAAGTATGGCAGAAGGTAGATACCTAACGATTCCACGCTCCAAAAAACTACCTGCATTTATGTTACGAGGAAGCGCTGACATACGTGCAACGTCATATAGGCAGCAACTGTATATGGACCGCTTTCGATGAAATTACGGTTGTGAAAGGGCGCTAAGTTTCCAGCCTTATTATTGGTAAGCTGGATGGAGAAGAATCCCCACCTTTTCTGGTTTATTTGAAAGTGTTGGAATACACAAATCGTGCAACAGTGGCTCGTTTTATGAATGATAGACTTATAGTTTTATGACTTGAAGGTGTTCAAGAAGATAAAGTTCTTGTTCTTTATTCTGTTGCTGCAGCATACATGTTAAAGGTGGGAACTGCTTTATGTGTGTTCTATCAAAATATGATCCATTTCGCCTGTCTTGCCCATGAACTGCAACATGTCATTGAAGAAGTGAGAAGTAAAATATTCACAAGTGAACAGCATTATTTCAAACCCCGGGAAAGTATTCGTTAACAGTGTGTGTTGCACTAGAGAGAACAATTGCCAAATGTGACATTGCCTCCCTCAACCTGTCTTGACTAGGTGGGTTACGTGGATCAAAGCTACCTGCTTTTATAGCGAAAATTTTAAAGATGTGAAGCCTGTGATAGATTCTTTTCCAGGTAAATCAGCAGTTTCTTTAGAGACGCCCAAAGTGCCTTAAGTGATTCTAATGTACAATGCTAATTAGCTTATATCCAAAGCAATTTTGGATTCATTCCTGACAGTAATTTAAAATTAGAAACTCATGGCATGCCTTTGAAGAAATCATTCAACATTATGGAAGATGTGAAATCCAAGTTTAGTGCTGTTGAAGGGATTTTTGGAATAGAAGAAATGAAGAAGTTTGAGTCTGTTATGGAGAGAAACTCTGGCTTCTCAACCTTCACTGCAGTGTGCAAGATCCTCAGCGGCAAAGTAGAGAATCCTCCGGACAATATCTCTCCTGAAAAATTTAATCTAGTTCAGTTTGCACCAGCAACTTCTTGTGACGTAGAGAGATTATTTTTAGCATACAAAAACATCCTCTCTGACCGGCGGCATTCCATGACAATGAAAAACTTGGAGATGTATATGGTAGTTCATTGTAATATGGAGTGAAGTAAGTTCTGCAAAGTAATATTTAGTGGACAGATAGTTTAAACAGTGATTATGAAAATTATAATAATTGTGAAACTTCAATTAAATTTTTGCATTTTTTAATACATAATAATGAAATTTATTTAAGTTTGTCATAATATGGACATGCTTAATTAATTATTGTACCACACTTTATTTTGCAAAACTATAATGGATAAAATGAGAAATCTTCAAGTAATATCATGTTTAATATATCATTTATATAAAAATTAAATATTATGTATTTTAAATTGATCTTATGTAATATAATATATTTCACATAATATTACATAAATATGTACAAATTTTGCATATTGATATTACATAAAAGTCCTAGCCCTATTGATACCTGTATTGGAGCATCTAATATAATTTTATTAAAACTTGCTAGGATCTTGGAGGATTTTCTCTTTTGGTCAGAATAAAAGTCTACTCTTACTATGTTTACTGATCAATCTTGTCTTAGGCACAAAATCTGTTTGAGATATAAATCACCTGCATATGGAACAATTGAGAAAATTACTTACAGGAAGGAAAGACCTTTTCATTTGTAGAGAATGCATGAACCACAGTTTTTATTATTAATGCAGGGTGGAACTAGGTACAGCCAAACTTTCAAGACATGTTCCTCACATGTAGAAGCATTGTTGCATGTATCATGGATGTCCAAAATATCCTCTTTTAGCATTGATATATGTATGTATGTATGTATGTATGCTAACAGAGGTCATTTTAAAAGTTTCATGTGGTATGATGGTACAGTCTGTTCCTGTGCATTTCCCAAGATTAATATACTATGTAGGGTTGTAAAAAATGAATTCTAACATGGAAATAGAGCATTTTCAGACCCATGTCTGTATAACATATTTTCTTCTATGTGTGAGAAATGTGTCCTGAAAGTTTGGCCATACCTTATTGTTACACCCAGTATATAAAAAATTCAGTTTTGTTGGAAATTTGTGGATGCTCTGATTACAGGAGTATCAAGCGCAATAGCCTTTCCCAGGAGGATGGTTTATTTCAGACAATTGGTATGTCGGTGGATAGTTTGCCTGAGGACCTAAAAGAGTATTATAAAGACTTTGCTGTCTTTGTGGAAGATGTGAACATTACGTCAGAGGTATGATATATACTTAACATGTTTTGATGCTATTTGTAATTCATAATTGATATGATAATAACCCATTTTCTAAAGTTTAATATTTTACTTGTATCAGGTCCTTCAAACACTGTGGTCTCTTCAAACTAGGTACGAAGTGGAAGATATAATGTCATCTTTCTTGAAGAAATCACTTGCAGTATCCAAATGGAATGAAGAAATTTACAGTTCTGTATATGGGGTTCATGATCTTCTTCTGTACTACCTTAAACATCGGCTCACTGATGAAGAAAAGACGGTATGCATCATATTCTGGATTAACATTTATCATTTTAGGTATCTTCTGTTTAATTTAGTATATAAACTTCTACCATAATTGATGAGATTCAAGTCAAAATAAGTAATTCCTAGCATTCGTTATGATATCCATAGGCGTGAAAATATGGCTCAAATTCTGCATCTACCTCATATTACAATCTCTTGTCCAGTGATAATTTTATTGCAGGTTTATTTCTCTATATGTGTGCACGTGGAAAAGAACACTTGGTTTAACACATTGGAGACTCCGCCTGTAGAAGTTACAGGGGCATTATTTCATTGCTACTGATGGAGCTCAAAGAATCTATGGGTGCATGTATTCACTATAGATAAAAATAGTAGCCACCACTTCTGTGAACTGCGACTTCACCACAATACTGTTGGATGCTTCTATAAGCATAAAATGTACTAGTTATGAGCATAAGTTGAGAGCTCTTCTTTCAAGGCATTGATAACATAGCCACATTCCTGCATAGCCTGAGGCTGCGTCATCGCTCCTGTGAAGTGAACGGGGAAAGTAAGCGCTTGCAGACAAGAACAGTGTGTGTTCGAGAGACAGGCTTCTTTGTGTCATTCTTATGAATTGTTAGCGTGTTAATTCAAGTGTACGAAATTTAGATTAATCCATGCTAATGTTCTTATGAAAAACTTAGGTTCTGAAAGTGAGGAGGATAACAAATTGCACACTAAGTGACATGATGATTCTGATGCTTCAGGCAAGTAAGCATAAATAATGAGATAATTTCAAATTGGTGTGAAGCGGCTTCTCTAATATAGTTTTATACTGCTTCCATAAAAATTTGGGTTGTTTACCATTTATAGATAACAACCTGCAGCAACTCGATGTGAACCCGTCGTCAAGCGACGAACAGTGGGGAAGCAAATTACTGTTTGTAAACAAGGATACCCATGCCAATTGACCAATTAGGTTGGAATCTGTATTAGTATGTTTTAGTAGATTTGTCCTTAATATTTGTCACATTTCAAAATATTAACCTAACTGGTATCCATAGCTGCATTAGAATTTATTTTTCTTTTGTAGGACGTGCTAATAATCTTCATAAATGTATGTTTAAATATTGCTGCACTATTATGATAATTAAAACTCATTTTTATGTGGAGGAAAGATGTACTATGTATGGAGTGTCTACATTTCTGTCAAATCATGCTCCCATCGTGATGCAACTTTTCTCATGCCCCTGCGTTCCTTAGAATGTGAAGCACAGTTGTATGTGCTAATCCGGTGTCTTGGGCCAGCTTACAAATCATATGGCATCCATCAGTATCCAGAAATGCGGCAAGAGCATGCACTACTTCTTCACTGACCCTAGGATGACCTGGCCAACGCATACATGCCATATTTTGGTGTGCCTCATTAAAGACCTTGACCCACCATACCACTCTTCTGTAAGGCAATGCAGATTCCCCGCAAGCCTCTTCGAGACCTTGATGACACTGCCATGCTGTATGACCTTGGGCACATTCAGTCTTTATCCAACTCTGTTGTTCCTGTTTCAAAAACATCGTGACAACATTACCTTAGACTGCCAGCTGACACGAGGCTCTGTTTCTCCCGCCAGTTCACATGTGTGTGATGTGGGGAGAGTCGACGTGCTCTGAGGTAAGGTAGGTATGTAGCTAATGTGTGCTATCAGCGACATTATTATGTTCTGTTGCATGGCGTCTCTACAGCAGTGTTGCCACTATTAAAAGTTCCATTTACCGAGCTCGATAGCTGCAGTCGCTTAAGTGCGGCCAATATCCAGCATTCGGGAGATAGGTTTGAACCCCACTGTCGGCAGCCCTGAAAATGGTTTTCCGTGGTTTCCCATTTTCACACCAGGCAAATGCTGGGGCTGTACCTTAAGGCCATGGCCGCTTCCTTCCCACTCCTAGCCCTTCCCTGTCCCATCGTCGCCATAAGACCTATCTGTGTTGGTGCGACGTGAAGCAACTAGCAAAAAATAAAAAGTTCCATCCTTCAAAGAGTATCCATTTTTATTAGCATGCTGAGCATTTCGCAGGGCTTTAACAAGTAATCAAGCCTGTTATAGCCCAACTGTCTCCTGTGATTGACTGGCTCTATGCAGGAAAAAAGAAAGAAATAAAGAAAGCATTTTGTTAAAAGTAAACACTTTTCTTAATATACGCAAATCATTTATGGAACAATATAACATCAAAAATAGGTTTTATGCAGATGACCTAATTGTTTATAGGGAAATAAATAACATTGAGGATTGTTCAGAATTACAAAGGGACCTTGAGAGTATCCAACAATGGGTTGAAGAAAATAATATGAAGGTTAATGGAGGCAAATAAACTGTTACAATATTTACAGACAGGAGCTTTAAAACTGAAGTTACCGAGCTCAATAGCTTTAGTCGCTTAAGTGCGGCAAGTATCCAGTATTCGGGAGATAGTAGGTTCGAACCCCACTGTCGGCAACCCTGAAGATGGTTTTCCGTGGTTTCCCATTTTCACACCCGGCAAATGCTGGGGCTGTACCTTAATTAAGGCCACGGCCGCTTCCTTCTCACTCCCGGCCCATTCTGTCCCATCGTCGCCACAAGACCTATCTGTGTCGGTGTGACGTAAAGTCAATAGCAAAAAAAATTGAATTTGAATATACTTTGGATGAGGTAGTTATCCCAAAAGATGGCAAGTGCAAATACTTAGGTGTGAGATTTGAAAGTAATTTGCACTGGAAGGGTCATGTTGATGACATTGTTGGGAAAGCATACAGATCGTTACATGTCATAATGAGGCTACTTAAAGGATGCAACAAAGAATTAAAAGAAAAAAGTTACTTAAGTATGGTTCGTCCATTATTGGAATATGCAAACAGTGTTTGGGATTCTCACCAAGAATACCTAATAAAAGAAATAGATAGTGTGCAGAGGAAAGCAGCAAGATTTGTAACAGGGGATTTCAGGAGAAAAAGTAGTGTATCAGAAATGTTAGAGGAACTTGGGTGGGAAACTTTAAGTAAGAGAAGGGAGAAAACTAGACTTACAGGATTGAACCTATACAGGAGAAGAAGCATGGAGAGAAATCCGTGAGAGGCTTTAGTTGGAAAATAATTATATTGGCAGAACTGACTACAAGTATAAAATTAGAAGGATTTTTAGCAGAAGCGATTGGGGTAAATTTTCATTCATTGGGAAGGGCGTGAAGGAGTGGAACAGTTTACCAGGGGTAGTGTTTGATCCTTTTCCAAAATCTGTACAGATACTCAAGAAGAGAATAAACAGCAACAGAGAAAATAAATGAAATATTAGAGGGCATTCAACCAGTACAGGTTATTGTAAACAAAAAATGTGTGTGAATAAAATTCCATCCCCTGGTCTATGGCGTATGGACAACCAAAGTAGGGGACTGCCTGTAGGGATGAAGTACAGTGGGGACTTCGAGGGCCCTGGGACCACTACGGTAGGTGTGAAGGCCCTTCAGGAAGTCTGAAAAGTGGTGGCAAAAGGGGCTCTGGTTAAGACGCAGCAGGTCTTTTGCTACTTAGGTTCCAAAATGGTTAAAAAATTAATAAATGCAATGTAAATTTTAATCTTATACCAGTTGTATAGTATTATTTGAAGTAATTCCACTTACTGTATATGAGTTGACTATGTTTGTAAGTACAGGAGATGATATAAGTAGAATTTTGTAAACAATATAAATTTATTAGTGATGAGCTGTGTGTTTAATATAAAAAATTGTTAGTGTAAATTGTATAATACTGTATTCTAGGAATATTTTCTTCTTCTCTTGTTAATTTAAAATTTAGTGCTTGACAATAATGTATTTTAGTGTACCATTTGCCACTGAGGTAGACACCTCATTTGCAAATAAAGGGATTTTGATTTGATTCTTTCTTGGCTTGTGTACAGGGTTGACATCTGGATGTAAAATTTTTGTTTCTTCAGCACAGCACTTTTTCAGGAATTAACTAGAGTACTTATTGAGATTAATGTGATGAATGTACTGATTTGATCTATACACTCTTTCTTTTAACACTTGGCCCTCCATTTCTTTCTGAACATGCTTGCATCTCTAGCTCCATTTTAAAGTCTGCTTACAGAGGGAAAAGTGACTGTACAAAGATATGGGCAGCACATACAATCATCATCATCAGTTTCCAGCTGTTGGCCAGGTCTCTTTGGAACATAAGCCTCTCCATCTCCTCTTGTCTTCCCACCTCTTCTCCCTAGTCACTCTTGCCCAGTCCTCACCTCTTCTCTGTACACACTCTTCCACTCCTTTTATCCACCTGTCTCTTGGTCGTTTACCTATTATCTCCATTTTGTGCATCCTCCTCGGTATCCTTTTCTCTGTCATTCTTTTCATGTGTCCATACCAACTAAGTCTAGATGCCTCTATCCTATTCTGTAGTGGCTCTTCTTTTACTGTATCTCGAACCTTCTCATTTCTCATCTTATCCCATCTTGTCACTCCTGTCCTGCTTCTCAGAAATTTCATTTCACTTGCCTGTATTCTATTCACAGCTCTCTGCCCTATTACCCAAGTCTCAGCTGCGTACGTCAGAATAGGTATATAGTACATCTTGTATATCATCCTTTTGCTCCTCTGAGGGACATCCTTGCTCCAAACCAGGCTTCTGACACTTTTCAGGAATGCTCCTGCTTGTCTTCCACGCTCGATTATTTCCTTATCATTTTTTCCACTTTCCTCTATGATACTTCCCAAGTACTTGAAACACTCTTACCTTCCTACGCTGTTCCCGCTCCAAGCAATATCCCTCTCGTAGGTCTCTCCTTCTTTCTAGTTGTGATCACTATCTCACTTTTTTTGGGCATTAAATTTCATTCCATATTGTTCCACCTAATCTACCCAAGCGTCTAGCTGTTCCTGGATATCACCGGGCGAGTTGGCCATGCGGTTAGGGGCGCACGGCTGTGAGCTTGCATCCGGGAGATAGTGGGTTCGAATCCCACTGTTGGCAGCCCTGAATATGGTTTTCCATGGTTGCCCATTTTCACACCAGGCAAATGCTGGGGCTGTACCTTAATTAAGGCCACGGCCGCTTCCTTCCAACTCCTAGGCCTTTCCTATCCCATTGTACCCTTAAGACCTATCTGTGTCGGTGCGACGTAAAGCCATAAGCAAAAAAAGTTCCTGGATATCCTCTTCCTTTTCTTCCCAGACTAACAAGTCATCTGCAAACATTATCACTTTCATTTTCCCTTCTCCAATTTTCCTTGCCACTTTTGTCATTATCTCGTCCCTTGTTACTATGGAGAGCAAGGGTGACAGAGCACTTCCTTGTTTTAATCCACCTTTTTGATCAAACCAGCCTGTTCTCTCTCCTCATATTTTCACACAACTGACACTCCCATTATACATCTCCTTCACTCTTTCTACGGTCTGTTCCTCGACACCTTCTCTCTTTAAGGCTTCCCATACCTTGTTTCTACACACACGATCGTATGCTTTCTCAAAGTCCACGAAGGCCATCACAAGATCCTTACCCCATTTGTAATGACGCTCTTGTAGCTGTCTTACTGTGAATATAAGGTCTACTGTAGACCTTCCTGATCTGAAGCCATACTGCACTTCTCTCAACTTTTCTTCCAGCCTCTTTCTGGTTTTGTTCTCCAGAATCTTCTCAAACACCTATGCACAGTGGCATATCAATGTGACTCCCCTATAGTTCTTAAACTGTTTTCTATTCCCCTTCTTGAAAATGGGTATGATTACCCATTTCTTCCAATCTTCAGGGGTCTTCCTTTCCTTCCATACTACTTTCAACACACGATAGAGCCACTGTTTCCCTACCTCTTCTGCTGCCTCCACCATCTCAATACTCACTTCTACTAACCCTGGGGCTTTCCCTCCTTTCATCTTGTCCAGTGCTAGCTCTACATCTGCCCATGTTAAGTCTTTTTCCATATTTCTTATTTCTTCCCTGCTTCTACTTTCCTCCTCAATGCATCCTTCTGGATTTAGTAAATCTTCAAAATACTCCTTCCACATTCCTTTGAGTTTCTCCATTTCATGTACTTCATTTCCATTTTTGTCTATCATTATACATCTTCCCTCATGCCTTTCCTCTTACTCTTGATCATACCATACAGTACTTTTTTTATTTCCTTTGCTATCCTCTTCCATCATGTTTGTCCACTTTTCCATCCATTTTTTCTTCTCCTCTGTTACAACCTTTTTTGGCTTCTTCCTTTTTGGTTTTATAATCTTGTCCTGTCTCCATTGTCCTCTGTTGAAACCACACTCTGAAAGTTTTATTCTTCTCCCTAACTGCCGCTTTGACTCTGTCGTTCCACCATGGGGTCTCCTTGCATCTTTTCCTGACACTAGTTCTCCAACACACTTCCTCTGCAGTTTTTACTAGTGTCCTCTTGAACCTTTTCCATTCTTCCTCTCCTGTTTTTGTATCATCTGTTGGTAAGTTCAGTCTTTTGTCCTGGTATTCTTCCTTAGTTTCCTTTTCCTTCAGTTTCCATATTTTGATACATCTTTCGTGCTTCTCTGTTCTCTTCTTTCCGTCATTGTTCTCAGTTTCATTACCAGTAGTCTGTGGTCACGATCTAGGGCCTCTGATGGTATTACCCTTACATCTATAACATTCCTCTTCATTTCCCAGTCGTAGATCATGTAATCTACAATGGATTTCCTAGACCAGTCCCTCCTATACCACGTTATCTTATGGCTTTCTCTGTTTTTGAACCACGAGTTCCCAACCATCATCCCATTTCTTTTGCACAAATCCAGTAGTCTTTCTCCTTCCTTATTCCTATTTCCCCATCCTTCCACTCCAAGCATGTTCTCATAACCCTTCCTTTCCATTCCTACATGGGCATTCAAGTCCCCCGTTACCATGTTGTTTTGTCCATTCAATTATCTCTCCAATTCTTCCTCAAAGTCATCTCTCTCTTGTTGCGTGCATCCTGCTTGTGGAGCATACACTTGTAGAATTTCCCAGGTTTTTCCTTTGACTGTTATTTTGACTTTTATCAACCTATCACTTATGCCTTTTACTTCCTCTTTCACTCCATTTCTTACTACCACTCCTACTCCATTTCGCTTTCCTTCATCATTTCCTATCCAGTACAACCAAAAACCATTCTGCAGCTCTCTCTTACCCTCACCTCTCCCCTCCCCTCCTTGCCAGGGTCGTCATCTGTTACATCTGTCCGGCTTATCGTTCCTTGTTTCCTTGAAAGCAAGTTAATATCCATCATCGGCTTGTTAGGCCTGTCGTGACTTCACCAGCGACCTGTTAGCCGCCATCTTTTTCAGGATTCCTGAAAACAGCACATGAAACAAGTGTACAAAGGACGATGTTTGAACAACGATGCTAATAAGGTTTGAAAAATTACAATGAGTAACAAGAAGTTGGGCGTGAATTTTTCACACCTTATTGGCATCGTTGTTCAAATGTCGTCCTTTGTATACTTGTTTCATGTGCTGTTTAATATTTACGTTTTGCACATCTGTTCGGGAAGTTAAGGGGAACGTGCTAACTATACGCTGCCTGGCTGCTGGCGCAGCTCGTTACAGCCTGGTTGGTTCACGTCCGCTGCTTCGCTCCTCCCTACCTCTCCGTCACACCCCGATACTCCCGCGTCACTTCTAATTTTACGACTATTTATTTGTTCAATTTTGGCGTTTAAACTTGCGCTGGGCACATGCAGTTTTCACCTTAGAATTCTACTGCCTCTCATGAATATTCCTACCAAATTTCAATCGAATCCGAGTGTAACACATGTATGTATTCTCTCGTCAGTTACATTTGCATCGGTAGTTGTGCTTTATTTGGAACTTCTCAAAGCACTCACCAGGTTTTCCTGTACCTGCATTTCAGAAAAATAGCTTGTCACGTCATCGTCCCTTCACTACTGGGTCATTGAAAACTGCAGTCTTTACTTCTCCTCTGTTGGCAACAATAAATGAAGTGTGAACGACCATTTAGACCATTTAGGGGCGTAACCTTCTGAATGTTTACATTGGCATACTGGTTAGTTTCACACACAATTTCCATAAATAACCTGTCATTCATGAATAACTGAAATGAATCAAGTTCATTCTTAGGTCTAGTCTTGTGGTGTGGTTTATAACTAGACGTATCTGTGAATGGGATTTGTTTGAAAACTGTCAGTCATGGCAATCCTTCCAGCGGTTGGTAGAGGTACCAACACTGTCATTTTGTATAATTTTCTCGTTATTGGGATCTTCATCGCTGAATTCACTACATAGTCTTTTTCCGCAATAACTTCATCACCACTTAATTAAAAAATGTTCCCACTATTGCTCAATTTCGTCTAAAAGTCTTGTGAGTTCTAAGGGTTAAATTTGCCCACTGATCAAAGTCACAAGGGAGGAGGTCAGATGAGCAGGCTGACCCTGTTATATCTAATAACCATATCTTAAAAATTCACAAAAGAATAAATAACAGTCTATATCAGCACAAATACCTTCATATTAAAACTGGTTTTGGAATTAAATTCCATCATCAGTAACATATATTTGTATTCAAAATTTTTAAAACATTCTAAAATATCTTAACATCTACATACAGTGTATTGTTGATTAAAATCTTTGGTGAACAGGTATGTTTTATCTGTGAAGAAAGTTCTCTGTTATCAATAATTCTAAATGAACATTATTACCTTCAAAATGATAGGGCAGGTCAGACATGTCAGAATAAGTCAGCTGTGGCTCTAGTACTGAGTGACCGAGTGGCTGTGTGATTTGGGTCACATAACTGTCAGCTTGCATTCAGGAGATAGTGACTTTGAACCCCACTCTTGGCAGTCCTGAAGATGGTTTTTCCATGGTTTCCCATTTTCACACCAGGCAAATACTGGGGCTGTACCTTAATTAGGGCTACGGTTGCTTCCCTCCTGCTCCTAGCCCATTCCTATCCCATCGTCGCCATAATCAATCACTGCTAATCTGCATTTAGGGCAGTCGCCCAGGTGGCAGATTCCCTATCTGTAGCTTTTCTTAAATGATTGCAAAGAAATTGGAAATTTATTGAACGTCTCCCTTGGGAAGATATTCCAATCCCTAACTCTCCTTCCTATAAACGAATATTTGCCCCGATTTGTCCTCTTGAATTCCAACTTTATCTTAATATTATATCTTTCCTAGTCCAGTCCCAAGTATGGAATTAGAAAGGAGGAGGGTTTGTTGGTCTGACACCCAGCTGTAAAACTGCCAATGCCGAGTAGTGTTGGGCGGTGGGAAATAACCTGGTTCCCTTAGGGGCCCAACGGCTTCAGGCGAATGAGCCCCTTTGGGTGGGGTGATCGTTCCCACAGTAGAGGAAATGCCACTGAAATCCATTATGCAGTGTCAGTTCTCCAGGTCAGGGGCGGCTGCACAAGGTGTCTGTACTCTAGAGGAGCGGCCTCATTATCACCTCACTGGATCACATCCAGAGTTGTAATTCGGGACTTCTTCCCACACAGGTGGTGACGCCTTGACAGTCAACCATGGAAGGTCTATTAAGAAATACTCCACCGGCTGAACCAAGAGTTCAGAAAAGGCAGCATTCGGATACGGTGGGTTGCCACTTAAAAGATTCCGTGAAGTTGGAGGCATGGAAATACCCCAGTACCACATATGCAAACGAGACAAAACAAGACTTCTCTTCACACAATACGAACTCACTCATGCACACCAGTAAACTAAAAGTGATCACTGACATAATGGACAGACACAAAATTCCTATAATGGGATTACTGGGAATGAGAAACACTGACCAGGATGCCTTGGAATCTCAAGGGTACAGACGTTATAAAGGTATACCTAGTGATGAACAGGATTTTAGGTCAGCCTCAAAATAATAAACTCAGTTCAAGAATTCAAATCACAGTCCCCACAACTCTCAACATTCACCTTAAAGGCATCTAATAAAATCTATATTATAATAAATGCCCATGCTCCCACTAATGATAAAAACAACTCCTCAAAAGACCATGAGGAAACAGAAGAATTTTGGGACCTATTGGACCAAACTGTAGATAACATCCACAAACATCATGTAAAATTAATAGGCGACTTCAATGCTCAACTGGGCAGAGAAAGAAAATACTGTGACATCAGAAAATGGCCAGAACACAAGTAAACAAATAAAAATGGAGAGAGACTAGTTGAACTGTGTAGAAACCATAATCTCAAAATCTACATGTTATAAGAGAAAATCTCAAAAACTCAAAACATGGAAACACCCTGACTACACTAAAGGAGAATGGCAACTGGATCACATCTGCATGGACAACTACCACCACAAAGAGATCTATAACACCAAAGTCCTCCGAGGAATAGGCACAAGTTCAGGTCACTACGTAGTTAAAATTAAAATTGAACTCACTCCCCAGAGGAGACAACAAAAGCAAGCCCCTTAAACCAAAAGAAAAATAGATCCTACCCATCTAATCAACAATGGAAATTACCAAAAAGCAACTGAAAAAATAAAAATCACTACCGAGATATCAGAACTTCAAAACATTGCAAATAAAATTGGCCTCAAAATATCATTTGAAGAAACAGAAATTATGCTCCAAAAACTAACACAACTAAAAGAATCAAAATAGTAACTGTTTAAATATCTTGGTGAAGTAATTACACTTAACCTAAATGAAAAATCTCAATCCAAACTAGAACAAGTAGATTAGCTAAAGCACAAAAAATTAACATGGGATATCTACAAAAAGAAATGTTGATCAATATATGCAAAAATAAAGCACAACGCAGTTATAAAACTGGAAGCTACATATGCAGCAGAAACACTTTTTCACCTGATTAGTCCGGCTCCATGGCTAAATGGTTAGCGTGCTGGCCTGTGGCCACAGGGTCCCGGGTTCGATTCTCAGCAGGGTCGGGAATTTTAACCATCATTGGTTCATTTCTCTGGCACGGGGGCTGGGTGTATGTGTTGTCCTCATCATCATTTCATCCTCATCATGACGCATATGTCGCCTACGGGCATCAAATCAAAAGACTTGCACCTAGCGAGCCGAACATGTCCTCGGACACTCCCAGCATTAAAAGCCTTATGCCATTTCATTTCACCTGAATAAACAATCGTGACAGACTTCAGAAACTTGGATTGGAAGGACGTGCATCAACAAAAAATACCAGAAAGATGGACAGTGGCAGCTAATACCTAACAAAGTCGTGTACAAAGAGCTAGAACCCATTACAGATATTATGTGTAAGAGGAGACTGGGATTCATTGGAAATATCATGAGGATGCAGGATTCGAGACTTCTGAAATAACTAGTACAACACAATCTCGTCTCAAAAAATACCACAACAGGATGTAAATGGACCAGAAAAGTAAGAGAGGATCTGAAGTAAATAGGCTTTAGAACACCTATGTGGTCATAAAACAAGAAGAAGAAGAAGAAAAAAGACGCCACTCAAACTTATTCGTCTACTAATGTCATTCCACACCATCTCTCCACTGACAGTTCAGAACGTATGAAAGTGAGACAAAGTCTCTCATAGTGCATTGGCACTGCCGGTGGCTCCAAATAGCCTACGCAGTGGCCTCCACGGTATGCACTAGCCATGCGTCTTGGTGGGTGTGCCATTTACCAACTGATGAGCCCAACTTGGCACACTAGGGCGAAATGCTGGCAACCAGGAATGAGTTAGCTGGAAAATTTATAATGTCCAATAATGGACCAACTATATTGGTACAAACCACTTAGCCGAGCAGCTCATCTCGTTTCTCCCAGGTCTTCCCAGCCCAAACTTTGCAACCTATGTGTGTTCTATTTGGCCTTGAAATGTTCTGACCGGATGAGTTGACCGTGTAGTTAGGGGCGCGCAGTTGTCAGCTTGCTTAGTGGGTTCGAATTCCACTGTTGGCAGCCCTGAAGATGCCGTGGTTTCTCATTTTCACACCTTCATTAAGGTCATGGCCGCTTCCTTCCCACTCCTAGGCATTTCCTATCCTACCATTGCCATAAAACCTATCTATGTCGGAGCGAAGAGAAAATTGAAAAAAAATTGAAAAAATTAAAAGTTTTGAATATCACTGAGCTAATGTCCAACTTGTCCTTCGTGTATACTGTAAATTTTATTACAGAAAATTGACACAGTCTGTCACCACAATAAATGTGATCTCTAATCATCCGGCAGCTCGTAAGCGAGCAGCGTATAATAGTTTCGTCAATAGAATGTTAGAATATCCCAATTGATGAAGAGAAAAGAAACAAAGAAAATTAACTAATAAAACATATAGCAAAAGCGAGTGGTTATGAACCAAAAGTGATTGATAAAATTATACAGAGACTAGAAAAAAGAAATAAGAACAAATTAATAGACTTGGCAACAAATTAATGAACAATATGCAACATTTACATATGTGACCCATTGTGTGAAAAGGAACCTAAGTCAGATTTTTTATTTTTGTGCTCTCGCCTTCGTGGTATATGAGGGTGACGACAAAGTTCATTCTGAGAAAATAAAACTAAAGGAATACTGTTCTGTGTTTCAAGCTGAGCTGCTTGCAATACTGAAAGCAGTCGAGTGGTGCATAAACAAAAATACGTGTACGATTATACTCGGTGACTCACAAGTGGCGCTGAACTCCATAAAATATATATATAACTTACACAGTTTGGCAGTACATGTAGAGAGAATATACCAAAGTACAATAACCATATATGTTTCGGTTGGGTGTGAGGTCATTCCGCCAAAGGGAACGAAAGAGCTGACCAATTGGCCAAAGAAGCTTGTAATTCTAACTTGTCAGAGTTATACTAAATGCCCAATTTCTTTTGTCAAAAGAACCGTAAAGGATGAAATGTTCTCTCGTTGGAATGAACTGTGGTTAGCAAGCAAAAATAGCCTAGTAACCAAAGACTTGTTTTATTCCAAATGTATGTATAGTAGGCTGGGATGTAAATATACAGTGTGCAACTTTTATTTAACTCAAGTACTGTCAGGTCATGGTAAA
This sequence comes from Anabrus simplex, assembly GCF_040414725.1. Classification (NCBI taxonomy): domain Eukaryota; kingdom Metazoa; phylum Arthropoda; class Insecta; order Orthoptera; family Tettigoniidae; genus Anabrus; species Anabrus simplex. The sequence goes on along the minus strand of NC_090267.1, from coordinate 275,175,528 downwards.
TTCAATGCTTACTTCGAGCAATTCAAAATTCCAACAGAGAATGGCTCACTGTGCTTTTGCACTGAAGACATTCAAACTGTAGAACACATTCTGTTCAACTGTCCTGCGTTTGAGAGAGCATGTTTTGAACTTACGATGCATTTGTTAACTTGCAGTTGCTATTTCAAAAACCACTAAATTTCATATTTTATAAAAAACGCAGCACTTTCAATTTTCAGAATTTATTGATTATGTATTTAAACACATAATTTATTATTGTTTTAACATATCTATTGTATATATTATGATCTGGTATTTTAAATATTAGTACTCTAGTATCTTTCCATTTCTGTTCATGTCTATTTTGCTGTTTATGTATTGAATTTTATATCAGAGAAATTGTATATTTTGTATAAACTACAACCCTAACATACCTTATGGTAAAATAGGGTTCACAGCACTTTGGAGATTAAATAATAATAATAATTATGTGGGCATTGCTTTTCCTTTAGTTGATTCAGAATTTTTGGCCATCAGGCATTATCAAACGCACCAGTTATGTCCAAAAATAAGCCTATTTTTCGCCTTGGGATAATGTTCCGAATCCATTCAGTCCCATAGTGAACAGCATCTGCAATAGATTTTTGTGGGGAAATAAAACTGTAACTAAAGTACGTATTTTTTGTATTAATTTACAGCAGGAATAATGTTAATTTAGAATTATTTGGAACCTGGGAGCTTCCTTTTTCAAACAAAACTGACCTGGTTACCTAAGATTTTATTCAACAATGCATTTTTTTGGATTGTTAGATATTGCAGAATGTTTTAGAAACTATAAATATAAATACTGTATGTGTTGGTTACCGAAAAACAGGGTGAAATATGGGTGTATTTATCAAGATAGGAGATATATAAGAAAGTAGAACCAATATCAAATGTATTATGGAAAAGAAGGTTTAGTTTCGTGGGACATTTGATGAGGACGGATGACAACAGGTTAAGAAAGAAGATATGGAATACGGCATGCTTAACGGAAATAACTGGATGAAGGAAGTTACGGAGGATTGGAAGGCTATTGACATAAGAGATAAATACCCACTAATGACTGTGCAGGATAGATCTGCTTAAAAAACGTTTGTCAAGTCATGAATAGACCGATGCTAAGATCAGCATCCAAATTACAGAAGCGGAGAGCAATAGGAGCAGTGAATGAAGAGATATTGGGAAGAAAGAAGACGTTCAGAACAAGTCACTCGAGATCCTAAGGGTCAAAACGAATAAAATAAATGTATATTACTGATGATGGAATTTAATTCTGAAAACTACTTTTAAAATAACAGTGATTTGTGCTGATACCGATGGTGTTCTTTTAATCAAAATTGGAATCATCAGCACTGCTTTTAAATCTAGCTTTGTCATTTTGTGATGACCGTTGAACATATCTTCAAAATCTTAAAATGAAACTGCTTTACTTTCACATGCAGCGTGAGACATAGTGGAGTCTTGCTGAATGAATACCTTTTCTTGTCTGGGAGACAGCATTGCTATAGTGATCTCCACCATCTTGATAGTGACCTCTGTGATGCTCGACATGCTTATCAAAATTGATGCTGTATTTAGTGAACTAATGTGAAGTTCAATCGTGGCATTGTGGTTCTTAATCTTGGTGGTATAGATGACCGAAATATTGCTTTCTCAATGACTGAGGATGTCTACCTTCCTGAAATGTTGGGAAGTAGATATAATCTTGTTGGGAACTGAAGAGAAATGGATGTGAAAGAGTTACATATAAGGAGGAGAGAGCATATGTGGAAGTGGCAGTTTATGAAGATAAAGAGTTTGTCCTCTCTTCTCTGTTTCTTCCTCGTCCTGCGTTGACTTGTCACTTTTGAATTATTCTCTGTTCTGATGATCATTCCTAGTTTTCTTTACTTGTATTTGATTTTTATTCTTTTTCATTAACATGTTGTATCTTCTTTTACTTACGTTTGTTGTTGTTTAACATTTCTTGTGTTAAATGCTAATGTTTAATGTTCTTCAGGATCGTCATAGGAAGCTTCTTGACAAATACAGAGCAGTTTGTGGAGGAAACTATGCAAAGCTTCCTAATGATAATTACATCTTCTATTATATTGGATACCATCTCTATGAAGCAAAATGGTTGCCAATGTTCAAGAAACTTTTTCTAGACCTTGAATTCATTGGTGCCAAACTGAAAGTTACTGGTCCTGGTGATATTTTGGTTGATTTTAGGAAATACAGAGACCATATTATTAATGGGGTAAGTTAAGTTGATTTCTTTAAGTAAGTTAACAATATTTAATTTTGTTTGAACTGAAAATCCTTACTTAGAGATTACATTACATTAGATTAACATATCCAGGATGGCTTATAATTTCATTCATATGTGCGACTAAGTCCAATATGGCAATTTTTTTAGTGTATGTTCTTGGTTACATCATCTCTGATGTCCACATCTCATAAGAACACTATCATGAACTATTCTAGTGACAGGGCACAAATTTCCACTCGAAATAGGGAAGTACATACATATATACATGGATGTATACATACATCTTCATAATAAACTGTGAAACCTTTCTGTGTTCAGTCTGTAAGCCTTTGTGAATTAACTATGTACTTCCACGAACTTCTGTGTGCTTCTAGCTTTGGGGCCTTGTTTTGGTCCTCTCATCATATAAAGGTGAAAAATTACAGCTTTGTCTAAACCCTGCAACTACTTTAATCCAAGAACTTCTTCTGCCATCAATCCTGCCTGTGACGTGATTGTCACCACAAGTGCCTTTGATTGCCTAGAATAACCTACCCCCTATTCCATGATTCCTCAGTATAGCTAACTTTTGTCATGTGCCGTCTGTAGAAAGTGAAGTGCAAAAACTAATTATGTTTTAGATATATTGCTGAGAAGTCAGTATGCAAGGATGGTTGTCTGTTCATGGACAAGCATGAAGTTTCTAGTAGCACAGTGATAATGTAGCACACAGGAACTCGCTCATGTACAGCATCTTACGGGATCCACCAGCGATGTGGTTAAAATCCCAAAATCCTCTCTGGACTGATCTACATCCACTTGAAACATTTAGTGAAACAGCAGAATGGAGACAGCAATGGGAACATGTCCACCCATCAGTGCCTATCTGATCAAGGACCCAAGGAAGAAAATGTCAGGCTTCCATTTTTCTCGACCCAAGTGATCAAAACTCAACTGGGTTAGAACAGGCCTCAGCAGGTGCCGATGTATAATGAAAAAATGAGGATATTGTAAAAGTTCTGTGTGTAAATATGGTGCTGAGGAGCATACATTGCTTCATATTGTTGACAACTATCTGCTGTCAGCCTTCAAAGTTTGATTACAAACTGTATAAAGGGACACAAAGTACAGTAAACTAGTTGTTGAAGCCGGGCATTCCAGTTTATATCCGTATTTATTTTCCTTATATGTATATATACAGTATATTGTGTATATATTGTACTTACTATACTTTTAAATGTCATTTGATGATGATGATGATGATGATGATAATCTCTACCTAGGGTACATAGTGTCAAAGTCCTTATCCCGTCTGTCTGTCTGTCTGTCTGTCTGTCTGTCTGTCTGTCTGTCTGTCTGTCTGTCTGTCTGTCTGTCTGTCTGTCTGTCTGTCTGTCTGTCTGTCTGTCTGTCTGTCTGTCTGTCTGTCTGTGACGGCTAAGCTTGAGAACCACTGGATGGATTTTGATTCGCTTTTCCACAATTCTATAAAGCATTTTTAGAGAAAGGTTTATGTTTAGAAACATTCACGTATGACCAAAGGAACAGATCAGATGTAAGGCTTTTCAGGCGTTTGCTCTATTAACCAGTGTTTCGTCTTAGGTCTGACACTAGACTCATCAGAGTGGGATGTGTCAGACCCTACCCACTGACGCTGGGGTGTATGCAGGTGAACTTATCAGAAGACCTATATAAGAGGCACAGTCTGATAACTGCATACGGGAGATAAAACTCCACAATGGAATTATTGCCCGCCTAGCAATTCCGAATGGAAATTCTAAGTTCCCAAGGAGGGAATTAGATATTTAGATAATTAGATATTGGTGGAAGAATATCGAATTCCCTCCTTAGGAACTTTGAATTTCCATGACCAAAGGAAGCCGAGAAGTAACAAGTTCAGTGAAGCAAGGCGAAGGAAAATTGAGCATCCGTATGCCTTTTTAGCTTACTCTTGCTAAACTTTTGAAACTACATTTGTACTATGATGTTAAGAATTGTTCAGCATTACATGTTGTACAAGAAAAGTCCTTAATAGTATACTACATAGCCCACTATAACTGTTTTTATGATGCAGTTTGCAGTAAAATACATCAAATTTAAAAACAACTTTCTAAATTAATCAGTTAATTATAATATAATTGGTAAGCAGTTTGTCACATGACAAAGCATGAATTAACAAATTATTTCTGCCCTTGAGCTCACTGGTATCATCGATTTATAGATCTCAATTTTTGTTTGCTAGTACATTTCACATCCTCAGAACTGAAGTTCTTTTTTCTCTGATGCACACCTGAATCTCCATACTGATTTTGGGCAAGCCCACTACTGTATTGTGCAATTCGTTATCTGCTTGCCTTCTGTGGTACAGGTCTGAATCCTATCGCTGACATTAACTTTTGTCTGAGCTTAGATATAACTTACATGTGAGACACTACAAAACTGTAATTGTTCCAGCAGCATTATATGCAACAGAGTGTTTGAATACCTTCTCAGATAGAAGAATAAGCAAAACAGAAAAGAGAAACCTAAGGAAAATTGTGGGACCTATTTGGGAGAATGGCATATACAAATTGAGACCAGAACAAGATTTATACGAAGCATCAGAAAAAGGAGATTAAGATTCTTTGGTCATCTGTACAGAATGGTCAAAGACAGATTAACAAAACAAATTTTTAAACTCTACGCAAAGAAAAAATGCAGCAGTTTTCAAAGAAGCTGAAGAAGATTTGGAACATTTAAAAAGTACAAATTGCTAATAAAAGAGTTTAGAAAAGCAATATTTAATGGTAAATTTCCAGAGAAAGCCAAGAAGAAATCAGGCAGTGAATGGACGGAAGAAAGAAAACAACACCACTGAGAAAAGATGAAGTTTTGGAAAGACAAGAAGAAGAAAACTGTTTCATGTGGTCCTACAATGGTCTACTCCAATGAATAATAATAATAATAATAATAATAATAATAATAATAATAATAATAATAATAATAATAATAATCATATAGGCTCAGCTACTGTGTGCAGGCATTTTAATTTGATGTCGGTTAGGCTGTCTTGGAGTCAGTGTCAATTTACTTCACCAGATAGCAGAGAAACCAGGACTCTGTTGAGTGTTCTTTGGTTGAGTTTTAATTAATTTGGTCAGCTAGACACCAGATATCTTTAACATGCTAATGTAGCACAACATGGAATGGCGAATGGACTTCTTCCTGCCCTTCAAAAGTTTGGCTACCTCTGTCCTGTTTGAACCCTAAATCTTGGGAATTGGAGGCTGATACTCTACCACTGATCCACTGAGGGAGTAGATTTATTGCCACTGACACTTTGAGAAAAATTCTGGCACTTCTGCACCACCCATAGCTATTTCATTGACTAATGCTTTATGTATGGATGTTCAATTCAGACTGGTGTGATGTGGCCGTTATGTGGTATCCATATTGATTTTTCTCTCTCTTCATAACTATTGTATCCATCCATCCCCTTCTCTTCTCTGACATAAATTCATACCTTGACCTCATATTGTTCTCTTCCAGCTTGTCCCCTCTTCTAGTCAGATCTTATTAAATATTCCGTGCTTGTGTTATTACATTCCTCTTCATTTATGATCTGACCTGCGCGGATATACAAAATAATATCCGCATCCACACTTGCTTCATCTGCATCCGCGAATGGCTATCTGGCTCAGGTCAGATTTATATGGTCTCAAGGTTCTTCATATATCACCATTCTCTCATACCACTGTCAAGGGTCACCTAATCACAAGCAAAAATGAGAGTATATCTGAGTGAAAATCAATAAACGTCATTATTAAGAAATTATCAGCAAAATTATCCGCACTGCCGCACAATTTGTATCCGCCAAGACACTAACTTGGTGGATATCCGCAGATACAATTTACGAACTTAGTTCTTAGTTATCTGTAGGTATCCGCATCCGTGCAGGGCTCTACCCATCACATATATTGTCATTATTGACTGCTGTGCTTCTCAGCTTTCATTGTGTAAGCTTCTGTTAGTGAACTAAGCCCTCCTAACTCTCAAACATCCTCCCCAGGAAGCTTATTTGAAACAATGTTGTTTGGGCCATCAGTCCATAGACTGATTTTATGCAGCACTCCATGCCACTCTATCCTGTGCTAAACTTTTCATTTCTATGTAACCACTACATCCTACATCTGCTCTAATCTGTCTATCATATTCATACCCTGGTCTACCCCTACTGTTCGTACTGCCATGCTAAGTGGCTCAGACGGTTGAGGCGCTGGCCTTCTGTTCCCAACTTGGCAGGTTCGATCCTGGCTCAGTCCAGTGGCATTTGAAGGTGTTCAGATGCGTCAGCCTCGTGTCGGTAGATTTACTGGCACATAAAAGAACTCTTGAGGGACAAAATGCTGGCACCTCGTCATCTCCAAAATCCATTAAATATAGCCTTGTTAGTGGGGCGTAAAAACAATGTTATTTATTATTACTGTTCTTACCACCTACTCTTCCTTCAAAAACTAACTGAACAAGTCCTGGGTGTCTTAAGAGGTGTCCTATCATTCTATCATTTTCTTCTCATCAAATTTAGCGAAATCGATCTCTTCTCACTAATTCGATTCACTATCTCTTCATTTGTGATTTGATGTAGCGATCTCACTTTCAGCATTCTTCTGTAACACCACATGTCTAAAGCTTCTATTCTCTTTCTTTCTGAGCTAGTTGTCGTCACGTTTCGCTTCCATTCAGTGCCATACTCTATACGAAAGTCTTGAAAAACATCAAATTCCTATATCAATTTTGGAAATGAGCAAATTTCTTTTCTTAAGAAAGGCCTTCCTTGTTTGTGCTAGTATGCATTTTATGTTCTCCTTACACCTGCCATCGTTCGTTATTTTACTACCTAAGTAACAATATTCCAAAGCTTCATTTAAATATTATCCACATGATTCTTGAGTACATTTTTTATAAATAACTAATTAATTAAACTTTTATGATATGTTTGTGCTTTTATACACATTGTTCGCCTGTTTCATTCCTCATTTTTTCCGTAGGATAATAGAATTGTTCCTGTTGTGGAAGATTTGGAAAATTTCATCAAGGTATTTGGCTTGGACTTATACAAATATAAGGACCTTGATATTGTGCAGTGTGGTCTACAAGAACGCAAAAACAGCTGTGTGTATGAAATGGCACTTCAAATAGCCAAGGCTAATCCCAAGAAGTTGTACCTTGAATTTATGTAAGTGAAATTATACATTCATTCATTTATTTATTTGCCACCATTACAGGGATACTTCCCTAGTTACAATAGAGTGAAAGACAATGAAAAATTTACTCACTATAGCGGACTGTTGTCACATCCGATTTTTTTGTAAAAGTCAGGAAAACCCCTATACACATTAAAATCGATATGAAACAGCAATCAGTTTGTTCAAAACTTGTATTTTCACAGATGATACTCACACTATGACCTGCTTGTTTGTTATTTTTCGAAATCTGATACTACGTGAAAGGGTATGTTTAATTTCATCCCAGACAACCTTGAATGCAATACGACTCTCACTTTTTGCAATTATAAATAGATTATGATAGCCACTTTTTCCTTCAAAAAATTTAAATCAGGCTTAAAAAGTACTTTGTAAAATCATATGAATGCCTTTCTCGTATAGTGCGCATTTTTAGACTATCTTTGTCTTCATGCCAACACCGAACACTGGCTTTAGTTATGCCTTTTTTTTTTTTTTTTTTTTTTGCGGCTGCATAATTATTCTTTATTTCCGCGGGTGTAATGACCATTAACTTAAAACTGGCGTCGAATTTGTAACCGGTCTTTCAGCGGTTACGCGATACACAGTAGAAAGGGAGGAAAATAAAACAAATTACACGGTACCTTAAGCCCTAGACAAGCGATAAACATCAGATGAACTGGGCCTAATACACACGAACAAATATCAGGTTGGGCAACTACACGACTATAAACAAGGAACGTGGAATGGGTTTGGGAAAGCTACCAAAGGCCCTAGAGATGCGAAGGTTGCGGATTTCCAGGAAAATCAACGGTGATTTCTTGTTTTCAAAATATTATTTTCCGAAATCAACATTAGAAGGTAACTTCCGAACATACTCGTCTATCTCCACAATCCAGACACACAATTTACAAATACAAGATTAGATATTGTTTGACAAGAGCTTTGCTATTAGACCAAGAAGTTAACCAAATATATCTTAGCATAAAACAAGTTCTACAATATGATTTTGGGGGTAAGAAGGCACACAAGATACAAATACAAGCTTAAAAGAAAGTAAACGTACCTTCTAAAGCATCTGAGGAATAGAGTGGCGGGTAGGGCATACTCCTACGTGATAACACCAGCGAAACATTAAATGTAAATTAAAGGGGAACAGAAATCAACCGTGCTTACCCCAAGGTAGCTTGTCCTGGGAGAGAGGATACGCCGACGTGCTTCAAAACGGCAGGACTGATGAGAGAACCAAAGACTACGAAATCCTGCCTCGCTCACTTAAAAAGGGAAGTCTGGCCTTGGTGCGATTACCGAGTGACCATTCAGAGCACAGGAGCTTGGCCTATCGCCACCCAGATTCACCAATCACAACTCTTTATCCAGTCACGATGTTTATACAATATTCTGGAACATATACAGACACTAATTATGAACTTTCCATTTTCCAGAATTAGTAAGGACATATTTCTAGAATCCACAACCGACAGGAGCCAACACACCCTGTTCTAAAAGCCCGCGACACAACCTTTTCTGGACTGTTCTAGTAGTTACTTAAGTAGATAAAGGGAATACAAATAAAACATACTACAAAATATTTTACACCATACAGGTTAGGTAGCTAAATGGAATGCGAATAAAATATTCTACCACAACACTCCACATCATACAGTAAGTATACCAAAAAAGTGGTTTACAAATAAAATATTTTACAAACACTTTCCAAATCACAGAGATTCTATACAGGTCTCAGAATTATCGAAGAGAACCCGTTGAAAATTTACCGGCAATATCTACTCCACGCGTCTTTACAATACGATGATCCAACAGAAAAATATTCTTGCTGTCTATAAAACTGTTACTTTTACTCAACATCAGCTACAACCGGCCGCTACACGCACATCTCTCCGGGTTCGGCCAACTTCGGCGGCTAGCGATGTATAGACCAAATCGTGGGCATTGAAAGTCAACGAACGAGTTTACTGTGGCGTGGTATGGTCATTCCGCCCTTGCGTTTTTTGAGCACATATCTCACAATTTCATCTTCGACTTCTTTAAAGTGTCCTTGTTGCGGGCCACTGAATGCATTTTTTGTATAGTACGCATTTTTTAGTTATCTTTGTCTTCACGCTAACGCCGAATATTGGCTTTAGTTAGGCCTATGCTGTATTTTCTTGCGGCTGCACAATTATTCTACATTTCCGAGTGTTTAATAAACATTAACTGAAAATTGGCATCATAATATTGATGAGAACCCGTTGAAAATTTGCCGGCAATACCCGTTCCACGTACCTTTACAATACGACGATCCATCACAAAAATATCCCTGCTGTCTATAAAACTTAATTTTACTAAGCGTCAGGTACGGTAGACGCATTATAACTCTGCCACTGAGCCGTGGCCTTTCTAGGAATTCTGAAACTCGCATGTTTTGATGGCATTCTGCAGATTGAGAAACGTTTTTGTAGAGGCTAATAGAATATCATTCTCTTTTTACTATTTCCCGAGATCCAGTGACGTTACACAGAGGAACTCTTCACAACTGGTTGCTGCAGTTGGCGGTGTATAATAAAGAGGCGGTTGTTTATTGTCAGCGAGTTTTGTGTGTGCGCGCACGCGCGGAGGTGAAAGCAAATACAGTAGAGACAATACTCGACACTCTGCGAGATATCAAGGCACAGCGTTTAGAGCTCTGTCTAGCGGAGTGATCTGGGAGTTATTGATTCTGTCATAAGAGCACATGTATTTGTTTGTGAAGTTTTTGGCGTTATGATTCTGTCATAAGAGCACATGTATTTGTTTGTGAAGTTTTTGGCGTTATTTATGCGTTTGCGTTAAGTTGACATAAGTAAATAGTAGCGTGTGTCATTCTTTTATATCTCCTCTCAATATGAGTAGAAAGATATATGCTATGTTTGACTGCAATGACTATGAAGTGCAGAAGGATTCGCTGTCTTTCTTCCGTTTCCCTCGTGGCAAGAAAATGTAAGTAAATATTGTGTTTGCATAGATATTCTTCCAGTTACGAAGATATTTGTATAGTAGTTCCAACATTTCTGAACTGCACGATCACCGAGCTCAATAGCTGCAGTCACTTAAGTGCGGCCAGTATCCAGTATTTGGGAGATAGTGGGTTCGAACCCCACTGTTGGCGGCCCTGAAGATGGTTTTCCGTGGTTTCCTATTTTCATACCAGGCAAATGCCGGGGCTGTACCTTAATAAAGGCCACGGCCGCATCCTTCTCACTCCTAACCCTTTCCTGTCCCATCATCGCCATAAAACCTATCTGTGTCGGTGCGACGTAAAACAAAAAAAAAAAACAAAAAAAAGAACTGCACGATTCATACTGTAACTGGTTTGAAATATAATCTTATTTTATTGTATAGTGCAGCAGTTAACCTTCAATACTGATGTGTTGTAAGTGTGATCTGTGGGTTTTGATTTAATTTTTAAAAAAATGCATATGTGTGTGGCTGATTGTATTCCAAGTTACCCCATTTGGAATACCGTCGTGCATTGTTGAGCACTGAAGGAAATATGGGTGATTTAAGAAATGTACATATTTTGTTGAAACAATACAATGATGCAAATTTGCTTTACCCTAATGTAATAGCAAGTATTGCTTATAGGGAAATTTTGAGTATTCTTGAGGGTAAATTTATAGATTTTCTTTCTGTCAGTAGGCTTCAAGTTAAAAGGAAAATTGTCCAGCTCTTAAATATAAATTCATTGAATCATGTGTGTAAGGAATGTGCTGATATTTTTATTGACAAGTGTCTTAATGTGATGATATGGTGCTTTGAAACGAGAAAGACAAATCTAGCCGTGAAAGTTCAGGTAGGAATACTAAAGCTAAAAACGTAATGCATAAATGAGAGATCAGCCATTTCACAGCAGTCCATTGCACGTCTTAGTTATATATCTAACTAGCTGACGTACCCGTGCTTCGCTTCGGGATTCTCAGAAAGACTGACTTTTCAGTTTTCCTAACTGAAATCAACATAGGTCATTATAAAAACGTAAGTATGAATGTAGCGATTAAAAGCAATGCTATCATATAAAATACTCGATCAAATGGAAAGCCGCACGTTTTATCACTTTTAACGAACAGTGCTGCGCTTAGATTGCGGTGCCAATCTAACAGTCCAAAGTTCTAGAGCTGGGATGACCAGGCCGCAGATTGTCATGAACACTGATCTGCCATTATTCCGCTAAATATGCACACTGTTCATTCCAATCAGTGCCTCAGAGTAGGGATTGAATAGCCCGAATGCTATGATGATCCAGTGTGTTACGTACCAGTAGTATCAGAAAATTTATAAACCAGGTGAATGGCATGCTAAAGAAGAAAGTTATCTAACTCCCCAGCTACTTCCCATCAGTATTCAGGCAGGCTGTTACACTCTGTACGACTGGGCGAGTTGACCGTGTGGTTAGCGGTGCGCAGCTGTGAGCTTGCATCCGAGAGATAGTGGATTCGAACCCCATTGTCGGCAACGCTGAAGATTGTATTCCGTGGTTTCCCACTTTCACACCAATCAAATGCTGGGCCTGTACCTTAATTAAGGCCTAAGGCACTCCTAGCCCTTTCCTATCCCATCGTCGCTATAAAACCTATCTTTGTCGGTGTGACGTAAATCAAATAAAAAATACTCTGTACGCAGCAGAGTACCGGAGATGAGGGGCAACAGAAGACACAAAGCACAACACGGCAAACAATGGTCAATGTAATGTTATTGTTGATCAATGTTAGCTTTCTATATTGTAGGCCTTCACATTTAGTTTTCTTTCAACTCTGTGATTTGTAAAATATTTTATACCATAAACTGCAGTTTCTTATGCTCCGACTTACGTAGCGATTTTCATTAAATACTGTTTACCCATTTTCTCGTTACTCGGCGCTGATATGGACTTAGTAACAAAAATCCAAATTCAAGAATATGTTTGTGATCATAGCCAGTATGGTAACAATGTATAAGACATGAATAATAGGAAATTTAATACTATATAACCTTAGTTATGTAGCATTCATCGATTACACCTCTAATAAGAAATATTTGAGAATTACATTTTAGGCCTTCCTCTAAACTACCATTTCACTCAGCGTGAGTAAAATGATCTATAGCCTAGATTATAGAGGCTCATCCCCCGACTTCACATACCGATTTTCATTAAATTCTCTTCAACCGTTTTCTCGTGATGCGTGTACATACATACAGACAGACAGACAGACAGACAGACAGACAGACAGAAATTACGGAAAAGTAAAAAGTGCATTTTCTTGTTACTATGGACATGGCCGATACAGAAATACCATTATTTTCAAATTCTGAGCAATGTACAGACAAAACTCTTATTTTTATATATATAGATTTCAGTCTTTAAATAATAACCTGTTAAATAAATTTTCATTTATTTATCCAGAATTGCTTTAGCAACCTTGAAGTTAATATCTTACTAACACTTTCTTTCTAGACATAATTTATTTATCCATTTCTGTATGTGCATTCCCATTGATATTTGAATTTTGCGCTAATTTTCAGGTCACGCCACTAGGAGCACCACTTGCGAATTGTCTCCAATTTTAACAAGGCTAAATCCAGAAGTGTCACGTATTGTCTCTACTGTATTTGGTGAAAGGAAGCAGCGTGGTTACCGCGATAGTTGCCAGTGGTGTTCATTACTGTTAGGCTGCGAATGCAAGACAACCCTTGATTTTTCTCATGAGATTCTGAGAAATAAATGTCGTCTTGTATTCAGAGAAATACGGTATCATTCCAGAGGCTTCTGTGGCAAACATTTCAGTTTTCTTCTTCGAACGGCATCGGCTAACCTAACCGAATATGTATCATGAAAACATTTCAAACAAATCTAGAGAAATTATAACCTCCTCGCTAAAAATTTACATGGGAATAACCTTTCCTAAATTTTTTTTTTTTTTTTTTTTTTTTTTTTTTTTTTTTTTTTTTTTTTTTTTTTTTTTTGCTAGGGGCTTTACGTCGCACCAACACAGATAGGTCTTATGGCGACGATGGGATAGGAAAGGCCTAGGAGTTGGAAGGAAGCGGCCGTGGCCTTAATTAAGGTACAGCCCCAGCATTTGCCTGGTGTGAAAATGGGAAACCACGGAAAACCATCTTCAGGGCTGCCGATAGTGGGATTCGAACCTACTATCTCCCGGATGCAAGCTCACAGCCGCGCGCCTCTACGCGCACGGCCAACTCGCCCGTTTTTTTTTTTTTTTTTTCTTCCTAAATTTAACTAGACGCGAGAAAATATAAACTATCCTCTGAAATCTGTGATTTACTCTGCCATATCTTGAGGCGTATCACATTCTTACTTAATTTCAGTATATACCGGTAACATTAAAATTAAGAGACCATCTTTAACAACTTAACAACTGCTATCGGCCACATTATTGAAAGATCACAAAAGCGTGTCATCCTATTTCATTTTGAATTTTCTATAGAGAACAGCAGTCGACGGGTATTACTAATCAACTCCAACATCGCCTTTGAATGCCGATGAGAGTGCTCGCAAATGCACACTGGGAGAAAACTATACCGTA